>NW_027362767.1:226017820-226617820 GCF_046119375.1 Phyllobates terribilis
AGGGGGGAGGGACGGGACATCCCTCTGCGCGAGGGGGGAGGGACGGGACATCCCTCTGCGCGAGGGGGGAGGGACGGGACATCCCTCTGCGCGAGGGGGGAGGGACGGGACATCCCTCTGCGCGAGGGGGGAGGGACGGGACATCCCTCTGCGCGAGGGGGGAGGGACGGGACATCCCTCTGCGCGAGGGGGGAGGGACGGGACATCCCTCTGCGCGAGGGGGGAGGGACGGGACATCCCTCTGCGCGAGGGGGGAGGGACGGGACATCCCTCTGCGCGAGGGGGGAGGGACGGGACATCCCTCTGCGCGAGGGGGGAGGGACGGGACATCCCTCTGCGCGAGGGGGGAGGGACGGGACATCCCTCTGCGCGAGGGGGGAGGGACGGGACATCCCTCTGCGCGAGGGGGGAGGGACGGGACATCCCACTGCGCGAGGGGGGAGGGACGGGACAACCCACTGCGCGAGGGGGGAGGGACGGGACAACCCACTGCGCGGGACGGGGGGGGGGGACGGGACAACCCACTGCGCGGGACGGGGGGGGGACGGGACAACCCACTGCGCGGGACGGGGGGGGGGGGACGGGACAACCCACTGCGCGGGACGGGGGGGGGGGACGGGACAACCCACTGCGCGGGACGGGGGGGGGGACGGGACAACCCACTGCGCGGGACGGGGGGGGGGACGGGACAACCCACTGCGCGGGACGGGGGGGGGACGGGACAACCCACTGCGCGGGACGGGGGGGGGGACGGGACAACCCACTGCGCGAGGGGGGAGGGACGGGACAACCCACTGCGCGGGACGGGGGGAGGGACGGGACAACCCACTGCGCGGGACGGGGGGAGGGACGGGACAACCCACTGCGCGAGGGGGGAGGGACGGGACAACCCACTGCGCGAGGGGGGAGGGACGGGACAACCCACTGCGCGAGGGGGGAGGGACGGGACAACCCACTGCGCGAGGGGGGAGGGACGGGACAACCCACTGCGCGAGGGGGGAGGGACGGGACAACCCACTGCGCGAGGGGGGAGGGACGGGACAACCCACTGCGCGAGGGGGGAGGGACGGGACAACCCACTGCGCGAGGGGGGAGGGACGGGACAACCCACTGCGCGAGGGGGGAGGGACGGGACAACCCACTGCGCGAGGGGGGGGGAGGGACGGGACAACCCACTGCGCGGGCGGGGGGAGGGACGGGACAACCCACTGCGCGAGGGGGGGGGGAGGGACGGGACAACCCACTGCGCGGGCGGGGGGAGGGACGGGACAACCCACTGCGCGGGGGGGGGGAGGGACGGGACAACCCACTGCGCGGGGGGAAGGGACGGGACAACCCACTGCGCGGGGGGAGGGACGGGACAACCCACTGCGCGGGGACGGGACGGGGACGGGACAACCCACTGCGCGGGGGGGACGGGACAACCCACTGCGCGGGGGGGACGGGACAACCCACTGCGCGGGGGGGACGGGACAACCCACTGCGCGGGGGGGACGGGGGGGGGGACGGGACAACCCACTGCGCGGGACGGGGGGGGGGACGGGACAACCCACTGCGCGGGGGGGGGGGGGGGGAGGGAGACAACCCACTGCGCGGGACGGGGGGGGGGGACGGGACATCCCTCTGCGCGGGACATCCCTCTGCGCGGGACATCCCTCTGCGCGGGACGGCGGGACATCCCTCTGCGCGGGACGGCGGGACATCCCTCTGCGCGGGACGGCGGGACATCCCTCTGCGCGGGACGGCGGGACATCCCTCTGCGCGGGACGGCGGGACATCCCTCTGCGCGGGACGGCGGGACATCCCTCTGCGCGGGACGGCGGGACATCCCTCTGCGCGGGACGGCGGGACATCCCTCTGCGCGGGACGGCGGGACATCCCTCTGCGCGGGACGGCGGGACATCCCTCTGCGCGGGACGGCGGGACATCCCTCTGCGCGGGACGGCGGGACATCCCTCTGCGCGGGACGGCGGGACATCCCTCTGCGCGGGACGGCGGGACATCCCTCTGCGCGGGACGGCGGGACATCCCTCTGCGCGGGACGGCGGGACATCCCTCTGCGCGGGACGGCGGGACATCCCTCTGCGCGGGACGGCGGGACATCCCTCTGCGCGGGACGGCGGGACATCCCTCTGCGCGGGACGGCGGGACATCCCTCTGCGCGGGACGGCGGGACATCCCTCTGCGCGGGACGGCGGGACATCCCTCTGCGCGGGACGGCGGGACATCCCTCTGCGCGGGACGGGGGGACATCCCTCTGCGCGGGACGGGGGGACATCCCTCTGCGCGGGACGGGGGGACATCCCTCTGCGCGGGACGGGGGGACATCCCTCTGCGCGGGACGGGGGGACATCCCTCTGCGCGGGACGGGACATCCCTCTGCGCGGGACGGGACATCCCTCTGCGCGAGGGGGGACATCCCTCTGCGCGAGGGGGGACATCCCTCTGCCCGAGGGGGGACATCCCACTGCGCGAGGGGGGACATCCCACTGTGCGAGGGGGGACATCCCACTGTGCGGGGGGGACGGACAACCCACTGTGCGGGGGGGGACGGACAACCCACTGTGCGGGGGGGGGGGGACAACCCACTGTGCGGGGGGGGGCGACAACTCACTGTGCGGGGGGGGGGGCGACAACTCACTGTGCGGGGGGGGGGGCGACAACTCACTGTGCGGGGGGGGGCGACAACTCACTGTGCGGGGGGGGGGGGACAACTCACTGTGCGACGGGGACATCATGCTGTGTGTATAATACCTACATCTAGTGAAATAGGTTTTATCTTTAATAAAGATGCCTCATCAAACAATCTAGCAACGTAACCAAAGCTGCACACCAAACACCCCACATGTATTCCTTATGTGTAAGTCAGGAGGGGGGGAGGGAATGAAAGCAATTCAGCATTATCAAGAAATGTATTTCCAAGCTAACTAATGCTTTTGCAAAAAAAAAAAAAGGGATAAAAAATAAAATATAATCCAAGCGCTTCAGCAGGGCAATGTACAGGAATGCAGCTGCAATGGCGAAGAAATAAAGTTGTGTCTAATTTTTTATTCCAATTAAAAGATTCCTCTGGCATTTATTACTTTTTAACTTGTTTTGCATAGCTCTATCTATTTAGCTGGGTCACAGAGAGAGCTGTATTTTCCATTTAGGATGATTTGTGTGCATCGCTTGACCACCTCAATGGTTTAACGCGAGGATAGAGGAGACGATTAAACTGTTTCAAATGAGGAGTCCTGCTGATTCCATCAAATCTGCAGAATGTATAATGGGAGGAGAAGACGCTGCCGGTGACAGCGCTCCGAGGATATACACACTAGCCGGGTCTGAACCATTTAAGGAGGCCCAATTAGAGATCAAATTTAAAGGGTAGGGACTGCAGATTTACAGACACAAATCAATGAGCGTGGTAATCCCAATGAATATGACAGATACCGCTGTTACAGGAGATTGCTGCGGTTTAGGATCATTACCCTTACAGAGGCTCATACATCACCACTAAAGCCGGAGCAGGTTTTAACCGTGTACACGGGCGATGGCTTTGTCCTACGTCTGCTGGGCAATGAGAGTCTATTATAGGTGGTGTTATTTATTCTGTGCATGACCGAAGGAGGCTTTGGGGAAATCCGAAAAAAATGCACGTCCAGCAAAATCAGCAAACGGGCTGGGGTTAACCCGTTCTCTGCCAGAGGGCTCATCCATCGCCGTCCAGTTCATCAATAGGCTTGGGTATAAATGTGTATTGACACTTATGGATAACATAATTGCTTACAGAATATTCCCCCCTGAGAAGCCTTGATTGGATGGTACAAGAACGCAAAGAATGGGTCAACGTATCAAAAAAATTGCACCTATATGTCACTACCTTGTTCTCCACGTTCAGGGCACCGTATGGCAATTGCATATCCTGCTATCCGGTTACTCCAGACGTCCTGCATACATCCCTGCCATTGTGTTATGCCTAATGCAAGTGCTAGGGGGCGTAGCGTGTAACACAGCAACTTATCAAGCACATATCCTCTTCAGAAAGGAATAGCACTGGAACTCTGGAAGTAGCAATTGTAACAGTCAATATCGACCCTTTAAAAGGCCCTATGTTTTGGGTGTTTGATTCTGCACTGATGAGAGGCAAAAACCCCAAAACATGTGTCTACAAATGGAGTGTGTCTGTTTTGGCTTCTTATCCCAAGTCACATGACAAAGGCCCATTAAAGGGTCAATATTGACACCAATAGGTGATGCTACAGATCCTATTCTTCTCTTGTAGGCCATTTGCATATTTATGTCCCCAGGAGAGAGTTGCATTGCCTATAAGTCTCCCCAAGAGAAACTTTACCCCTCAGATCTTCTAGACATAACACATTATTGGTCTTGGCCGCAATGTTCCCCTAATAACAAGTAATTGATTAACATGAACAGGATTTGTCCGGAGTGCCCCTTTAAAGATATTACCCTCTCCGATGTTCTATGCAGGGCTACTCTTGTAGCTCATAGAAGAGAATAGTGGGGTCTAAGGGGTAACGTTTCTCCTTGTGGAGAGTGACAAGCCAAGTCTGGCATGTCAGAGTGAGGAGACTTATAAGCCATGCATGCTCCTCCGGGAAATTAAATCTGCAAATAGGTGGCGCTAGTCCTCTTCCTCTTTGAGCAGACAATTTGCATATTTAATTTCCCAGAGGAGCATGCATGGCTTATAAGTCTCCTCACTCTGACATGCCAGGCTTGGCTTGTCTCTCTCTACAAGGGGGAAACCTTATCCCTTAGATTCCAGTCTTAAGCCTCTCACCCAGCCAAATCAGTTCTCATACTTTGCACTGACGAGAAGCAATACCCCGAAACACCGTGTCTGCAAATTGAGATTCCGGTTTGGCTTTTATCCTAAGTCATATTGCACGACTCGTTAAAGAGTTGATATTGACTTTTAGGATGGCTACTTCCAAAAGGTAGCACTAGAGTTTTAGTCCTCTTCCTCTGAAAAGAGAATAGTGAAAGTATTGCATATACAGGCACCTCTCCATCCTTGGGAGTCACAAGACGGGGGCCCCATTCTCGAGATATGAGCGGGTCCAGGGGTGTAAACTGTGTATCAGGTGCTGCCAGATGGTCCGGAACTACAATATCGATGACCTATAGGTCATCACATCAATATCAATGCAGTGGGGAGTATGACATCTACCACCCGGTCCATCAGAAGTTCAGCTCCCGGATGTGGCACAGCGCAGAGCCGTACAATGTGTAGTGGCCATTCTCGAGTTCTGCAGCTCAGCTCCTATTTATTGGCAGAAATAATTCAGATAGACTAAAAGAAACAAGCCATTATTAACAGGAATCTAAACCCAATGTATGATAGGGTCCTGGGACCTCCACTGATCCCAGGAATGTTGGGGGGTCCCAAGACCACTGAGTGAATGAAACCTTACTGGGCATGTGCATAGGAGTTATAGACGGAGCTGAGGTTGCACATGCTTGCTAGCTCTTCAAGTAGGAGGATTTTCTTTTTAGCTCCTCTATTCTTGGGATCGGTGGGGCAATCGTATATTTGTCATCTATCCTGTGGATTGGGGATAAATACTTTTCATTTCTAGGACAAATCTTTTAACCCTATCGAATAATCTTGGAAAAATATCTGCCCCATGCCTACTCTCCATCTCCATGAAAACATAAATTAACGGTATCGGCAGCACTTTGTCCTGTCACCTACAAGGGCTTCTGCTTTTTTTTCTAGTTACCCAACTGCCTTTACGCTACATAGTTTATATTGGACACAACCAAATTATTAGGGATATAAAATTTTGCCAAAATTGTACAAATTTGGATAATCAGGAAAATGAAGTTTTCTAGTGGTTCCCCATCATATACATAATAATACTATATCAACGTCTCTCAAGGCAAAGAGTTCTCCATTCGTATGGGAACAACATTAGGTCTCGGGGGGGAGCAGTTGCTATTTTTCTGAGACCGACGCAGAGTGCGCCAATACAAAAGGAAGATGTATTGCCCATTGACTAGGAGTCATCCCTTCCCGGAAAGCAGGACCTCTAAGCCATGGAGCAGGGTGGAAGCTCTATCTGTGAACCTTCTCATCTGTCAGTGTCAGATCTCCTGACAAGGTGCTTATTCACACACTCTCATTGCTATTCAATTTGCTCTTCCTTCCAGTGATAAATCCAGGAGCCCCATCAAGTGGGATCATTTTTCACTTCTGTTCTTGGCTGCAAGGCCTGGTCTCCCGATGCTCCTGCCTACTCTGTGGGACCGGCGCTGCCAATGTGTTGAAGAGCTGATTTATGAATATGAAACGGAGCCGGTGTACGGGGAGCGGCGGCGGTCGCCAGAGACTGACGGAACGCGTCCTCCAGCTACGCACTACTTCAAGTGGCTTTAATTGTATGCATGCATTTCATTACGAGGCCTGGCCGGGCTGCTCTCGCCGACGAGCGGAGCAATCACGCAATCTTGCATCGTTTGCTGAAATCCAAATTTCTCCTTTGTCAGCACAAACACTTTAATTTGATGCTTTCACTCCTGAGTAAGCATGGACTATCTCTTAAACCCCCTTGCGAGACATAAGAAAGCTTTCCATCAGCAAATGGACTCTGGTGTCAGTTATTATTTCATAATAACATACAAAACTGTTTTTTTTTTCTTGCACAAAAATCTGCTCACTCACCATTCATTTTTTTTTTTTTTTTCTGGTGGAGGCTGTAGAGCGGGACATCTTCTTGAAACATGGCAGGCAAATCCATCAATTATTTACAGAGTATGTAAAAGGACTTAGAAGCGCAGTTTGAGATTGGCACTAAGCCACGGCTACTGGGAACGCTCGCTATGAATATTAACGCCTTCTTAGGTTGTGAAGACTGCAGCAGGGAAAAGGTTAATTACAACCTACATATTTTTTTTTTTGTTAAGTGAAAAATTATGAATGAAAGTTTACTACTTTGTCTCACTTTATTGTGTTTACTACTTTGTCTCACTTTATTGTGTTTACTACTTTGTCTCACTTTATTGTGTTTACTACTTTGTCTCACTTTATTGTGTTTACTACTTTGTCTCACTTTATTGTGTTTACTACTTTGTCTCACTTTATTGTGTTTACTACTTTGTCTCACTTTATTGTGTTTACTACTTTGTCTCACTTTATTGTGCTTTGCTCATTAAATAATCCTTCCGCAGACTGAGATTTAAAGAAGAAGTAGCCATTGTGGCTTTTTAGCTCGGTCTGTCCACATTATGGACGCACCTTTAAAAGCACAGGGAAAGTTCTTTAATCCAGCATCCAATAATTTGAAAAAAGAAGCCACAACACTATGCTAGATCTGTCGGATACAGAAAACGTATGCAAGCGTCAGACTCTGGTTAATGCGGCTTGTGATTTGGGCAGCAAAAATTAACTGACATGTTGCCTTTAAGGAGGACCTGTCACTTGCTTGAGAAATACCTTGGAAAAATCCCTGATCTCCCCTGATTCTGCAGTTCTTTTCAGTTTTGCGCTGCGTCGCTACATTGCAGAGATATTAACACTTGTTGCATCTGGAGCACAGTATGTGAAATCTCAGCTTGCAGTGCGCTGAGCGCTTTTTCAGAGTCTTCTCTGAGAGCGTGCGCTTTTACCTCTCACTCACAGACACTGCCAACCACAGCTCAGCAGCTGATCTAATTGAACAAATCAGCAGCATCTGGGAAGGAGGGGTGAAAGCACACTCCCGCCTAAGACGACTCTAAATAAGTGCTCAGTTGCACTACAAGTAGAGATTTCACATGCTGTGCTCCATAAGCAACAAATGTGAATATCTCTGCAATGCAGAAACGCAGCACAAAAGGGAAAAGAGCGGCTGAATCATGGGATTTAGCTACATTTCTTTGAGCCCATGACAGATTCTACTTAAAAAGAACCCTAATGCTCGCCTGCCAAGTCTGTTTTAGTAAGTACTTATACTTCTTAAAATCACCATGAAGCATCTTTACCAAGAAATGTACATTGTGTCAGTCCCTCTTATTCCTCGTGGAAACGTATGACTAAATAGAACAGTGTCAAGTAGACCGTGTCAGACTGTATGGACACAGCTAGTGACAAGAGGAACAGTGAAACCCAGATGTAAGTGTATTCATACATAGGCCAAAGGAGAGGCGACAGGCCAAAGGAGAGGCGACAGGCCAAAGGAGAGGCGACAGGCCTTCTTTAAAAGGAAATTAATTAATAGACTAAGATTTGCATGGAAAAAGTATCTTTACAGCAGATCTGTAAGCCATACATGCTTCTATAAATGTACTATTAGCCAAAATAGCAAAAAGGACAGATACACTAAGACTGGGTTCAGATGGTAGATCGGAAATGGGGACAGTCACGACCAAAAATTGACCACACCATCAGTCCGCGGGGAAACTTGGCCAGGAGCACTGGCTATAATAGGTTTGTGCATGCTCCGTTTAGGGTCCATAGCACACACAGACCAATTTACGCTCACTTGAACGAGATGTAAAGAGAATTTTTGACTAATATATTTGTTTTAGTAAATTCTTGACTTTCTTATGAAACACCATTGCTGAAATAGCCTTCCTCTGGTTATTGCCACTAGAGAGTAAATAAAATGACAACTGGGCGTTAACATCCTTAATATCAAAGGGGTGTGTCCCCAACACAGTCCAACGGTGTCAGCACTGACTGGATATTGGGAGTGTGCAGGGACACACCCAGCTGTCAATTTATTAATTTCTACTAGGAGGATTAACAGTAACAACTGAGTGCAGAGTCCTAGAAGAAGAATGCCTTAGAATTGTTATTTTATGAAGTATTTTCTAACACGGCCGTCAGGAGAGGTCACTCTGCTCACATGGGTATTGGGAGAGAAGCCAGGCCGGTGACACCACGTCTACAGATACCTTATGATATAGGAAAAGCAGCTCCCGTATAGAAGAAAGTAGCCTGACTATTTACAGTATAGAGACTTGTGACACTGACCGAGGCGGTTCACCGAGAGGCAAAGGCCTTCATCCGGGGACTGTACTCATGGCAGCATCAACATGACACCATCATGTAATCCTGAAGATGGTGTTACATCAGCATACTTCATGGGTCACACACTGATGGCGAAGGCGAGTTGTACACACGATATGTGCATGATCTCCATTACATTTTCACATATACACACACACACCTCAAAAAAAATCAAGGGAACACAAACAACAAAATGTAACTACAAGTCAATCTCACTTTTGTGAAATCTACCTGTCCAGTTATGAAGCGACACTGATTGTGAATCAATTTCTCCTGCTGTTGTGCAAATAGAACAGACAACTGGTAGAAATGATCAGCAATCAGCAGGATACCCCTATAAAGGAGCGGTTCTGCAGATGGGGACCACAGACCATTTCTCTGTTCTCATCCTTTTTGGCTGATGTTTTGGTCAGTTTTGCATTTTGTCATTGCTCTCACCCCTAGTGGTACAATAGCATGAGGTGGTGTCTACAACCCACAGAAGTTGCTCAGGTAGTGCAGCTCCTCCAGGATGGCACATCAATGGGAGATGTGGAAAGAAGGGTAGCTGTGTCTGTCAGCACAGTGTCCAGAGCATGAAGCAGATACCAGGAGACGTGGAGAGGCGCAGGAGGGCAACAACCCAGCAGCAGGACCGTTACCTCCTCCTTTGTGTAAGGAGGAACAGGCGGAGCACTGCCAGAGCCCTGCAAAATGACCTCCAGCAGCCACTAACATCCATATGTCTGTTCAGACTGTCAGAAACAGACTCCATGAGGGTGTTATGAGGGCCCAACGTCCACAAGTGGGTGTTCTGCTTACAGCCCAACACCGTGCAGGTAGCCTGACTGCCATTAGGTACCGGGATGAGATCCTCAGACCCCTTGTGAGACCATATGCTCGTGCGGTTGGCCCTTTGTCCTGCATTAGGAGGAACCATGCCAGACCTCATGTGGCTGGAGTGTGTCAGCAGTTCCTGCAAGATGAAGGCATTGAAGCTATGGACTGGCCGCCCGTTCCCCAGACCTGAATCCGACTGAGCACATCTGGGACATCATGTCTCGCTCCATCACCAACGTCACGTTGCACCAAAGACTGTCCAGGAGTTGGCGCATGCTTTAGTCCAGGTCTGGGAGGAGATCCCACAGGAAACCATCCACAACCTCATCAGGAGCATGCCCAGGCGTTGTAGGGTGGTCATACAGGCAAGTGGAGGCCACACACAATACTCAGCCTCATCAAGAGCATGCCCAGGCATTGTAGGGAGGTCATACAGGCACGTGGAGGCCACACACAATACTGAGCCTCATCAGGAGCATGCGCAGGCGTTGTAGGGAGGTCATACAGGCACGTGGAGGCCACACACACAATACTCAGCCTCATCAGGAGCATGCCCAGGCGTTGTAGGGAGGTCATACAGGCACGTGGAGGCCACACACAATACTCGGCCTCATCAGGAGCATGCCCAGGTGTTGTAGGGAGGTCATACAGGCACGTGGAGGCCACACACAATACTCGGCCTCATCAGGAGCATGCCCAGGCGTTGTAGGGTGGTCATACAGGCACGTGGAGGCCACACACAATACTCAGCCTCATCAGGAGCATGCCCAGGCGTTGTAGGGAGGTCATACAGGCACGTGGAGGCCACACACAATACTGAGCCTCATCAGGAGCATGCCCAGGCGTTGTAGGGAGGTCATACAGGCACGTGGAGGCCACACACAATACTCAACCTCATCAGGAGCATGCCCAGGCGTTGTAGGGAAGTCATACAGGCACGTGGAGGCCACACACAATACTCAGCCTCATCAGGAGCATGCCCAGGCGTTGTAGGGAGGTCATACAGGCACGTGGAGGCCACACACAATACTCAGCCTCATCAGGAGCATGCCCAGGCATTGTAGGGAGGTCATACAGGCACGTGGAGGCCACACACAATACTCAGCCTCATCAGGAGCATGCCCAGGCGTTGTAGGGAGGTCATACAGGCACGTGGAGGCCACACACACAATACTCAGCCTCATCAGGAGCATGCCCAGGCATTGTAGGGAGGTCATACAGGCACGTGGAGGCCACACACAATACTCAGCCTCATCAGGAGCATGCCCAGGCGTTGTAGGGTGGTCATACAGGCACGTGGAGGCCACACACAATACTCAGCCTCATCAGGAGCATGCCCAGGCGTTGTAGGGAGGTCATACAGGCACGTGGAGGCCACATACAATACTGAGCCTCATTTCATTGTCTTGAGGCATTTCCACTGAAGTTGGATCAGCCTGTAATTTGATTTTCCACTTTGATTTTGATTATCATTCCAAATCCAGACCTGCATGGGATATTAATTTTGATTTACATTGATCATTTTTATGTTTTATTAATAAAGATTTGGAACTGGAATATCTAGGATATGGTATTTTAGTGTTCCCTTTATTTTTTTGAGCAGTGTATATACCTAGATATATATATATATATATATATATATATATATATATATATATATATATATATCACTGTGCACGCTCCTGATATCAATGGTGCAGCAAATACTTTCATTCCCCATGAAATAATTCTGGCTCATCATTTCTTATTACACAGCTGTAAGGTTCCTCGATTATCCCTCCTGCCAAAGTGACAGTACTCAACCCCCTAACCAGGAAAAACCAATGAATTTTTGTTATTCACGTTATCCATGAGCGACAATTAGATTTGAAACAATGACATTAACTATAATTTTTATATTTAATTATATAACAATGGCAAATTATAAAAATAAATAAAGATATCTATCTAAATAATTTTCTTATATATAATATGTATGTGTGTAAATATATAAAATTATATAAATCTATTGCGTCTTATATACATATTTTTGATATATATTATGTGTGTGCATATATATTTATATAAGACAAACACTTACTAGATTGATATAATTTTAGATATAACGCTCACACTTTGCAGCCACAATCACGGTCGGACGAGTCTCACTTTCCCACTTGTGAAGCAGCAGTGCCCCCTCTGGTCACATGGTGTAATGCACCAGCAACAAGTATCCAATGGGGAGCAGGACAAGTTCTGCCGGTTAAATTTTGAATGTGTTTGTAAGTCAGACTAATCTTTGTTAATAAAATATATAGTTAAGTAACATATCTATATATCTTGTCACCATGTTAATGCCGTCCAACCACAAGTCAGCCTATCAGAGAGCAGGGGAGCTGGACAGACTGATATATACCGTAGTTAGGTGAGGGAAGATTCAGTATAACCGGTATATTAATCCTCTGCTCTTTCTGGGGCTCTCTCAGTGACTGACAGCTTACTTTATATAAGTGTGCATACAGAGGGACCTGTCAATCACTGATAGGACCGCCCACTGGACCACAAATACCAGAAAAAGCAGAGGATTAAATGGCGAAATCACAGGTTACACTGAATCTTTTCTCCCCAAACTATGTATCGATCTTCCCCCCTGCTCTATAACATGGGGCCTGAAGAACAGACTCCATTTACATGATGACAGGTTCACTTTAAATGTTTTAAACAGGACGAGCAGGACATAAAGCCATGATAGTTTTCGGCAAATCTTTGTACGCAGCGGTTACAAAATCTTCCTAACTGGAGATATTCCTGTACTGCACTGTCATTTTAGGTGTATTTTACCTTAGTGTGAACCTGCGTAGCTTTACCTTTTCTTGTTCAGTGGCTTTGATATTTTGTGGTCCAGCTTATCCATATGGGGAGCAGTGCCTGGTAGAGCCACCCGGCCCCCTTATTGTGTAAAGTATGTGGGGGGGGGGGGGGGATCGGGAAGATGAGATCTACAATCGCTCATTGAATGCCTACACCAAGGAAACATCACATTGTGATAGCAATGCTGCCTGTTGAGATCTGGGGCATGCGCTGCGATGTTTCCGGCGGCAGCGGAGATGAAGCCAGTGACATCGACCTCGGTCTCCTCTTTCGATCAAGCAGTAGAGGAGCGATGGGCCGTGAGCGCACGGATCGATCGTGATCTTAGGATGCAGCCATCCACCAATCCTTTGAATGGACCGCCCTTACATATTGCAGATAGGAGCGGGTATTCTTCCTCCTTGGCAGTAATTATAAGAAAATGTAGAGCAAGAAGAAAAAAAAAAATTAAAGAAAAAAATCAAAAATGCCAGAGTAAAGGGAAAAAAAAAATGAAGACTAATTATCATTTCTACCTCATTAATGACAGGACACCTTGCCGGAATCAGCATTTCCTACAGTGCCACATCCTTCTATCATCCCGGCACCTTACGCAGCACATCTCCGCTGCCCACACAGCCTAATTATCTGTAAGCTTGGCGCGGGGTAAGAAAAGCGAGTCCTACTAAATGCAAAACAAACGCGCTTCACGTCTGCAGGCTGCGACACGCGATATTAATGCCTGCTATGACGATCCCTAGAACGCGGCATCCCCGTAATATGTAACAGAAGCAAAAGTGTCACCCGCGAGTATCGAAAAGAGCAAAGCAAAACTTGGCAAAGAGGAGGAAAACCCAAGTATGGAGACCATCCTAAAAGCCTCCACAAGCTTATCTCACAGGAGCATCTTCTGCAGAAACCCAAAGCCAACAGAGATGGTGTTCATCCATGGTCAGTAATCTGTGGCCGTCGGCTGGGAATCCCGCGAGCCGCCTCCTACCTGACTCTTCTTCTGATTAGCCGGCCTGGCGCAAAATCATCATTGTGGCATGAAGCATATAGGACGTTGTGCCAGGCCGGCTAATCAAAAGAAGAGCCATTGATGCCGTCAGGTTGGAGGCGGTTCTCAGAGATCCCAACTGGCCACCGCTGGATGGGGTCCTACGAATCCGAGACCCGTAACATTCTCATTTCTTGGGATCCGCGGCTGGGCGAGAGCTTATTTTTGCGTCGTCAGCAGACATTTTTTACTGTTACTATTTTGGGGTCTATACCATGTTTTGATCGCCTATCATTGCGATAAAAACATACAAAATAAGTATTTCTGGCGTTTTGATTTCTTCTCTCGTTACGCAGCTTATCGATCAGATTACTTTATATTTTGATAGATCGGACTTTTACGAATGCAGCGATATCACATATGGGTATTTCTTTTGTTTGTTTTATTTTTAATGTTGCAAAAGGAGGGCGATTTAAACTCGTGTTTTTATTATTTTTTTATTTTATTTTTTAATATTTTTTTTTTTGTTTTTTTACTTTTTACGTCATTTAATAGTCCCCTTAGGGGACTTGAAGCTGCGATCATCTAATCAACTTGTACTACACATAGCAGTTCATCAGCACTGCTATATATAGTGAAAATCACGATCTATCAACACCGGTCACGGGCCGGCTTTAACGGGAGGATTGTAATTACAGGCACAGGGGTCTTCAGGAGATCCCAGCCCTTCATAGTAAACCCATCAGCACCCCACAATGAAGTCAGGGGCGCATGGAATGACGCACGCCCCTGCCGGCGAGTGTTAACTGCCGCTGTCAGAGATTGCCAGCTGTATTTAACAGGTTAACCCGCAATTGTTAAAAGGCACATGATGGCTGATTAAATCAGCCATCATCTGCTGGGAAAGATGCAGGAACAGCGTACAAGCACGTACCAAAAGCTGGGACATGACTTTTGACGTACATGTACGTCAAAGGTTGTGAAGGGGTTAAGGATGTCAAGAAAACCCCTTTAAAAGGAATCCATCAGCAGGATTTTGCTATGTAGTAACATCAGCATGATGTAGGTGCAGAGAGCCTCATTCCAGCGATGTGTCACTTACTGGGGCTGCATGCTGCAGTTTTGCTAAAATCTCATGAAATACTGAACTACTAAAAAGGATAATCTACAAAAGAAAGCAAACAAACAAAAAAAAGGAAGAAATAATGCAAAAGCTCATCTTTGGGTCAGATGTAGATTTACATTTGTCCAAATTGTAATTAAGACACTGAAAAGAAAAAAAAAGCTGGCGTGGATACATCGTAGGTGCTATAATGCCACGCGCAGAAACGAGGGGATCGCTGATTATTTACAAAAACTCCGGACAACAGCAAAGTTACGGCACAACAAAACTTGTTCCGCTGTGCAACAGCATCACCTAGTGGAGAGACTGGGTATTGCTCAGCCTGAAAAGCCAAAACCACGAGGCAAGAAATCACCCATTGCTGCTACTTTTTGTGGATCTACAATTAATGTTTCAGAGGAGAATACCTTATTAGTAATTAAATACATGTTTAATACAAAAACAGATCATATGTGTAGAACAGCCTTTATGTGGCACAAGCCATCGATTTAAAAGGGTTTTCCAAGACTAGAATTATTTTTTTTTTTTAAAACCGGAGGCTTTCACGGTCTAAAAAAAAAAAAAACAAGACCGCTGCAACTTAGCAGTGATATTGAAGTAGTCTTAAGACTGACTGCCGAGCCAGTGATTAGCTACAGTGGTCAAGAACAATGTAGTCGTAACGTCCTGTCAACAAGGATCGGGGGCAGCAGTGGAGAGATGGGTTCAGTAAGTAAAACAGTTATTTTATTAAAAATTATAATTCTTGGAAAATCAAGGAAGGGTCGGTAGCTTACAAAAACAATTATATATTAATAATAAAAATATATATATATATATATATAAACAAAATTTTTTACTTACCCATTGTAACATATGGAAGTTTATCAGTAGACCCGTGAGGATATATGCTGTATAGATGAGGGCCGCTGCAATCAACACCTCCTAGTACAAGGGCGGCTCCGATGTAACCCTGGTACCTGTCAGGTGATAGAACAGATATTATACCAGGATTCCATTCAGTGACACAGAAGATCGTCACCACTGATTGCTGCAACAGTAACTACATGGAATACAGCGGATAGACTCTACATGGACAGAAATATTGTGACACGGGCAGCATTAACTTCAGAAATTTCATTCAGTCTCACTGTCGCCCCCCACGGTATAACCACCAGCTCCACTATTCCAACCGACCGCCCCCCCCCCCACCCCAGTGTATAACCTCCGGCCCCTCGCGCCCCCCCCCCCCCCCCCCCCCCAGTGTATAACCTCCGGCCCCTCGCCTCCCCCCCCAGTGTATAACTGCATAACCTCCGGCCCCTCGCCCCCCCCCCCCCCCCCCCCAGTGTATAACCTCCGGCCCCTCGCCTCCCCCCCAGTGTATAACCTCCGGCCCCTCGCCTCCCCCCCAGTGTATAACCTCCGGCCCCTCGCCTCCCCCCCCAGTGTATAACCTCCGGCCCCTCGCCTCCCCCCCCAGTGTATAACCTCCGGCCCCTCGCCTCCCCCCCCCAGTGTATAACCTCCGGCCCCTCGCCTCCCCCCCCCAGTGTATAACCTCCGGCCCCTCGCCTCCCCCCCCCAGTGTATAACCTCCGGCCCCTCGCCTCCCCCCCCCAGTGTATAACCTCCGGCCCCTCGCCTCCCCCCCAGTGTATAACCTCCGGCCCCTCGCCTCCCCCCCCCCCCCCAGTGTATAACCTCCGACCCCTCGCCTCCCCCTCCCCCCCAGTGTATAACCTCCGGCCCCTCGCCTCCCCCCCCCCAGTGTATAACCTCCGGCCCCTCGCCTCCCCCCCCAGTGTATAACCTCCGGCCCCTCGCCTCCAGTCCCCCCCCAGTGTATAACCTCCGGCCCCTCGCCTCCCCCCCAGTGTATAACCTCCGGCCCCTCGCCTCCAGTCCCCCCCCAGTGTATAACCTCCGGCCCCTCGCCTCCCCCCCCCCCAGTGTATAACCTCCGGCCCCTCGCCTCCCCCCCCCCCCAGTGTATAACCTCCGGCCCCTCGCCTCCCCCCCCCCCCCAGTGTATAACCTCCGGCCCCTCGCCCCCCCCCCCCAGTGTATAACCTCCGGCCCCTTGCCTCCCCCCCCAGTGTATAACCTCCGGCCTTTCGCCTCCCCCCCCAGTGTATAACCTCTGGCCCCCCGTTGTATAACCTTTGCTCCCCTTCCCAAATGCCGCCTGCCTTTACTAACAGCGCAGTCCTGTAATAAGAGCCACAGGGGTAACAAGTCCGGTTATGACATTTCTTTCCCTCTCAGAAATTACCCCATCACTGGTGAGTGATATTATGTAGAAGTGGAAGGAACCGCAGCAACTCAGCTATGAAATTGAGACTCTGTAAAGTTACAGAGCAGGGGGCCGAGTGCTGAGGGCAGAAAAGTCACCACCGCTCTGCTGACTCCATAACTGCAGAGACCAGGCCTCCTCTGGTATCAGCACAAACACTGCGTTCCCCCACCAGGAGCTTCATGGCCGAGAAGCTATAGAGCTTAGTATCAGGGCTTGGCCTCGGCACCTTAATTCTTCAGCACAATACATTGTGGACAATTGTAACTTTAAGCTTTGTAGGATCAGTTTAGGAAAGACCCTTTCCTAAGGGTCAGTGTACAAGGTCCATACAGAAAAGGTGAACAAGTTTGATGGAAGAAGATGACCAGCGGCACGGAGCCCGGACCTCTGCCCCATCTCCTTTAAGATGACCTAGAACAGAGTTTGTGAGCCCGGCCTCCCCCCAAAATCAGTCTCTGACCTCTCAAATGCTCTTGGATAAAAGGGGCAAAAATTCCCACAGAAACCTCCAAAATGTTGTAGAAAACCTTCCCAGAAAAACGGAGCTGCTACAACTGCAAAGGGACTAATTCCATATTAATGGGGTCCTATCTTTAGATTAGTTGGGAACGAACGGCAGGGAGCCTGGCTGTGGGACTGCAGCCAAGAAAGTTGGTCTCTAAATGCATACTTTGAAAAGGCTGCCGAGACCTTCAGAGACAGAACTGATTAATCCTGAGCGGTCCCCGGCCGCTCTCTCCCTGCCTCCAGTTGATTGACAGGTCTCTCCTGCGTGTTTACAGAAGACATGACCTGTCAGTCAACGGGAGCAGGGCAAGGAGAAGCCAGCCGAGGAGCGCTCAGGACAGGTCCGTTATCTCCTTATGGCCCCCGGTTGGCTCTTCTACCTGTTTACTCTGAAAGTCCGCAGTATTTCAGAGGCGCTCATACCTGAGTGGGGCAGCATAAATCTAATATCAGGTTCCCTTTAATGTCTAAGGATGTAATAAAAGCTCCTGAAGTAGTAAATGTTGTGTGTCCCGATACTTTTGTTCGTATAGTGTATATCAATTATGTACACAGAAAATAACACTAACTGCACCGTTGGCTTTTAAACTTGGGTTTTAAACTTGATGAAAGTGGTTGTGGATAGGTGGGATGCATTGTAAGTGATTGATGGATGCATCACTCCCTAACAGGACCGTATACTATAAACCTCAGCCGTCTAATATGTATAGGGATTGTTAGGCTTTCATCCACATACACGCGTGCTTAAAGGCTTTGGAAAATGCGCTCTGTTAGAAGTATCCCCCGATGACAAGGAGGTAGGGTCCACCAGAAATCAGCTGTACTGCGAGCACGTGCTCAATTTACTTGCCGCAGCACCACCAGTCGCTCAGCTTTTTCCGGCAACTCCATAGAGCAGAACTGTGCAAAGTGCAGAACGAGGACCGAGACAGCTGAAGGGCTCAAACAAGTGTGCCACGGGCCTCACCCTGCCCTCCCCCACGGCCCGTTGTCACCGCTATCCGCATCCTTGGGTTGCAGATTGCGGTGAATTTATTGGTGGAGGGCGGAGCTGTCGGACCCTTCTTCCATCACTCAGTGTGTGAGACAGCTGAGGCAATGGGGCTACGTGGGGGCTCACACCGTACACAGGGGGCTACGTGGGGGCTCACACCGTACACAGGGGGCTACGTGGGGGCTCACACCGTACACAGGGGGCTACGTGGGGGCTCACACCGTACACAGGGGGCTCACACCGTACACAGGGGGCTCACACCGTACACAGGGGGCTATGTAGGGGCTCATTGTATTTTGCTCAATATTAAGTGATATTTAATATTAATGTAATTAATATATTAACATTGAGCCAAATTATTTTCAGCCTATTGGTTCGGCCCTCCACAACAGTCATGGTCTTTTATGTGGCCCCTCGGAGAAATTAATTATCCACCCCTGCCATAGAGAATAAATGGAGTGTCAGTCAGACCATTTAGCAATGGGGATAAAAAATGCCCCCTATTTGAGTGGTTGCCCCCACCGATCACTAAATTACTACCTAACCAGTGCATAATTTCTTTTCACCTATGCCGTGGTATAAAGGCAACAAAAACTGTCATATAACAGCTTAAAAACAAACAACTAATTTTTGGAAGATTCTCACTACACAGTCACGAGACTCCCAAACCTGCACTGTCTCTTAATTTTTCTCCTTTCGCCTTTCATCCGACAGCTGAGAAGTTAAACTGCGTATGAAGATGTACGCCGACGCTCCTCCTGACTAAATGAGACGGCAGCTTTATCTTTATAAAGCAGATTTCTCGTCTGTGTAAACGGCACAAAGCTCCCTTTTATTTGACACCTTTTGCCAAACTTGATAAAACTAAAAGTGGTCCGATGTAATTGATTTGCGAAAAAGTCTGATGCTTGACACTAAGCCAGAGGCAGAAACCTAGATCTCCTCTCCTTAAAACTTTAAAATGCTGCACGCTCTCCTATTTGCTTTCACGCGGTGATGTATGGCGTCTGCCTAGAGCTGCTGGAAAGTCCTTGCAGAATTAAACTGTTCCGCCGCTACGATCGGTATAAATATTTCATGGCGGCGCTGCCATGCAGAGCATCCTCTCCTGCTTGCTTTTCCTTGTCAGACAAATGAACACAATGAGAAGCGATTCAATCTCGGGCGCAGACAAACGCTTCAAATTCCTGTAAAAAGTGACGCTTTAGAACAATGGCTGACAGGACGGAGCCGGGAGAACTGGAAACAATATCATCCGTCACCGCGGTCTGTGCGGTGGGGTCTAAACTGTTCTCCCCGCTGGTTGTCAGCCCGACAGTTTACCGGGTGCTACTTGTACGAGCTTCCAGGAGGCGACCAGTCACATACCACTCAGCCCGAAGCGCGTGACGAGACACAAAGGCTAGCGCCACAAGGGGGCACCGGTCACGGGACAAGTCTGGGCCGGCGATTTGGCGGTATAAAACTGCAGACTGGTCACACGTGAAACACACGGCCTCAACAATGAGGGAAAGAGCGACAGGCTCACAAAATGCATCACTCACATAGGAGCCTTTGTGACCCCCATTTTAGGGATCAGTGGGGGTCTCATAAGCCACAGAGTGAGCAAGACAGACAGCAGCACAGAGAAGGGGGGGGGCGCGAGAGCAAGCACAGAGAAGGGGGGGTGCGAGAGCAAGTACAGAGAAGGGGGGGCGCGAGAGCAAGCACAGAGAAGGGGGGGCGCGAGAGCAAGCACAGAAAAGGGGGGGCGCGAGAGCAAGCACAGAGAAGGGGGGGCGCGAGAGCAAGCACAGAGAAGGGGGGGCGCGAGAGCAAGCACAGAGAAGGGGGGGCGCGAGAGCAAGCACAGAGAAGGGGGGGCGCGAGAGCAAGCACAGAGAAGGGGGGGCGCGAGAGCAAGCACAGAGAAGGGGGGGCGCGAGAGCAAGCACAGAGAAGGGGGGGCGCGAGAGCAAGCACAGAGAAGGGGGGGCGCGAGAGCAAGCACAGAAGGGGGGGGCGCGAGAGCAAGCACAGAAGGGGGGGGCGCGAGAGCAAGCACAGAAGGGGGGGCGCGAGAGCAAGCACAGAGAAGGGGGGGGCGCGAGAGCAAGCACAGAGAAGGGGGGGGCGCGAGAGCAAGCACAGAGAAGGGGGGGGGCGCGAGAGCCGCACAGAGAAGGGTGGGGCGAGAGCCACACAGAGAAGGGGGGCGCGAGAGCCACACAGAGAAGGGGGGCGCGAGAGCCACACAGAGAAGGGGGGCGCGAGAGCCACACAGAGAAGGGGGGGCGCGAGAGCCACACAGAGAAGGGGGGGCGCGAGAGCCACACAGAGAAGGGGGGCGCGAGAGCCACACAGAGAAGGGGGGGCGCGAGAGCCACACAGAGAAGGGGGGGCGCGAGAGCCACACAGAGAAGGGGGGGCGCGAGAGCCACACAGAGAAGGGGGGGCGCGAGAGCCACACAGAGAAGGGGGGGCGCGAGAGCCACACAGAGAAGGGGGGGCGCGAGAGCCACACAGAGAAGGGGGGCGCGAGAGCCACACAGAGAAGGGGGGCGCGAGAGCCACACAGAGAAAGGGGGGCGCGAGAGCCACACAGAGAAGGGGGGCGCGAGAGCCACACAGAGAAGGGGGGGCGCGAGAGCCACACAGAGAAGGGGGGCGCGAGAGCCACACAGAGAAGGGGGGCGCGAGAGCCACACAGAGAAGGGGGGGCGCGAGAGCCACACAGAGAAGGGGGGGCGCGAGAGCCACACAGAGAAGGGGGGCGCGAGAGCCACACAGAGAAGGGGGGCGCGAGAGCCACACAGAGAAGGGGGGCGCGAGAGCCACACAGAGAAGGGGGGGCGCGAGAGCCACACAGAGAAGGGGGGCGCGAGAGCCACACAGAGAAGGGGGGCGCGAGAGCCACACAGAGAAGGGGGGCGCGAGAGCCACACAGAGAAGGGGGGCGCGAGAGCCACACAGAGAGGGAGTATACTAGAGAGATATTACTACTGGCCATGACTGTACCATTGCAGCATTTATGAGAAAAGAGTGAAAGATCTCCCTCTACTAGAAAGAAAACATAACTGAGGACATTGCTTCTGCCGTAGCCCTATTTTGTTTCAATTTTTGCCGTTAATCAGCAATTTCCCACCATAGAAAAGATAGTAAAACTAAAGGGATATTCTGGCAAGATGAAGCTATCAACTATCCACAAGATCAGATGAGATGCTCTGGATGCAGCCAGCGGTGAATGCATTGGTGGAGGACGGGTCGCCGGCCCCATTTTCCACCAATCAGCGTGTGAGACAGCAGTCGCAATGGCGTCATTTCATCGCGTCAGCTGTGCACTGTGGAGAGTCAGTGCACCGGAGAGAGGAGCAGAGCGCCGGGAGAAAGGGAGTGAGGAGAGTATGTGGTGTTTGTATGAACATGGGAGGCTATGTGGGGACTCACACGGTATATAGGGGGATGTCGCCATACTTTAAGGGGTATTCCCATCTCAGAGATTATATCCCAACTAGATGGTGGCCCGATTCTAACGCATCGGGTATTCTAGAATATGTATGTGGCCGACAGGGCGCGACTAATCAGCGAAGCAGTGTTTAAATGGGTTGCGCACTACTTTAAATTAACCCCCCAATGTATCCCCCCCGGGGCCCCTAATGAATTTTGTAATTACGTCATGTTGTCAATACTGCTTGAGACAACATCGCTGACCGCGCACAGCCAGCACGTAATCCCCCCGGCTGCAGCCGGCTCTTGCATCCGCTTACATCACGACTATTTGCGGCTGCAGCCAGGGGTCTCCTGTTCCACGTACCACGGTGAATGAAACGTGACAGAAGTACATCATACACTGTGACTGACAAAACATGTTCAGTACGTCATGGGCAGTTGGCGAGTCACATGACCACATGGGCGGAGTCAGACCTGCTATCGCCCGACTTGTTCTGTAATCCCCCGTCGCTGATTGGCCGCGGCCGGACCAATCAGCGACGCGGGATTTCCTGGACGGACAGACAGGATAAGCCGATTATATAGTAAGATATGTAGCAGGTGTAATAATAATATCAAATAACTACAATTAAAAATGTAGTACAGTTCTTCTGATTCTCTATGTCACTTACCCCATGTGCAGGGCATTATAATAACTTATAACATATAGTGTTTGTTAGCTGTTAGTGGTCGTAACCATGGATACCTAAGCTACTGCAATGCCCTGCACATGGGGTTTACGGATATTGTGTCAGATCATAGAGAGTCCGTAACCCCCCAACTCAGACAAAGATGCACAGACGCTCTTACAAGGAAAGCTGTGGATGGGTCCACAGACGCTCTTACAAGGAAAACTGTGGATGGGTCCACAGACGCTCTTACAAGGAAAGCTGTGGATGGATCCACAGACGCTCTTACAAGGAAAGCTGTGGATGGATCCACAGACGCTCTTACAAGGAAAGCTGTGGATGGATCCACAGACGCTCTTACAAGGAAAGCTGTGGATGGATCCACAGACGCTCTTACAAGGAAAGCTGTGGATGGATCCACAGACGCTCTTACAAGGAAAGCTGTGGATGGATCCACAGACGCTCTTACAAGGAAAACTGTGGATGGATCCACAGACGCTCTTACAAGCAAAGCTGTGGATGGGTCCACAGACGCTCTTACAAGCAAAGCTGTGGATGGGTCCACAGACGCTCTTACAAGCAAAGCTGTGGATGGGTCCACAGACGCTCTTACAAGGAAAGCTGTGGATGGGTCCACAGAGGCTCTTACAAGGAAAGCTGTGGATGGGTCCACAGACGCTCTTACAAGGAAAGCTGTGGATGGGTCCACAGACGCTCTTACAAGGAAAGCTGTGGATGGATCCACAGACGCTCTTACAAGGAAAGCTGTGGATGGATCCACAGACGCTCTTACAAGCAAAGCTGTGGATGGGTCCACAGACGCTCTTACAAGGAAAGCTGTGGATGGATCCACAGACGCTCTTACAAGGAAAACTGTGGATGGGTCCACAGACGCTCTTACAAGGAAAGCTGTGGATGGATCCACAGACGCTCTTACAAGGAAAGCTGTGGATGGATCCACAGACGCTCTTACAAGGAAAGCTCTGGATGGATCCACAGACGCTCTTACAAGGAAAACTGTGGATGGATCCACAGACGCTCTTACAAGGAAAACTGTGGATGGATCCACAGACGCTCTTACAAGCAAAGCTGTGGATGGGTCCACAGACGCTCTTACAAGCAAAGCTGTAGATGGGTCCACAGACGCTCTTACAAGCAAAGCTGTGGATGGGTCCACAGACGCTCTTACAAGGAAAGCTGTGGATGGGTCCACAGACGCTCTTACAAGGAAAGCTGTGGATGGGTCCACAGACGCTCTTACAAGGAAAGCTGTGGATGGATCCACAGACGCTCTTACAAGGAAAGCTGTGGATGGATCCACAGACGCTCTTACAAGGAAAGCTGTGGATGGGTCCACAGACGCTCTTACAAGCAAAGCTCTGGATGGGTCCACAGACGCTCTTACAAGCAAAGCTGTGGATGGGTCCACAGACGCTCTTACAAGGAAAGCTGTGGATGGATCCACAGACGCTCTTACAAGGAAAGCTGTGGATGGATCCACAGACGCTCTTACAAGGAAAGCTCTGGATGGGTCCACAGACGCTCTTACAAGGAAAGCTCTGGATGGATCCACAGACGCTCTTACAAGGAAAGCGGTGGATGGATCCACAGACGCTCTTACAAGGAAAGCGGTGGATGGATCCACAGACGCTCTTACAAG
Source organism: Phyllobates terribilis (assembly GCF_046119375.1). Taxonomy (NCBI): domain Eukaryota; kingdom Metazoa; phylum Chordata; class Amphibia; order Anura; family Dendrobatidae; genus Phyllobates; species Phyllobates terribilis. The sequence continues at coordinate 226,042,126 of NW_027362767.1, forward strand.
GAAAGCGGTGGATGGATCCACAGACGCTCTTACAAGGAAAGCGGTGGATGGATCCACAGACGCTCTTACAAGGAAAGCGGTGGATGGGTCCACAGACGCTCTTACAAGGAAAGCTGTGGATGGATCCACAGACGCTCTTACAAGCAAAGCTGTGGATGGGTCCACAGACGCTCTTACAAGGAAAGCTGTGGATGGGTCCACAGACGCTCTTACAAGGAAAGCTGTGGATGGGTCCACAGACGCTCTTACAAGGAAAGCTGTGGATGGGTCCACAGACGCTCTTACAAGGAAAGCTGTGGATGGATCCACAGACGCTCTTACAAGGAAAGCTGTGGATGGATCCACAGACGCTCTTACAAGCAAAGCTGTGGATGGGTCCACAGACGCTCTTACAAGGAAAGCTGTGGATGGATCCACAGACGCTCTTACAAGGAAAACTGTGGATGGGTCCACAGACGCTCTTACAAGGAAAGCTGTGGATGGATCCACAGACGCTCTTACAAGGAAAGCTGTGGATGGATCCACAGACGCTCTTACAAGGAAAACTGTGGATGGATCCACAGACGCTCTTACAAGCAAAGCTGTGGATGGGTCCACAGACGCTCTTACAAGCAAAGCTGTGGATGGGTCCACAGACGCTCTTACAAGCAAAGCTGTGGATGGGTCCACAGACGCTCTTACAAGCAAAGCTGTGGATGGGTCCACAGACGCTCTTACAAGCAAAGCTGTGGATGGGTCCACAGACGCTCTTACAAGGAAAGCTGTGGATGGGTCCACAGACGCTCTTACAAGGAAAGCTGTGGATGGGTCCACAGACGCTCTTACAAGGAAAGCTGTGGATGGGTCCACAGACGCTCTTACAAGGAAAGCTGTGGATGGATCCACAGACGCTCTTACAAGGAAAGCTGTGGATGGATCCACAGACGCTCTTACAAGGAAAGCTGTGGATGGGTCCACAGACGCTCTTACAAGCAAAGCTCTGGATGGATCCACAGACGCTCTTACAAGCAAAGCTGTGGATGGGTCCACAGACGCTCTTACAAGGAAAGCTGTGGATGGATCCACAGACGCTCTTACAAGGAAAGCTGTGGATGGATCCACAGACGCTCTTACAAGGAAAGCTCTGGATGGGTCCACAGACGCTCTTACAAGGAAAGCTCTGGATGGATCCACAGACGCTCTTACAAGGAAAGCGGTGGATGGATCCACAGACGCTCTTACAAGGAAAGCGGTGGATGGATCCACAGACGCTCTTACAAGGAAAGCGGTGGATGGATCCACAGACGCTCTTACAAGGAAAGCGGTGGATGGGTCCACAGACGCTCTTACAAGGAAAGCGGTGGATGGGTCCACAGACGCTCTTACAAGGAAAGCGGTGGATGGGTCCACAGACGCTCTTACAAGGAAAGCTGTGGATGGATCCACAGACGCTCTTACAAGCAAAGCTCTGGATGGATCCACAGACGCTCTTACAAGCAAAGCTGTGGATGGGTCCACAGACGCTCTTACAAGGAAAGCTGTGGAAGGGTCCACAGACGCTCTTACAAGGAAAGCTGTGGAAGGGTCCACAGACGCTCTTACAAGGAAAGCTCTGGATGGATCCACAGACGCTCTTACAAGCAAAGCTGTGGATGGATCCACAGACGCTCTTACAAGCAAAGCTGTGGATGGGTCCACAGACGCTCTTACAAGGAAAGCTGTGGATGGGTCCACAGACGCTCTTACAAGGAAAGCTGTGGATGGATCCACAGACGCTCTTACAAGGAAAGCTGTGGATGGATCCACAGACGCTCTTACAAGGAAAGCTGTGGATGGATCCACAGACGCTCTTACAAGGAAAGCTGTGGATGGATCCACAGACGCTCTTACAAGGAAAGCTGTGGATGGATCCACAGACGCTCTTACAAGGAAAGCTGTGGATGGATCCACAGACGCTCTTACAAGGAAAGCTGTGGATGGATCCACAGACGCTCTTACAAGGGAAGCTGTGGATGGATCCACAGACGCTCTTAAAAGGAAAGCTGTGGATGGATCCACAGACGCTCTTACAAGGAAAGCTGTGGATGGATCCACAGACGCTCTTACAAGGAAAGCTGTGGATGGATCCACAGACGCTCTTACAAGGAAAGCTGTGGATGGATCCACAGACGCTCTTACAAGGAAAGCTGTGGATGGATCCACAGACGCTCTTACAAGGAAAGCTGTGGATGGATCCACAGACGCTCTTACAAGGAAAGCTGTGGATGGATCCACAGACGCTCTTACAAGGAAAGCTGTGGATGGATCCACAGACGCTCTTACAAGGAAAGCTGTGGATGAATCCACAGACGCTCTTACAAGGAAAGCTGTGGATGGATCCACAGACGCTCTTACAAGGAAAGCTGTGGATGGATCCACAGACGCTCTTACAAGGAAAGCTGTGGATGGATCCACAGACGCTCTTACAAGGAAAGCTGTGGATGGATCCACAGACGCTCTTACAAGGAAAGCTGTGGATGGATCCACAGACGCTCTTACAAGGAAAGCTGTGGATGGATCCACAGACGCTCTTACAAGGAAAGCTGTGGATGGATCCACAGACGCTCTTACAAGGAAAGCTGTGGATGGATCCACAGACGCTCTTACAAGGAAAGCTGTGGATGGATCCACAGACGCTCTTACAAGGAAAGCTGTGGATGGGTCCACAGACGCTCTTACAAGCAAAGCTGTGGATGGGTCCACAGACGCTCTTACAAGCAAAGCTCAGGATGGATCCACAGACGCTCTTACAAGGAAAGCTCAGGATGGATCCACAGACGCTCTTACAAGGAAAGCTCAGGATGGATCCACAGACGCTCATAGAAGGAAAGCTCTGGATGGATCCACAGACGCTCTCACCTCTTAGCCACATCACACTGATTACATTTAACCCACCTTGTTGGTCTAACATGGTCACCCGCTTCCCTTCCCTAACTTTTTAACCATTTAATTACCTGAACAGCATCTGCTTTAGCATTCGGTTAGCGGTGGCTACTCTGGGTAAACGTCCCGTAGACAAGGAGTGCAGTTCCATGTTGGAAGAGATCATCTGGGTTGTCATTTCTGTATCGGCCGCTGTTCCAGCTCCACAACAGCTAAGAAACAGATATACAACAATATGTTACCAGCATAAGGTAAAAAAAACAGTGCTTATCCTATTTACATCTCACTTTAGTGCTGATTTACACTTTACAAACTTTTCACTTTTTTATTTTTCAGGACCAAAAGATCAGTCGGCTTTTGTTTGCTTCTGTATTTGACGGCCGAGTAAGACAGAGGATGAGATGCCAAGTTGGGAATTTTATATTCATTTTCTATGGTTTGATTATTTTAAATGTAAAAAGCTGTATAAATTACAGAACGGTTCAGAGAAAGCCAGCGTGTCCTGGTTCAACTCCACAGAGGCACGTACTTAAATTCATCAGCATAGGACTGCTTCCAAGGCCGGCATTAGAAATCCAGCAGCCTTCATTATACATAAATAATTTTATTACTATTTAGTAGTATTATTTATGCAGATTTTATTTTAGCATTATAAAGTCACATGGCTTTCAGTACCACCTCTATGCTGATGACACACAGATCTACCTCTCTGGACCTGATATCACCTCCGTATTAACCAAAGTCCCACAATGTCTGTCTGCTATCTCATCCTTCTTCTCTGCTAGATTCCTAAATCTTAACATGGATTAAACAGAATTCATCAAATTTCCACCATCTCATTCATCCACCCACCTGACCTATCATAGTCAATGGCTGCCCACTCTCCCCAGTCCCTCAAGCTCGCTGCCTTGGGGTAACCCTTGACTCTGATCTCTCCTTCAAACCACATATCCAAGCCCTTTCCACTTCCTGCCGACTCCACCTCAAAAATATTTCCCGGATCCGCACATTCCTCAACCACTAATCTGCAAAAACACTAGTGCATGCCCTCATCATCTCCCGCCTCGACTACTGCAACCTCCTGCTCTGTGGCCTCCCCTCTAAGACTCTCGCACCTCCAATATATCCTAAACTCTGCTGCCTGACTAATCCACCTGTCCCCCGCTATTCCCCCGTCTCTCCCCTCTGTTAATCCCTTCACTGGCTCCCTATTGTCCAGAGACTCCAGTTCAAAACCCTAACCATGGTATACAAACCCATCTGCAACCTGTCTCCTCCATACATCTGTGACCTAGTCTCCCGGTACTTACCTGCACGCAACCTCCGATCCTCACAAGATCTCCTTCTCTGCTCCCCTCTAATCTCCTCTTCCCACAATCGTATACAAGATTTCTCCCGTGCATCCCCCCTACTCTGGAACTCTCTACCTCAACTTATCAGACTCTCTCCTACCGTGGAAACCTTTAAAAGGAACCTGAAGATCCACCTCTTCCGACAAGCCTACGACCTGCAGTAATCCTCGCTCCACCATACCACTGCACGACCAGCTCTACCCTCACCTACTGTATCCTCACCCATCCCTTCTAGACTGTGAGCCCTCGTGGGCAGGGTCCTCGCTCCTCCTGTACCAGTCGCTGACTCGTTTTTGTTCAAATTATTTTACTTGTTGTTTGCTATGTATACACCTTTTAAACATGTAAAGCACCATGGAATTAATGCCGCTATAATAATAATAAATGACAATTATTACACACTAGATGGTGGCCCGATTCCAAAGCATCAGGTATTCTAGAATATGGGTCGCGGCCGGCCGCGACCAATCAGCGAAGCGGGGTTTAAAGGGGTTGTCCACTACTTTAAATTAACCCCCCAATGTATCCCCCCGGGCCCGTAATGAATTTCGTAAATACCTCATGATGCCAATACTGCCTGTGCGCGGCGCTATCACTGACCACACACAGGCAGCACGTGACCCCCCGGCTGCAGCCGACTCTTTCTTCCGCTTACGTCACGACTATTTGGGGTCTCCTGTTCCGCAGTGGACGGGGTTATCCCCCATCGCGTCACACCTGGCATCCACCGCGCGCCCATTCATTGAGAGAGCGCGCGGTGGATGCCGGGTGTGACGCTATGGGGGATAACCCCGCCCACAACCCGTCACTCACCACGGAACAGGAGACCAGTGGCTGCAGCCGCAAATAGTCGTGACGTAAGCGGAAGCAAGAGCCGGCTGCAGCCGGGGGTCACGTGCTGCCTGTGCGCGGTCAGCGACAGCGCCACACACAGGCAGTCTTGGCAACATGAGGTATTTACGAAATTCATTAGGGGCCCCGGGGGGATACATTGGGGGCTTAATGTAAAGTAGCTGCGCCAATATCGCTGATTGGTCGCGCCCGACCGGGCGTGACCAATCAGCGAAGCGTGGTTGAAATCCCGCGCCAATTCGCGGCCGGACTACGCCTGTCGCTGATTGGTCGCGGGCGGCTGGCGCGACCAATCAGCGATGCGGGATTTCCGTTACAAACAAACAGACAGAATTAGACGATTATATATATAGATTCTTGCTTTCCAAGAACGGCTTTGAAAACTACCTATGAAGAGTAAAATAATCAGAAACCATCTTTATAAATGTAAGAGAGCGAGGGTGGGAGAAAGCAGGGGGGCTGGAGAAAGCAGCTTGAATGAAGCAGTGGTCAATGGAGCCATCAGAGACTCGGCTGTCTCCAAAAGTCCCGTAGACACTGGCTAAGATGTCGACAGATACTCCATTCAAGCCTCATCTCGCTGTGGTTGGTAGTAAGGAAGGACAGGATGCTGAGGACTACGTTCTAGTAATCATTCGGGGCTCTAGAGTTGGTTCCTTTAAGGAAAAAATACTTAACACCTATCCCATATATAGGTAGTAAACCTCCATCGTTGGTCAAGTCCAGTAGCAATGGCTTCTAGAATTGGCCCTTTATACTCTACAGATACTTACTAGACATTGGGGGCTATGTAATGGATCTTCGAACAGTTCTTGTCAGCTACAACCATGCCTTCTGTGGCTCTGGTATCAGCGCCAAGCACAATCCCATCCTATGGAGAGAAACACAAAAGTCTTAAGAATAACACATAACATCACCATAAGGCTACTGGATCATCGCTAATGCTCCCACCATGGAAGATTTCCAAATCCTAGCTAAGCAGAATTTACTCAAGGGTGTAGATCACAAGTCGGGTACAGGTGTATCTAGCGAGTGAAGGAGATAAGCTCATCCCTTAGAGAGTAGGTGCCAGCTGTGTTATACAGCCAGCACCTGCCTCTAACAGCAGCAATCTGGGCTAGCACCAATTGCTGCTCTTTAACCACGTAGCAAAATAAATATGTAGACACAGACATACTGATAGGGAACTTAGATTGTGAGCTCCAATGGGGACAGTGCCAATAAAGTCTATAAAGCGCTGTGGAATTAATGGTGTTATATAAGTGAGTAAAATAAATAATTAAATGTAAATAAAAATCTGAATAACTTTCCTTATTTAAAAAATAAACATTTATTATTGCCATGTCCATAAAACTATAAAATTAATCTGTACAGTATAAAGAGAAAAATTAAAGGGGCTGTCCAAATTTTTCACGAAGGTCTGCAGTCACTATGTGAATCTTCACATTGTGTACAAAGTGCATTCTCCAGTGGTGTTCATATGCAAACTCCATGCCACATTCAGACTAGACGTGCTTGGCCTTGCTCAATTCACTTGTACTAAGCGAGGCTGCGCACGTCTAGTCGGAATGTGGCCCTAAGCATGCTTGGTCTCGCTGCCGGCACTGGAGAATGCTCGCTGCGTGTGGTGAGGATTCATAAGTCTGCAGTCACAGAGTGATAAACCCCTTTATACATCAGAATTGCCATTTTTTTGTCACTTCACCTCCTTATAAAAATGCAACAAAAAGTGATCAAACCGTCATATGTATCCCAAATAAGTATCAATAAAACCGTCAGCTCGCTGCACAAAAAAACAAGCCTTCGCATAGCTCCATCGCCGGAAAAATAAAGATACACATCTAAGCAAATGTCGTCACAAGCCAATTTTTTTTTTTTCAAATGAGTCACACTGCCCGAAACGAGGGCATCATGAATCAGACATGGGCTGCATTATTGCAGCTGTATATGTTTTATGCTGAAATAACACCGCAGCATTTCAGAGAAAACATACTATGATAAGCCGGCCGGGAAATATCCTGCAAAAAAAAGTCTTTATACAGTTATGTGGATGGAAAAATATAGAGGGTTCACGCTTGGAAAAAAAAAAGGAGGAAGGAATGAAAACGGAAAAATGAAGTAGGAAAGAGTTTAGACTGAATGTGCCAAGGCCAAGCTCCAAGAATAAGCGCTGAATAACTTTCCCTTCATTGCAGGTGGGTGGCAGTGTCAGGGGGCTTCTCTCCGATACCATAATACAGGACAGCAGCATATTCCTCATCTTACCTTGAACACCAGTCCTGCAATTGTGGTCCCAGTTTTGCGAGCTGCAGGAAGCTTGTGTCCTTTCTGTGTACTTTCCTTTTCCAAGAGAGCATTCCTAAGGTTTAAAGAAAAATACACTAAGTAAAAAACATTCACAGCTTCACAGGTATATTGGGCTACAGTCAGATCTGTGTGGCATACAGTGATACATATACCATAATGACGGACACAGATATACAGAGCTGATGAATATGGAGGACGACCTGCCAGCAGGTTTACTAGTCCTCTACTGATAAATTCACTGTTTTCTGGAGAAAACTGTGCAGCAAGAGATTATCAAAACATCAGCAAGCAGCCCAGTAAGTGACATCACTGGAATCAGGGTCTCTACATTACGTTGCTCTCAGATTAGGTAGTAAAAACCTGCTGACAGATTCCCTTTAACGATGTGAACAGAACTCTGCATGGGAAAAGTAGGGTTATAAGGCACCTGTCTACATGAAAAGGCATCTCAGAGCCGTGCCGAAGGGTTAAGTGCAGTAGTCTGTCTTTTCAATACATGTGGGAATTGAGGACCTAGGTCAGAGGTCACTAGTCCTGGTGTCAGATGGTAATTTATGTTTGGGATAAAGGTACCCTGTACTCCAAGTACTCCTAGGTTATAGCTTCCTGGATCTGTCATACATCTGGGCATATACATAGTCTGGGCAATTCAGTGCCCCTTCCCTCCTTCTTCCTTCCCCCCACAGGTACCAGCATGGACAGCCCAGTGTCCCCCAAAGATAGGAGGACGGACGGGCCCAGCGTCCCCCAAAGATAGGAGGACGGACGGGCCCAGCGTCCCCCAAAGATAGGAGGACGGACGGGCCCAGCGTCCCCCAAAGATACCAGGACGGACGGGCCCAGCGTCCCCCCCGGATACCAGGACGGACGGGCCCAGCGTCCCCCCCCCCCCCCGGATACCAGTATAGACGGGCCCAGCGTCCCCCCCCGGATACCAGTATAGACGGGCCCAGCGTCCCCCCCCGGATACCAGTATGGACGGGCCCAGCGTCCCCCCCCGGATACCAGTATGGACGGGCCCAGCGTCCCCCCCCCGGATACCAGTATGGACGGGCCCAGCGTCCCCCCCCCCGGATACCAGTATGGACGGGCCCAGCGTCCCCCCCCCCGCATACCAGTATGGACGGGCCCAGCGTCCCCCCCCGGATACCAGTATGGACGGGCCCAGCGTCCCCCCCCCGGATACCAGTATGGACGGGCCCAGCGTCCCCCCCCCCCCCCCGGATACCAGTATGGACGGGCCCAGCATCCCCCCCCCCGGATACCAGTATGGACGGGCCCAGCGTCCCCCCCCCCCCCGGATACCAGTATGGACGGGCCCAGCATCCCCCCCCCCGGATACCAGTATGGACGGGCCCAGCATCCCCCCCCATATACCAGTATGGACGGGCCCAGCATCCCCCCCCCGTATACCAGTATGGACGGGCCCAGCGTCCCCCCCCGTATACCAGTATGGACGGGCCCAGCGTCCCCCCCCGTATACCAGTATGGACGGGCCCAGCGTCCCCTCCCCCCCCCCGTATACCAGTATGGACGGGCCCAGCGTCCCCCCCCCCCCGAATACCAGTATGGACGGGCCCAGCGTCCCCCCCGGATACCAGGATGGACGGGCCCAGCGTCCCCCCCGGATACCAGGACGGACGGGCTCAGTGCCCCTTGGTTTGGTGACAGACAATGCTGACCCCCGAGTCCCGCCGTGTACTGCTCCGCAGTGCGCCCTCCCTATGTCTCCTGTGACGGTGCCCGGACGCCTGCACATGACCGGAGGCTTCATACACACTGATGAAAGTTCCGTTCTCACCTCCTGCAGTTCCCGAACTCGAACCCGCTGCCAGGAGCGGAGCGCACAGTCACGGCTGCCATCGTTCCTGAGAATGAGACGACTTCCGGTGCCGGGATAACACTTCTTGTAACTTCCTGTGTTCGTCTGGGGTCTCAATAAAGTTCATACAAAATGCAGAGTCACAGCCGCCGTTCCACAGGTAGTATAGAACTTCATCTCCCAGAATGCATTGCAGAGCGCTGCTTGTCGTAAAAGTCGCTAGGAATCATGGGAATTGTAGTCCAGCAGTCACCCCGCAGGTTATCGTCATTATAATGTGTTTTGACCGGTGGCGGAGGCGGTGATGAGCTGTGATCACCCTCTTTTTCAGTAAGATCCTTTTTGGACAATTTTGTTCACAATTGTTCTCAACTGATTGTCTCTTATGGATAAAGTTTTGATCACACAACGTTACTCCCATTGTGGGGAGAGTTTTTCAAAGCCTTTAGCAGCCAATCAGATTGCAGCCCTCATTTTTGTCGCTATTGGTGACTGCGCCACTTTTCTTTTGCGCGGGCTTTTATATATCCCATATATTATCATGACCGCGACATTTTCCCCGTTCCCGTTGCACATTTTTTGATTTTTTTCTCGTACATTCGCTTTTTTCCCCTTCTGATATTCAATGAATTTTGACCCCTTTTTTGCGATATATGGAACTTTAAAAAATAAATAAAATTTAAATAAAAAATTAGTATTTTTTTAATTTCCTCATATTGGGGAAAAACGTAAAGAAAAATAGGGAACACGCGTTTATTTTTTACATTTATTTTATTTTTACATACACAAAGGACCGCTAGCATCATTTAACATTGCGTTCCCCTTTCCATATATATTATTTTTATATATTGCCATTTTTTTTACGGGACCAGGGCTACAAACAACAATTTGGACTAGCAGCGTCTTTTTTTCTTGTATTCAGTTTTTCTTTCTTTTGTATTCATTATTTTTTGTAATTATATTACACATTGTGCCCCTCATAAGGTCTGAAAATACCTTTGGGGTGGACATTTTACCATATTAATGCATTCTTGTTATTTCTGATTTCCCCTGTAACTGAGACTGGAATATTAGCCCCAGTTACAGGGGATTATCAGCCTCCTGCCTACATAGCAGAGCTGATTGGGGTCTCCTAGGACCCATCAGCTCCTATTCCATCCCTTTATCCAGCGATCACATGACCACTGGGTCTGGAGGAGAAAGCGACGTCAGCGCTTCCTATACTGTATTAGTTAGTGATGGGCAGTCCGGCTCCTTGGTGATCTGGCTCACTTTGCTCCGCTCACCAAAAAAAGCCAGCTCTTTTGGATTAGAAATGTGTCTCTATTACATATGTGTTCAGTCCCGCTGATCACACATTTAATATGAAATTAACACAGCTGAAACCCCTCCTCCTGCCAAAACCCCGCCCACTTGCAGCCACCCAATGAAACTGATAGGTTTGGTTGGACAAGGTTTCAGCCTCTGAACCCATCATTTTACCCCAGGTGGCAGCCATTCAGAGACTTTAGTGGCTCTCACTGGGGAGATTAACCCATTACTAGTATAAACAGGGATCAGGAAGGAGGAAATGGTATTTGCCTTCTCCATGGGGAGTCTGGCCATGTCTGACAGCTGGCTCCCTGCTATGGCAGCTGCTCCATCTTGGGCAGCTTCTTACTCTTCAGTGATGTTTTAGAACATCAGCGCAAAGTGAACACCACCCAGAAGTATAAAGCTTATGGGTGGTCTGTGTAACGCTGGTGGGTGTAGATGTAAGAGGGAAGACCGGGATTTAAGTACTGTCAGAACAAGGGATCCAGAACTGCCGGGGCCGTACCTTTGGTTGCAGGGGAAAGACAGACTTCCAGCACAGGAGTCAGGTGACTGGGAAGCTGGGGGCGGAGGGAGAGCTGGGAGGTCAGGTGACTGGTGGCGTGGCTAGAGAGAAGGAGAGACGAGGACTTTTGCGCGGGAAAGCGGCAGGAGAGTCCAGCTCAGGAGAGCAGTGTGAGAGGGTCCAGGCTCCTGGCTCCAGTACTGGGAGCAAGAGCTGAGTGCAGTGGACCGGAGGAGTCAAGGCGACTAGTGAAGAGACGCAGGGTCTGTGGAGCCGAGCACGTGAGGTGCCGTGTTATGGACTAGGGGCTCAGCGGGTAAAACCGGAGACCGCTCGCTGCCGCCAGAAGACAGAGCATTGATTGGGCGGGGAAGCCTGAAGACATCAACACCGGCATCAGCAGACAACTGCCTTGTGGAGGAAAAGAGTCAGCTAAGTGTAAAAACTGTCGATTACAACCGGTTCGACTCTGCTATATCTAGTTAAACTGTGAACTGTCAGTTAAAGACTTTTACCTGCTACTTCCCTTGTTTTCCCCCATATTTTTCCCTGTTACTCCCTGCGTGGAGATTGACCCTGTTATTATATGTTATTATAAACCTCCCCTGTTTATTAACCCCGTATTGGCTGTTTTGTGTTTCTGTGTCGCTGCATCTAAATTACCCGTGTTACATTTGGCGTAGTCGGCAGGATGCAGTCGTTAGACACAGACTGTAACGGGGCCGGATGGTGGAGCCTCTGTGCCTTGGAACAAGGAGGGACCCCGAGGGGCAGGTGTTAGTCTGGGGACGACCTTGTAATTGAGCAGGTGGCTCCCACGGGTCAGATAGCGGGGACTGACCGGTGTAGCGGGTGGACACAACAGGAGGGTAGCAGTCTCGGTGAGCAGGCGGGTGGTCACGGCAAGTGTCTCTTGGCAGGCAGACGGGTGGTGACGGCAGAGCAGGTAAGAGTCTCTTGGCTGGCAGGCAGGTGGTCACGGAAAGTGACGGCAGAGCAGGTAAGAGTCTCTTGGCTGGCAGGCAGGTGGTCACGGAAAGTGACGGCAGAGCAGGTAAGAGTCTCTTGGCTGGCAGGCAGGTGGTCACGGCAAGTGACAGCAGAGCCTCCAGGTAGGCTAGCAGGTGAGCGCTCCCAGGTGAGCGGGCTAGCAAGTACGGCAGGTAGCAGGCAGGTAACTGGCAGGTGCTTCCTGGTCCGTAGGTGGACTTGCCCATAGACAGACTGGTGGATGCTTGAGACCGACTGTCGGGCTGAAGAGCAGACAAGCACGCAGACTGGACTGGTAGTCAGGCTGGCAACGGGACCTGAGGGCTGAAGCAGAGGTGAGTATGCTTTGCAACAACTTTGCTCGGGCACCTCCATTTTGGAGGAGGTGCCTTATATATGGGAGGTCCTCCGGCTATTGGCCGGGGACTCCTTAGACTGGCGCGCGCGGTCCCTTTAAGAGAGGGGGAGCGCGCGCTCGCCCTAAGCACAGTGCCCGGGAAGGAGCGCGCGCCGGCAGCAGCGAGGGAAGGAGCGCTGGAGGACGCTGCGCCCGGAACAGGAAGGTGAGAGGGACGGCGTCTCTGCCTAGCAGGGGGCAGAGACGCCGATGCTACATTACCCCCCCCCTTTAGGCCCCCCTTTTTTAGGCCAGAGAGAAATTTCTCAAGGAGAAGCGGGGCGTTGATGTTCTCCCTGGGTTCCCAAGTTCTTTCCTCAGGACCAAACCCCTTCCAATCCACCAGAAAAAAGGTTCTCCCCGTTACCCTCTTGGTGGCCAGGATACTCTCCACCTCAAAGACGTCCTCAGCAGAAACCGGAGCAGGAGGAGTACCTAGATTATCGGAAAAAGTGTTAAGGACAACGGGCTTGAGGAGGGATACGTGGAAGGAGTTGGGAATGCGTAGGGTGGCCAGGAGTTTTAATTTGTAGGCCACTGGGTTAATTTGCCTGAGAACTTCGAAGGGTCCGATGAATCGAGGGCCCAACTTGTAGGAGGGTACTTTGAGCCGCACATGTTTGGAGGAGAGCCAAACCTTGTCTCCAGGACAGAATTGAGGCGGATCCAGACGTCTCTTATCAGCATATCTCTTCATCCGCTCGGAGGATTGAAGAAGAGCGGACCTGGTACTCTCCCAAATGGTAGAAAATTCGCTGATAAGAGACTCCGCGGCAGGGTTGTCCACAGAAGCGGAGACGGGAACTGGAATCCGGGGATGTTGGCCACAGACTATAAAGAACGGGGACTTGGTAGAGGATTCGCTCTCATGGTTATTATAAGAGAATTCGGCCCAAGGTAGGAGATCCACCCAATCGGAATGGTGGGCATTAACGAAGTGCCGGAGGTAACTGGTAAGGATCTGATTGATCCGCTCCACTTGACCATTGGACTGTGGGTGGTAAGCGGAGGAGAAATCCAGGGTGACGTCTAGCAGCTTGTTACGGGTCTGGGAGGTGGAACCTCTGAGCTATTATGCAAAGGGGCAGTCTTTGTAAGGAGGCAGGTGGCTCCCAGGGAAGGCGGGAAGGTAGACACGGCAGGTGACAAGAACAGTCTCAGGGTAGAAGGACAGAACGGACACGGCAAGTGACGGGAACAGTCTCTTGACAGGCGGGTGGTCACGGCAAGTGACAGCAGAGCCTCCAGGCTAGCAGGCAGGTAACAGGTGAGCGCTCCCAGGTGAGCGGGCAAGAGTCTCTGGACAGACAGGTGGTCACAGCAAGTGACGGCAGAGCCTCCAGGTAGGCTAGCAGGCGGGTAGCAGGTGAGCGCTCCCAGGTGAGCGGGCAAGAGTCTCTGGACAGGCAGGAGATCACAGCAAGTGACGGCAGAGCCTCCAGGTAGGCTAGCAGGCGGGTAGCGGGTGAGCGCTCCCAGGTGAGCGGGCAAGAGTCTCTGGACAGGCAGGAGATCACAGCAAGTGACGGCAGAGCCTCCAGGTAGGCCAGCAGGCAGGTAGCAGGTGGGCGCTCCCAGGTGAGCGGGCAAGAGTCTCTGGACAGGCAGGTGGTCACAGCAAGTGACGGCTAAGCCTCCAGGTAGGCTAGCAGGTGAGCGCTCCCAGGTAAGCGGGTAAGAGTCTCACGGCTGGCTGGCAGGTGGTCACGGCAAGTGACGGCGGAGCCTCCAGGTAGGCTAGCAGGCAGGTAGCAGGTGGGCGCTCCCAGGTGAGCGGGCAGACTGATCCATAGACAGACTGGCAGGTGCTGGTAGGCAGACTGTCGGACCGCAGGAATGCAAGTAGATAGACAGGTATCAGGCAGGAATCAAGCAGGATTCTGGCAGGTAACTGGCAGGTATCTGGTAACGGGACCTGAGGGCTGAAGCAGAGTTGATAGGCTTTGCAACAACATTGCTCGGGCACCTCCATTTTGGAGGAGGTGCCTTAAATATGGGAGGTCCGACGGCAATTGGCCGGGGACTACTTAGGACGGCGCGTGCGGTCCCTTTAAGAGAGGGGGAGAGCGCGCGCCCTAAGCACACTGCCGGGGAAGGAGCGCGTGTCGGAAGCAGCGGGGAGAGAAGCGATGGAGGACGCCGCGCCAGAAGCGGGGAGGTGAGAGGGACGGCGTCTCTGCCTAGCAAGGGGCAGAGACGCCGATGCTACACAGCTTACATGTGGCTCTCCAGAAGCGTGAGGTGAGCTGAACCCCACGATCCGACACGATGTGGAGGGGTAGGCCATGGAGACGGAAGATGTGGCGGATAAAGTCTTTAGCCAGTTCGGGTGCAGATGGGAGACCAGGCAGGGGAATGAAGTGGGCCATTTTCGAAAAGCGGTCAGTGACCACCCAAATGACTGTACACCCGGCAGAAACAGGAAGATCGGTGATAAAATCCATAGCTATGTGCTGCCTTGGAGCAGCAGGTACGGGAAGGGGCAAGAGATGGCCGGCTGGTAGGTGTCTGGGCACTTTGTTACGGGCACAAGATGAACAGGCCGCGACGAAGTCTACAAAGTCCTTACGCAGGGTAGGCCACCAGTAAGGCCGGGTAATGAGCTGGAAGGTCTTCTTTTGGCCAACATGGCCAGCTGGTTTAGAAGAATGGCCCCAACGAAGAACCCTCTCCCGATCTGATACTGCTACAAACGTCTTACCGGGTGGGAGACGAGTCAGATCCAGGGGGGCCACCTTCATTACCTTGCAGGGGTCAATGATGTGCGTAGGCTCCTCCTCTTGATCGGAGGACAGGAAGGACCGGGACAAGGCATCAGCTTTGACGTTCTTGTCCGCCAGGCGGAAATGAAGGATGAAGTCGAAGCGGGCAAAAAACAAAGACCACCGGGCCTGGTGAGGATTAAGTCTCTGGGTATTTTGGAGATATGCCAGATTTTTGTGATCCGTGTAGATGATCACCGGGTATAGAGCCCTTTCAAGCAGATAGCGCCACTCCTCCAGTGCTAATTTGACGGCTAGCAATTCATGATCTCCTATAGAATAGTTGTGCTCAGACGAGGAGAAGATTTTGGAGAAGAAGCCACAGGTTACCATTCTCCCGGTAGAAGATTTTTGGGTGAGTACCGCTCCGGCTCCGGAGGAGGAGGCATCAACCTCCAGGTAGAATTGTTTATTGCAGTCTGGACGGTGCAGGACGGGGGCAGAGACGAAGGCTTTCTTTAAGGAAAGGAAGGCCTCCTCGGCTTCGGGCGACCATACCTTGGGATTTGCCCCCTTATGGGTAAGCGCAGATATGGGAGAAGTCCGGGACGAGAAGTGTGGGATGAAAAGACTATAGTAAATGGCGAAGCCCAGGAATCGCTGTATCACCTTCAACCCCTCAAGACGGGGCCACTTTAGGACAGCAGAGAGCTTCTCGGGATCCATTTGCAGGCCTGTCTGGGAGATAACATAGCCCAAGAATGGAAGGGAGGTCTGGTCGAAGACGCACTTCTCGTATTTGGCAAAGAGGTGGTTCTGCCGAAGCCTAAGCGGGACCTGACGAACATCCCTCCGGTGTGTGGGGAGATCCGGAGAGAAGACCAAGATATCGTCCAGGTACACCACCACGCAGGAGTACAGGAGGTTCCGGAAGATGTCGTTGACCAGTTCTTGAAAGACAGCGGGGGCATTACAGAGACTGAAGGGCATCACACGGTACTCATAGTGACCGTCCCGGGTATTGAATGCTGTCTTCCACTCGTCTCCTTGACGGATACGGACCAGGTTATATGCTCCCCGTAGATCCAGCTTGGAGAAGATCTTGGCGCCTTTGAGACGGTCAAACAACTCGGAGATGAGCGGCAGGGGATATTTGTTTTTTACTGTGATTTGATTGAGTCCTCTGTAGTCAATACAGGGACGTAGCGAGCCGTCTTTCTTTTTGACAAAGAAGAATCCGGCTCCAGCCGGGAAGTAGATTTTCGGATAAATCCCCTAGCCAGATTTTCTTCAATATATTCAGACATGGCCCGGGTTTCGGCCACGGACAACGGGTAGATACGCCCACGGGGTGGAGTGGCGCCAGGTACCAGGTCGATCGGGCAGTCATATGGCCTATGGGGTGGCAACGTCTCTGCCTCCCTTTTACCGAAGATGTCCGCAAAGGGCCAGTATGGAGCCGGGAGACCCGGTAGATTAGCTGGAGTAGGCGGAGGGCGAGCGGGGCGGACCGGAACCAGGCAGGTCTTGTGGCAGTCTGGACCCCACCGGAGTACTTCACCGGATCGCCATTTCAATACGGGTTCATGTGTCTGGAGCCAGGGTAGACCTAGCAACAGGGAGTGAGAGAGTCCGGATAGCACATGGAAGGAGATCTTCTCAGAGTGCAGCATTCCCACCTGCAGAGTTAAGGGTTCAGTGACGAGCAGGATGGTCTCCGGAAGGAGTCTTCCATCCACGGAGGCAACTGACAAAGGTTCAGCGAGAGGCTTGGTGGGAATACGGTATCTCTCTACCAAGGACTGGGAGATGAGGTTCCCAGCAGCTCCAGAGTCCAGGTGGGCGATCTCAAAGTGCCGATCCTCTCCCCAGGAGATAGTGACAGACAGAGTCAGGGATGGAGAGGACTTTTTTTTGTCTAGGACGACCTCTCCGAGCAATCCTAGACACCGGCGTTTCTCGGCCTCTCCGGGCAGGAACGGATCAGGTGCTCCTTGCTGCCACAATAGATACTGCTCCCCTCGGCCCGGCGTGACTCCTGGCGGGATTTGACCATCGACCTGCATGGGCTCGGGTGAGTGCGCCCGGGGTGTGGTTGAAGAAGAGACAGGTCTCTGGACGGTAGGAGCAAGGTGGGGAAACCTTCTCACACGGGTGGTCTCCTTGGTACGTTCCTGGAACCGGATGTCAATCCGGGTAGCAAGTGACACCAGGTCGTCCAGGGTGGTAGGAATGTCCAGACCGGCAAGTTCATCTTTAATCCGACCGGAAAGACCCTCCCAGAAGACGGACAGCAGAGCCTCGTTATCCCAAGCAAGCTCAGAAGCGAGGGTACGGAACCGTATGGCATATTGGCCCACGGTGAGACTCCCCTGGTGGAGACATAGCAGAGATGAGGCAGATGAGGTCTTTCGTCCTGGTTCATCTAAGACTTTCCAGAAAGCTGTGAGGAAAGCTGACAAGTTGGATACCAGGAGATCCCCTCTCTCCCACAGTGGATTTAGCCAAGCCAGTGCCTCCCCAGTGAGATGGGACATGATGAATGCCACTTTGGCCCGGTCGGAGGTAAAATGATGTGCCAAGAGTTCAAAGTGCAGGGTGCACTGGTTTATGAAACCTCACGCCAAAGCGGGGTCTCCACCAAAACGAGGTGGTGCAGAGAGGCGGGGGTTGGGGCTGGATGCCATGGTATAGGTGAGCAGTGGCGCTGCCGGGATGGGAGTCGTGCGACTCGCGGAGCATGCCGATGGAGTAGTCAGTGTGTCCAGGCGGGAATTGACATTCCGCAGATGGTTCAGGATGGTTTCCTGTTGGGATCTCTGACGGGAGACTTCATGGTATAGGTCAGAGAGCGAGGGAGCTTGGGTGCCACCGGATCCATGGCCCGAGCAAACTGTAACGGGGCTGGATGGTGTAACCTCTGTGCCTTGGAACAAGGAGGGACCCCGAGGGGCAGGTGTTAGTCTGGGGACGACCTTGTAATAGAGCAGGTGGCTCCCACGGGTCAGATAGCGGGGACTGACCGGTGTAGCGGGTGGACACAACAGGAGGGTAGCAGTCTCTGGGTGAGCAGGCGGGTGGTCACGGCAAGTGACGGCAGAACGGGTAAGAGTCTCTTGGCAGGCAGGCAGGTGGTCACGGGAAGTGACGGCAGAGCAGGTAAGAGTCTCTTGGCTGGCAGGCAGGTGGTCACGGAAAGTGACGGCAGAGCAGGTAAGAGTCTCTTGGCTGGCAGGCAGGTGGTCACGGAAAGTGACGGCAGAGCAGGTAAGAGTCTCTTGGCTGGCAGGCAGGTGGTCACGGAAAGTGACAGCAGTGCCTCCAGGTAGGCTAGCAGGCGGGTAGCAGGTGAGCGCTCCCAGGTGAGCGGGCTAGCAAGTACGGCAGATAGCAGGCAGGTAACTGGCAGGTGCTTCCTGGTCCGTAGGTGGACTTGCCCATAGACAGACTGGTGGATGCTTGAGACCGACTGTCGGGCTGAAGAGCAGACAAGCAGGCAGACTGGACTGGTAGTCAGGCTGGCAACGAGACCTGAGGGCTGAAGCAGAGGTGAGTATGCTTTGCAACAACTTTGCTCGGGCACCTCCATTTTGGAGGAGGTGCCTTATATATGGGAGGTCCTCCGGCTATTGGCTGGGGACTCCTTAGAACGGCGCGCACGGTCCCTTTAAGAGAGGAGGAGCGCGCGCCCTAAGCACAGTGCACGGGAAGGAGCGCGCGCCGGCAGCAGCGAGGGAAGGAGCGCTGGAGGACGCTGCGCCCGAAACAGGAAGGTGAGAGGGACGGCGTCTCTGCCTAGCAGGGGGCAGAGACGCCGATGCTACACAGACACTGCAGATCAGTCCATCCTGGGAGCCCCTAAATCTAGCTTGCCGCTGGAGGCCATGCTCAGCAATCTCCCAAAGTTCACCGGGGACAATATGATGCTGTGGGACTGGATTGAGAGAGTTAGGAGTATGTTATGTATGCATCCGATGACCCCAGCTATGCAAGCCGAAATAGCCTTACTGGCCCTGGACGGTGAGGCCCGACAATCCGTGATATACTGCTCTCCCCATGACCGGGATACTGTAGAAAAAGTGGTGCGGATACTGTAGGAGATGCATGGGTATCCCACCAATGTAGGAGAGCTGAGGATACCACTGTTTCACCAAGTGCAGCAGGAGGGGGAGACTGTGACGCAGTATGTTAATGCCTTACAGAGGGTGCATGCCTATATCCTAGAAAAGACGACATGGGGAATTTGGGAATGGGCCCCCCTGAAGTGATCTTAAGGGACCAGTTTGTGGCAGGCCTCAGGGGTGTGCAGCTGAAGCAGGCCTTGTGGGAGCGCCTGTGCGCCAACCCACATATGACTTTTCTAGAAGTGGGGGCAGAGGCACGTGTGAGAGAGCAGGAGATGGGGGTGACGGCCCTGGCAGAGATGGTCCGGAGTAACGAGGTACCCACCCCGCCTGCAACTGAACCGGAATGGGCTCGAGAGATGCGAAAGGAGATGCGGGATGAATGGTCCAGTCTCAAGAAGACCCCTGCCCCGACACCAGAGATACCCAGATCGATTGCTCCAGTTATGGAAAGAATTTAATTCAGGACCCCCCCCTGCAGGAGAGTTCCATAGAGGAGGGAGGCAGCCCTACACAGACAGAGACATGACCTGCTGGAAGTGTGGAGGCACAGGACATTATGCCAGGGGCTGTGCAAGCCGAGGGAGGCCCCTGTTGCGGCAGCCGTTAAACTAGCGGGCTCCGTGTTTGGGGGACACAGCCGGGAGCCTGAAGAAGGGGAAAGAAAAAGAGGAAGTCCCAAGGATCTTGGTTTCCACCAGCCCGACTGTCTGGGCCGATATAAGCGGTCGGGCTGTTCACTGCCTGATTGACACGGGATCCCAGGTGACTACGATGACAGAAGCCTACTTCCAACAGCGATTTCCAGAGATAGCGCGGACTGAATGGGGACCAGTAATTAGACTCACAGCAGCTAATCAATTACCCATCCCGGTCGCAGGGGTGGTGTGGATGAAGATCCGAGTGTGTGGAAAAGATGTGGGAAAAAAAGGAGTCATCCTGGTCGCAGGAGGAACCGGAAATCGACCCCCGGTGACCCTCAGAATGAATGTGCTGAAAGAGATCGGGCAAATCCTGATTAGTGAGCCGAAGGAGATTCCTCTAGACCAGTGGGACCCACGAACCCCCCAAAGGTGGGTCTTTCAACAACTAATCCGAGCTGCCCAGGCTCAGGAGACGTCGAGTGAAGGGAAGATCCTGGGGAAAATAATAGTGCCAGCAGCTACGGCGCTCAGTTTACCGCCCGGACAAACTGTACTCACGTTATCCGCACGGGCCTGCACACCTCTTGAGGGGGTCGAAGTTCAGATAGAACCAACATCGATGGACAAAGTACCCCCCGGACTCTTGGTAGCTCGGACACTGGCCACCGTTCAGGGTGGCAATGTTATAGTGCAGTGTGATAATCTGGGCGAAGATAATCTCACACTCCCTTCCAGGGCGGAAATAGCCCAGATTCTGGGAATGCCAGAGAAGTTGGTGCGACCTGATGTGGTACAGCTGTCCGCTGTATGAGGAGACCCCTGGACTCTGGCGGTCACCGTGTCGCCGGAATCCCACCGGGCTAGTGCGAAGGGGGGACGAAGAATCCTAGAACGAATGTGGGCTGAATTGACGGGACTTACACCTCGACAGGTGCAGCAGGTTGAGGAGGTACTGGAGTGGCACCAGGAAGTCTTTGCTCGCCATGAGGATGATTTTGGTTGCACCAAAGCCATTACCCACGAGATTCCCACGGGGAGCGCGGCCCCAGTGTGAGAAAGATACCGGCAGATACCTCCCCAGATGTCTAAAGAGGTTAAGGAGATGCTAGCCCATATGTTACAGAATGGTTTGATATGGGAGAGTCAGAGTCCGTGGGCAGCCCCGATTGTCCTGGTTCGGAAGAAAGATGGGACCCTGCGGTTCTATTTGGACTATAGACGGCTGAATGCCTGTACAGTACTGGACTCTTACCCACTACCCCGAATCGAAAAGTCCCTGTCGGCCTTGGGGAAGGCAAGATACTTCTCCTCCTTGGATCTGGCCAGTGGGTACTGGCAGGTGCCCGTGGCCAAACATGACTGTATGAAGACGGCGTTCATATTACCCATGGGACTGTTTAAATTCAATCGGATGCCCTTCGGCCTGACTAACGCCCCCGGGACGTTCCAGCGTCTGATGGAGAGGTGCCTGGGCGATTTGAACTTCGAGGCGACACTGATTTACCTTGACAACATAATTGTCTATGCCTCCACCTTCGAGGAGCACCTCCAGCGACTGGAGCAAGTACTGAGTCGCCTACAGAGTCATGGCCTAAAGGTGAAGCCCCAGAAGTGCCACCTGTTCCACAAACAGATCGAATATCTCGGTCATACTGTGTCCGGTGAAGGAGTCGGGCCCACCCAGGAAAAGGTGGCCGCCGTACAAGAGTGGCCTACTCCGAAGACAGTGAAGGGCGTTCGGGCCTTCCTGGGACTTTCCGGGTACTACCGAAGATTCATGAAGAACTTCACCCACATAGCCAACCCATTGCTGGAGTTACTGAAGGGAGTGCCGGCAGGCTCCAAGAATCAGGCGATTCGGTGGGTAAACAGCCAGGAAGAGGCCTTCCACGCCCTAAAAATGGCCCTGACTGAGGCCCCAATACTAGCCTATGCGGATTTCTCCCAACCATTCATACTCCACACTGATGGGAGCCTACATGGTCTGGGAGCCGTGTTATCCCAATTACAGGAGGGGAAAGAGCGCGTGATTGAGTACGCCAGCCGCTCCCTTCACGACTCCGAGAGGAACCCAGATAATTATAGCTCTTTTAAATTAGAGTTGCTGGCTCTGGTTTGGGCAATGACCGAGAAGTTTGCAGAGTATTTGTCCGGGTCCGAAGTACTGGTGAGAACAGATAACAAGCCGCTGGCCCACCTGGAGAATGCGAAATTGGGGGCCCTGGAGCAGTGGTGGGTGGCCTGCATAGCCAGGTACCGGTATAAGATCGCCTACCAGCCTAAGACAGAGAAAACTCACGCTGACGCCCTCTCCAGAGTGACTTATGAACGGCCTGATCGTGACCTCGATGAAGATTTGGAGGCGGATGAGACCCCTAGCTTCCGAAGTTTCGTGGGACCGCTGGCCGCGGCGTAGGGACGGATTGGAGAGACGTTGGAAGAACAAATGCTAGGGCAGCCAAGAGATGACTGGATCTGACTTCAACAGACTGACAGAGAAGTTGCTCAATTACGTCAATGGGTGGCTTTGCGGCTAGTCCCCAGTCAAGAAGAGAGGAGTATCCTGTCCCCGGGAGCACTGAAAATGCTGGGACAATGGGAGAGACTGTGTTTGCGAGACGGGCTGCTGTACCGACGGGTGCAGCTACTGCGAGAGTTCGGGACCACCTGGCAAGTGGTGATCCCAGAGAAGTTGGTCGGAGTAGTGGCTAAGGAGGCTCATAAACGAGGGGCTCACTTCGGACCAGAGAAGACATTTCAGTGGTTGCAGAGGCTGGTGTATCATCCCCGACTGCGAGCAACAATAGAAGACACTTGTCGAAGATGTCGGAGCTGTGAGCTGGTTAAGCCCCCGGAGCAACGGGTCCCCATACAATCCATTGTGACTTCTGCCCCCTTGGAGGTGCTGATGATCGACTATTTGACTGTTGGACCGGCGCATCTCAGGTATGAACATTGCCTTGTAATTACAGACCACTTCACAAAGTTTGCGGTACTGACCCCGACCAGAGACCAGACCGCTGAGTCAGCTGCGCAGGCCATCTGCCGAGACTTCATTCGGGTGTACGGCTGCCCAAAGAGGATCCATTCCGATCAAGGCGCCTGCTTCCAAGGCCGGGTGATGGAAGAGCTGCACCAGTTGTACAAGATTGAGAAGTCACAGACTACTCCTTACCACCCTCAAGGAAATGGGGCCTGTGAACGCTTTAATCGGACACTGATCCAAATGCTCCGCACGTTGGAGGAAGATCGTAAGGTACGATGGCCTGAGTTTGTGGCCGAGCTGGTGTGGGTCTACAACAACCGAGTGAATAGTACGACGGGGTTCACTCCTTATACCTTGCTGTTCGGGCGAAAGGGACGAGAGATTACCGAGTTAGAGCTGGACCCTGAGGAGGACTACCCACGGACGGGGATGTCTTCCTGTGTCCGGGAACATCGGCATCGACTGCAGACTGTTAGAACCCTCCTGTTAGTTTTTTTCTATTTTGTGGTCACATGACCTGCTGCCTATTTATTCCAGCTCTGCCATTCTGGCTTTGCTGGACTTCAGTTTTACTTTGACTCTTAATCTAGCCAGGTGCTTTGTACCTATCTCTATAGTTTGCTTGGTCCCTGGACCCCTAAGTATTTTTGTCTGTTTGTCTTTTTGCTCCGCTACAACTTCTGCTAGGAGGTGTCCAATTTTGTCCCAGTCCTTAGTACTTTTAGGGACCCCTCCCTTATATCTATAGGTCTGCGTTCAGACTAGCTGAGGATGAAGGCGGGTCTGTTCACAAGGAACAGGTTGCCCGCTGCATCGTAGGGAATCAGCTTAGTCCTATTGTAGGGACAGTTTTCCTATCTTTCCTTAGTTCTTGTAGCAGATCATAACAGTAAGTCCAGCCCAAAATCTAAAGAAAAAAATCCTAAGGAACGAGATCCGGAGATCAGCATGGTGTCTGTTCAGGAACTGGCTCAACGCCTACAGGGATTGTCTCTTGAGGTGGCCGAGCTCCAGCAACACGTGAGTAGCTGTCCTGGAGTGCATTCTGTTGAACCGAAGGTAGGACTGCCTAATTTTTTTTATGGTAACCAACAAGATTTTTTTTCCTTTAAAAATGCTTGTTTATTATATTTTCGTTTGAGACCCAGGTCCTCTGGGAATGAATCACAGCGCATTGGGTTTATCATGTCACTTTTGCGCAAGGAACCACAGGGATGGGCCTTTTCTCTCCAACCTAATTATCCGTGTTTTAGATCAGTGGAGGATTTTTTTTCTGCTATGGGGTTGTTGTATGACGATCCTGATCGAGTCTCTTCTGCTGAGACACAACTGAGACGTTTAAAGCAGGGGTCAGGTGATGTTGAAAATTATTGTACTCACTTCAGAAGGTGGTCTTCTGAAGTGAGATGGAATGATTCGGCGTTAAAATATTTGTTTCTTGCTGGTCTAAGTGGAAGGGTTAAGGATCTGCTGATTGATTTCCCTGCACCTGGAAACTTGCAAGAAGCCATGCAATTAGCTATACGGGTGGACAGGAGACTGCGTGCCAGGGTTAATGAGGATAAAACTCCTGCTATGGCAGCTCCTAGTCATCAGAGGGTCTGCTCGGACGACGGAGAACTGATGGAGATTGGGGAAATGCCACTCCGCTTTCAGGAAAAAGACCGCAGGTTTTCCAAGGGATTGTGTTTTTACTGTGGTAAATCTGACCATTTTGTTAAGAACTGTGAGCTTCTGTTAAACAAAGAAAAAAAAAAAAGTCAATTACGCCCGTATTGCTTGTTTAAACTCTAAGGGAGTATTTCTTTCAGGGAGTACCTCATTGCAGGAGGAAGTGATTGAATTTCAGGTTTTTGTGGATTGTGGTTCTACACCGAATGTGATTGATAAGAGATTTTTGGAAAAACTTAAATTGGAGCCTAAACCTTTGTCATCTCCTATTTCTGTGGTTGCTGTTGATAACACTCCTTTGAAATGTGTTACTCACAAGGTTTTTGAATTTCCCCTCACTATTAATGGTATTCACCAAGAGAATTTGGATTTAGTGGTATTAAATAATTTACCTTCTCCAGTAGTGTTAGGTTTGCCTTGGTTAAAACTGCACAATCCTTTACTGGACGGGTCTACTAATGAGATTAAATCTTGGAGTCCTAAGTGTTATGATAAATGTTGTAATGGTCGCATTGCTGCTGTGGAAAGAGGGGAATTACCTGTACCTATTCAGGATTTTTGGAAGTTTTTTTCAGAGGAGGAGTCGCAAATTCTACCTCCTCATAGGGACTATGATTGCACCATTGAGTTTGTTCCTGGAGCTACTCTTCCCAAGAGTCGCTTATTTAATCTGACTATCCCTGAGAGAAAGGCCTTGGAGGAGTACATACAGACGAGCTTGGCTGCTGGTCACATTAGACCTTCTAAGTCACCTGTGGCTGTTGGATTTTTTTTTGTAAAAAAAAAAAGATGGCGGTTTACGTCCATGTCTGGACTTTCGTGAAATTAATAAAATTACCGTACGCAATTCCTACCCATTGCCGTTAATTCCTGACTTGTTTAACCAGTTAGTGGGGGCCAAGTGGTTCTCTAAAATTGATCTCCGGGGGGCATACAATTTGTTGCGAATGAAGGAGGGTGATGAATGGAAGACTGCTTTTAACACTCCGGTGGGTCATTTTGAGAATCTGGTTATGCCTTTTGGTCTTACCAATGCACCAGCGTTTTTTCAGAACCTTATTAATGACATCCTGAGACCTTTGATTGGTAAGAATGTGGTGGTGTATTTGGATGACATTTTGATTTATTCGCCAGATCTGGAGTCTCATTGGCAGAGCGTACGTGAGGTATTGCAGTTATTAAGTGACAATTCCCTTTTTGCTAAGCTGGAGAAATGTGAGTTCGCTGTGCAGAGAATTAGTTTTTTGGGCTACATTATCTCCAGCGAGGGCTTTGAGATGGACCCGGTGAAGGTTCAGGCTGTGCAGGAATGGCCTAGGCCTATTGGTTTAAAATCAATACAGAGATTTTTGGTTTCGCCAATTATTACAGAAAATTCATTAAGAATTTTTCTATAATTGTTAAGCCGCTGACCGATCTCACCAGGAAAGGTGCGAATACGGTTCAGTGGACTACTGAGGCCATTGAAGCTTTTGTGTATCTCAAGGAGAGGTTCAGTTCTGCCCCCATCCTTATGCAGCCTGATGAGACCAAGCCTTTTTTGGTCGAGGTTGATGCTTCTTCGGTGGGGGTCGGTGCGGTTTTGTCTCAGGAGAACAAGGATGAGGTTCATCCCTGTGCCTTTTTTTCGAAAAAATTTTCTGAAACTGAACTTAATTACGATGTTGGAAATTGGGAATTGCTGGCTATCAAACTCGCATTCGAACATTGGCGTCATTTCTTGGAAGGTGCTAAATTTCCCATTCAGGTTTTCACTGATCATAAGAATCTGATCTATCTAGATGCTGCCATGCGCTTGAATGCCCGTCAGGCTAGGTGGGCACTGTTTTTTTTGCGGTTTAATTTTTCTGTTACTTACATCCCGGGTACTAAGAATGTTAAAGCTGATGCTTTATCTCGCAGCTTTTCTCCCATGGTTGGTACCGAGGAGGAGGAGAGCATTTTACAGGAAGGAGTTGTGATAGCAGCATTGGACTCCGTTTTGGAAGATGGGATTCTGAAAGCCCAGGAGGATGCCCCATCTAACACTCCCCATGGGAGGTTGTTTGTACCTAGAACCTTTAGGAGAGAGTTGTTTGTGGAGTATCATGAGTCTCGGTTGGCAGGTCATCCAGGAATTTCTGAGACTAAGAGACTGGTAGGTCGCAGTTTTTGGTGGCCTGGGTGGCAGAAGGAAATCATTAAATGGGTGAGTCAATGTACGGTGTGTGCTAGATCAAAGGCTTCACATGCTCCTGCTGCGGGGTTGCTTTGCCCTCTGGAGGTTCCTAGTGCACCTTGGACGCATCTTGCAATGGATTTTATTACTGACCTTCCTGTGTCCGAGGGTTTCACTGTCATCTGGGTGGTCGTGGACCGTTTTAGCAAGATGTGCCACTTGGTTCCTTTCATTAAACTACCCTGCGCTAATACACTCGCTAAGGCTTTTGTCAAGGAAATTGTCAGACTCCATGGCGTTCCCACCGACATTGTTTCTGATAGGGGACCTCAGTTTGTGGCTCGTTTTTGGTGTGCCTTTTGTGACAGGTTGGGAGTCCATTTGTCATTTTCATCTGGGTATCATCATGAGTCTAATGGACAGACAGAAAGAAAGAACCAGGATGTTGAGCAGTTTTTGCGTTGTTTTGTGGCAGACAATCAAGAGGGGTGGTCTGAGTTTCTGCCACTTGCTGAATTTGCTCTTAACAACCATACATCCTCTTCTGATGGGTGTTCTCCGTTTTTTTTGTTGTACTGGGAGACATCCGTCGTTTGGTTCGTTCTCCAAATTGGTGTCGGCTGTGCCGGAGGAGGAGAATTTTTCCGGTGATTTGGAGAGAGTTTGGACTGATGTACGTTGTAACTTTCAAGAGGCTAACAAAAAGTCTAAGAAGTATTTTAACAGGAAACGTCAAGAGGTTTTGTTTACTGTTGGTGACATGGTTTGGTTGTCCTCAAAGAATCTGCGGTTGAGGATTCCTTCTAAGAAATTGGGTCCGAAGTTTGTGGGACCATTTAAGGTGCTTCAGGTGGTTAACCAGTCTGCTGTTAGGTTGGAGGTTCCCTCCTCCTGGAAGATTAATCCGGTGTTTCATGTTTCCTTGTTGAAAAAAGCTGATGTATCGGATAGGGACGCCACTGTCACAGTTCCTCCGGTGGTGGAAGACTGTGAATATGAAATTTCTCGTATCCTGAATTCCAGAAGGCATAGAGGGAGATTGCATTATCTCGTCGCTTGGAAAGGTTTCGGTCCTGAGGATAACTCCTGGGTAAGGGCAGATGATGTCTCTGCTCCTAGACTTATCAGAGCGTTTCACAGGTGGTTTCCTGATAGGCCTGGGCCTGGAGGATCCGGAGGATCCTCATAGAAGAGGGGGTACTGTTAGAACCCTCCTGTTAGTTTTTTTTCTATTTTGTGGTCACGTGACCTGCTGCCTATTTATTCCAGCTCCGCCCTTCTGGCTTTGCTGGACTTCAGTGTTACTTTGACTCTTAATCTAGCCAGGTGCTTTGTACCTATCTCTATAGTTTGCTTGGTCCCTGGACCCCTAAGTATTTTTGTCTGTTTGTCTTTTTGCTCCGCTACAACTTCTGCTAGGAGGTGTCCAATTTTGTTCCAGTCCTTAGTACTTTTAGGGACCCCTCCCTAATATCTATAGGTCTGCGTTCAGACTAGCTGAGGACGAAGGCGGGTCTGTTCACAAGGAACTGGTTGCCCGCTGCATCGTAGGGAATCAGCTTAGTCCTATTGTAGGGACAGTTTTCCTATCTTTCCTTAGTTCTTGTAGCAGATCATAACACAGACCCTCCGACGGTTGGTACAGCAAAAGTTTCAGGAGCACAAACATCATGAGACATTGCCTCTTCGAGGGACAGCTCTGAGGCTCCAGGAGCGGGTGTTGGTTCGGGAGAGGCGGCCCCGGGGCAAATTGAGTAGGCGGTGAGAACGGACCCCGCACCGAGTGAAGCGCAGGATTGGTGCTGAAGGACCTGTGTATGAAGTTCAACCCGAGGGGGCTGAAGGAGCCCCTACCAGAGTGGTTCATCGTAGTATTCTGCGACCCTGTGTGTCTAAAGATGATGAGGATGGAGAAGAATCACCTGCTTCTAGAGAGTGTCCTGTCACAGTTGCCCCAAGCCACGATGCGGACGAAGAAAAATTGTTGGTTCTACCTCCGAGCCCAAGCACTCGATTACCTGCAGTTCCCAGTGCAGGCGGCGAGGGCACAACCTCGGTTGAAGCCACCGGGCAGGCAGAGATTGGGAATCCGAGTGACCCTGCACCCCCCATTGGTCAAACTGAGTTACGCCGGTCAGAACGAACAACAGCAGGAGTGCCTCCTCACTGTTACGAACAAGATCAATTCATATGGTACCGTATCATCCAGGAAGTCCAAGAATGTGAACGTTTGGTGAAGGAACTCTCGCCCGTGGAATGGCGAGTTAAAGGAGAGCGGGGGTGTAAGAGGGAAGACCGGGGTGTAAGTACTGTCAGAACAAGGGATCCGGAACTGCGGGGGCCATACCTCTGGTTGCAGGGGGAAGACAGACTTCCAGCGCAGGAGTCAGGTGACTGGGAAGCTGGGGGCGTGTCCAGAGGGAGAGCTGGGAGGTCAGGTGACTGGAGAACTGGTGGCATGGCTAGAGAGAGGGAGAGACGAGGACTTTTGCACGGGAAAGCTGCAGGAGAGTCCCGCTCAGGACAGCAGTGTGAGAGGCTCCAGGCTCCAGTACTGGGAGCAAGAGCCGAGTGCAGTGGACCAGAGGAGTCAAGCCGACTAGAGAAGAGATGCAGGGTCTGTGGAGCCGAGCATGTGAGGTGCCGTGTTATGGACTAGGGGCTCAGCGGGTAAAACCGGAGACCGCTCGCTGCCGCCAGAAGATGGAGCATTGTTTGGGCAGGGAAGCCTGAAGAAATCAACACCGGAATCAGCTGGCAACTGCCTTGTGGAGGAAAAGAGTCAGCTAAGTGTAAAAACTGTCGATTACAACCGGTTCGACTCTGCTATATCTAGTTGAACTGTGAACTGTCAGTTAAAGACTTTTACCTGCTACTTCCCTTGTTTTCCCCCATATTTTCCCCTGTTACTCCCTGTGTGGAGATTGACCCTGTTATTATAAACCTCCCCTGTTTATTAACCCGGTATTGGCTGTTCTGTGTTTCTGTGTCGCTGCATCTAAAGTACCCGTGTTACATAGACCCACTGCGCCATTGGTCGCGTTTACCCTGGAGGGGCATGACTAAGTGTCTACAAGGTCACCATCGTAACGGAACAGACATGAAAACTGGAGCTCAGCAGTTCCACCAGAACCTGGTGCATTAGGCGGTTCCCTCGGAGAGGTTGACTAACCAGAGGAAGATTGGACAGACATGGTAGAAGTGGAAGGCAGGGCGGACATAGTAAACAGACACTGCAGCTGGGTTGCAACCACGTTGATGGCCTGCATCGGCTGGTCCTGACACTCACGCTGAGAGTGGACCTCCTCATACAGTACTTGCAAACTTGACTTAGGATCCCTGGGTCCCGATTTGTCAATGTGGTCCATGGCCCAAATGTAATGTAACGCTGGTGGATGTGGACGCACTGCACCACTAGCCGGGCTTACGCTGGAGGAACATGACTAGGTGTCTAATGGGTCTTCACTAGGTTCTCTGATGGTGATCTTGGCTACGTGTATCAAACCCATCTACATGGGTTTTTTCAAATCACGAGATCTTGCACTTTCACAGCAAGTGTCCACAGAAGGTGGTGGGATCAAACTCTACATGCCAGGATCCCACAACCCAGGAGTTCAGACCCGATTTTTGCTTGGCATTAAGGAAACTCCTGAGCATTTTTGATAATAGATGTTATTTAGTATTATCATCAGTCGGTTGCTACCAACTGTTTTATTAAATAAAAAGGACAGCAACAGTTTGATGATAGGTCCTCTTTAACTCCTTGCCATGACAGCCAGTTTGATGTTGATGATAGACCTTTTTTTTCTCACTTTTTTATGGTCACGTTCCAGGAGCCATAACTTTTTTTTTTTTTCCAGCGACAGTCATATAAGAACTCAGTGTTCGACTGGGGTGGCAAAGGCCCACCAGTAATATTGACCCTATGGCCCCACTGTACAGATTCATGCAAATATTACATTACCCTCTTTCACAAATTTACCCGTGCTTCTATATAACAATAAATGAGGTAGTTTGTAGAATAAATGTTGAGATCCTGCTTTCGTCTGTACATAGTGAATCAAATGTATTGTGCCAACTACCTCTCATAGTGGGGGGGTACGTTTCTTACTCCTGCACACAGGCTCACCGGGAGATATACAGGTTGCCCTGTTGGACAGTCCCAACCTGTGAAGACTTGTTTTTTTGTGATGAATTATAGTTGTCATCATTTTGGGTACATATAAAAATAATAATCTTTATTTACGGTATATAGCGCCAACATATTCCGCAGCGCTTTACAATTCAGACAATTTACAGACATTATCGGCACTGTCCCCATTGGGGCGCACAATTTACATTCCCTATCAGTATGTCTTTGGAGTGTGGGAGGAAACCGGAGAACAGGGAGGAAACCCACGCAAACATGGGGAGAACATACAAACTCCTTGCAGATGTCGTCCTTGATGGGATTTTAACCCAGGATCCCAGTGCTGCAAGACTGCAGTGCTAACCACTGAGCCAGCGTACATATAACTTATTTTAAAACTTTTTCTCTCACTGATAAATTTTACACTATTGACGTGAGGCACAAATAATTATTCTGTGGGTCAGCAGGATTATGGCAATGCCAAATTTCTATAGTTTTATTTATGGTTTAGTATTTTTGTACAAAGAATACACTCCGGAAAAAAAATCATTTTTATCAGAAAAAAATCTGTTTTTACAGATAGTTTTAATAAAAAAGAAAATTTATTTAGAATAAGACTTACAATACAGCCATGGCCTCACTATCAGTATTTGGTCAGTATTTTTTCTCAGGAGTGGGAGCCAAAACCAAGTGAGGAATAATCAGAGAAAAGGTATAATAGAAACATGTCACCAATTCTGCATTTATCACCCATTCCTGGTTTTGGCTCCCACTCATGAGAAAAAATACTGACCAAATACTGATAGTGGGGCCATGGCCTTAATAAGAGATCTGTCATAGAAAACATTAAAATCCATAAGACATCTCCAAGGAGAAAGTGCTTACAATCTAAGACTCCTTGAAGTAGAATTACACAGTTGACATAAGGGAAGTGAAAAAACTAATTAAAATTCCTTTTGAAGCCCAGAGTCCCTTGTGTGGACAAATAAGTAATCCAAGATATCTATTGTGGGAAACAGAATTGGAGTCTTAAGGTTTGTGGATTTTAGAGGAATAAGCTGCCATGATGAAAGAATCTCTTCAGACTTGGTGTCTCCGATAGAAGGTTATGAATATTGAGGTTTGTATAGATATGATATTGATGGGACATACATTTTCAACTTCCAGGCTAATAGTGGAAGAATATGCATATTTTTTCATAACTGTAATATATGCCAATCAGCCCCAAATCAATAGTGACCAGATAGCCGCCAGCAGCCATGCCATGTTTCCGATCTCTGAAATTGTAAAATCCTGATAAAAAATATGACAATGATATCGAATGCCTGTGATTGTCAGGAGTAAAGATATCGTGAATGTTGAGAATATCATAATTTTCTGAAACTGAAGCCACATCCCATGACCAGCCCTGTTATGAGCCATTAAGGGGATGTGGGTGTAACTTAGGTGCTAATAAAAAATCAAGACACATTAAAATCTGTGTTCTATGCCGGAAGATACATAGCAGCGTAAGCATGATCCACGTTTATGGACCTTTTCATTAGGAGCGCTTCCCTCCATAATTCTGTTCCTCTTGTTCTGTAAACCACATTCCTGACAGCCATATGCTGCCTGTTAGGTGTCCAATCGACCTGTATAAACGACTGGTGGTGGCAGTTAATAATCTTTCTTGAATTATCGTGGAGTTAGCGGTTATCGTACCGGGGTATATATATATATATTCCATATACGTTGGAATCAAAGGTGTATACACCATACGCTCACTGTTAGTTCTCCAATAACTGGCCTTGTAGTGGAAGCGACTCATCTGCTAATCGTCAGTCAATTCTGTAATTGTCCTGACGATAGGGGGCAGCTGAGGGCTGTTTGTGAAAAAAGTATAACAGCGTGGTGGGTTCAGCGCGACCCCCTGGCTGTGATCGATAAAGATAAGATATAAATAAGGCATATATGGAAGAGAGAGGGCTCTGGCCTGTTGCAAAATAGAGCAGTATTTGAATCAAAATTCTGGCTCAGCCGTTGAGTTTCGTCACATGCTCAGACCAAGGAATTAAGCAGCTTGTTTTCTTCAGGCAAAATGGGCCAAAAAAGAGATTTAACTGACTCTGAAAAGTCTAAAATCGTTACAGAGGGAGCTTTACTCCTGAAATTACTAATATATTGGAACATTTTGTTAAAAATCAGCAACAGGGCAGCAAAACCGTGTTCAGAAAATAAGTAGAACATTAACTGCCAAATATTTGTGAACAATCAAACGTAAAGATACCAGGAAGCCATTATCCTCCAATGCTGTCTTATTCAAGAACTGCGGCCTCCCTGGAAACCCCAGGATGACCGTCTCATGCTGCACATAACACATCTGCATCTCTGGCTGCTATGGGCATAAAAGGGGACAAACTTATGGTGTGGCCCCCATGCTCCCCTGACCTCAACCCCATTGGGAACCTCTGGAGCATCATCAAAAGGAGTGTCTATGATGGCGGGAGGCAGTTCACATCTAAGCAACAGCTCTGGGAGGATATTCTGTCCTCATGCAAAACAATTGAAGCAGAAACCATCCAAAACCTGCCAAATTCAATGGACAAGAGAGAGTTCAGAAGCTATTTTCGAACAAGGGGTCCTATGTGCAAATGTAACATCACCTAGAATAAAGTTTTGAGTTGAAAACTGTTTGATTTCAGTTTGTAATAACCTGCTAATGCCTATAATTTCAAAAATGACCATTTTTTTGTTCTTTATTAAAATGAAAAGGTTGAAAACTCTGCTGTGCATAATAATTTGGAACATGCATTTTGAGTGCAGTTTGAGTTTTTTATTTTTTTTTTTAAATATACTGTTATCATAGGCAGTTTGTACAAAAACCTTTCAATTGTACTCTAATAGTTATTTGACTGGAAAATTACAATGACTGCAATTCATATAGGTAATTTGAGAAAATATTATTTGCATAATAATTTGGAACACAGTGTAGTTGGGAAAAATTGCAGGGCCGACCCCCTATCCAGGTCGTTTCATCCATCTGATGCTGCTAATGATTTGCGTTCACATGCAATTGAACAGAAACGTCTTGTTTCTGCCATCTCTTCTTCCAGTTTCCCAACTAAGAGACGTTCTCTGGTGTCAAAGGCACTCCACTGGAAGATCTTATCCTGGGCTCATTCATCTCTCTTCTCTGGTCATCCTGGAGTTAAACATAACGCTGAACTTGTTTCCGCTTCAGTTGGACGACAAGGAGTTCATAGCATCCTGCCCTCAGTGTGCGCAATTCAAACCCTGTTGTCAAGCACCTGTTGCTCCTCTCCAGCCCCTTCCAATTCCACAAGAGCCTTATGCGAAAATCTCTATGGACTTTGTTACTGATCTTCTTAAATTGAAGGGGTTCACTACTATCTGGATTGTTGAAGATCGATTCACCAAAATGTCTCGTTTTGTGCCCTTACCAGGTCTTCCATTCACTCCACAGTTGGCTTAAGCATTTTTCAAAGAAATGTTCCGGTTCCATGGCCTTCCAGCTTGTATAGTTTCTGACTGTGGGATGCAATTTGTTTTCAGGTTCTGGAGGGCGCTCAGCCTATCATTCCCAAAGTAATGTCCAGACTGAAAGAATTAACCTGTCCATGGTACAGTATTTATGAATATTCTCCAATTTTCATCAAGATAAGTGGCCAGATCTGCTTGCTTGGGCTGAGTTCGCCCGTAACAATTCTATTTTAGAGTCTTCTGGGAGATCACCATTTGTTAAAATGTTCAGCCGAGAACCTCGTCTCCTTCTGCCCATTCCAGCTAAAAGCCTACTTTCTACTGTAAACAGTGTTTATCAGGACATCCATAACATCTGGACTGAGGTACAAGATAACTTTGGTTGCAGCTGCAGCAAGAGGTGAGAAGAGTGCTGACAGACACCGCCAACCTGTTCCCAAAATCGCTCCCGGAGATAAGATATGACTTTCCACTAAAAACATCCGATTGAAGCAAAAAACTGACACCCAAGTGTCACAAATAATTTGGAGATTCGTGGCAGCTCTGGGCATGCTGTAATTTAAATGTATTTTTTCCTTTTGGTCCAGCAAGGGTTAATCTTAGTCTCTTGCTGGCAACATTTTGAGGACCATCGGCTGATGTTGGTTGGTGCCACTTCCCACCTCCCTTTAAATAGCCACATGATCCATCAGCTGACTGCCTGTTCATTTTAAGCTGACCTCTTTGAAGGAGCCAGTCTCTGGAGAAGCTGTGGTGTTGGTTGCAGTTGCAGCGGTGAAGTTTCCTGTTGGAAAGCTAAGTGTATTTTATGTTGATATCTTCCCAATGTTCGTCTTACCTTCCTCCTGTTGTCCTATTGTAGTGGCAAGACTGGTGTCTCGCTGGCCTGCTCACTAGCCAGGTTAAGTCCAGGGCCAGCGAGGGCTTAGGTATGTGATCGCGCACGGGGGAGAAGGACCAGTCTAGGGATGATAGGGGAGCTTAGGGACAGACACGTTGGTGTCAGGAGGTGTCCCCTCGTTCCCTACCGCTAGGGCCCTCCTCCCCCCTATATCATCCCATTGCATTCGTGTGTTGTGGAGTCCGCCGGACATCTCCTTGTCGTTCCGTGACACCAAGTTCATTGGTCCATTCCAAATTATTGAGAAAATAAACCCAGTTACCTTCCGTCTTAAACTACCTCCTACTCTGAGAATCCATAATCCCTTTCATGTCCCTATTATACATCCTCAATAGGTTCTCTCCTGCGGCCAAGACTGTCCCTGCTCCCGCTTCTGACATGGAGTATGAGATCAACCAAATTCTGGACTGTAAGAAGGTTTGTGGTAATCTCCTCTACTTGATTGAAAAAGATACGGTCCTAAGACATGTTAGGTGCCAAAGATCAACTTACGTTAAATGCTCCAATGTTGCTCAGAAAATTTCATGTTAAGCATCGGCTTTCTTCCTTCTGTGCTCACCCGTACCTTGGACTTCGAGGTACAGGTGAGCCTAACAGTAAGCAAAAAGTTAAGATATATTATATAATCCTATAGATATAAGCTAGACAATAAATCTATGTAATAAAATTGTAGTTATTTTATAGGCACTGGAAAATCTCAGAACCTGACAGAATACTTGGAGACCAGAGGTAAGTGGAATTGTATCAGATCATATAACTCACTTAGGGTATGTGCAGACTATCCGGAGCCGGCTTCTGCGAAGCCGCCTCCGGCTTCCGCTCATTATGCAAATGAGCAGCACCGTTATTTTTTTTTCACATGCGGACTTTCCTCATAGATGTTAAGTCTATGGGGAAAGCACACTTGTGGACCCGCCGGAGAAATTGACATGCTGCGGTCTGGAAAGACACGCCGCATGTCAATTTCCGCGGGTGTGCCACAGAAGCATAGTGGATGGGATTTGTATAAATCCCATCCACTATGCTGTAACATCTGCTGTGTGCACATACCCTCACAGTTTCTCATCACTTATATCAGGGGTGGGGAACCTTTTTTCTTCCAAGGACCATTTGGATATTTATAATATCAGCCAAGGACCATACAATATTATTTCTTTTTCTACTTCTTTTTTTTTTTCAGAATATTTTTTTCAAATTAAAAATTAGCCTGATTTATTTGGTCAAACATTTTATTAACTGACCCCTAATGTTTTGGCTGGAGCTGCTTCTCTTTGATGAGGAATGTGATGTCAGATGGTATTGATGATGTTACTACTCACAACTGCTTTTCCACGTTAGTGTCAGTCTGGCGCACAGTAGACTCTGCGATGGTAAGTTTTGTAAAGAACTGCCTGCATCAGTAAATTCTTCTGAAAATAGATGTATATTTCAATGCACGTCTCCTCAAAGTGGCAAATCCATCACTCATCCTGTAACGTTTATAGAACTAAAGCAGTGGGAAGTCTGCTGTATACATCAGATAAGAGACACAGAGACTGCTTTATATACATCACATAGGATACACTGAGACTGCTGTATATACATCACATAGGATACACTGAGACTGCTGTATATACATCACATAGGAAATACAGACTGCTGTATATACATAACATAGGAGACACAAACTTCTGTATATATATCACATGGGAGAGACCGAGACTGCTGTGTATTCATTACATAGACACAGAGACTGCTTTATGTACATCACAGACTGCTGTGTATTCATTACATAGGAGACACAGAGACTGCTGTGTGTACATCACATAGGATACACCGAGACTCTGCTGTATTTCACATATGATACACCGAGACTGCTGTATATACATCACATAGTATACACTGAGACTGCTATATACATCACATATGAGAAGCTGAGACTGCTATATAGACATCACACAGGAGACAGCTGTGGCTGTAATTGCAATGCTCTCCAGCGGTTTCAGTATGTTTCTATGCACATTCTGGGGGACATGTAACAACCCTTGTATATGATTCCCTTCACTGGCTCACATACCCATCCTCTCTGTTCAAACTTGGGGAGTTGAACACCTGTTACTATACAGGGTGCCCGTGTCAAGGCATCCGCATTTCCTTGCGACTTCCCAGCTCAATGTTCCACCGGGAAACTAAAGTTTTGTAACAACAAAAACCATCTGGTGACCCGATCATTCCTCTCCTTGGCATTTCTCATCCAGACCAGGGGTGAATGGTCCATTACAAAGAGGAACGGTCACCACAGTAAGTAGGGACTCCAAGGCCCACTTAATGGCCAGGCACTCCTTCTCCACTACGCTATAATTCTTCTCTTCTGGGGTAAGTTTCCTACTCAAGTAGGTGACTACGAAATGTTCCTCTCCGTGCACCTCCTGCGAAAGAACTGGTCCTAAGCCTACTTCAGAGGCATCCGTTTGAACAATAAAACTGTTCCTAATATTGGGGCTGATGAGGACGGGTGTAATGAAGGAGGTTTTTTCTTTTGCCAACTCTATCAGAGTCACCTACTAGTAACCCTTGGTCAGATCGAGTGTAGTGAAATAATGGGCCTGCCCCAGTCTCTCAATCAGCCCATCTACCCGGGGCATTGGATATAGGTCAAATTTTGACACTTCATTCGATTTTCGGAAATAGTTACAAAATCGTAACGATCGGTCCGGATTTGGAATCGGTACAATGGGACTATTCACTCACTCCTGTACTCCTCAATAACTCCCAGCTGAAGCATTTGTTTTACCTCAGCTGCGATGGCTTGCCTCCGGCACACGGTACGGTTTCATTCATACCCTTACCCGAGGCTCGGTGACAATGTCATGGTGAATCACAGATGTATGGCCGGGCAGTTCCGAGAATACGTCCATATTCTGCTGGACTAATTTCTGAGCCTCCCGTCACTGCTGTTTAGAGAGAGTGTCGCTAATCTTTACCTTGTTCCCGGCCTCCTCCTGGGCCGTTGCTGGAGGGTCCACGGTCGATACGACCAGAGTCGAGTCTGTAACCATACACTCTTGGTCTTTCCATGCTTTTAACAGATTGACATGATATAGTTGCCCAGGTTTCCTTTTCCCGGGCTGATATACCTTGTAATTTACCTCCGCAACCTTTTTTCGGACTTGACATGTCCCTTGCCACTTGGCCATGAGCTTACTTTCTATGGTGGGCGCTAAAAATAATACCCCTATCCCCTTTTTTAAAGGACCTGACTTTGGCCTGTTACAGATCCGGGTGGTGGAACCTCTGTGCTGCGGTGCAAGGAGGGACCAGAGGGGCGCAAATAGATATCAACTCGGACTGACCACGGGTCAGAAGGCAGGGACTGACCGGTACAGCAGATGAGCACGGCAGGCAGGCTGACGGGTGATCCGGGTAGACGGACTGGCAGACACCACAGGTCACTGACAGGAGCCTACAGGTAGCCAAGCTGGTAGGCACGGCAGGTAACTGGTATGTTCTCTGGGTGGGCAGGCAAGCCAGGCCCATAGACAGACTGGCGCTTTGGGATCGTAGGCAGACCGTCGGGCTGGAGAGTACACTTGGCTGGCGGAGACAGGTAGTCAGGCTGGCGGACTGGACTGGTAGTCAGGCTGGCGGACTGGAAGTCAGACTAGCAGCGGGACCTGAGGGCTGAAGCAGAGGTTAGAACACAGAGCTACAACCTTGCACGGGCACCTCCATTTTGGAGGAGGTGCCTTTTATATGAGAAGTCCTCCGGCCATTGGCCAGGGACTCCTTAGAACGGCGCGCGCGGCCCCTTTAAGATGGAGGGAGAGCGCGCACGTCCTAAGCACAATGCCCGGGAAGCTGCGCGCAACGGCAGCAGCAGCAGCAGGAGAGCAGGAAGTGGGACGGCGTCTCTGCCTGTCAGGGGGCAGAGACGCCGATGCTACAGTAACCCCCCTTTTACGCCCCGTCTTTTTTAGGCCAGAAATTTTTTTTTTTAAGAAGTAGCGATGCGTGGATGTTCTCCCTGGGTTCCCAAGTTCTCTCCTCTGGGCCATACCCCTTCCAATCCACCAGAAAAAAGTTTTTTCCTCTTACCCTCTTGGTGGGCAGAATGTTCTCTACCTCATAGACGTCCTCAGCGGAGACCGGAGCTGGAGAGGTACCTGGATCGTCGGAAAAATAATTAAGGACAACCGGTTTGAGGAGAGATACGTGGAAGGAGTTGGGAATCCGTAAGGTGGCCGGGAGTTTTAACTTGTAGCCCACTGGATTGATTTGCTTGAGGACTTCAAATGGACCGATGAACCGTGGACTCAACTTATAGGAGGGTATTGTGAGACGAACATGTTTGGAGGAGAGCCAAACCTTGTCTCCCGGACGGAATTGAGGTGGGTCCAGACGTCTCTTCTCGGCATGTCTCTTCATCCGCTCGGAGGATTGAAGAAGTGTGGATCTAGTGTCCTCCCAAATGGTGGAAAATTCGCTGACCAGAGACTCTGCGGCAGGATTGTCCACTGAAGCGGAGACGGGAAACGGAATTCAGGGGTGTTGACCGTAGACCACAAAGAACGGGGACTTGGAAGAAGATTCGCTCTCATGGTTGTTATAGGAGAACTCGGCCCATGGTAGGAGCTCTACCCAATCGGTATGGTGAGCTTTGACGAAGTGCCGGAGGAAGCTGGTAAGGATCTGGTTGATACATTCCACTTGGCCATTAGACTGAGGATGATAAGCAGAGGAGAAATCCAGGGAGACATCCAGCAGCTTACACGTAGCTCTCCAGAAGCATGAAGTGAACTGGACCCCTCGATCAGACACAATGTGGGGGGGGTAGGCCGTGGAGACGAAAGATGTGATGGATGAAGTCCTTAGCTAGCACAGATGCAGACGGGAGACCAGGCAGAGGGATAAAGTGGGCCATTTTAGAAAAACGGGCAGCGACCACCCAAATGACAGTACAACCAGCAGAAACAGGGAGATCAGTACTAAAGTCCATAGTGATGTGTTGCCACGGGGCAGCAGGTACGGGAAGAGGCAGGAGACGGCCGTCTGAAAGATGTCTGGGAACTTTGTTGCAGGCACAGGATGAACAGGCCGTGACGAAGTCTACAACATCCTTGCACAGGGAAGGCCACCAGTAATGCCGGGTAATGAGCAGGAAGGTCTTCCTCTGGCCAGCATAGCCAGCTAGTTTAGATAAATGACCCCAGTGAAGAACCTTTTTACGATCCGGAACCGCTACAAACGTCTTACCGGGTGGGAGACGAGACAGGTCCAAGGGAGCCACATTCATCACTTTGGAGGGATCGATAATATGCATAGGCTCCTCCTCTTGATCGGAAGACAGGAAGGATCAGGACAAAGCATCGGCTTTAACGTTCTTGTCCGCAGGGCGGTAATGTAGGGTAAAGTTGAAACAGGCGAAGAACAAAGAGCACCGGGCCTGACGCGGATTGAGTCTTTGGGCATCTTGTAGATATGCCAGGTTTTTGTGGTAAGTGTAGATGACCACCGGGTGCAGAGGCCCCTCTAGCAGGTAATGCCACTCCAGCGCCAATTTGATGGCTAACAGTTCTCGGTCTCCTATGGAATAGTTGCACTCGGACGAGGAGAAAAGCTTGGAGAAGAAGCCGCAGGTTACCATTCTCCCGGATGGATATTTCTGGGTGAGCACCGCTCCGGCTCCGGAAGAGGAAGCATCAACCTCCAGAAAGAACTGTTTGTTGCAATCCGGACGGTGCAGCACCGGGGCAGAGGAGAAGGCTTGTTTTAAGGAGAGGAAGGCCTCCTCTGCTTCGGTTGTCCATTCCTTAGGATTTGCTCCCTTACGGGTGAGCGCAGAGATGCAAGCAGTTCGGGAAGAGAAATGTGGGATGAAGAGGCAGTAATAGTTAGCGAAGCTCAGGAATCGCTGAATCGCCTTCAACCCCTCCGGTCGGGGCCACTTTAAGACGGCAGAGACCTTCTCGGGGTCCATCCGTAGACCAGTCTTAGAGATAATATAGCCCAGGAACGGAAGAGAGGTCTGCTTGAAGAGGCATTTCTCAAATTTTACGTATAGGTGATTCTGCCTGAGCCTAAGCAGGACCTGACGAACATCCCTCCGGTGTGTGGGTAGATCCGGAGAGAAGACCAAGATATCATCCAGGTATACCACCACACATGAATATAAGAGGTCACGGAAGATGTCGTTAACTAGTTCTTGGAAGACGGCTGGAGCATTACAGAGGCCGAAGGGCATCACACGGTATTCATAGTGGCCGTCCCGGGTATTGAATGCCATCTTCCACTCGTCTTCTTGGCGGATCCGGAACAAAATATATACGCCCCATGAAGATCGAGCTTGGTGAAGATCTTCGCGCCTTTTAGGTGGTCGAACAGTTCTGAGATGAGAGGCAGGGGGTATTTATTTTTGATAGTAATCTGGTTGAGTCCCCTATAATCAATACAGGGGCGTAGTGAACCGTCTTTCTTTTTTACGAAGAAGAATCCAGCTCCAGCCGGGGAGGTAGATTTCTGGATGAATCCCCTAGCCAGATTTTCTTCGATGTACTCAGACATGGCCCGGGTTTCGGCCAGCGACAAGGGGTAGATACCCCCACGGGGTGGAGTGGCACCGGATACCAGGTCGATAGGGCAATCATATGGCCTATGAGGTGGCAGTGTCTCTGCCTCCTTCTTGTCGAAGACATCTGCATAGGACCAGTAAGGTGCCGGTAGACCAGATAAAGTCGGAGTAGACGGAGGTCGAGCCAGGCGAACCGGAACCAGGCTGGTCTCATGACAATCGTGCCCCCAACGGAGCACCTCACCGGATCGCCAATTCAGAACGGGTTCATGTCTCTGTAGCCAGGGTAGACCTAGCAAAAGGGATTGAGAGAGTCCGGATAGCACATGGAAGGAGATCCTCTCCGAGTGCAGCATTCCCACCTGAAGGGTTACTGGTTCTGTGACGAGCAAGATGTTCACTGGAACGAGTCTTCCATCCAGAGAAGTGACTGCCAATGGTTCAGCCAGAGGTTTGGTAGGAATCTGATACTTCTCTACAAGGAAACCTGGAGGTCTGAACTGAAACGTAAATTGATGTGCATGCAAAATGTAAATGCATGTTCACACTGAGAAGGGACTGAGAAATGAGATTCCCAGCAGCTCCGGAATCCAGGTGGGCGGTTTCAAAGAAGTGGTTCTCTCCACAGGAAATAGAAACAGATAAAGTCATGAATGGAGAGGATTTACTCTTGCCTAGGACGACCTCTCCGAGCGGTCCTAGACACTAGAGTTTCCCGGCTTCACCGGACAGGAACGGATCAGATGCTCCTTACTACCACAGTAGAAATAGCTCCCCTCGGCTCGGCGTGTTTCTTGGCGAGACTTGACCATCTTGGTCTGGTCGATCTGCATGGGTTCGGGCGAGCGTGCCCGAGGAGTTGCTGGTTGGGAGGCAGGTTTCTGGAAAACAGGAGCAAGACAAGGAAATCTTCTCTCCCGGGTAGTGTCCTTAGCTCGTTCCAGGAAACGGATGTCAATCCGGGTAGCTAGTGACACCAGGTCATCCAGGGTGGTAGGAATGTTCCGGCCGGCTAGCTCGTCCTTGATCCGTTCGGAAAGGCCCTCCCAGAAGGTGGATACCAGGGCCTCGTTGTTCCAGGCAAGCTCAGAAGCGAGGGTACAGAACTGTATGGCATACTGGCCCACGGTGAGACTCCCTTGGCGTAGACGGAGCAATGAGGAGGCAGTAGAAGTCCTTCGTCCGGGCTCATCGAAGACCTTCCGGAAGGCATTGAGTAAAGCCGGAAGATAGGACACCAGGGAATCCCCTATCTCCAATAGAGGGTTTAGCCATGCCAATGCTTCCCCGGTGAGGTGAGACATGATGAACACCACCTTGGCCCGGTCGGAGGGAAAATGTGCCAGTAGTTCAAAGTTGTAACATCCCTGGCGGCGTGCTTGCATGGCTTACCATCTCCCACCATGCAAGACCACAATCTTACCTATCAGGCCAGGCTGCACACTTTGCTCTAGTACCTGCTGTTTGTATGTCTCTTGTCTGCTGGCTTAGGGCGTCGGCGCTGTTGCTTCCTGATTCTTAAAGCTACAGTGTGCGCAGTCCTAATGCTTCCCCAGCCTATTGCTGTGAGTCACTGGATACTTAAACCCCCTCCACCCAGTAGGAGGTGCCTGAGCAACACTTCCTTACAGTGTGTTCTGTGCAACTGTGAGTTGCCAGGTCCTGTCCTGATTCTAGTCTGTTTCCGCCACCCTGGGGGCTGAGTACCCAGGGCCGCTACCTGTATCTCTGACTTCAAGTCTGTTTCCGCCACCCTGGGGGCTGAATACCCAGGCTCGTTCCTGTATCTTGTTCCTGGTTCAGTTCCTGTCTGAACAGTGTCCTTGCCCGTTACCTGTTTGTCTCTATGTCCGAACCTTCCCTTTTCCTGCAGTGTCTGAACCTGCACCTAACTCCTACTCATTGTCTCTGTCCTTCAGTTTGTGAGTTTTGTGTCCACTCGCTACTTCATTGTAAGTACCTTGTGTGTATCTGGTTCTGCTTGTCCCCTTTCCCTGCCTCCCTATCTACCTCCTGTGTTTTAACTATCTTCCTGTATTTTCCAGTCTGTTCCATGTGAACAGAGCCCTGTCCTGTCTGCCTGCACTTTCTGCTCTGTTCCGCTCTGCTTGCTCACCGCACCTGCGGTTTTGCTCCGCTCTGCTTGTTCACCGCCCCGCGGTTTTGCTCCGCTCTGCTTGTTCACCGCACCTGCGGTTTTGCTCTGCTCTGCTTGCTCACCGCACCTGCGGTTTTGCTCCGCTCTCCTTGCTCACCGCACCTGCGGTTTTGCTCCGCTCTCCTTGCTCACCGCACCTGTGGTTTTGCTCCGCTCCGCTTGTTCACCGCACCTGCAGTTTTG
Source organism: Phyllobates terribilis (assembly GCF_046119375.1). Taxonomy (NCBI): domain Eukaryota; kingdom Metazoa; phylum Chordata; class Amphibia; order Anura; family Dendrobatidae; genus Phyllobates; species Phyllobates terribilis. Next base: position 226,086,249 of record NW_027362767.1, read on the forward strand.
CTCCACTCCGCTTGTTCACCGCACCTGCGGTTCTGCTCTTCTCTGCTTGTTCACCGCACCTGCGGTTCCGCTCTTCTCTGCTTGTTCACCGCACCTGCGGTTTTGCTCCGCTCTGCTTGTTCACCGCACCTGTGGTTTTGCTGCGCTCTGCTTGTTCACCGCACCTGCGGTTCTGCTCCGCTCTGCTTGTTCACCGCACCTGCGGTTTTGCCCCGCTCTGTTTCTTCACCGCTCTGGCGGTTCCGCTCTGCTTGTTCACCGCACCTGCGATTTCACCCTGCTCTTTTTGTTCACCGCTCCGGCGGTTCTGCTCTGCTTGCTCACCGCACCTGCGATTTCACCCTGCTCTGTTTGTTCACCGCTCCGGCGGTTCTGCTCTGCTTGTTCACCGCTCCAGCGGTTCTGCTCTGCTTGCTCACAGCACCTGCGGTTTCACCCTGCTCTGTTTGTTCACCGCATCTGCGGTTTCGCTCTGCTCTGCTGTCCACTGCACCTGCGGCTCCGTTCCTGTGTCCCAGTCTGTACTGGTCCCTATCCTGCCTGCGTTCCTACCTGCCAGTACCCGCCGGTCTGCATACCAGCCGTGCCTGCCAGTGCCCACCTGTCTGCATGCCAGCCGTACCTGCCAGTCCCCACCTGTCTGCATACCAGCCGTGCCTGCCAATACCCACCGGTCTTCATACCAGCCGTGCCAGCCAGTACCCACCTGTCTGTATGCCAGCCTAACCTGCCTCTTCCTGCATTCCCCGGTGTGGGTCAACAACTGTGACTGGGGTCTGACCTGGAGTAGCACCTGGTCCCTCTGCTCGGTTCCTCCCTGGTTCACGGAATCGACTGAGCCGCCGTGTGACCTTGGTCGGACCGAGTTGATACTTAGTTACGCCCCTCCAGGCACTCCTCGGTTCATGGTACAGTGGGATCACTAATCACGCTCACGCCAGTCTGCCCGGGCGTGTGCGTAGCAAAAGTGCAGCGTACACTGGTTCAGAAAACCCCGACATAAGACGGGGTCAGCTCCAAAACGAGGAGGCGCAGAGAGCCGGGGTCCAGAGCTGGATGCTGTGGCACTGGTAGGCAGAGGCACCGCCGGAGCGGGTGTCGCTCGGCTCGAGGCGGACACAGGTGGGACGGACAGCGTGTCCAGGCGAGAGTTGACAGACCGCAGGTAGGTCAGGATGGTCTCCTGTTGGGATCTCTGATGAGAAACCTCCTGGTACAGGTCAGAAAGCGAAGGAGCCTGGGGGCCACCGGGTTCCATGGCCCGTGCAAACTGTTACGGATCCGGGTGGTGGAACCTCTGTGCAAGGAGGGACCAGAGGGGCGTAACTAGGTATCAACTCGGACTGACCAAGGTCGCACGGTGACTCAATCAATTCCGTGAACCAGGGAAGGACCGAGCAGAGGGACCAGGTGCTACTCTGGGCCAGTCCTTGTATGAGAGCAGATGACTCCCACGGGTCAGAAGGCAGGGACTGACCGGTACAGCAGATGAGCACGGCAGGCAGGCTGACGAGTGATCCGGGTAGACGGACTGGCAGACACCACAGGTAACTGGCAGGAGCTTCCAGGTAGGCTGGCTGGTAGGCACGGCAGGTAACTGGTACGTTCACCGGGTAGGCAGGCAAGCCTGGCCCATAGACAGACTGGCGGGTTTGGACTGTAGGCAGACCGTCGGGCTGGAGAGTGTACTTGGCTGGCGAAGACAGGTAGTCAGGCTGGCGGACTGGACTGGTAGTCAGGCTGGCGGACTGGACTGGTAGTCAGGCTGGCGGACTGGACTGGTAGTCAGGCTGGCGGACTGGACTGGTAGTCAGGCTGGCGGACTGGACTGGTAGTCAGGCTGGCAGACTGGTAGTCAGACTAGCAACGGGACCTGAGGGCTGAAGCAGAGTTTAGAACACAGAGCTGCAACCTTGCACGGGCACCTCCATTTTGGAGGAGGTGCCTTTTATATGAGAAGTCCTCCGGCCATTGGCCGGGGACTCCTTAGGACGGCGCGCGCGGCCCCTTTAAGATGGAGGGAGAGCGCGCTCCCTAAGCACAGTGCTCGGGAAGCTGCGCGCGCTGGCAGCAGCAGCAGGAGAGCAGGAAGACGCCGGGCCAGGAGCGTGGCGGTAAGGGGGACGGCATCTCTGCCTGTCAGGGGGCAGAGACTCAGATGCTACATGGCCTTTCTATTATACGCTCTGCTCTGTGCTGCCTGGGCATCCAAAAGGCATTCCTTTACTATAGGCATCACCGCCGCGATCCGGTCCTGCATACTCACAACATGCTCTATCTATGGGGAGTAGGCTCCTGTTCCCATGTTTCTTAAGCTATGTCCAGCAGACCCCGGGGATGTCAGCCGTATAATAGCTCAAATGGAGAGCACTACATTGAAGACTGCGGTACCTCTCGGACATCAAACATTAAATAGAGCAGTAACATATTCCAATCTTTCCCATCTTTGGATACCACTTTTTTTAGCATAAATTTAAGGGTTTTCTTAAATGTTTACACTAGACCATCTATCTGTGGGTGGTACTCTAACGTGGGTAACTGTTTGATCTGAAGTAGTCTACACAATTCTTTTGTCACCTTGGAAATAAAAGGAGTCCCCTGATCCATAAGGATCTCCTTAGGTGCCCAAAGGCAGAAGAACATGGCAAACAGCTCCTGGGCAATACGTTTAGCTGAGGTGTAACAAAGTGGAATTGCCTCCGGGTAACGAGTAGCATAGTCTACTACCACTAATATGTGTTGGTGGCCCCAGACTGATTTTACTATTGGCACCCCCCAATCCATAGCAATCTGCTCAAAAGGTACCTCTATAATAGGCAAAGGGACCAATGGACTATGGAAACTTGCAGTGGGTGTAGTCAGCTGAAACTCTGGGCAAGACTCAGAAAACCTCTGAACCTCAGCATAAATCCTGGGCAAAAAGAACCGTTGCAGAATACGCTCTTGCGTCTTTTTAACCCCTAGATGACCACCCAGCATGTGTTTGTGGGCCATCTTGAGTACCGCCCAATTGTACCATTGGGGCACTGACAGCTGTTCCACTACTTTGTCCCGGATTCTGTCAACCCGATATAGCAACTCCTGGTTGACCGCCATACGCGGAAAAACCACCTCTGCCCCAGGTTGCAGAGCCACCTCTTTTAGCTCTTTCACCCTTTCCTGTGCCCAGGTCAGTGTGGGATCCCAGAACTGAGCTGTCTCAAAAGTCCGCCGGGATACTTCCAGGATTGATGTGGTCTCCTCGACCTCTCCTGCCAACACCTCTGGGGGAAACCTTTTTGGTTTACACTGTTTTCCTATGAGGGTGACCCCTACAGCAGGTATCTTCGACTCAGCATCTTTGGTTTCGTGCCAAGACAGACCTTTACATTGGGAGGGTGAGTTTTACTCTCCCATAGGGAACAGAACAGGGGCAAGTCTCTTCCTAAAATAATCCCGTAATGAAGGATCTTTACTATTCCCACCACATGTTTCACGTCCCCGCATGGGAACTATCCCGTTCCTTTGTTCTTTCAAACACAGTGAGAAAGGCTTCCAGGTCATTCTCCAGACTCACCTTCCTCATCACCAACATGAACTTGTCCCGGGCCTCGCGACAGACCAGTGTCGGTGGTGGGGGTGTCTTGCAGAGCCTAAATCTGTTGTAGAATCAGTTTGTTAGTCTGCTGCTGCTGTTGCTGAAACTGCTGCTGCATATGGGAGAGGACCAGCTACTTCAGGAGTTCCTCTATCTTGTCTGTGGGCCTAAGTTGTAGCATAGCTGGCTTAATCACAGACATGGGGTTTTCTTCGGAGTATGCCTTAGTCCACACTGGCCACATTCTCCACCATATGTAAGGAGCGGCTTTCACGTCAGTACGGTAATGAGGCAGTGACCCACGCAAGTTCAACTTAAATATCTTTATTATGCCAATTTACGAAAATAAAGTCATAATTGTATCATCCTGTTCACAGCTGGATTGTCCTCATCAGTCCATTGCCTTGGGTGACTGCACCTCCATGTAACTCGTGGGTGCGGTATTGGCTTTGCTCTCTCTGACTCTGGTCTGTGTTCAGTCTCACACAGGCAGGCATATACAGACCCTCCTGCTCTGCTGCTTGAAAACTAATACTGACACACCCAACCATTACCTGAGAGTTTAAATGAAACTCATGTGCCACTTGCAAGACCCAGAGTGGAGGGAGAGATCTGTCCCACTACCTTCCTACAGATCTCTCCAAAAATAAAAGCCCATTTCAGGTTTTCCTACATCTGACTTGGTCAAATAGCTTGACATAGTCCACACTCACTTTTACTTTGCATTGTAACCACAGCTGTGGCTGTCATTATAACGCTCTCCAGCGGGTTCAGTATGTTTCTATGCACATCCTGAAGGACACGTTACGGCCCTCGTATATGATTCCAGTCACTGCCTCACAATATACATCACATAGGATATACTGAGACTGCTGTATATGTATCACATAGGATACACTGAGACTGCTGTATATGCATCACATAGGATACACTGAGACTCTACTGTATACATCACATAGGATACTCTAAGGCTGTTGTGCATACATCCCAAAGGAAACACTGTGTCTGCTGAATTCATCACAGGAAGGACCAGGACAGGAGCGGAGGTGCACTAACTCCACTCACAAAGCACATACTGGCCTGGCACTGACCAGAGTCAGAACGTAATCCAGTGTTGGGTGCGTGTGCACATACTTTAGAGAAGAATCAATGGTACAGAAGCCGAAAAAATGGGGACAGAGTCTGAAGCACTGCAGTTCACCACAAATTTGCTTGAGGGCTGAAGGAAATTACATCAGAGGTTCCCCTTCCCTGACTTAGATCAAATCCCAAATCTCATCTACAATTCAGCTTCACTTTATCTTCCATAATCCTCCGAATGTCCAGTTACACTGAATAAAGAAAGATCTTATCCTAAATATCAATTGGGAGGTTATCTCATGAAAACAAGCACTTCTGTAATTTACTGACTATTAGCATTTGCAGCCGTTCTTGTGATATTAACACTTTTCTTTTCATTGCCTAGTAGACCGATCACCGCTGCTGTCTAGTGCGTAAATACCGCGCTGCAGTGCTCTGGGATTACGGTGTAACAGCGCACTTCAGCGATTTTGGACAGTTTTAAAACAGCGCTTACAAGCTCAATAGAAAAGAGACTGTAAGCACTGCGCACGTTCTGCTGTTTAGCAGCGGTGGTCGGTCTACAAGGCAGCGAGCTGTAAAGAAAACGTAATATCTCAAGAACGGCTGAAAATTTTAATATGCAGTAAATTGCAAAATTGCTTGTATTTACAAGCGCTATCTGACCATACTCATTTACGAAGATGGAAATAACATTTTAAAAATAGGACACTTCACTTATAGTTGTGTAACTTTTGATAGTTCATTTACAAACTCGTAATCGTACATTCACTGCTCTTCCGTCAAACCAATATGTTGTATAATTTAAGGATATAGACTGCAAAAAAAAGTTATAGAAAGTGTTTCAGAAACATGTCCATCTGTAGCTGGATCTGAAGGCTTTCACTACACCATAGATAAGTTTTGCTGTCCACCGATAGTTTAAGCTGTCAGCAGCAAAGCTTTGCTCTCATAGCTATTGTCAAAAAAGATAGCTATTATTCTGGTAGGTAGATCCCTCGAGAGGCCTTTAATGGTCCCTACTAAACTATTGCCTTTAGCAAGAAAACAGTAGCTACAAGCTCCCTCATTGTCTATGTGTGGAAATGCCATATTGTGACATTAAAAAATTTTTCAGTCTCTTTTGTTTTTTTTCTTCCCAACTAAACTTACAAGGATAAGGCCTTAATCACATCAATGTTTAAAAGCGGCATCTACCCTATGAATGTATGCGATGGAAATGAGGATTGGCGGCCAAAGAAGAAGGATTAAAGTTTTATTTTAAGTAATAATTTAGTACTTTGGTATATCTATTTTTTTCCGTGTCGCAGCATGAGAATATATATGTTAAACATTTCACACTCATTTTTATGTTGATTTGGCTCCTAAATGGAACGATGACAGTAAAATATTAAACATGTGGACTCCAGCGTTGTGTTAAATATATAATTTAGGTTATTTTCAGCTGTCAGTAATTTCATAATGTAATGTGATTGTCAATAAAAATAAGAAATACATTTATGCTTGGACTAGATCACCAGAAGATTCTATAGTTGGGTCCAAAGCTGTGGCACAATAATGGGCCTCATAGAGGACCTATCAGCGGGTCAAAAGTGGCCAGTTTTTGCTTTAGTTTTATTCTCATTGCTCCCCTGAGTAATCCGTTTTTTTTTTTTAATCCGCCATACGGTTCTGGAGATAAAAGCCTTTTTATTACAGTGCTGATCTTCATGGACATTATCAAGAGGGTGTTAAGCACAGGATCTTCGGGGGGGTGTCTTTAGGCAGCTCTTCATTATTCCCTGTAAACCCCACCCCCTTGGTTAAAACCATAAAAATTAGCACTTACTAAAAAGGCCAGTATCTCTAGAACCGTATGGCCGATCACATACTGGCAACTTTGGACCAGTTGACAGATCATCTTTAAAGGTCCAGCAGAAGCACACTTTCCAATTCTCCCCAGAACACCTGGAAAGCTCCCGGAAAAAGGAAATATCTCCCCGACTCCTGCAAGAGTTAGTAAATGTTCAGTGTCCAACCAAACCTCCTGGAAATGCTGATTTGACCCCTTGTCTGGCCCAGCGTTCCAAGGAGATGGGGCCAGAGGCATTTAGGGGGCTGGAATTGTCCATGTAGTGGTCTCCAGTGGACTCAATTGACCCCAGTCTGCTACACTAACAATCATTATGGCCTGCATTACCTAAAAAAGTGCCATTCGGTTTTCTTTGGGTCCTAATCGTGCAGTCCTAATCGTGGAGTCCAAACTTGTATAATGATGCACTTATATAACAGAAAATCTTAACAAAAGCGGTATAAATAGTGAATAAAGCCTATGTATTTTCTCGTGAAAAAACAAAGAACGGAGCCGGACTATAAGTCGGTGTACGTCCAATGTAAGAGCATGTTCACACTGTGGCCATTTCACAGACAAAACCCAAGAAAAAAACAACAAAATGAGCATATACCCTACAGCAAGTAAATAGTAATATTACATGTAAATAACATAGGATACTTAGTTAACACTATTTTGATCCAAAAAGCATAAAAGCCATTCCACCACGACAAGGTGTACCCAAATGGGACAATCCTATCCTCTAGTATTAATGTTTTTTTCGTGGGCATTGTCTCATGAAAGCCTATGCAGTTTTCTATTATAGTGTAAAGGGATCCAGTAACGTACCATACCTGTAGAAAAAGACATGGACCGCACATGCAAAACCTGAATATTGATCTATTGCAAAAATTGATCAAACTGAATATCAGATTCTTAGTTTAACATTCTGGTCAGACCACGTATGAAGCCAGTCATAGTGTGTGGATATGATCGGTTACACATGCCTCTTAGTTTTTAACCATATTGGAGCTATACGGAGCTGCATACGTCCACAATCTGAGGACGCGACTGCCCAGATTGCTAATAGGGCCATACGAGCCAGTCTAAGGGGTCATACAGACATCCGTACAAGCACGGACCGCAATGCATGGACTGGCCGTGGTTCTCCTGACCCGAAACGTCACAGCTTCATGAGGCTGTGACGCTCAGGTCGGAGAGCCGCGCCCAGTCCGTGCGCCAACCGATCTGCATGAGTCCTAACGCTGCGTAACTCTGTGGCTAACCGAATGTCAGAGGTCACATCATGTGTTGGGTGTCACTCGACTAACGGTAAGTCCTGTTAGTCCTCTGCCCATGGGCTACACCGCGTGTAGACAGGGGTCAACTGTACCTTTTAGAAGGGCTCGTGCTCACAAACGATTTTCTCATACGAGTGCTATCCATGGTTTTCACGGCTAACACCTGTACCTATGATATTCTATGGGGCTGTGCGCATGTCCAATTTTTTTTCCTTGGACCAAATGGATCTGCGCCAAATTGTGGAGACATGTCCGATTTTGATCCGAGCGTTGGATCAAAATTGGCAATTCAAATCTATGGGTCCGTGAAAATAGAAATAAAAAATCGATTTTCACGGACTGACAAAATAGAGAAGGTGGAGAAACTTTGCTTTTTTCTCTCCATGTCCGAGAAAAACTGATCAAACTCCAATTGAAGTCTGATCAGAATAATCGGACCATTTTTATCACATACGGAGAAATAGGTCGTGTGAACCAAGCCTAAGAATGATACGCCATCAGGATTTTAAATGTATTTATTATATAAAAAGAATTATGATTTCCTATTTTATAAACAAGTAAATATAAAAATCACTGCAGGGGGCTACACGTGTGCTGAAAATGTCAGCATTTAATTTACAAAAGCGGCCCGTATATATAGGAGTGTGCACAGCGTATAGAAGTAAAATACATGATTTTATTTGTAACCAAGAATGAAAAACAAACACATTACAAAGACAATATAAAGAGACAAAATAGCACAAAAGACCTCTCAGCCAATACTATCTCCAGATAGGTGAACGAAAATGTACAAAGGATCCAAATAAGAGGCAATTGATGCAATGCTATAAAACTCATAAAGGATAATAATAAATATAAAGTAAATGTATAAGCTGCAATCACTAACTCTAAATATAGTGCTATGGAATAAACAAGAAATAAGCAAAATAAAATGATATCCAACCAATGAATCCATCTAGAATGCGAGAGGTCTGGCTAAACCACTAAGGCATGAGCAGGATTTTGTTATTAGTGAAATATAGAGGTGAAACTAAAATTCATAGAGGCCCACAGCAAAATGTGATGGCCCCGACCACCTATGACAGCAGCAGCATAGGTAGCAGTAATTAAAGAAAATCTGTCAGTATTATCAACCCCCCTAAGCCGTCTCTATGGGCATGTAGGTCATAGGAATCTGAATAAAATGACACCTTGATATCTGAGATCCGATGTTTTATTCCAGAGAAATCCACGTTTTTCTTAATATGTAAATGAGCTGTTAATATCTTTGGGCCGGACATAGATCTCCCTGAGACTCCACCTTCAGAACTTATTGTAAATGAAAGGAGGAGTTACCAGTGTGAAACATGGAGAGCAGACTGTCAGTCATTACATATCTCACACTGGTAACTCCTCCTTTCATTTACAAAAAGCTCTGGGGGCAGATTCTTAGGGAGATCTATATCCGGCCCATAGATCTTAACAGCTCATTTACATATTAAGAAAAATGTGGATTTCTCTGGAATAAAACATCAGATTGCAGATATCAAGGTCTCATTTTATTCCTCGCTCTATGAGCTGCATTAAATAGAACCTATCAGTTGATTCATGCTGTCTAAACCACGGACAGCATGAATCGGAGCTGGGCTGCACAATTGTAGGCAGGTATGTTTTATTCCTAAACGGTCCCGCATTTCAGAGAGGGTATAGCTTGAAGATCCGGCCGGGGACCTTATCTGGAGACGAGACTCAGCTTCAGGTCTCTTGCTAAGTACAGACATGGAGAGACTTATCAATCAACTAGGTCCGTGCGGGAAGAAGCCGTGCTGGTCTAGTCTTGTCTCTCCCTACGGTTCCTGGACAGATCTTCAAACTATATTTTCTCTGCAACGTCGAAGCATTTCAAAGAAAGACATATCTGTCTGCAATCGTGCAGCCAGGCTCTGATTCATGGCGCCATTTATTGGAAAGCAAGAATTGACTGACGTGTTCCCTTTAATGAGGCGCCATTGCGCCTATGAGCTCCTTTAAGCTGCTGATTGCTGGGGTGCCAAGAGTTGGACCCCCACCGATCTGTTATTGATGGCCGATCCCAACAAACGGCCTGAGAGGTGCTGCTGCTTGTGGAGGTTGTGGGATGCAGGTGAAGCCATAAAGATCGTCTAATTTATCATATATATAAAATATACAGTATAGATTTTGATTCCATTATTCGCTGCCCCCTTATTGCACAGTACTTCTCCCTATTAACCAGTACACAAAAATGGATTGTAATTTCCTATTCAGGGCTAAAGTAATTAACACATCACATTTCCCCTAATAATTTCAGCGATTCTATCACACCCCTTCTGCCTGTAACAAGTTATCCACATTGCATTATCACCTTTGCATTACTCATAACCCAGAAGACACAAAGAAGAATCCTGAATGTATCTTGTCTATTCTCAATGACATATCACTGAAACCTCACATTGATCAGACTGTGGAGACTGCAAATTGCATTTCAAGAATATCGCTATTGTCAAGCTATTGTGTACTCCGTGTGATGGCCGTCCTATCACAGTCTAAAGGAAGGGATGCACATCAAAGACTTCTGCGATACTTTGTAACGACTACTTGGCAGCTAGTAAATAGGTATCCATGTTATCCATAGCATACATGGCCTAGATTGTGCACTTCTATAGGAATCATCACAGATACTTTTCTGTTTCTCGTTTGGACAGGTAATGGGGGCTGCAACTTTACCCCCTTCTGGAACACATATATCGCACCCACACAGTATCAGCGCTAGAGACCACACCGTTAGGTCTCATCCACTCGTCCGATTTTTCCACGTATGACAAAAGTGGCTCAATTATTCTGATCAGAGTTCGGTCGGAGTGTCATCCCTTTTTACCGTACGTGGAGAAATAATAAAGGTTTCTCCTTTCTGACAGCCCGTTAAAATCGCACTCTGATGTCATCTGGGTGCAGTCCAGTTTTTCACGGACCCATTGACTTGCATCCAACCCTTGAATCAAAATCGGACATGTCTCCGGGAGTTTCCGCGGACCGCTCAGTCTGCAAAAAAATTGCGAACATTAGTGTTGCGCGAACGTAATCGGATAAGGCGTTATCTGAGCACGCTCGACCGAGTATCTTCGGCGTGCTCGGGAAATGTGTTTGCGTCACCGCGGTTGCATGTCTCGCGGCTGTCAGACAGCTGCAGCACATGCAGGGATTGCCTGTTTGTCGGGTTATCCCTCCATGTCTCGCAGCTATCAATCAGTCGCGGCGACGCGAACATATTTTCCGAGCACGCCGAAGATACTCAGTTAGGACTCGAGCGTGCTCCGGTAATCCCTTATCCGAGCACGTTCGCACAACACTAGCGTACAAATGAATGGCCCCATAGAATATCCCAGGTATGAGTCCTATCCGGGAAAACCACCGTTGGCACTCGTACGTGAAAATCAGAAGTCTGAATGAGCCCTTAGGCTGCGTTCACACTGCGGCTGAAAGCTGCAACAGCCGTGCGCCCCTGCGGTCTTTCCATTGTTTCCCTGCAAAATCATTTTATCCTGTGTAAGGCAGCGCTAGTCATCATAATGGGGGATACTCGCTACACCGGGTCAATTAAGGCACATAAGCAATGTCCTTCCGATAATTCACAATGCAGTTTATTATTTCGTCATAAACCGCTAATCACACAGTCCATCTTAGTATACGTCCAGCATGTTTACACCTATCACCTCCGGGAGCTTCTAAAGTGGCAGACCGGCATATTACACACATCACACTCGGGAGCCTTTCCGGCGACAGATACGTCCACTTGGCTCCCGTTTAGCCCTCGGCTAGGCAACAACATAAATGTCCATATAACGCAGCGTTTTTACCTTTAGCGGGTTTTGGCTGCTACAGTCCGTTTATTCCACCACCACTGTGGCTTTGCGGCTTTCCCAGGTGGGTGTCTCTAGCCATCGTCCCCTCGTAGGCTACTGGTATGTCTTTCCACACTTGACATCCAGCCTGTGCCTTTCAGGGTTCTGCACCAAGCCGGCTCTCCCTCAAAGGCCACTGACATCCACGCACAGGATCCAGGCTCGGCCTTTCAGGCTGCCAGGCTTCACTCTCGGCCTCCCTAGGCCTCTCACAAACAGTGTCCCACACACACGGAGCACAGGCCTCACACCGACCACACCTGTCTCAAATTACCAGGGTTTATGTATCCTGTGCACACACACACACATACTGACAGGACCTTGCTGATGTCACAGTCATGTGATCAGTCAGCTGTGTGTATAGGTCCTGTGTGCTGTCCCAGTCATGTGTACAGACCTTTACTATGCATACAGGACCTGTGTGATGTCACAGTCATGTGACCAGTCACCTGAGGGGGAAGGTATATGGTCAGGTAAAACACATCCTAGACCATTACCGTAATGCCAGCAAGCCGCTGCATTGCATCTGCAATAAAACAGATATTTTACCAGCAAGATCACGTGGTCGGATGAAATGGTCCTATATTATATTTTGCAACTGTGAGGGGTTTTTTTTAGAAGGAGAAACAATGACTGTAGACATCTTTGTGTGAGATTTAGGGAGCATTGTCGATCGATTCCAAGGTTCAGTGAAATTGATAAAACACGTGCGTGAGCTTCATCAGGCGGATCCTATGGTTGTAAGGTTTGCAGAATCAGAAATAGTTAATTAGCCGGAGCGGAGCTTGGAGGTGACCGTCATAAGTTGTTACTACAGAGGGATCAGGCAAGATGGATTTTCGAAAACCAATGTGCAGGGCCTGCTATGTCTTAAAAGGAATCTGCTACCAGATTTTTACTACCCTGTGGGAAGTATGATGGAGGGGCAGAGACCCTGACTCCAGCGATGTGTTACTTACTGGGCTGCATGTTATATTTTTTATAAAATCCCTGTTTTCTCTGCTGCAGCTCTAGCAGTTCTCTGAATGCTGAGCTCTGTAGCCCCGCCTACACCACTGATTGGCTGCTTTCTGTGTACACTGTGCATAGGCAGAAAGCTGCCAATCAGTGGTGTGGGCGGGGTTAAACAGATCTCATGAATATGGAAGACTAACTGGCAGCAGGTTTACTAGTCCTCCAGTGATAATCTTCTGCTGATGAAAGAGTGGTTTTATCAAAACTGCAAAAAACAGCCCAGTAAGTGACACATAGCTAGAATCAGGGTCTCTGTCTCTACATCATGCTTCTCTCAGATTACATAGCAAAAATAGATTCTCTTTTAATGATAAAAATAATATAGCGGTCTTTTTGGCACATTATCTACAGTAAACTACTTATAATTTTTTGTCTATTTGTACTTTTCACTTTTATCTTAATTGTTTGTTGGTTACCATGATACTTTTAATCAGGGAGGTAGCGTGATGGCGTCATGCTTTTTCCAGACCTGATATTGACGCACAAAACAGCCGTCGTCTGCACACTTTAAGCAAAAACCATGGCAAAATGCTCCAAAAAAATGTCCGGGCGTCTTTTGAGTTTTCCCATTGATTTGTGTTATACAAAGCGTCTTCCGAGCAGAAAATGCCAGAAGAATGGAAGGGTCACTATTTTTTAACCGCTTAGAGTTTTTAGAAACTTGAAGTGGTTAAAAGTGGTTGAAAAGCCTGAACATGTGCACAGCGAGTCCTTTTTTTTATTATGTCCATTCTTTTGAAAGTTTTTTAGGCAGTTACCACGGCAGAACCCGCCTGAAAAATACATTTCTGTGCATATTCCCGATACTCTTTAAACTCTGTTTGATGTTAATTTTTTTCAGGTTCAAAATCAATGTAAAAAACATCAAAGCGAACATACACTAAAGCTATGTTCACACATCTTGGTTTTTTCAGCGTTTTTTGATGCATTTTTTATGGAAATTTTCAGCTGCGTTTTGCAGTACCAGCAAAGTCTATGAGATTCCAGAATTCTTAGTTCACACATCATGGGGGTTTTTATCAGGATTTTGTGCTTTGCATGTTTTTTTGCAAAATAGAGCATGTCACTTCTTTCAGCGTTTTTCACCCATTGAAAGTAATGGGTGGTGAAAAAACGCCTAGTGTGAACATAGCTATCAGGTTTTGCTGCGTTTTTAGTGAAAATAAGCAAGTACAGTATGTGAAACACATTTATATTTGTGATTTGACCATCTTGTCTTGGTCATCTGAGATGGTAGTTTGTATTAGTACAGTTTAATTAAAATAGTGATGTATACAGTGTCTGAGATACATGTGAGATTGAAGAATACCTGTGGCCCAGGGAGGTGTGAAATTGAACAATGCCTGTGCAACTGAATGGCAAACCATAGTGTGAACGTAAATAGTGTCCTACAAACTCAATGCACTGCCAGTGTCTTGGGTAAACGATTCCTGAACAATTCACTTCCCCCCACTGTTACATTTGAAATTCTGGTTAATATGGTTTCACTTATGTCTTGCATTGGTGACCTGTGTTCATGCTTCTGTGGTGGAAGCAAAGCTGAAAAACGTACCAAAACATGCACCAAAACCTGTGTTTTTGATGCAGCTTCTTTCCTGCCAAGAGATCAGGTTTTGCTGCAGAAAAAAACTCTGAAAAAATGCAATGTGTTAACATAGCCTAAGGCTACGTTCTCATGGGCCACTGAATTTATCAGGCCAGTTGTGTCGGGCTCTTGTGTGCAGATCTGGTTCCTGCCTACACATACGTAAATCGGATTGGATTAGTACATGTTGCAATTTTTTCCATGCATCCTCATGCACTAGCTGATGAGCTAATAGGGGGCCCATGTACCGTCCATTCTACCAAATGGAGAATACCGTCATCTGAATGTGCCCTAAGGCCTGATTCACTCACCAGAGATTTTTCTCGTACACAAAAAAATAAAACAATTTTCATCAGTGTTTTGGATCAGATTTTCATGAGTGTTTGGTCCGTGTGTCAGTTTTTACCATCAGTGTTTCGTCAGTTTTTCTTGTATGTTACAAAAAAACTTCTGAAAGTTTCCAAACAAACATGACTAGGATGCAATAGTATGGCATCTGGGTGCTGTCCCAGCTTTTCCCGGAACCATAGACTTAAATCGATACATTTGATCCGATCAAAAATGGACACGTCTCCATCTATTTCTGTAGACACTCTCTCCGCAAAACAACATGGACACGTGAATATCGCCGAAGACTATACTGGGTATATGATCGATCAGTGGATGGATAGGACACGAACAGGAAAGTCGTTCTTCTGAATGAGGCGTTATCTTCCAATCTGCTCTGCAAGGCACAAAAAGAGCTTTTATTACACTCGCAGGTGCGGTGCGGTGCGGTCCGGTCCGATGGGCGTCTCTGGTCTTGATCTGGCGCCGTTCTTCTTCCCTGCTTAGTGTGGATGACACATCCTACACCATCCACACAGTGTCGTCCATCGCGCTTCTCTCTGCTATGCCGAGGGGAAGAACAAAGATCTGTAGTGCGCATGCGCCGGCTTTAACCTGCCGGTCATCGGAGTTCTTTGCCCTTTTCCCGGCACATGCGGAGTCATGTCAGTTTTCAATCTGAGTCACAGATCAAATTTTCTCACTCAACGGCTCTGTTAAAAAACTGACCAAACAATGTCCACCTTTGCCTCGTCTGATTTCTCTCCGTTTTTACTGTTTAGTGGGCAGGAGAAGCTCGGAAAACAGAAAACCAGAAGCCACCGCCAATAGTAAAATCAGACAAACGGACCAACAATGGATGACAGTCTGATCCAGCAAACGGATGAAGAGCGCTCCGTTATAGATCGTACACGAAAAGAAACATCAGTCATCTTTTTTGTTTTAAAAAAAAAAAAAAAAACGGACAGAGTTTCATCAGGGTTTTGGATCAGATCTGTGTCAGTTTTAGATTCACACGCTCAGTATTTGGTCAGTATTTTACATTGGTATTTGTAAGTCAAAACCATTAGTGGAACAATCAGAGGAAAAGTATAATAGAAACACGTCACCACTTCTGTATTTATCACCCACTCCTGGTTTTGGCTTACACATACTGATATAAAATACTGACCAAATACTGAATGTGTGAACGTGGCCCTACCATCAGTTCTTTTTTGTGTATGAGAAGTTTTCTCCTATCAAACATGACAATCAGACCGCACACGGATGCCATCATGGGCGGCACATTTTTTCACAAACCCAATGATATAAATGGGCGAGTTTGATCCCTGACTTAAGATCAGACATGTCTCTGTGTTTTGGTACAGACCACATGGCTTGCAAAGAAACCGTGACATGTGAACAGCCCCATAGACTAAAGTGGGTTAAAAACACGGATAGAACGCGTACGTAAAAACGCACCCACTTGCATGAATGGGTGACTTTAGTCTGAAAATCAGACCAAAGTTTGATGTGTTTTATTTATTTATGTGGATTATCATTTCGCAAAAAAATAAATAAAAAAAAATTTGACATGTGACTGATCCCACAGCGCACGCTGTATCAACAGGCCCCTCACTGGTCAGCACCAGTATATGTGATATGTGAATAAAGGCTGAGTAGCGAGCCCACCTTATCTTCACAGCCTAATTGCGGCACCAATGAAGAACAGCTGCCATTGATAGACATATATTGGAGGTGGAGCTGCCGTCACTACTCTTCCTGTGTATGGTATTTAGTTTAGGCTCAGGGGGGGGTGTTGAATGAAACATTTATTTTTAAGGTAGGTTCTAACTACATAATCTTCAGTAAATGAAATAGTAATGTGAGCATAGTTTGTAACAGTCATCAAGAATAAATATCATGAGAGTGTTCTAAGCAATTCCCCTGTATCATCGGTGTTTTATTGGGGCATGTAAGATATGGATAGGAGACCTGTTGAATGGTCCTTGTTTTTTTTTTTTTAAGGCCACGTTCATTGTGTGGTTAGTATTTATCAGCCAAAACCAGGAGTGGGTGATAAATACAGAAGTGGTGACGTGTTTCTATTAAACTTTTCCTCCGATTGTTCCACTCATAATCTTGGTTTAAAAGTATTGATGTAAAATACTGAATGTGTCTCTAAATTTTCTGCAATGTGTTTTTTAGGACTGGTTGCAACAGGGTAAACTAAAGCATTAAAAGCTCCAAAGTGTGAACTTGGCCATAGGGTCCTATAATCCACTGGTGGGATTTGTGAACACTTTGCTGTTACCATCATTTGTTTCTTGGGCTTCAGCTACTATTTTGTGTTTTTTGTCTGTATTGGTATATAATTGTACCTGCTGTGCAATCAGATTAAGTTTTTTTATTTGATCACTGATCTGGATAGAGGTGACTCGCAATGTTGCCAAAAAAAACACATCTGGTCACTGCTGTATTTACTTTGACCACTAATGACTTTTTTCTGTACATTGACAAATTACTGTGTAATTCTAGTTTAGAAACTCACTGCATACTTTGCTGGTGTGTGTGTTTGTGTTGTTTTTTTTTCTCTCCCCACCTGCTGTAAAAAGGGGGCTTTGGACCCCTGTATGACATTCCTAATGTAATGTGTTTTTAAATGCAGGCAGAAATAACACTGAATTATGTGTCAAGCTTGTTTCACACAGTACGTGGCTTTTTTGTTTTTGTAGCGTCTTCTGTATTTTTTTTTTTTTTTTGTATGTAAATATAAAATGTTGGGTTTTTTTTTCTTTCATGTTTCTACTACTAGAAATGAATCTGAAAACACACATTTTTCATGGAATTTAGTTATTTGCAATGTGATGAGTTTTTTTTTTTTTTTTTAAATATTGAAAGCATTTCACCACTTAACATCTTTCTTGATCAGTTTTATGTATTTAGAAGAAAGGGTAAGGCTAAAGGCTCATTCAGAAGTTCATGCAAATTGATCTGAGATCAGACCGCTATGTATAAACTGGCTGGCGGCTTTCCCAACAAAGTGTAATGGCTTCATAGAAATACATGAAGCTGTCAAGCTAATGCTGGATACCCGCAGCCAGTCCGTTCATTAGTGGTCTCCCAGAGGACACGCATCCAGTTGAAGTTTCTACTGGCATCGGCAGGCCCCCAATAGCTCAGTTGCAGCTGCAACCATGCTTGTTCCATCCCTGTGACTACCTATCACTTTCCCTAACACTAACCCCTCCCACAGTGGGCTAGTCCAAAACATTTACTCTTACCCTAATGACATAACCTAAACTACAGTCAACTATCTATCCCTATAGTACCTATCTTATACTGTACATTACTTATCACACTCTATATCACAATACATTAAAATTCACGTGACACAATATATACAAAGACACATGATGCGATTGGTGTCTTCAGAGGTAGTAACGCTGCTGCACAGTCCGCCATCCTTGCACAATATCAAAAACTGATTGTGGAAACTTTAACCTTAATCATCCTCACCATCAAGGCCTGACCTTGGATGGTTGTAAATTATTGTACTAGTTGCAACTTATACTTCAATTTTTTTCAGAAGTATATGTGCTTTTTTTTTTTTTTTTTTCTGTGTGCATATTTTATTTATTTTGCATCTCATTCACACTTTCTAAAGTTGAGACGTCTGCGCCCAATGTCCTAATATCCAAGTGCACTTATATTTTATTTTGCAGTTGACCGATTATAGTTTATGCAATTCCTATGTTATACAGTATTTAAAGAATATGCATTTCTTCAAGGAAGTTTTGCAAAATCTTATTCATTTGCCTTGTGCAGAACGGAGGAAAGCGACAAATATCAGATGTGGACGAGATTTAACACGAGCTGTTTAGTTATTTGACCTGGATAACTTAGACCTAAATACTCCCTATAAACTATCATGTGCAGTTCTGCATATTGAGTTATCAGTTGGATAAAATCTGTTTCTTTCAAGGGATTAACATCATGTAATTAAATTGTATTTTTTTTTTTTGTGGTATGACGAATTATTATTTTTTTTTTTAACACATTCTTTGCCTTAGGGGTGTTAAAAAATATTTCCTTAGCACGATAAATCTGTCCCAGTGGGACTCGAAGAAGGTTAAAGGGACAGTGTATTTCTGACTGTGTATTCCTGTGAGAGTACTGGTGCAATACTTATTTCCCAGGGTTCGCACCATCACAAGGGTTGTGAGTATAAAGCCGGCACACGGCAGTGATGTCAGTGCAGCAAGATAGACATGTCTGGTGTGTGGCCACAGAGATTTGCAAAGGAATTGCCCTGAGCTGGGATGTGGCAAGGAGCGCGCCGGTCTATAATTAGAGGCGAGAGGCTTTCTTCATTGGACCTGAACAACTGAGGACCCTCCCTAGGCGATAACCCTCCGAGCACCTAGAACACTGCCTTCAGCGGATGAGAGATTCATCCCACATGTTGTCTGACAACACAAACAATCAATCTGCTCCCCAAGAAATCTATTAAATGTGACAAACGGACAGGAGAGAAGTCAAAGAGGAAACGCAGCCTTCCCTATCATGTATTTTGTATAGGTGTTTGCTGTACATGTCATTCTGCCTTGTGCTTGTTGCCCTTTCTCCTCTGCACAAAACTGCCAGAAACATTGTTGCAAAGAAATATCATGAATGCAGAAAAGAGTTAGCAAAGCCGTTCCAGGCTGGGGCAACTTAATGGAAAAATAGATATTCTTTTTCTTGAGCTTTTCGATTAATATTGGCATGGTCTCGGTTTTCTAGGCGCTGTGTTCTTCCCTATGGTCCTAGGCATATAGTCTTAGAAGTGATCTCCTAGGCAAAGTTCTGCTGCAAACCTCCATGTTGTCCTCACCTAATAGTGAAGGAACTCGGGTGTACAATATGGACCTATAGTTCCAGGCTCATTCACATTCAGTATTTTCCTTCAGTGTTCGTATAATGAAACCAGGAGTGGAACTTAGAGAAAAACTATAATTGGCAGATTGACACTTGTTCTGGGTTTTGGAGACACTCTTGTTTTCGGCATAGAAATACTGATGTGTGAATGAAGCCTCGTGTGAAGTCTGCCTCAGGGCTCTTTCAGACATCAGTGATCAGTCCAATGCACGGACCAGCCGTGCGTCTTCTGACCCGAGAGTGACAGCTTCATATACTTCTATGAGGCTGTTACGCTCTGTTCAGGAGACGCACAGTCTGTACACTGCTATCCAAGATCAGACCGATGACCATGGATATCTTAAAGAACCTTTAAGGTCTCGTTCAGACAGTGCTTTTTTTTTTGTTTCGAAAAATTTAATTACATTTTGTTTTTTTTTTTCCCACCCGCAGCTGTTGCGGACACATGTTAGCTGTAAGAATCAGCTGACATGTGCCCGGTTCAGTGCGGGCTCAACGCCGGAGCCCCCGCTGAACCTGCCTTTCCGACCTGGTGCGCACTATTACTGACCAGGTCGGAAAGGGGTTAAAGATTTCTTAAGGATAGGTCATCAATGTTGGAAAAGTGATGGTCTAAAAGTGATTGGGAGCTGACCTGCAGTACCCAGCAATGACCACTACACATTGATTATATATTTACTGCACATCACATTCAATGTTTAAATCTGTGACCTGAGAACAGCTTTTAGAAAAAAAAGTGTGGGTGTTTTGCCAAGTATTTAAAGGACTCGGATACGGCTTTAAAGAAGGCGATTAATTTTTATTATAATTAAATGATTACAGAAAATAGGAAATAGTGTGATATTGCATACACTTTTGCATAATATAAATCACAAAGGTAAAGTACTTACACTGCACACTACACAGGAAGAAAGAAAACTTCACCAGGAACCGTGCACATCATCTGTCCGGAAAACAGATTCCTGGGATATCCACACTGTGGACCCTCATGGGCGTCCCCTCCAGTCCACAGGTGAACAGGCTTCTGTCTTAGCTGGAGTCTTCCCCAATTGATATATTGTTTAGAAGCAAACCAAGTTTGACACAAACTCTAACAAACACTATATGTCCAATATAGGATCTCTCTTCTGAGAGGCCAGCTCTTCAGATATCAATCTACAAATACGTCACCGGATGAAACGTACCGAATGTTTTACCATACTATAAACATATAATTTCTCACCAAACATGGATACCAAAACTATGCAGTACTTGGATGATAATATAAACATTGTTACTTTCCCACTGTATGTTGATGCAGGTGCTGGGGAAACTACAGAAAATGAAAAGCTGGTATAAACTAAACTATTACTGTCTAATATAACTGTTACTGTGATTTATTATCTTAAAGGGTTCTTTAAAGACAGGCTACCAATATGAATTCCTGATGGCCATTAACATCTTGGCATTATGACGCGCCCAGGGGATGGGGACGACTCGGCGCCCGGGCCTTGTTGTTGCCTGACCTTGGGGGATGTCACGGTGGTCGGCTCCCGGGCCCGTACCCTGGGGTCACTCTTTAAAAAGGAAGGGAAAAGGTTGTATGGGAAAGGGGAATGTTCGTGACGCCACCTGCGGTGTCTGGTGAGGATCACCAGCGCTGCAACAGTCCTCCGAGGCCGGTGTTCAGGCAGCTTAGTTGGTGCGGCTCCCCACAGGTGGAGCGGGGCCTCAGGGAAGCGTAGAGAGGGATGCAGAGTAGAGCATTGGCGGGTGCAGAGCCGCGGAGGAAAGAACAGACAGAGGCAGTAGTTGAAGTCATCCAAGTCTTTACTCACGGTAGTGTTTTCTCAGCTCAGAGCTTCTCTCTGCTGTCACACGGCGAGCTGCGACCGCCAGGGTGGGGTTCGGCACACTCCAGGTAGTTCAGGAGCACTTGACAGGACCCCCCTTGCTCTAGTGTGTTCCTCTCTTGTTCAACTTCTCCCGCCTTGTGTCCCCCACTGAGTCCCGTACGGGTACTGCGATGTCCCTTGTGGGTAACGTGTAGCTCCTGGACCGACTGGGTGCCCTTTTTGGTGACTGGTGGTGAGAACGTGGCGTAAGGCCGGGTCCCTCTGGATAAACCCAGATTAGGGCATACAGGTGGCGACTCCGCTCCGTCCGTATCCCCCTGTGATCCACATAAGCCTCCGGACTTTTCCGACCAGAGACATGAAGTGCAAAGTCAGATAATCGGGCACCGGTACCCCCTCTTGCAGCAGGGTCTCTCTGGCAGGGACAGAATAAGGTATGCAGGTGGCGACTCCGCTCCGTCTGCACCCCCTGAGATCCTTTCGCCTGTGGAGCCTAACTCCTCTGCTCCCCTCCTGGGCCTTCTTGGTTGGACTCTGACCGTGGCCAGAGCCGGTTATAATTCTGCCCCAATCCCCCGTCTCGAGGTCTGAGACTGGGAACCGTGGACCCTAAGCCGGCAGCAGCTTTGTGCTGACTTGCCGTCCCAAAGACCCGGTTATTAAAATGGCCTCCAGTTATATAGAATTCTAACTAAGTGCTTAAGTAAAATGCTTCCTCCACCCTCACTCACTACGTGATTCCCCCTAACTTTGGTTCCCCCCAACTCCTCCATTCAGTCCTGGGGTAGCATTATGGTGCTTAAGGCCCCCTTCAGAACTGGAGTGGTGTAGTGTTGTGTGTGGTTGGGGTCCTGTGTAGTACTCCATCCTTAACTGGGAGAGGAGATACCACACCTCATTCTGAGGTGCAGTACCCCTGTGGCGACTGAACCCTCAGGGGCGCCACAATTACAGTGAGCCATCACGTGTTTTGTTTATTGTATTTTTTTTTTTTAGCTTTAAACTTATTGGGCTACGTTCACGCTTTGCGTTTTTGCTGAGTTTTTATTATGCAAATTTTAAGCTGCGTTTTTACAGTACCAGCAAAGGCTATGAGATTTCAGAAATCCCATGCGCATAGTTTTTTTTCTTCCTGACAGAGGCTGTGCGGGCGCGATTGCTGCTGGGTGTCAGCTGATTCTAATAGCTGACACATGGTACTCTGTGCGAGGAGCGGTCACATTAACCCTCGAAATATTGTGATCAAAGTCGATCGTGGCATTTCCGGGGCAAGCAGAGGTAAGAGCACCCCTCTCACCTTGGATCGGAGACCCTGTACTGTGAGCACGGGGTCCTGATCGTTGCCATGCTGAGCCGATGTTATGACGACATCTGGGTCACCAGGCATCAGGAAGTTAGATCATGCGCAGCGCACAATCTAACTTGTGCCAGTGCAGTGCTGACAGCCTGCATAGTACAGGGATGCTGCTGCATCTGTATGCTATAAAAGCGATCAGCCTGCAAAAAAATGAAAGTCCCATAGTGGGACAAAGTGTAAAAGTGAAAGTGTCAGTGAAGAAGAAAAAAAAAAAAAAATTAAAAATATAAGAGAAAAAATAATAAAAAAATATATACTGTACTCATAAATATATATTATGAAAAAACAAAGCAAAAGTACATATTTGGTAGCTCTGCGTCCGGAACGACCTGACCTATAAAACTGTCCCACTAGTTAACCCCCTTAGCGATGCTTTATCATACCGCCAAACAAAAATGGAATAAAACGCAATCAAAAGACTAATGTAAATAAAAATGGTACCACTGAAAACGTCATCTTGTCCCGCAAGAAAACAAGCTGCAATACAGCTCCGTCAGCTGAAAAATAAGTTATAGCTCTCAGAATAAAGCGATGCAAAAAATTTTTTTCTAGAAGTTTGTGTAATTGCCAAAACATAAACTTAATAAATGTGGTACCGCTGTAATCATACTGACCCGAAGAATAAAGCTGCCTTATCAATTTTACCACACGCAGAATGGCATAAAAAAAAAAATTCCTGAATTGTTTTGTTCTGCCTCCCAAAAGTAGGAATAGAAAGCGATCAAAAAAAATGTCACTTGCTTGAAAATGGTACCAGTAAAAACGTCAACTTGTCCTGCAAAAAAACAAGCTATTACACGACTGTCGGCCGAAATATGGAAAAATTATTGTAAAAACCTAGTCTTTGGTTAAAAAACAAACAAAAAAGAAAACGTCTTTTACTGTGTGACAGCAGCCACACCTAAAAACCCGATATGAATCTGGTATCCCTGTAATCTCACCAACCAGAAGGATAAAGTCATCTAATCACTCCACACAAGGAACGGCGTAAAAAATAAACACTACAGTTAGGGCTGTGTTGGGGTTAGGGCGGTTTCAAAAGTAAAGAAAAAGAAAATACGGCGACTAGTGTTGAGCGCAAGTTCTGGCTATTTGAGTTTGCATCGGGTGCTCGGGTATGCACAGAGTATAGCCGGTGCGGGAGTGACATGCTTGAGTCTCCACCCTGCATGTTTTGCATCTGTTATGCAGCCAAAAAAAACTTGCGGGGATTGCCTGCCATGCACGACCGATTTCCCCCACATGTTTATTTTTTTTTTGGCTGTCTAATAACCGTGAAACATGCGGGCGGGGACTCGAGCATGTCACTCGAGCACCCGCGATACATGGTGCCTACCTGAGTACCGGATGCAAACTCAAGTAGCGAGCACTTGCGCTCAAGACTAACGACAACTTGTTCAATATGATGACCTAATGTTTCCAAATTCTGTGTCGTACCTCTGGGTTCAAAATGTTCACTATACCCCCTGATAAAATCCTTGAGGGGTCTAGATTCCAAAATGGTGTCACTTGTGGGGAGTTTCCACTGTTAAGGTACATCAGGGGCTCCCCAAACACGACATGGCACCTGCTAATTATTTAAGCAAATTTAACATTCAAAAAGTCAAATGGCGCTCCTTGCCTTCCGAGCCCTGCCATGCGCCCAAACAGTGGTTTTCCGCCACATATGGGGGGTGTCGGCGTGCTCAGGAGGAATTCCACAGCAAATTTTGGGGTCCATTTTTTTTCCTGTTACCCTTGCAAAAATAAAAAAAAGTTTGGTTCTTAAGTAAAATTTTTGTAAAAAAAAAAAAGTTAAATGTTCATTGTTTTTTTCCACATTACAAAAATTCCTGTGAAGCACCTGAAGGGTTAATGAGCTTGAATGTGGTTTTGAGCACCTTGAGGGGTGAGTTTTTAGAATGGTGTCACCTTTGGGTATTTTCTGCCATAAAGACCCCTCAAAGCCACTTCAAATGTGATGTGGTCCACACAAAACCTTTTTTTGTTTTTAATTTTGTTGGAAATATGAGAAATCGCTAGTTAACTTTTAATACTTAACTTTCTAAAAAAAAAAAAATAATTTAGTTCCTAAATTGTGCTGATGTAAAGTAGACATGTGGGAAATGTTATTTATTAACTATTTTTTGGGACACATCACTGATTTAAGGCCATGAAAATTCAAAGTTTGCAAATTTCCAATTTTTTTTTTCACAAACACAAGTCTTATTGAACAAATTTTACCACTTTCATGAAGTACAATATGTCACGAAAAAAACAATCTCTTAATCAGTGGGATCTGTTCCAGAGTTATTACCTCATAAAGTGACAGTGGTCAGAATTGTAAAAATTGGCCTGGTCATTAAGGTGCAAACCACCTTAGGGGGTTAAGGGGTTAAACCATAAAGCCTTGGTCTCATCACCTGAGATGGCAGTTAGGATTAGTACAGTTTAATTAAATTAGTGATGTGTAGAGTAAACATTGCTTGACAAATGTGTTAAATTGAACAATACCCAATCAACTCAAGGGCCCACCAAAGTGTGAAAGTAAAGTGTCCTACAAACTCAATTCCCTGTCAATGTCTTAAACTATTCCCACCTCCCCGTGATGTTACATTTTTAATTGTGTATTTTTTTTCATGAACTCATGTGAACTTTTTTGTTCAGAACAGTCACTATTTTTTCAGACATAATCTTTTTCCACTAAATAATTTGATCAAATAGCTCTTTTTTCCAAAATAGTTTTATGGTTTCACATGTGTCTTGCATTGGTGACCTGTGTTCATGCTTTTGTGGTGAAAGCAAAGCTGAACTTTGGAATCCTGAAAAGCATAGCGAAATCTGTTTTTTGTAAGCAGCTTCTGTACTGCCTAAAGAGAAGGTTTTGCCTACAGAAAAAAAGCAGCAAAATAAAACATGTGAACATAGTCTAAGGCTATGTGCAGGATATTTTTAAGGCTGTCAAAAACGACTTCTTTTTTAGTGGCAGTTGCTTCAGGAAACATTCCTACTTTAGGGAGTTTTTGGAGGAGTTTTTAATTTCCTGAAACTATTTTGAAAGAAGTGTCTTTTGTTTTTTGGCAAGCTCCAATAACCCCCCCCCCAACCACCCCCACAAGAGAACCTGTGTGAATATACTGTTTTACTAGCTATGCCCTTCTTTTTCTCTCTTGTATAATGGAGTGTTCACCCAAAAAAATTGTTTTACTGTCATTTAGGTTTTTGGAGTCAAAGTTTTTTAGGAGGATTTTGGAGCATTTGCGCTCAAGAACGCATTAAAAAAAAAAAACCTGAACATAAGCTGCTGCTGATTAAGCCAAGTTTATATAGTGTATGTGTTCACTTCCTCTTAAACCCCACTGGCTATTGTGCAGAGGTCTGTATTTTCATGGGTTTTCTACAGCTTATAAGTGTTATTTTTCTTTTTGAAGAAAATGTCTGAAGCACCTTCTCCAATCGATGAAGACACCTTAACTTTCACCCCAGAGGTGGGCAATACCTTCTCTGTGTGGTCTTCCATGATTCCCCTTCACAGCTCAACAGTTTGTGACAATGTCTTAGAAGCAAGCTCTGTCAAACTTCCAACAAATGCGGTCATTGGGGAAAGCACACCAAGCAAGTTTCAAGCACTCAGTACAATGGTTTCTAGAGCATTTTTTCCTGGAAAATGGAAAGGAACAGAGGCTAGTCAGGTGACCGAAACTGAAAAAGCTTCGACTTCCCAAACAGAAAAACATTCAGCTCAAAAAAGAAATCAAAGTTCTGCTATTGATACAGAGTGTCCCTTGTCCAGTAAGCAAAAACGATCACATGAAGTACAGCCAATCTCT
The DNA here is from genome assembly GCF_046119375.1 of Phyllobates terribilis. Lineage (NCBI taxonomy): Eukaryota > Metazoa > Chordata > Amphibia > Anura > Dendrobatidae > Phyllobates > Phyllobates terribilis. The sequence continues at coordinate 226,112,742 of NW_027362767.1, forward strand.
TCGGTGGATGGGTCAAAGCAAGGAAAAAGCAGACTACCTCTACTTAGAAAACATGCTGCTTCTTATCTCACACAAGAGGGCAGGATTGGAGACCCCAGTAGAAGCCTGAACAGAGATGTCAACCATGCTAGACCTTCCATGGGGTGTGTGCCCTCCACAGAAGATATTGAACACAAAGTTGTACAACAAGAAACCCAAACTAGTGGGATGATGGACAAACTTACTGTTCCCCATTACAGTTCTGGGACAATAGATCACACTTCTCCTGGTAATTCCTGTGCTATGCCAGAGGGAAATCCACCATCTAAGGAAAGACTTGCGGCCATTGGGCGATCAGAAGAATCTGTCCCGGAGAATGCAGCGGTAACTGTGGCTGTACGCATCAGACCTCTGAATGATCGGTAAGGATAACTCTTGTTTTAATTTTAGATTTCAACCCATAGCCAGCAAACTAACCAAATTTAGCTTAGCTTTGTTTCTAGGTCACTGCACAAAATTCCCAATGTGCCGCTGGATTCCTTGTGCGCTTAATTTATGGTGAATATCTCCATACATAAAGCATGCCACAATCTTTTCGTCACTCCTGTGAAATCACATGAAAGAAAAAAAAATTGTTGCATATGGTGCAACGGTAGAGTCCTCATGTGTGGGAACCCTTTTACTTCTCCATACAAAACAAAGGATCTTTGCATTTTAAACCATTTTGGGCAAACTCTCCCAACTACATGATTGTGCCTATTGTCCAAGGAGATGGTAATTTTGTGACCGTATCTACGGGGGCCTTCAGTAGACCTCCAACTGCAATGGTGAACCATTATAATCTCATTGTGGGTGATTGGTGCTGGAACGTAATCCTTCCATCTAAATTACTCTATGAAAGATTGACCTTAGCATTTGAATGGTGTAAAAAGCCGCGATCTGAGCTCCGCACCGGTTGCTGCTGTTAGCTGGACATGCTGGCAACAAGTGAAACTCGCCTGAAATGGGACATACTGGTACATCCTATTTCGGGAAACTGTTAAAATGTCTCTTCTGTGCAAAAATATATTCTCTAAACTACTTTTTTTTTTTTTTTGTGCTTTCCTTCTGCAGAGAAATATCAAGTGGGCATAAAAGCGTTGTGTCTGTCACTGGACAAAATATATTTGTTAATCGTCCCCACAGCAATCAAAGGTTTTGCTTCCAGTATGACTTCTGCTTTTCATTCCCACAACCTGGAGACACGGAGCATTGTACTCAGGAGGAGGTTTACAGACAAGTAGCCCAGCCTCTGCTGGCCAGGGTCTTCCAAGGGTACAACGCATGCCTGTTTGCGTACGGTCAGACCGGGTCTGGGAAGTCTTACACGTAAGCGAAGGCACCATATAAAAATGTCACATCAGTATTTAATCTTGCCTGTGGCATAGATTTGTGCGTGTTTATGTATATATGGTGTGTACATGTGCATTATTGTGTACTACAGACATTTGTTTGGTTATTTAGAGTATTCAGATCCTAGGCACTCAATTAAATTAATGTAACCTTTGTACCCTGTGTCCAGGATGATGGGTTATAATACCCATGTTGGTGTAATTCCAAGGTTCTGCCAGGAGCTTTTTCACTATATCAATGTCCCAGACCAGAAAGAGGTGAGTCATGATCCTTATAAAGCAAAGGTGTCAAACTCATGACCCGTCACAAGATTTTTGTGGCCTGCAAGGTCAACACAGACATTCCGACTCTTCACTTTCCCCTTATGGAGGTGTGCGCCAGAGCTCAAAATTCATCCACTGTGCTGGTACCACCCCTTCTAAGTACTGGCTGTGTTGTATGCCAGCACATAATAGAGGGGGTAGCGCCAGACGAAGGAGCAGGTGTCATCTTTGTTGGTGGTTGGGCGTGGTCGGCTAGTGCAAACAAGTGGGCGGCTGGCGGCGGTTGGTGTAAGGGGGCGGCTGGGGGCGGTGTGGTCGACCAGCACTTTTGTGGTTCCATCTTATAGCTCCTGGCCAGTCTGTGCATTGCAGTTCATGCTCTTACAATGTTGCATAGATGTCTGCATGAGCCCTTACAATTACTGCCCTTTAAAGGCAACCATAATGCTTGTGGCCCTGGGTGAAAATGAGTTTGACACCCCTATAAAGTACATATGTAGGCCCATCTTTTGTGCAGTATTCATTGTATTAAGTGGATTGGTCACAACTTTCGTATCTTGCGTTACAGGTTAACTATAATGTAGAAATGAGCTATTTTGAAATCTACAATGAGAAAATTCATGATCTCCTTACCACCCCGAGAGACACAGGACTAAAGATAGCTGTAAGTGGATGTAGATTTAGCATTGTGGTATATTCTAGGGAATCTGTCAGCAGGTTTTTGCCATGTAATCAGATCAGCATGATGTAGGAGAAGACTCCCTGATTCCAGGCATGTCACTTACTGGATTTTCTTTCTCTTTCAAGAAAATCAGTGTTTTATCAAGAGGACTAGCTGCCTCATGGCTCCTGGTCCAACCACACCCGCATCATCCCATTGTACACAGAAAGCAGCCAATCAGTAGTGTGGGCGGGGTTATACACATCTCGGCATTCAGAGCACTGCTGGATCTGCAGCAGATAAAACAGATAGTATCACAACTGCTGCACCCAGTTAATGGAGTGACACCTCACTGGAATCGGGGGGGGGGCTTTTGTCACTACATCATGCAGATTAAAAGGAAAAAACCTGCCATGGCAAATTTACTTCTAAAGAAAGTCTGTAAACCTGAGCTTTCAATATACATTCTAGGAGAGTTGGTAACCATCAAGTGTTGTGTAATAAGTTTGTGGAGTATAACCGTAAAGTGTGCTGTGCCTCTGTCACTCATTAAACAAACAGCATCTGTGACCCAGCAAGGGGCCATTCCCCTTAGTCGGCCATAATCGTTCTGCATACTGCACTATTTTTACTGTCAAAATAAACAAAAAATGCCAATGAAGGTTGATGTGATCAAAAGTTTCCACCAGCTGCACTTCTACAACGTGTCCCTGTCAACCAGGCTCGGTGTTAGGGATTTTCCATTTTTGGGAAAACCTCTGTTCCTTGGTTGTAGTTTGTTTTAAAAACAAACTGTGCTGTATGTGACCATCCTGTGTAAAATGCTGCTTCCGGGGTCTGTTGTGACCTCAGCGCTGCAAACAATGTTTACAACGCTGCAGCCAATCAGTGAGGTCAGTGGCTCATGCTGTCTACCCAGTAAGGGCTGCTGAAGTTACTGTCCCTTATAGTTTAGTCACAAAAACCTCAAGCTGAGATATACAGTCATGGCCAAAAGTTTTGAGAATGACACCAAAATGATATTTTCACATGATGTGCTGGCCTCTGGTTTTTATTAGTGTTTGTCTGATGTTTATATCACATACAGAAATATAATTGCAATCATATTATGAGTACCAATAGGTTATATTGACAGTTAGAATGAGTTAATGCAGCAAGTCAATATTTGCAGTGTTGCCCCTTCTTCTTCAAGACCTCTGTTGTTAGAACCTTGCTTTTAGGTTTTTTCCTTTGCTGGTCACATGACCTTGTTGGCCTATTTAATCCTGCTCCGCCCTTCTGGCTTTGCTGGACTTCATTGTATATCTACTTTCTAGCTAGCCTGTGCTCTGTATCTTACTCTGTTAGTTTGCTTGGTCTACGGACCTCTATGTTCTTTATATTTTGTTTGTTCGTCTGTCTGCTACTATTTCTGTTAGGAGGTGTCCCATATTCCTCCCAGTCCTTAGTACTTGTAGGGATTCCTTCCCCACATCTATAGGTCTCCGTACAGACTAGCTTAGGACTTTAGCAGGTCTGATCGCAGGATCAGGTTCCCTGTTACATCGTAGGGATAAAGCTGAGTTCTATCGTAGGGACAGATCTCCTCTCTTTCCTTAGCTCTGGTAGCAGAACATAACAGTAAGTCCAGCCTGCAAATTCTCTAAGGAAAGATTTTTCTGTTCCATCATGGTGTCGGTTCAGGATTTGGCTCATCGCCTGCAGGGACTCTCTCTGGAGGTGGCCGAGCTCCGTCAGCACGTGAGTAACTGTCCTGGAGCACATTTCTTGGAGCCTAAGGTATGTTTGCCGGATTTATTTTTTGGTGAACATCGAGAATTTTTTTCATTTAAAAATGCTTGCTTATTGTATTTTCGTTTGAGACCCAAGTCCTCTGGGGATGAATCCCAGCGCATAGGGTTCATAATGTCACTTTTGCGCAAAGAGCCTCAGGAGTGGGCCTTTTCTTTGCAACCTAGTGATACATGCTTCAGATCTGTGGATAGTTTTTTTTCTGCTTTGGGACTATTATATGATGATCCTGACCGTGTTGCATCAGCTGAGACTGAGTTGAGACGTTTGAAACAGGGATCAGGTAATGTGGAAAAATATTGTACTCATTTCCGTCGTTGGTCTACTCAAATAGGGTGGAACGATTCTGCTCTGAAAAGTCTATTTCTTGCTGGGCTCAGTGAAAGGGTTAAAGACCTGCTAATTGCTTATCCTACACCTGAAGATTTGCAACAGGCTATGCAATTAGCTATACGGGTGGATAGGAGACTACGTGCAAGGGTTAATGAGAGCAAATCCTCTGCTATGTCAGTTTCTGGTTATGAGAATGTGTGTACTAACAGTGGTGAACCGATGGAGATTGGATCGGTGGCACCTCGCTCTCAAGAAAAAGACCGTCGATTTTCTGAAGGCTTGTGTTTCTATTGCGGAAAATCTGGTCATTTGATTAAAGGCTGTGAGCTTCGTATGAAGAAAGAAAAAAAAAATGGTCAGTCATACCCGTATTGCCTGTTTAAATTCCAAGGGTGTATTTTTAGCTGCTTCCACGATTGCTCAGGAAAAATTAATGGAATTTCGGGTGTTTGTTGATTGTGGGTCTACTCTGAATGTAATTGATGGGGGATTCTTGGAAAGACTCAATTTAAAACCCGAACCTTTATCATCCCCCATTGCTGTGGTTTCTGTGGATGGTTCCCCTTTGAAGAATATTACTCTCAAGGTCTGTGAATTTCCTCTCACTATTAATGGTGTTCACCATGAGAAATTGGATTTGGTAGTTTTGAATAACTTGCCTTCTCCAGTAATATTGGGATTGCCCTGGTTAAAATTTCACAATCCTGTACTGGATTGGTCTACCAATGAAATTAAATCCTGGAGCCATAAATGTTATGACAAGTGTTGTAACGGGCTTATTGCAGCTTTGGATAGGGGAGAATTGCCTGTTCCTATTCAGGATTTTTGGAGAGTTTTTTCTGAGAAGGAATCGCAGGTTTTGCCTCCCCATAGAGACTGATTGTTCTATTGAATTTGTCCCTGGAGCGACTCTTCCTAAAAGTCGTTTATTTAACCTTACTATTCCTGAGAGGAAGGCTTTGGAGGAATACATACAGACAAGTTTGGCCGCCGGTCACATTAGGCCCTCTAAGTCTCCTGTGGCGGTTGGATTTTTTTTTGTAAAAAAAAAAAGGACGGCGGTTTACGTCCTTGTCTGGATTTTCGTGAGATTAACAAAATTACTGTACGCAATCCTTACCCACTGCCATTGATTCCTGATCTGTTTAACCAGTTAATGGGGGCCAAGTGGTTCTCTAAAATTGACCTTAAGGGGGCATACAATCTGTTGCGCATGAAGGAGGTTGATGAATGGAAGACTGCTTTTAACACTCCTGTGGGTCATTTTGAGAATCTGGTTATGCCTTTTGGTCTTACTAATGCTCTTGCATTTTTTCAGAATCTTATTAATGATATCCTGAGACCTTTGATCGGCAAAAATGTGGTTGTGTATTTGGATGACATTTTGATTTATTCGCCGGATCTGGAGTCTCATTGGCGGAGCGTACGTGAGGTATTACAGTTGTTAATGGACAATTCGCTTTTTGCTAAGCAGGAGAAATGTGAGTTCGCTGTACAGAGAATTAGTTTTTTGGGTTACATTATCTCCAGCGAAGGTTTTGAGATGGACCCTGTGAAAGTTCAAGCTGTACAGGAATGGCCTAGGCCTATTGGTTTGAAATCGATACAGAGGTTTTTAGGTTTCGCCAATTATGACAGAAAATTCATAAAAAATGTTTCTAGTATTGTCAAACCTCTGACCGATCTCACCAGGAAAGGTGCTGATGCGGTTCAGTGGTCTTCTGAGGCCATTGAAGCTTTTGTGTATCTCAAGGAGAGATTCACCTCTGCTCCCATCCTTATGCAGCCTGATGTGACTAAGCCGTTTTTGGTTGAGGTGGATGCTTCCTCTGTGGGGGTTGGCGCAGTATTGTCTCAGGATAACGGGGATGGATTACATCCCTGTGCCTTTTTTTCAAAAAAATTTTCGGAGACTGAACTGAATTACGATATTGGTAATCGGGAATTATTGGCTATTAAACTCGCATTTGAACACTGGCGTCACTTCTTGGAAGGTGCGGAATTTCCCGTTCAGGTTCTTACGGATCATAAAAATCTGATATATCTTGATGCTGCCAAGCGCCTGAATGCCCGTCAGGCTAGGTGGGCACTGTTTTTCTCGCGGTTTAATTTCTCCGTTACTTACATCCCTGGTACTAAGAATGTTAAGGCGGATGCCTTGTCTCGCAGTTTTTCTCCCATAGTCGGTGCTGAGAAAGAGGAGAACATTTTACAAGAAGGTGTTGTGATAGCTGCTTTGGACTCCGTTTTGGAAGATGAGATTCTTAAAGCACAGGAGAATGCCCCATCTAACACTCCCCATGGGAGGTTGTTTGTGCCTGGGACCTTTAGGAGAGATTTATTTATTGAGTGTCACGAATCTCGGTTGGCAGGTCATCCCGGAATCTCTGAGACCAAGAGACTGGTGGGTCGCAGTTTTTGGTGGCCTGGATGGCAGAAGGAAGTCATTAAGTGGGTGCGTCAATGTACTATATGTGCTAGATCTAAGTCCTAACATACTCCTGCTGCGGGGTTGCTTTGTCCTTTGGAGGTTCCCAGTGCTCCTTGGACACATTTGGCTATGGACTTTATAACTGACCTTCCCCCCTCTGAGGGTTTTACTGTCATCTGGGTGGTCGTGGACCGTTTTAGCAAGATGTGTCACTTGGTTCCCTTTGTCAAACTACCCTGCGCTAAAACTCTCGCTAAGGCCTTTGTCAAGGAAATTGTCAGACATCATGGCGTTCCTACTGACATTGTTTCTGATAGGGGTCCTCAGTTCGTGGCTCGTTTTTGGCGTGCCTTTTGTGACAGGTTGGGAGTTCATTTATCGTTCTTGTCCGGATATCATCCTGAATCTAATGGCCAGACAGAAAGGAAAAACCAGGATGTTGAGCAGTTCTTGCGTTGTTTTGTGGCAGACAATCAAGAGGGGTGGTCTGAGTTTCTGCCACTTGCTGAATTTGCTCTGAACAATCATACATCTTCTTCTGCTGGTTGTTCGCCTTTTTTTTTGTTGTTCTGGGAGACATCCGTCGTTTGGGTCGTTCTCCAAGTTGGGATCTGCCGTGCCTGAGGAGGAGAATTTTTCCGGTGATTTGGAGAGAGTTTGGACGGATGTGCGTGGTAATCTTCAGGAGGCCAACAGAAAATCTAAAGACTACTTTGATAGGAAACGACAGGAGGTTTTGTTCGCTGTTGGTGACATGGTCTGGTTGTCCTCTAGGAATCTGCGGTTGAGGATTCCTTCTAAGAAATTGGGTCCCAAGTTTGTAGGGCCCTTTAAGGTGCTTCAGGTTGTCAACCAATCTGCTGTTAGGTTGGAGGTTCCTACCTCCTGGAGAATTAATCCGGTATTTCATGTCTCTCTGTTAAAAAAAAGCTGTTGTGTCGGATGGTGACGCCTCTGCCTCTGTTCCTCCGGTGGTGGAGGACGGGGAATATGAAATTTCTCGCATCCTTAACTCTAGACGGTATAGAGGTAGTTTGCAGTATCTTGTGGCCTGGAAAGGTTTCGGACCCGAGGATAACTCTTGGGTGAGGTCAGATGAGGTTTCCACGTCCAGACTTATCAGAGCGTTTCACAGGAGATTTCCTGATGAGCCTGGTCCTAGGGGATCCGGAGGATCCTCTTAGAAGGGGGGGTACTGTTAGAACCTTGCTCTTAGGTTTTTTCCTTTGCTGGTCACATGACCTTGTTGGCCTATTTAATCCTGCTCCGCCCTTCTGGCTTTGCTGGACTTCATTGTATATCTACTTTCTAGCTAGCCTGTGCTCTGTATCTTACTCTGTTAGTTTGCTTGGTCTACGGACCTCTATGTTCTTTATATTTTGTTTGTTCGTCTGTCTTCTACTATTTCTGTTAGGTGTCCCATATTCCTCCCAGTCCTTAGTACTTGTAGGGATTCCTTCCCCACATCTATAGGTCTCCGTACAGACTAGCTTAGGACTTTAGCAGGTCTGATCGCAGGATCAGGTTTCCTGTTACATCGTAGGGATTCAGCTGAGTTCTATCGTAGGGACAGATCTCTTCTCTTTCCTTAGCTCTGGTAGCAGAACATAACATCTGTAATTCTCCCTGGCATGCTCTCAATCAACTTTTGGACCAAATCCTGACTGATAGCAGTCCATTCTTGCATAATCAATGCTTGCATTTTGCCAGAATTTGTTGGTTTTTGTTTGTCCACCCGTCTCTTGATGATTGACCACAAGTTCTCAATGGGATTAAGATCTGGGGAGTTTCCAGGCCATGGACCCAAAATCTGTTTTGTTCCATGAGCCATTTAGTTATCACCTTTGCTTTATGGCAAGGTGCTCCATCATGCTGGAAAAGGCATTGTTGGGCGCCAAACTCCTCTTGGACGGTTGGGAGAAGTTGCTCTTGGAGGACATTCTGGTACCATTCTTTATTCATGGCTGTGTTTTTAGGCAAGACTGTGAGTGAGCCGATTCCCTTGGCTGAGAAGCAACCCCACACATGAATGGTTTCAGGATGCTTTACAGTTGGCATGAGACAAGACTGGTGGTAGCGCTCACCTCTTCTCCGAATAAGCTGTTTTCCAGATGTCCCAAACAATCGAAAAGGGGATTCATCAGAGAAAATGACTTTGCCCCAGTCCTCAGCAGTCCACTCCCAGTACCTTTTGCAGAATATCAGTCGGTCCCTGATGTTTTTTCTGGAGAGAAGTGGCTTCTTTGCTGCCCTCCTTGAAACCAGCCCTTGCTCAAAGAGTCTCCGCCTCACAGTGCGTGCAGAAGCACTCACACCAGCCTGCTGCCATTCCTGAGCAAGCTCGGCACTGCTGGTAGTCCGATCCAGCAGCTGTAACAGTTTTAAGATACGGTCCTGGCGCTTGCTGGTCTTTCTTGGGCGCCCTGGAGCCTTTTTGACAACAATGGAAGCTCTCTCCTTGAAGTTCTTGATGATGCGATAGATTGTTGACTGAGGTGCAATCTTTGTAGCTGCGATACTCTTCCCTGTTAGGCCATTTTTGTGCAGTGCAATGATGGCTGAACGTGTTTCTTTAGAGATAACCATGGTTAACTGAAGAGAAACAATGATACCAAGAACCAGCCTCCTTTTAAAGTGTCCAGTGATGTCATTCTTACTTAATGATGACTGATTGATCGCCAGCCCTGTCCTCATCAACACCCACACCTGTGTTAATGGATCAATCACTAAAACGATGTTAGCTGCTCCTTTTAAGGCAGGACTGCAATGATGTTGAAATGTGTTTTGGGGGTTAAAGTTCATTTTCTGGGCAAATATTGACTTTGCAAGTACAGTAATTGCTGTTAAGCTGATCACTCTTTGACATTCAGGAGTATATGCAAATTGCCATTACAAAAAATGAAGCAGTAAACTTTTGAAAAATTACTATTTGTCTGATTCTCAATACTTTTGGCCATGACTGTAGTAAAGTTAATTTTTTGGTTGCAGTGACTGTTTTTCTTTTTTTTTCTTGTCTTAGCTGAAAGTCCGCGAACACCCAACCTACGGCCCATATGTGGATGGTCTTTCAACGTAAGTCTTTCTGTATTGTCATCCTACCGGTACTAGTTTTCCTTTCAATGTGTTTTTTTTTTGGTTCGGAATTTAATATATACTGTATATTATATTATTGCATTTAGTTGCATACTAAAATTTCAGCATGTAAATATTTATTTAGTGGTAAAATGTTGTGCTGTAAGTATCCCACTGTGTTGTACTCACCAACACCAGGTCCATCACTGGGTCTCCAGTGTCCTGTTGACTGCACTGAGGCCAATCTGTGCGGATGTTGACGTCACAAGCCGCTCCAAGCTGCCAAATGCACTGATTGCCTTCAGCGCTGCAGACAATAACACACTGAAAGTAGCTGCTGAGACTCATTGTGGGACCCGGGGATGGTGAGTAAAACAGTTTGTTAAAAAGAAAAAAAAAAAAAATGCAGCTATGTAACAGGTTTTCCAAAATTTGAAAACCTTTTTATTTCGGAGACCCATAACTTTATTTTTCCATGGATGCAGCTGTGAGAACTTTATTTTTGTGTGGCAAGGTGTCTATTTATACCAATTTTATAAGACTTTTCAAAAAATACAAATATAAAGCTATCGAAAATAACCTTTTTATTGTATTTTTTGGGGTAGGTGTGGTGATCGGAAAAACATAACTTCTGCCTTTTTTTTCCTAGTTGCTATTATGGGGTAATACTTTTTTTTTTTTTTTATAGATCAGATATTTATTGATGCAGCGATGCCAAATGTGTGTTCATGACTCGCCCCCTGGGCCATAGGGTACTCTGTAGCCAGGCCGGTCCTGTATTGGGTTAGTCACGGTGGCAGTGACCCGGTCCGTGACCCAGGGCGGTCAAATAAATAAGGGTCAATTTGGGGATAAAGAAAAGGGGAATAAAGTTTGTGACACCACCCGTGAAATGTGGCTATATGGGGCCGCCGCTGCGTTTCAGATCCTCTGGAGCTGATGGTGACGCAGCAGAGTTGGTTCAGCTCTCCACAGGCAGAGCTAAGCTCCAGGGCAGTATATGATGAATTGTGGAGGTATTGTTGGTGCGGTGTAATGCAGGTGATGGCTCAACAATTATTCAAGGACACAGTGGGTTGAAGTTCTGAGGTTTTACTCACAGTTGTTAAGTTCTTCAGGTTTACAGTCACCGATGTACAACCGCCCACGTCGTCCTGTGTTCTCCGGGGTAGTGATCCAGCAAACTCTCAGGTATCTCAGGAACACATGGGCGGGACCCCGTTCTATGTACCTTTCCAGTTCGTCTCACTGCGCTGGCTCTCACACCCAGTGTCCCAAGCCAGTGGCCACGGGCCTTGTCGGGGTTCTCTATGGCCACCTTTTCGGCTATTTAGTTGTGGAATGTGACTGCAGCACCTGAAATGCTGCAGCCTCCGGTTTGCTAGCTGAGACTTTAAGTACTCCACTAGACTGGGGCTGGTCTCTTACTGCGGCCTGATCCCTCCACGTCAGTGGGAATTCGGGCGCACGGGTGGCATCCTGCACTCGCCGTGCCCCTGGGATCCTTTCTGTCTCTTTGGAGCCTTCTTCACTGCTCCTCTGTCCTCACTTTCCTCCTGGGCCTCTCTCACTAGGCCCGACTCCTCTCTTTCCTTGCTCTTCTGAGTGGAGCTCCTTCTGAGCTCCCACTCCCATCTGCCTCTCCTCTGAACAACCTCTCGACCCCTTCTAGAAGATTCCCTTTCTTATACTCCTACCCTCTTTGCTCCACTGATATTCTTCCTCCACCCACCTTCTCTACCCAGTTCCACACTCCAGCTAGGGACCAGGGACTGTGCTCTCCCTTAAGAGCAATCGCGCCCTTCCCTACTGAAGTGGAGTGTATTGGATGTGGGTGTGTGGGTCCTGGGTAGTACTCCCTCCTTAACTGAGAGTGGGGTACCACACCTCTGGGTGAGATGCAGTACCTCTGTGGCAACTGGACCCGCAGGGGTGCCACATTCACCCCTCACCCCCCATGTTTCATTGTTTACTCCTCCTTGGGGGGGGGGGGGGGGGGCTTTAGTCTTTGTCCGTTTGTACTATGTGTTAGAACCCTCCTGTTAGTTTTTGCTATCTTGTGTTTTGCGGTCATGTGACCAGCTGCCTATATATTCCATCTCCGCCCTTCTGGCTTTGCTGGACTTCAGTGTTATTTGCCTGTCTCTCTAGTCAGGTGCTTTGGTGCCTATCTCTGTCTAGTTTGCTTGGTCCTCTGGGACCTCTAGTACTTTTTGTCAGTTTGTCTTTTTGCTCTGCAACAACTTCTGTTAGGAGGTGTCCCATTTTTGTCCCAGTCCTTAGTTCTTTTAGGGACCCCTCACTTTATTCTATAGGTCTCCGTTCAGACTAGCCGAGGACGAAGGCAGGTCTGTTCACAAGGAACAGGCTGCCCGCTACATCGTAGGGATTCAGCTTAGTCTTACTGTAGGGACAGCTTTTCCCATTCTTTCCTTAGTTTGTTGCAGATCATAACACTATATAAAGCTAGAAATGAGCACCTCAATTCACAGCACCGTGGTCCAGCAGTTGGGTCAGTATCCCATTGCTGCCAGACAGGAGTCTTGCAAACCTCCTCCTACTTGCCGGCATCCCTGTTGTCTCTTCTGTCTACTGGGTCTGGAGCGATGTCAAGCACGTGTCATATCACAGTGATGTCATTGCACCTTACCAATAAATTGGAAAGGGATGCCGGTAGGGTGGATGGGGTTTGCAGGGTTCCCAAAAGACTGATAGAACATGTGGGTGTGTAACGTGCAAGGGGGTGGTAACTGTGGACGAGGTACACATTTGTTACACCATGCCTCGTTACATGAAGGTGGGGATCCGGGCTGGGTGTTTGGACTTGAGTTACAAGGCCTACGTAGGCCACGTGTAACTGATGGCGCTGGTGTGCCAGGACCAGACGTTAACCAGTTCATGAAAGGAGACCACCAGTTCTTGACAAACTAATCTTTACTAAACAGCAATTGCGTGGCAACTATGTATACACGATAGTGGGTACACAACTTCTTGCATGTGTCTTCATTAATACAGAGCATCTCAAGACAATCTCGTTACTTCTTTGGCCTCACATATTCCTGCCTCCACTGGTCTCATTTCCTTCACCACCCAGCTTAATACCACAGTAGTCCGTGAAAGTAATTTCTTCTTCCCGTAGTTCCGAGTATGAATCTCCTTAGAGGAGAGGGTTTCCCAATATGGCTGGACTCTGCTTCAAGCTCACTGACGCTTGGCGAGCTCCTGCCTGGGGCATGCACTTTCTCACATTCTACTCTGTCCTGGCCCGTTGCCTGTAAGAGCGGTAAGCTACTCCGGACCGTGCTGCAGGGCATACTTTCTCTGAATTCATCTCACTTAATCACTCTGCTCTCTTGTCAGGCCTCTGAGCTACCACTGTCCTTCGGTGTCTCTGTAATTCTCTGTTCCTCAGGATCACGCTCTGTCCCGATCTTTATCTTGCCACACAACACCCACTACATGTGGCCTTGCTGAGCTAAATGTCTGCTCTAGCTGCAAGCTAGTCCCTATCTGACTCACTGCCAGGAAGTCCTCTGATCCTGCTGCATAGCCCCTCCCTCTCTAGGCTAGTCCCAACACTTATCTAAACTTATCTGTTATACCCTACTAACTGTTGCTGGGCAGAACTCTGCTTCCTACAGTACAGTTCAAAACATTACAGTACACCACATCACCCTGACATTATACACATTACACTTTACATTGTACACAGCACTGATGTCTTCAAGGAGGAACTGGGCAATACAGTGTGGAAAATAAGTATTTGATACACTGCTGATTTGCAAGTTTTCCCACCTACAAAGAATGGAGAGGTCTGTAATTTTAACGTAGGTACACTTCACCTGTAAGAGGCAGAATCTATGAAAAAAAATCCAGAAAATAATTCTTTGATTTTTACATAATTTGCATTTTATTGCATGAAATAAGTATTTGATACAATAGAAAAATAGAACCTAATATTTGGTACAGAAACCGCTGTTTGCAATTAGGTCAGACGTTTCCTGTAATTCTTGACCAGGTTTGCACACACTGCAGCAGGGATTTTGGCCCACTCCTCCATACAGATCTTCTCCAGATCTTTCAGGTTTCAGGGCTTGTCGCTGGGTAACATTGAGTTTCCGCTTCCTCCAAAGATTTTCTATTGGGTTCAGGTCTGGAGACTGGCTAGGCCACTCCAGGACCTTGAAATGCTTCTTACAGAGCCACTCCTTAGTTTCCCTGGCTGTGTGTGTCGGGTCATTGTCATGCTGGAAGACCCAGCCACGACCCATCTTCAATGCTCTTACTGAGAGAAGGCGTTTGTTGGCCAAAATCTCACAATTCATGACCCCATCCATCCTCCCTTCCCTGCAGTTGTCCTGTCCCTTTTGCAGAAAAGCACCCCACAAAGTATGATGATTCCTCCACCATGCTTCACGGTTGGGATGGTGTCCTTGGCGTTGTACTCGCCCTTCTTCCTCCAAACACAGTGAGTGGAATTGATGCCAAAAAGTTCTGTTTTGCTCTCATCTGACCACATGACCTTCACCAATAACCATCTGGATGATCCAGAGGAGGCATGGGAAAATTTCTAATGGGCCCGGACATGTGCTGGGGTGAGGATTTTAATGCATGATTGGGTAGTGTTACTAATGGTAATGTTTGAGATTCTGGTCCCAACTCTTTTCAAGTCATTGTCCAAGTCCTCCTGTGTAGTTCTGGGTTGATTCCTGACCTTTCTCAGAATCATCCTTGCCCCATGAGGTGAGATCTTGTATGGAGCCCCAGACTGAGGAAGATTGACAGTCTTGTGTGTGTTCTCACCAAGCTGCTTGCCTATTGTCCTGTAGCCCCAGTCTTGTGCATGTCTACAATTTTGTCCCTGGTGTCCTTAGTCAGCTCTTTGGTCTTGGCCATGGTGGAGAGGTTGGAGTGTGAGTGTGTGGACAGGTATCTTTTTATATAGGTAACAAGTTCAAACAGGTGCAATAAATACAGATGATGAGTGCAGAGTAGGAGGGCTTCTTTGTTTTTCTTTAACAAGTCTGAGACAGAATTCTTGCTGGTTGGTGGGTGATCAAATACTTATTTCATGCAATAAAATGCTATTTAATTATGTAAAAATCATTCAATGTGATTTTTCTGTTTTTTATTTTTAGATTCTGTCTCACAGGTGAAGTGTACCTACGATAATAATTACAGACCTCTCCATTCTTTGTAGGTGGGGAAACTTGCAAAATCGTCAGTGTATGAAATACTTATTTTCCCCACTGTCAATCTCCTTACACGTGCAATATGGTTGTCTGAATGAGGCCTTGGAATGAATTTAAATAAATATATATAATATATATCACATTTTATTGCAAAAAATTCTTTGCTAACTTTTTCTGTTCAACAAAATGGGGTTGTTTCTGCAAGCAGTGGTGTAACAATCGTGGTCACATAGGTTGTGACTCGGCTCGTGCAGGAAGGGGGCCCGCCGACGCAAATTTCACCTGAATTTACATCCTCAGACGCACATTAAGATGAAATGTGTTGCAAGTCAGATCTGTCTGCTCACTTCACTGCCATACACTCTGCAGTGGACATCTGCTTACCCGTGACTGGAGCTGCCTGTACCGCCTACAGAAGAGGATTCTGCTCAGTGTGGAAGCGGAGGAAGGATAGAATAATCATTTTATTTCTTTTTAAAATATTCTGGAGAAGAATAAAAAAAGGCCCAGTATGGGGACATTATACCAGAATGGGGGATGTTTTACCAAGACGTGACACCAGGAAGGGGGATGTTTTATCAAGATGTGGACATAAGATGGGGGATGTGACACCAGAATCGGGGATGTTTTACCAAGATGTGGACACAAGATGGGGGATGTTTTACCAAGATGTGGACACAAGATGGGGGACATTATACCAGGAAGGGGTCCAGAATGGGAAGGGGGAGATAATTACAAGAAGTAGCAGAACAGGGAACATTACTACATGGGGGGCGAACATGTTATGTCTTTATAGGATCCAGAACGCTACAAGTCCTCATACATCTGCAGGCAGGTGGGGGCCCAGGTTCATATTTCCATCGGACCCATCTACTTACACCACGGTCTATGGGATATGCATGGATTTCTGCAAAATGAAATAGGACAATAGTGGACATTCCTGAAAAAATATCTTTATTAAATATTTCATTATACCATGTAGATCACAGCATCTTGGCCGCAACAAAGTTCTAAGATGGCCAGACCTGGGTCTTGTTTATGACCTAATTTCCCTTGCTTTGCTTTACGGTGGGTCTTGTAGAATATGGCCAGTGCATATAGATGAAGGGGATGCTGGCTCCTCACCGGAGATGATGTGCGGCAGCTGTCTCCTGATCTGTAGGAACCTTTTCAAATTTGTCAGTGTAACTTCATCTGATAATGGGTGAGATCACAGCACGGAAGGTGTGATAATTGTACGGGTGGAAGACGACATCAATCTTCTATTACAATCGCTCTCTCCTATCTTGTCAGGCCCAAGGCGCTGACTCTTGAAGATGGTTTCCTATCCCCCCCCCCCCCACCCTTCCTGCTCTGGAGCAGCACAATGTGAATGACCGCACTAGCCTTATGGCACAGAGATTAGGCGGTGTATCACAAGCATGCAGTGCCTTTTTTTTAAACCCAAATATTCTGATGGACCCTATTTAGTGTGTTGGCTGCCATTGATGTCCGTCTTGTGACCAATGTAGCCGAGCTCTGCCTACAAAACCGCAGCTTCTTTTTAGTAGCCCTATGTAAGGATGCAGTGCCACCATCCCAATGCACCGACTGCTTCTAGCAGCCAAGGGTATCGAGCACTGACTAGAGACCTACGAACATCAGTATCTAATATGTATATGGTAATGGGAACAGGTTCCACTGATCAGACACCACGTAACTTTTATTTTCCTGAGATAACTTTAAGTGTTGCAAAAAAAAAAAAGTTTTTTGACAAATTTAAAACCGGATACAAACTAAAGGAGACCCTTATTCAAGGACAATATAAGGGGCACTTGCTTTCCAATCGCCCCTCCTTTTTATAGAGCACCTCTTAAAAGGGAATCGGTCAGCAGGTTTTTGCTCTGTAATCTTATAACAGTATAATGTTGGGGTAGAGACCCTAGTTCCAGCGATGTGTCACTTACTGGGCTGCTTGCTGTAGTTTTTAATAAATACACGGTTTATCAGCAGGAGATGATCACTACAGGACTAGTAAACCTGCTCGGTAGTCCTCTATATTCATAAGCCCTCATCACTGATTGGCAGCTTTCTGCCTATGCACAGTGTACACCGAAAGCTGCCAATCAGTGGTGTTGGTGGGGTTATACACAGCTCGGCAGCAGAGAACTGGGAGGTCGTTTTTTTTTTTCACAGGATTCTTCGGAATATTTTGCGTAAGCTGGCAAATATGATGGTTTATACATCTCTGGATGCTACTTGTAACTTTTTTCAAAGAATCCTGAAAAAAAAAAACTTTACAAAGCTTACTTCTAGGTTAGTCCAAGATTTAAAAAAAAATAAATAAATAAAAAAATCAGATTTCCTCTGAAAACACAGCGCCACACTTGTCCACAGGTAGCATGTGGGATTGCAGCTCAGTCCTATTTACTTCCAAAGTGCGGATTTTTTTTTTTTCGGACACAACCTATGGATGGGAGTGGTACTATGTTTTTTATTTTTTTTTGGGGGGGGGGGGGGGACGACTGCTATGATTTGATTGTTTTGCTATCCTTTAAGATCTGTCCAGCGATCTGCTGGGATAGCCATTGTGTCGCGTAAAAAATGTTACATTAATACAATATGAAATGAATAGGCATCCATTTAATATATTGCTGAGCAGTAGGGTCTATTAGTAGGTCTCAGGTCTGGCTAATGGAGGGGGGTCCTTTTAAGGCATGTGGGCTGATATGAGACATTTGATAAATCTGCTCTTTTGTAGTAATGAACTTTAAAATCGCCCTACGGAAAGCAAATGTTTCCATGATCATAATTTGATTTATTAAAAAATTTTAATATTTTATATTTAATTTTTATGTTTAAACATACAATAAAATAGTTTAATTTTATGTTTAGTTAACTTAAGTTTTAACTATTTCTTTAGTTAATGTTTAAATATAAAAATAAAATGATAAAATTAACCAGTATAAAATTTTTTTTTTTAATGCATATAATTGAATCTAGCCGTATATTGTATTACATCAGTTTTATACTTTTTCCTGGCGCCGTTTTACTCAATCAGCGTATTCTGCTTGATAAATGCAATCCCTTCTTAACAGATGCTTCTTTTTCTCCCTTTAACACAGTTGTTTCTCTATACTTGATAAAGTTTAAAATAAACAGATCCCGGGGTGAATAACAGGCATTACAATTGGATTGGCATCTAAACTGTGGAGCAGTTGGTGCCTTGGCGCCAGGGGACAGAAAACAGCAGGTTTTTGCTGGAGGGGACATCTACGTTATTTCCCTCTTGGTCTGCTACAACTAAGCAGATGTCCTAGAATTATTATTTTACCTTCTAGTAATTTTGTCTCTTATCCTCACAGGTATGTGATTGCCTCATTCACAGATGTGCAGGTATGTGTGCTTCAGCCTGTGTCTCTTCCGCCATCTTCTGTTCAATTATGATATTGCAGCTTCACAAATTGGAACTGAAATCCTTATTTTTTTTTTTATTTTTCTTGATACAGTAACATCAGTCTAAATGTTTTATACTTTTGTCACTGGCAATGACAACCACATTTAATCCTGTTTGCCCTTTTTTTTTTTTTTTTTTTTTTTGTAAAAAAAAAAAAAAAAATTTTATGAAATACTATATAATTTACGTTGCACAAAAATAGAATAAGTGCATTACTGCTTTCCCAATGTGTGTTAACCATAAAATAACAGCGCTAAAACATATATTTTCTAAAGCGATTTTCCCCCCATACACCTTAGATAGTTGTCAGACAAATTATGGTCCAGCTGATCGTTTGGCCGGCAGCTGTCTTTGCCGTTTTTTTTAATACTCTGGTACACTCGTTCGGTTGAGTCACAACTCTGGTGGCGGCTCATCTCAAGGCGAACAAAAGTATCCTTAACTCCCCTGACAATCCTTTTGTCTTGATCACCTGTACACTTTCCTGTCAGCTAAACCCATCAATATCTGTGGGGTTAGTCTAATGTGTATGGGGGGCAGCCTTGGATATTACTGCCATATGGTGACCATATAGTGGTAGATACCGATCCTGCAGAACATGTAGAATGTCATAAATGATGACTTGCAGGTGAAGTTCTCACTAATGAGTCGTTCACTTTTCCAGTCTTCTCCATCTGGCCCAGACCGACATGACAACTTCTCCAGCCAGGACTCAACTGCAGAGATTACAACAATAACGCGTCTGACTTCTCACATTTCCAGAACAGACCCATCTGTTCCCAACCTGCACAAACTCCTCATCCTACTGATACCCCAATGCTGAGCCTCTACTGCTCTAGGTGTTATTATTACTGGACCAAAAGTAGGGAAAATGGGTGCTCTTAAGTAAAAATAGAACGGATATGCAGTTTATTGGTGAGGTTACTACAAAAAAAATTAGTAAAATCAGACCCAGAGGAATTCAGATATAAATTTCCACATTTTGGCCTGTCATAGCCTTTTTCAAGGTATCTGGAGGCTGGAGGTTCCCAGTACGTGGTAGTGCGATGCCCACCACTGTACCCCTTAAAGTAGAATGCCTCCTTTGTTCCCTCTAGATGGTAAAGTTGCCACCTAGAAAATATTACCATAAAAGTGCCCAAATTTTCCCCCCAAAAAAAGTAACAATGCTCCTGTGGCGCCCCTGAGGGTTCAGTCGCCACAGGGGTACTGCACCTCAGATTGAGGTGTGGTATCTCCTCTTCCAGGTAAGGATGGAGCATTTCTCAGGACCCCACTTCACCACTCAACACTACACCACTCCTGTCCTGTAAGGGGCATAAATGCACCTGGGTGCTGCCCCGGCCCGGGATAGAGGAGATAGGGGAGAACCATGTAGTGGGTGAGGGTGGATGACACACTTTTAGTAAACACTTATTCATTCATATTTCATTTACGGCCATCTTAAGTTCAAGGTCTTTGATTGTGGTCTTAGTCTCTGATTGTGGTCTTCTGCCAGAGTCCAGCAAAAGTCTGCAGCTGACTGAAGATACACGGTCCTCGTTGTGACTGGAGCTAGTTACCCCATCCACAGATGTCCAATCTTCTTCTGCAGGCCCCTGACATGGAAAGGCTTTTCTTACACTGGGATATATAAAATATGACTATCGCACAGTGTCTCCAAGATGGACTTAACTTTTATTCTCACAAGTAGGTTTTATAGAGAATCACACAGGCTATTTTTAGCACCCATTGTTCTCACCAGATAATACCTACAGTAGGCTCCCAGACAGCATTTATGCAACAACCCATTAATCAGCACATTGTCTGTTTGCCACTGCTAAGTGAGCACAGGAAGGTGGGGGCCAAGAGTGCTTCGGTCACATCACAGAATGTCCAACAATATGCGATCCACAATATTCACCCCACTTTATAACATTATGTCCCATTAGCTGCATAGGCACTACGACAACCCCCATGTGGCAAAGTCTTGGAGTACGGGGTTGATCCGTCACACTCGTACTCTGGCCTTGAGACGAAGAGCGGGTCAGAGTTAACCACTGTCTCTACCCGGTCAAGGTCCTGACCTAAGAAGGCCTTGGAGGAGATAGGATCCCAGGGGGATACGGACGGAGCGGAGTCGTCACCTGTATTTCTTACTCTGGCCTAGTCAGAGGGATTCCTGCTGCAAGAGGGGCGACCGCCCCCCCATATCTGACTTTGTTACTTCACGTCTCAGTCAGAAAAGCCCGGAGGCTTAGTGGATCCCAAAGGGATACGGACGGAGCGGCCTACGCCACCTGGATCTCTTACACTGCGTTTATCCAGTGGGACCCGGCCTTGCACCACGTTCGTACCACACACAGGAGAAGACTTAGTGGGAAAACTTGCCAAGGAGAGGAACACACACCAGAGGCGTCTCGACAGGTGCTCCTGATCTACCTGGGAAGTGCTGAACCCCCTTCCGGTGGCCGCAGTACGCCGTGTAGCAGAGAAGCTTTGCGGCTGAAAGTACATCTGAAAGTGAGTAAAGACCCGGATGACTTCACACACCGCCTCAGCCTGTTATTTCCTGCACGGCACTGCACCCACCATTCCTCCTCACACTGCCCTGAGGCCTGCTCCGCCTGTGGGGAGCCGTGCCATCCTAGCTGCCCCTAACATCGGCCTCAGTGGACTGTAGCAGCGCTGGTGTCCATCACCAGGAACCACAGGTGGCGTAGTCAAAATTACCACTCATCCTTGAAAGCCCAATATTTTTATGTGACGGCCCTGGGCACGGAACTGGTCCAGGCCACGACTGCCTTCCCCGCTACCCCTACACCGACCCGGCTCTGAGTAACCCCATTTCCCAGGGAGGGCTAAGGAGCGTCACACTCCCTTATACACAGTATGATGGACCCTGCTGCTGCCCTATATACTGTATGAAAGTCCCCACTCATGAGGACCCTCACAATATTAAAATAAACATACTCTCCTAACCCTGGAAAGTCCACTGGCACATCGGGAAGACTCTAGTGGACTGACACAATAAGATCATTGTGGCGGCCTACAGAATGGTGAGCAGTCATGCAGGAAGTCTGTGCGCTGATAGTTGGGGTGGCTCTTTCTCCGAGTGGTCCGATGCGCAGGGAGGCCGCACTCTGTCCCCTTTCTCCCCGGTGGCTACACTGTTTAAAAGGCTCGGATGCTGCACGCAGAGAGTATGGCAGAGGTTCAATTCAAGATTTGGTTTCTCCACACAGGGAGTGTAAATTTAAGTAACACAACAATAAAACAGTAAAATCGGATAATAAACAATTGTGGTTTAACTATAACATGGAAAGGATGAACAATACAGCGCAGTCCCAAAAGTTCAGGCTGAATAAGAGAAGGTAGATTACTGGAGGCTAGCACTTATCTGTCCTTTAGCGATAACTACGTCAGTCTTCAGACACTCACTCCGGAGGGTGTCCATCTTCTGGCGGCAGTGGGCGGTCTTGGGTCTCACCCACTGAGCCCCCAGTCCTTTTGACCACACGACAGCGGTCACGACTTCTTTTAAGAGCCGTAGCATGCTCCTCCGGCGTACAACAAACTTCGCTAGGATCACTAATCCCGGGTGCGTCCTCACCCGTAGGTCACCGTCAGATGTCTGGAAAACTGTGGTGATGCAGGTAACTGAACGATCACTTTCTGTAGGCCCGGTACAGACCGCACGCCCCTTGTTTGTGGCAAGCTGTGTCACCCGTTCGTCCGTCACCGCAGACAGGTTAGCACGTCTCTATTTCACCGAGGACAGGGCAGCACGTCTCTCTCTCGTTGTCGGCAGGTCAGACTGTTTCTCCCCAACTGCCGGTCTGCTCTCCACAACCAACTGTCTTTCACGCGAGCCCAGACACCTGACTTCCTCTGTCCCCCAGCACTGTCCAGGGAGTCCCCCGTGCACTCTTAATCCCATCCCCTGGCAACACTGGGCAGGACACCTTATATCTTTTAAACCATTTTGAGAAGACCCAACATCTGTTTCCTACCTGACTTGACTATGTGCAGTTATCTACGTGCGCCGTGAATAGATTTGGTCATTTTAATCCAATCACGGTCTCCATGACAACACTGCGTCTGAAGCAAATATTGCCATCAAAACCTGGAAGTTTTACATCAGAGATTTTGATAGTTTATCTTGATCTTATTTCGACATAAAAAAACCCCAATATAATAAATGTAATATACACTAAATAGTCTTTTCTTCCGGTAGGTCCACTCAGCCTTTAAGTCAGAATAGGGGATTTGTCATTGTCCATTTAAGATTTTGTAAGCCTGGCAAAAGGCATTACATTTAACACTTTCCTGCCCTTGGACATAGTACACCATGGGGAAGGGGGTAGGTGTACACCATGGGGAAGGGGGTAGGTGTAAGGAAGAGCTGAGCAAACTCTACACGGGACAGGTGCCGGCTGTGTGATGCATTATACAGCCAGCACCTGCCTCTAAGCACTGACTATAGCGGACTCTGATCACTGCTGTTCAGCCACTTACATGCCATTGTCAATCTCTGATAGCATGCGTTTAAGTGGTGCACCCCACCCATTTACCTACAGACTACTCTGGATGTCCTGTATGAAGCGCATGTGTTTTTTTTTTTTTTCTTATATTGCCACCATAGTTTAAAATTACCATGTACAGCAATGCTGCTAAGTATCTCAGTATATAGTACAAGCAATCAAAGGTTAAAATTCCCTCGGAATGAAAAATAAGTGAAAAGTAATAATAAAGGTTTTAAAATGATAAAATGCTTGAATAGTTCCTTAACCCATACAAAATAATAAAAAATAAATTTTAGTTAATTAACCATAAATAAACTAAAAAATACTAGACTTTTAATCTTTCAGGAACAACTCCCCACCCCCCCCCCCCCCAAAAAAAAAAAAAAAAAATAGAGCTAGAGATAATGATCTCTAAGATTGTACCAATTACAACTGTGAAAAAAAAACTCTCAACGCTCTATTGATGGATGGGGGAATGAAGTTATTGATCTCACAAAATGGCAAAACTTTTTTTTTTTAAGAACACTTTTTTTGAAGCTCCCCTAATGGTCCCTTGAAATTGTGTTTTATACCTTTTATTGGGTTAATCTGTCCCAACTCATTACACACTGCTTGCATATCCTAGAATAATGGTCGCCTATTTACTCCCAGACAATGACTCCTTTTGGAGCAAGTCTTCCTTTTATTCTGGGGAGTAATCGGGTGTTCCTTTTTACAAGCGGTGCCTCTGTTATTAATTTGTCCGGTAATTAATGGGATTACTCTGTGCATTACTCCTGAGTCCCTTTTTAGCTCTTCCGCTGAACTTCGTACTGTTCACGTTACGGCTGAATGACAGACACCAACGATGACACCTAAGTTACTAAAAATGTAGCCACAGGCATCCTTACAGCAGCGCCCCATAATGCATCGGACTGGCCGTCACATACAGCTGGAGGGGAGGAAGGAGGGTGAACTCTTTAAAAAGTTTCACTGCTAGGAGGAAAAAGCTTTTTGACAGGTCCCTGAGGCAACGATTTTAACCCTTTTGAGTACCTAGAAAAGAAAAAATGTTAACTGTATGCTCAGTAAGGTGGAGGGCTCCAATGTGAGACCACTTTCTAAAAATAAATAAAATAAACTATATAAAAAAAATGATATTGTAAAATCTAAATATAATTATTCAACGTGCAAGATGGCATGACATGTTGCCACCAAGGTTTTAAAGGGGTTGTCCACTTCTTAGATAATGATGACATCCCACTGATCAGCTGTCCTCAGCCCAGGCTGGGTGTAGAATGTGTAAGGAGCCTCAACAGCTCCACATGCTTTGTAGTGGCCATTCTCAGGTACTACTGCTGATGTGCAGCATTTGAGCGGCGCCTGTTTGGAGCTGTTGATCTCGTAACACTGTTTACAGCGCTAAGAATGGCAGGACTTGAAAAAGTTAATTGATGCTAACCTAACTTCTATACTAAGGTCATAAGGCACAATAACTTTACAAACGTGAGCTCTTAAATGTCACAGAAGTTTTGATGGCAATTCCTTGCCCTTCAAGGCATGTTCAAAATCAATTGCTGATTAGCCCAGTGCAATTCCTACATTAGAAATGAGCAGCTACAACCGATTCCTGAAGTGGGATGACATGACAACGCTCCAACACTCATAGATTGAAAACCATGAAATTGGAAGCACTCAATAGAACCAGTGTGAAGCCTATTATAAATAGACCTAGTGCTAATCCTGACAGTGAGAACATACGCAATCTCCAACTTTAATGTACTGTTAATTGTATTAAAAAAAAAAGCCATTTTTATTGGGGGAGGGGTTATGAAAGAGCATAAAATATCACATTTACATTCTTTGCCTGAAATCTGTCCCTAAATCCTGACCAAATCCAGTTTGTGAACATAAAAAATATTTGGCCATAACAAAGCAATCTGCTGAAGTCTGAAAGTATGAAGCAAGTCCTTTTGCAGAGTACTCTGCTAGATAAAGGACTTTCATTTTTAATGAAGACTTTTTGGAAACTTGCTTAACTTTTTGTGTTTAGGAGGCAAATTAACAGTAAAATCTGGTTGATGGCATTCGTAGGCCTTAACTAGTTTTAAAGTTCCCCACTGCGGGTTCACCCCCCCCTCTACTGTGGCTTCACCCCCCCTCTACCGTGGCTTCACCTCCTCCCCCCCCCTACCGTGGCTTCACCCCCCCCTACCGTGGCTTCACCTTCCCCCCCCCTCCCTCTACTGTGGCTTCACCTTCCCCCCCCCCCTCTACTGTGGCTTCACCTTTCCCCCCCCTCTACTGTGGCTTCACCTCCCCCCCGCTCTACTGTGGCTTCACCTCCCCCCCCTCTACTGTGGCTTCACCTCCCCCCCCCCTCTACTGTGGCTTCACCTTCCCCCCCCCCCCCTCTACTGTGGCTTCACCTTCCCCCCCCCTCTACTGTGGCTTCACCTTCCCCCCCCCCCCCTCTACTGTGGCTTCACCTTTTCCCCCCTCTCTACTGTGGCTTCACCTTCCACCCCCCCCTCTACTGTGGCTTTACCCTCCCCCCCCCCTCTACCGTGGCTTCACCCCCCCCCCCCACCGTGGCTTCATCTTTCTCCCACCCCCTCTACCGTGGCTTCACATGCCCCCCCCTCTACAGTGGCTTCACCTCCCCCCCCCCCCCCCACCGTGGCTTCATCTTTCTCCCACCCCCTCTACCGTGGCTTCACATGCCCCCCCCTCTACAGTGGCTTCACCTTCCCCCCCCCCCCCCCCACCGTGGCTTCATCTTTCTCCCACCCCCTCTACCGTGGCTTCACCCCCCTCCCCTATCGTGTTTAATTATATGTTAAAAATAAGAATCAGTTTGGGTCTCAACAACTGTGTGGTCTACATCTGATATATAGGTTTTTGTTTCATATTGATCCAGAAGAAAGTGAGATTAATATTTAATTTTGGGCAGTGAACTTAAGCCTTTTTTCTTATGATTATAGACTTGGCTGGAGTTGGGCAATAAACAGAGGGCTACAGCAGCGACAGGGATGAATGATAAGAGCTCCCGATCACATTCTGTTTTCACACTGTCCGTGACACAAACAATGGTAAGACGGCATGGACATATGTAAAGCATACAGGCGAAGAACAATGTGCATTTAAATTTTGCTTAAGGCAAGCTTTATCTTTTTTTTTTCTCTAGAGAGAAATTTTAGAAGGTGAAGTTCACGACCACACGAGGACCAGCAGAGTAAACCTGGTAGACTTAGCAGGGAGTGAGCGCTGCAATTCTGCACAAACCACTGGCATTAGATTAAAGGTAGGTGTAAGCTTTAAAAATTCTAGATGCAAGGGAAAGTAGAATCAGACATTTGTGGTTTTTTTTTTTTATAATCTTTTTTTTCTGCCTGTGGACACTTGGTCAGCAATAAAAAAAAAAAATAATAAAATCATCCCGCGCAGGAGACTAAAATGGGTACATGTTCTATCCGTAAAAACTACTGATAAAATGCATATTAGAAAATCTGATCTGACCTGTGAAGGGGGTCCTTGATGTGAGAATAGGTTAAACTTACTAATACACTTCTATCATGAGGACTCTCCCAATTTCAAAGCTGGTCAGCTCCACGTGTGTGTGTGTGTTCTTTTTGTTAATGAGCCACTTGAAGCGCTCCTCCCATCAGTTTTTATCCTCTTAATATGTTGCAATTTCTCATTTTGCTTTTCTACCCAGTAAATTTTTCCCTGGCGATGCAAAAAAAATGCATTTTTTTAGTGTGTGACAGCAGCCAAACATAGAAAAAAGATAAATCTGGTATCTCTGTAATCGCACCGACTTGAAGAATAAAGTTGTTTAATTATTTATACTGCACGAGGAACGGTGTAAAAAATAAATGGAACTAATTATTGACCTGCTATTTTGTTCATTCTGCCTCCCAAACATTTCTGTAATCACGTATTTCAGAGCTACACGGAAAACCAGGAGTAAGCGCTCAGCGTAGAGCACAGGATAAATGCGATCCAAAAAAGCAAGTCTCCACTCAGCTCTGTCATCTAAACGGAAATATAGGGGCTTCCACGTTACTGGTAGCACAAAGGCTCTGGAACAGTGAAATGGCTCCAAAAAAATCCAGCGACTTCTGCGCTTCCAAATCCAAATGCCCCATAGTATGCCTAAACCACATTTAGCATCCACAAGTTGGGCAGTTACAGATGCGTGTCTCCAGAAGTACAGGCACTACAATAACAGATTTGCAATTTTTGCTCAGCAAAATCCATTGCTACTTATTTATGGAAGACACCCATGGAGTCAAATTATCACTGCACCTGTAGAGAAATTCCCAGAGGGGTGTAATTTCCAAAATGGGGTCACTTCACTGCCCTATGGTATAAAATTCTGTGACACACCCATGGTGTCAACATGCTCACTGCACCCTTAAATTCATTGAGAGGTGTCGTTTTGTAAAATAAGGTCAATTATAGCAGGGGGGGTTCTACTGTTTTGGTACCTCAGGGGCTCTGCCAATGTGACATGGCACTGTCAAACAATTCCAGGAACATCTGAACTCCAATATGGCCATTCTTCCC
The DNA here is from genome assembly GCF_046119375.1 of Phyllobates terribilis. Taxonomy (NCBI): domain Eukaryota; kingdom Metazoa; phylum Chordata; class Amphibia; order Anura; family Dendrobatidae; genus Phyllobates; species Phyllobates terribilis. Next base: position 226,140,348 of record NW_027362767.1, read on the forward strand.
TTCTGAGCTTTGAACTGTGCCTCAAAAGTAGTTTTTGACCACCTATGGGGTAGCAGTGTACTCGGGAGAAGTTGCGTAACAAATTGTATTGTTCATTTTCTCCTATTATCCCTTTTTGAAAATTTAAAAACCAAAGCAACATTTTAGTGGAAAAATTAATTTTACTTTGACTCAGCCCAATGTTATACAATTCTGTCAATCACCTGAGGCTTAAAATGCTCACTACATCCCTAGATGAATTCCTCCAAGAAGTGTAGTTTCCAAAATGGTATCACTTGTGGGGTTATCTGCTGTTTCGGCATGTCATGGGCTCTTCAAATGTGACATGTCATTCGCAATGTCGCAGCCAAAATTGCTCTCCAGAATTCAATTGGCGCTGCGTCCCCTTCCAAGCCCTGCCGGGCGCCCAAACATTAGTTTTACACCACATATGGGGCATCTGTGTACTCAGGAGAAATTGCACAACAAATTTCAATGGCCCATTTTCCCCCCTTAACCTTGTGAAAATGAAAAATTTGGGGCCGAATCAATACTTTTGCGGGGAAAAAATGTTCCATTTTGATTGCTCAACGTTCTAAAATTCTGTAAAGCCCCTTTTGGTTTATGGTGCTCACCACAGCTCTAAACTCCTTGAGGGATGTAGTATCCAAAATGGAATCTCGTGTGAGGGTTTTCCTCTTTTTAGGCACATCAGAAGCTCTGCAAACACGACAAAGCGTCTGCTATCTATTCCAGCCAATTTTGCACTCCAAAAGTCAAATGGTGCTCGTTCCCTTCCGAGCCTTGCCGTGCGCCCTAACAGTAGTTTTCCACTACATATTGGGTATCGACTTACTCAGGAGAGCTTGTGCAAGAAAAGGTGTCCATTTTCTCCTGTTACTCTTGTGAAAATGCCAAATTTGTGGCTAAAGCAACGTTTTTTTTGTGGGGGAAAAGTTTTTATTAAAAAAAATTTTTTTTTCTTGTATATTGCTCTTGATTCCTGTGAAGCAACTGAAGGGTTAATACACTTATTGGATGCAGTTTAAGGTGTGCAGTTTTTAAAATGGTGTCACTTTTGGGTTTTTTGGTGTCATATAGGTCCCTCAGTAATTTCAAATGTGATTGTAAATGTAAATTTTTTTTGGAAAATAAGAAATTACTGCTTAACTTTCTTAACCCTTCTAACTTCCTAACAACAAAAAAAATTGTTTAAAGGACACTGATGTAAGGTGGACATGTGGTAAATATCTAACTATTTTGTGTGATATATAATTTTTATGCCTTTAAATCAAAATTGTTAAGTTTGCAAATTGTAACAATTTTTTTATTTTTTTGTACATTTTTGCCAAAATTCTGATGTTTTCACAAACTCAAAAAAAAAAAAAAAAAAAATCTACATCTATTTTACCACTACCATAAAGTACAATGTGTCACGAAAAACATTCTAAGAAGCACAGATACATTGAAGCGTTTGAGTTAATACCTAATAAAGTGACACTGGTCAGAATTGTAAAATTTTTCTGGTCAGAAAGGTGAAAATGGGCTCGAGGTGAAGGGGTTAAACAACTTTTTATGTGGCTGAACAGCTTCACTAGAACTCAGGCCTAGATGTAGTGGGTACTTGTAAAGATCTGAGGTTGTGGGTTGTAGGTAATCACCTAGGCAGGTTAACAATGCAACAATATTTTATTGACCACAGCCATGGTAATAAAGCAATTCCAGGTAAATTGCCAAAATACAGATCTCTGTCCTGTAGTTCCACTGGCTTTGTATAAGGCCGTACTCACTGTCTCCCAACTTTTGGTTGGCCCACAGATTTTGTATCTCCAGCCAGTATAGTCTGTAGCCACAGTCCATGATCCGCTAGACGGCAGATAAGACGATGAAAGCACAGGTATCCAGTAGCAGCAGTCCTCTTAAAGTTTAAATCCAAACGACCTAATCCATAATGGTAACATGTTTATCAATCCATCCTTCCAAGTCCACGGTCTCAATCCTCTTCCTTCAATCCTTCCACACAACTCTGACTAAAACAGGTCAGAAGTGATCACCCTCCCCCTTAAGCATTTACTGTTAGCTAAAAACAATGAAGAATATTCTAGAAGCCTTCATCTGAGACTACATGTAAGACCCCCTGTGGTGACAGCTCCACTGTGTCTACAATCTACACACATAATGAGATTATTGGCTGTTGGAACAATGGTTAGATACTCCGGAGATACAGATTAGTGGAATGCTGGACATTTTACAAGTGAATCTAGTGCACATACTGACAAGTTAGCAAAACTATATATAAAACATAACAAGTAAATCACTAATAAAACACAATAATATTGACATAAATGGTGGTCCGTGCTGGAAAAGTATCAGCCTTTAAGTTGGCAGCTCCTCACATGGGTATACCCACCCAAACTTGATGACGAAACAGCCAACTCCCACCCAAATCCTTAACCTCTTTTCTGATGACCTCACGTACAAAACAATTTTGCATCACTTGTCTAAAAAATGTTAAATTCTGTGGCCGAAGCTTGTAATTTTTGCATCACTTCCATGTTGTGACAGTCTGTAAATTAAAATGTAAGCATCTTGTTCTTGGGGACTTAAGAAAAATGTAAGATTTTGGTTGGAAAAATTTATCGCATTTTTATATAGACAGCTCTCGACTGAGAACTTTGCCCCAGCGGCCTCTCTGGATAATCTGAGACTTCCATAGTTGTTCACCTAATAAATCAAGTTTTCCCTGTTGCCCAATTTTTAATTTTCTCACTAATTTAGTGAGAGTAAAACATCTGTTTTGTGTCAAACAGACGTAATTATTCTTGTATGTTCATTTACGCATTGAAGTCTAAATAATTTTGAGTATTAAAGGTGTTTTATGGGATGTACTTTTTTTCTTTTTTTTTTTTTCTTTTCATTAATCACCTTGGGCAATCCTATAACATTTTATAATATATCCCTGCTAAAAAATCCTGTATGGGTATGTGACCATCTAGAAGCTTCCAGTTTCTTCCTAGATCATGTACCGTACATACAAAATATGATCTATCCTGGCCTGAATCCACATTCAATATCTGTCACTGATAATGACACCCATGTTGAAGCCGGGAAATTTTGTACTGGGCCGTAACACTGCGCACAGTGCACACCACTAGTGCAAGGGTTGGTCGAAAATGTTTGGAGTTTACTCTAAAGTGCCAAAAAGTTTAAATGCAAGTAAAAGATAAAAAGGCAAAAAACCTGTGCATGTATATGATTAGAACAATGTAATTAGAGTTGCTAAAGTTAACTATAATCTACTAATATTTTGTGAATACCAAATAAACCGGAGTCTCGGCACAAAATGACTGTTCAAACCAAGCACAGGGGCACCCTTTGTGTTATCAAGCAGTTGAGGGCACTTTCCCACCTACTTATTGTTGGTATATGCAACAGTTGTGGACTTTTGTTTGTGTGAAGGAGGACTTTATGCTGATCTGACAGTAGATGGCGATGTTGTGTAAAGCTTCCTTGTTTACTGTATTGTAAAAAGAAAAGTCTCTCGTTTTTTTCTGTTTTCTTCTTGCTTCCTGGTGCAGTACTGTGACTGCGTTTTTTTAATTTTTTTTTTACCTCATGTTCTGAGAGGTAAAAGCTTATCCCATGTAATCTGCTCTGTGAAGTTTCTACTGCAACTGTGGGTATCCAGAAGCTGTGCAACACTTATTACCCATCTATCGACACCCCTCTACCTTGGTTGACAGCTTCGGCTTTACAGGAGGCTGTGATGGATGAAAACAAATAGGTGGGAAGGTGCCTGGTAACTGGTTACACCAAAGGTGCACTGAACAGACTCCCTTTTAAGATGTAGGAATAGTATAGATTGTGGATGGTGACAGTTGCGTTTCAGAACTTGTCCTACTGGCTAAAACACAAGACCAAACGGGGTCTCCAATGGTGAACCCAGCTACGAAGCAGTTTGTCCATCGTATGTTCCATTGATACCCAGCTGGCCACACTTTAGGGGGAGCAATAAGGGCAATAATGTCCGAGGACAAGGCACTTTTTGTTGCACTTTTTCAAGTGGCAGGACACCTTTTTCTAAGTCAATCAGCGGGCTAGTCACTACTAAGGTACTTGAATCTGACTGTCCTTTCCATCTCGGCCATCCACTAACAGATTCCTTGGATTATAAACCACCCTTCCCACTAATGTGAAGAAGTTAACGGGGTTGTCAGAGAAGTGACCTTTTTTGTTTAATGTAATTTCTGTGGTTTTTTTTTTTTTTTTTGGCGGGGGTGTATGGCTCACAGGGTAATGATGCAGGACAGACCAAAGATCCACCCCTGAGGATTCTCTAGAAGCGTATGCTTTAAAAAAAAAAAAAAAATCCTGAATATTCATAAGAACAGCGGGGAATAAAATGGCAAAATTTGGCCATTTTTGATTTGGTGATGGATCCTCGTGAAAAAACTCCTTTTTAGGCTATGTTCACACATCATTTTTTTTTTTTGCGTCAGAAATCTGCAGCAAAACGTTTGTTCAGTATTTTTCTTGCAGTTTTGCTGCGTTGTTTGATGCATTTTTTCAGCGTTTTTTCACTGTCCTTCGGTCTCCATTTATGCATGTATATAAAGTTCTGTGAAAAAAAAAACAAAAACAAAAAAACCCCATTCTATTTTGCCATCAAAAACGCTGATCCAAATTTTGCTGCGTTTTTATTTTTTTTCACCACCCATTACTTCCAATAGGTGAAAAAAAACGCTGAAAGAAGTGACATGCTCTATTTTCCAAAAAAGGCTGCAAGGCACAAAATGCGCAGCCAAAAAAATTCTGGAATCTCAGACTTTGCTGGTACTGCAATAGGCAGCTGAAAAATTAAATAGAAATCTGCAGCAAAAAAAATGCTGAAAAAAAACATGGTGTGAACATAGCCTAAAGGTGATGGACTACGACTTGTCCATAGTGCTGTTGATGTCGTGGTCTATAATTAACTCCATCCTTCTGTTTGCTATTTTAGGTATAGCAATCTAATAATCCTCACTATTTAATGACAGCGGTGTACTTTGCCATTTTTGTAATTTTTTTTTTTGCTGACATTATTTCCCTGGTCTTACAGGAAGGCGCCAGCATCAATAAGTCGCTGCTTACATTGGGCAAAGTGATATCTGCTCTAGCAGAGATGTCCGATGTCCACAAGAGAAGCTTTATCCCCTACAGAGAGTCTCTGCTCACTTGGTAAGTCATCTGCAGCCTCAGCACATGTATTCGGCACCTCGGCTTTCTGATTCTGGACAGAGGTGAAAATGCATCTTGATCCCCCTCGGGTCATTTTCCCATATGAACTGCAATAGAGCCTCCAAATGACAATGTGAAATCAGCAATTGGGTGGTCTTCTAAATATTTTTTTTTTTTTATTTATTTATTTTTTTTAAACCACGTTCACTGGATGCTAAAACTGCTATTATTCTCCAGGTCATTACGAGTTTGAAGATGCCAAACATGTATCGGTTCTTTTTTTTATTTCAGTGGTGGAAAAAAAAAAAAAAAAAAAAAAAAAGCCCTTTTTTTTTGGGATCTGGTGCTGAGCTGACAATTTAATTGATACCATTTTGGGGTAGATCCGGTGCTTATTTATTTTTTATTGAAATGCTGCGACCAAAAACACGTTATTCTGGCGTTTCGAATTTTTTTTCTCATTACGCAGTTTGTTGATCGGATTAATTATTATTTTTTTTATATTGATTGGGTTATTCTGAGCGTGGCGATACCAAATGTGTTGTTTTTTTGTTTTTTTTCGAATGGACGAAAAGAGGTGGCTTTTATACTTTTGTGTGTACAGTATAGACCAAAAGTTTGGACACACCTTCTCATTTCAAGATCTTTCTGTATTTTCATGACTATGAAAATTGTACATTCACACTGAAGGCATCAAAACTATGAATTAACACATGTGGAATTATATACTTAACAAAAAAGTGTGAAACAACTGAAAATATGTCTTATATTCTAGGTTCTTCAAAGTAGCCACTTTTTGCTTTGATGACTGCTTTGCACACTCTTGGCATTCTCTTGATGAGCTTCAAGAGGTAGTCACCGGAAATGGTTTTCACTTCACAGGTGTGCCCTGTCAGGTTTAATAAGTGGGATTTCTTGCCTTATAAATGGGGTTGGGACCATCAGTTGTGTTGTGCAGAAGTCTGGTGGATACACAGCTGATAGTCCTACTGAATAGACTGTTAGAATTTGTATTATGGCAAGAAGAAAGCGGCTAAGTAAAGAAAAACGAGTGGCCATCATTACTTTAAGAAATGAAGGTCAGTCAGTCTGAAAAATTGGGCAAACTTTGAAAGTGTCCCCAAGTGCAGTTGCAAAAACCATCAAGCGCTACAAAGAAGCTGGCTCACATGAGGACCGCCCCAAGAAAGGAAGACCAAGAGTCACCTCTGCTTCTGAGGATAAGTTTATCCGAGTCACCAGCCTCAGAAATCGCAGGTTAACAGCAGCTCAGATTAGAGACCAGGTCAATGCCACACAGAGTTCTAGCAACAGACCTATCTCTACAACAACTGTTAAGAGGAGACTTTGTGCAGCAGGCCTTCATGGTAAAATAGCTGCTAGGAAACCACTGCTAAGGACAGGCAACCAGCAGAAGAGACTTGTTTGGGCTAAAGAACACAAGGAATGGACATTAGACCAGTGGGAATCTGTGCTTTGGTCTGATGAGTCCAAATTTGAGATCTTTGGTTCCAACCACCGTGTCTTTGTGCGACGCAGAAAAGGTGAATGGATGGACTCTACATGCCTGGTTCCCACTGTGAAGCATGGAGGAGGAGGTGTGATGGTGTGGGGGGGCTTTGCTGGTGACACTGTGGGGGATTTATTCAAAATTGAAGGCATACTGAACCAGCATGGCTACCACAGCATCTTGCAGCGGCATGCTATTCCATCCGGTTTGCGTTTAGTTGGACCATTTATTTTTCAACAGGACAATGACCCCAAACACACCTCCAGGCTGTGTAAGGGCTATTTGACCAAGGAGAGTAGTGGGGTGCTACACCAGATGACCTGGCCTCCAGTCACCAGACCTGAACCCAATCGAGATGGTTTGGGCTGAGCTGGACCGCAGAGTGAAGGCAAAAGGGCCAACAAGTGCTAAGCATCTCTGAGAACTCCTTCAAGATAGTTGGAAGACCATTTCCGGTGACTACCTCTTGAAGCTCATCAAGAGAATGCCAAGAGTGTGCAAAGCAGTCATCAAAGCAAAAGGTGGCTACTTTGAAGAACCTAGAATATAAGACATATTTTCAGTTGTTTCACACTTTTTTGTTAAGTATATAATTCCACATGTGTTAATTCATAGTTTTGATGCCTTCAGTGTGAATGTACAATTTTCATAGTCATGAAAATACAGAAAGATCTTTAAATGAGAAGGTGTGTCCAAACTTTTGGTCTGTACTGTATATGTTTAAAAACTTTACTTCTTGCATGCTTCAATATTCTCCACGGGTGACTCAAAGCTGCGATTATCTGATCACCTCTGCTACACACCGGGGATGAGCAGATCACCTGTATGTAGCAGAAATGCTCACTTGCTAGGAGCGCCGACCGATAGTCAGTGCTCATAACAATCTGGCAATGACAACTGCAGGGGTCTCCTGCAGACCCCAGATTGTCATGCCAACCCATTGGCGACCCACGATCATGTGACAGGGTCGCTGATAAGCGGAGCAAACTACTTGCTTCCCGGAAGCTTCAGTTAAATGCCGCTGTCAGAGATTGACAGCGGTATGTAGCTAGTTAACAGCCGTGGTGGATCGCAATTCCACCCGCAGCTGTTGCGGGCACATGTCAGCTGTATAGATCAGCTGTCATGTTCCCGGAAAGGTGCAGGCTCAGCGCCAGAGCCCTCACTAAACGGGGTTATGACGTGTCGTACTATTATGACACACATCATAAAGAGGTTAAATCCTTCCCCAATATGGTGACTTTCCTGTTTTGTGCTTTTTGTATAGTTTTTTTTTTTTTTAATAAAATGGCAAAATTTGCTGACAGATTATATGTAATCCAAGAGCAGCATGATGTAGGGACAGAGACCCTGATTCCAGCAGTGTAATTTATTGGGCTGTGTTGCACTTTTCAATGCAATCAGTGTTTATCAGCAGGGGATTATCACTACAGGACTAGGTGTCTTGTGCCTCCTAGTCCAACCACTCCCCCAGCACTGATTAGCAGCTTTCTGTCAATATACAGTGTACACAGAAAGCTGCCACTCAGTTCTGTGGGTTGGGGTTATATACAGAAAACAGCCAATCAGTGGTGTGGGCGGGGTTATACACAGCTCAGCATTCTGAGCTCTGTTAGATCTGCAGCAGAGAAAATGGGGATTCTCGCAACTGCTGCACCTAAAAAAGTGATCTATCTCTGGAATCGGGTTCTCCGCCCTACATCATGCTGCTTTGTTAAAAAGCAAAAACCTGACAGATTCCCTTTTAATGGTGTAGAAGAAATGCAATAGGAAATACTTATATTTATATATTTTCCAGGACTTGTAATGTGTTAATTTTTTGGTCAATGTAGCTGTAATAAGGACTAGTTTTTGGCGTGGCTAGCTTTTTTTTTTTTTTTTTTTTTTTTTAATTTCTCGTTATGCTGCTTATGATTCGTGGGTAATTTTATACCTTGATAGACTGGACTCTTATCGACAATACGATGCCAAATAAATGGGATGAGAACATGTTTTTATTCACAACTTTGCTGTGATTGGCATACCTTTTACTTAAACAGGTCTCTAAAATTGGTCATCAAAGACCTAAGTCCATCAAGTTCCACCTTTAGCCCTAAATTCTCTATCGCTAGCTTATCTACACCCCAAATTGCCATTTGTTGTGAGAAAAGCATCTGGCCCTTTTACAAATGTGGTTTTACAAATGTGGTTTTAATGTGCCATTACTACCTCTTGGGCATTCCACATCTGACTGCTCTAACTGTAAAGAATCCTTTCCTATTTTGCTGCCGGAGTTGCCTTTCCCCCGCTTGTAATGAAAATTATCTGGTCCTTGGAAAAAATAAATCATGTGTCAGTCCTTTTTGAATTGACCACACAAGTAAACGAAATCATATCTGAAGCTTTTTCTTCTAAGCTAAAGAAGTCCAACTTTTCTAACCTCACTATAGGAGAGACCTTTCATCCATGTAATGATCTACTTAATAACAAACTATAACTTTCCAATATCCTTTTTAAAATGTGGAGCCCAAAACTGGATCCCATAGTTTGGATGTGCGATTAAATACTACGGTTTCATTTTTTTTCTGTTCTCCAAGGCTCCTAAAGGAGAGTTTGGGAGGAAATTCCAAGACTGCCATGATTGCTACCATCAGTCCCGCGTCTGTGCACCTGGAGGAGAGTCTTAGTACTCTACGATACGCTACTCAAGCCAGGAACATCATCAACGTGGCCAGAGTCAACGAAGACTCCAATGCTGCTCTGATTAGAGGTACGTACATTAGTTGTTTGCAAAAAAAACAAAAAAACTATAATCCTTTATCCCCGATTATCTTCAGCATCACATTTTATGTATTTTTCTGCACTTTGCACTCTTCAGAGCTAAAATCTGAGATTGAAAAACTCAAGGCCGCTCAGCAGTGTGTGCAGGGGGTCGATCACTCAGTGTACGAGGCAAGTTTACAGGAGATATGTTCTCTGAGAGAGCGTTTGTCCTCTCAAGAGAGACAGCTGACGGAGACCCAGAAGTAAGTAGAATCAATAGAATCTTTTACATTCCAAACGATTGCTTTCTCCTTTTGCTTTTTTTCTTACTTTTTTTGTTCCTTTTTTTTTTTGCTTTCTTGAGCAGTGACTGTTGTAACCATTCTTGGTTCATTTCTGGAAATTCTCCTGTTAAGTATGACGCGCCCCCTGGGCAGTGCGGGGGGAACCCGGAACCGGGCCTTGTTGGATGCTGGGGGTTGTAGTCACCGTGGCGGCGACCCGGTCCATGACCCATGGCGGTCAAACCAGTAGCAAGTCTGTGTATAGGTTTATATAGTCCGACTACGCCACCTGTGGATTGCGGTTATGGAGAACCGCCACTGCGGAGCAGTCCACTGAAGCTGGTGATATGCGCAGCAAGTGTAGTATAACTCCCCACAGGAAGAGTGTAGCTTCAGGGCAGCGCAGGTGAATGATGGTGGTGGTTGGGTACGGGAGCAGTAGTAACGACTCAGAGTCTTGGCAGTGCAGTTCAGGGCCTTTACTGATGGCAATTAAGGTCCCGCTGGGAGTACTGGCTAGCAGTGGAGGCCTGGCTGGTCTGAGAGCAAACTAAGAGTTCTGCTGGCCAGGTGAAGTTGTAGGCCTGCCGTTCTGACTGTACTCCTTCTGGCTACCCTGCTGTAGTCATGTGGTAGCCCACGTCCCTGAGTGTACCGTGTGGTGCTCACCCGTATGACTGGCGACTTGGGCCCTTGGTATTCCTCGCTCCTCTGTGGTGGTACCGGTCCCCTTCGTGTGGCTGAGCCTCCAGGCTTCCTATGGCCAGAGGACCTGAAATCCCCTGCCGTGCGGTTTCTGCTGCTGGGCGTATAATCCCCACAGCCTCGGACTCCGGTGTCCGGTTCGTGGTGTCTCCAGCCAGGACGAGCTCTAATCGCTCCCGTCCCTGGCTCTCTGCTCCTGTCTTGCCTACAGGGCTCCTTGCTTTGCTGCTCTGTCCCTGTCTCTGGAACTACTACTTAACCCCGCCCCAGATCCAGTTTATAAAGGGCAGGATCCTCCCCTTTCTGGTCTGGGGCAGGAGGTGATGTATGTAAAGCACTCCTGACCAGGAAACTCCTGCCTGCTCTCAGACATGGTATTGCTACCACTGTGGCAACCAGAGCCCCCTGTGGTGCCACAAGTACATGGCTGGGTCTGCTGTTTTTGGTCTCCCGTTATGTTTATTACTAGGTCTGCTGTTTTTGGCCCTACGGATGGTGCTATAATAATGACCTAGATTACGCTCATAATAAGGAGCATAACCACCAATAAATGTTATTTCTAGCCAAATGCATGTGGGCAATCAATTAGACTGCTCTTCCCGGTCAAAATTGACAACATCATTAACAAGTTCATATTTACCAAAGTGACTTGGATTATTTACCAAATTAGAGTAAATTTGACTATAAACGTACAGTCTTCAGGAATACTTTTCCAATTTTATTGCAATAATATAAGAAATTCTTTTAATTTGAGTACTATATTTGTAGCTTTAACGGCTCGTTCAAATAAGTGAATAATCTGTTCATTTGCACCACAGACCATACATGGAATCCTTATAACCAGTGTTCTAGTACAAATGGCCGATTTTCTGCTTTTGGGTGGGGGGGGGGGGGACACACAAATTGCCAATTCAGAGAGGAAGAGTACTTGAACTTTCATAGCATCTATTGGAATTACCCTTATACTCCAGTCAGTTACAGGACTTTTGTGAAGCCAAATCAGATCTCTTGCTTTGCACTGAGGAGGGGCAACACCCTGAAACACGAATCTGCAAAGTGAGATTCTGGTTTGGCTTTTATACAAAGTCATATGACAAGGGTCGACATTGACTTTTAAGATTGCTACTTCCAATAGGTGGCATTATGTGTGTGGGGGGGGGGGACTGCATGGGGCATTATGTGGGTAGGGGGACAGCCTGCAAGAAGTGAAATCTTCGGCATTGTACTCTCTGCCTCTCAAAGACCTGGCCCTACCAGGGTTACTGAAAAACATACTTCTTGATGTAATGGATTAGAAAGATACCAATTATGTTCAACTTTAATTTTATGAATACAAAAATTGAATTGCTAAAGTCAGATGTTTTTGGCATTTACTAACTGGAATGGTAACATTTGATTTCAGATCTTGGGAAGAAAAACTTAATCTTGCCAAATATCAAAAAATGGAAGAAGCTAAAGAACTGCAGGTACATCCAATTGTCACTCTACAGATGTTATTTCTTCTCTAGAGTTTTCTTTTTGTTTAAATTTTATTTCCTTTTTATTTTTGTTTTGAAACCAGAAAGCCGGAGTTTGCTTTAAAGTTGACAACCGGCTTCCCAACCTGGTGAATCTGAATGAGGATCCTCAACTGTCTGAAGTGCTTTTATACCTAATAAAGGAGGGTCAGACAAAAGTGGGCAAGCAGCACCCAGTTTCTGATCATGAGATCCAGCTGGCAGGTGCCCTAATTGCCATTGACCACTGGTATGTACAGGTCACTGCAATAATCCAATACTTAATTTTTTTTGTAGCTTAATAGTTGTCATGTCCCATGACTTGGAAATCGTACAGTATTCTGTTTCACTGCTATGCAAAAAAGGTTTACCCCCTTTTTTTAGAAGATTGTCCTTCCTTTCTGTAGCCTAGCTCTGATGTCAGTAATCCTCCCTTCTTCCTCAGATAGTGTCAGCCCTGTTACCTGTTCATATCTATACATCTTTTCTTTATAATCGTCTTTTTACCTACTGTAATTGTGCATATCTACAAGAATTTAGCTTTAAAATAAACCTTTGTCTGTAATCTTCATACGTGCCTCTGCAGTCGAGTCAAGCTATCTGATGAAATCTCTGTGTGAGTACTGGTACATAGATATTCATAGAAACGGTCTCTCAAGATCCCCACACTGACAGCCTAGTTATGGAGTCAGAATAATACTTGTAGAATGTTTGAATGTACAGCGTTATATATTATCTACTAACTAATGTAACGGTTTCACAGCATAAAAATCAAGACCTGGTAAAGAAATGTCTAAGTACCATTGTCTCTTCTAATGTTTATCCACAGCATCATCAATAATGAATATGGCAAAGTAACTCTGATTCCAATGCTTGGAGCTGAAACGTTTGTTAATGGAAACTTGGTTCAAGACTCGGTGGTTTTACATCATGTAAGCATTAGACTCATGCCAAAACTTGCCTGTGAGCTTAAATCTTGAGATTATGATGCTGATATTGATTATTTGTTCTTATATTTATTCATTTTTTTATTTCATTTTAACACGACCAGTCAATAGATCAATAACTTGAATGGTAGCTTAATGGGAGCCTGTCAGTCAATTCACACTGCCATACCATGGGCAGCAGGGATCTGTCTGCCTTGATTGCAGCTGTTTTTGTCCAAAATGCTCTGTGGTTTCAGCAAAAACAGTTTAAAGGGCCAGCCAGCGTCTCCCCACCCTGCTCCTGTTGACTGACTAGTCTCTTCCATTCATGTGCATTGGGAGAGACCTGTCAATCACCTGGTGCAGTGTTGGGATGAGCCAAGCAGGGGCGGCGTCCAACTAGTTTCTATTCCTGCAGTCTGGCCGGTTCATCAAACTATTAGTCAAACGCATCAGCGTTTAACTCCTTCACAAAATGTCGTGTCCTCGACTTTGATGCGGGCTCCGGCGCTGAGCCCCCTCATCTTTCCCCACGCGTGACAGCTGATTTAATCAGATTTCATTTGCCTTTAATAGCCACAGGTGGATTGGAACTCCAATTAATGACAGCGGGATTTAACACGTGCCAGCCAGCAGGAAGCGTGTCACAAATGCCAATCTTTAGCACCCCTGTCACGTGATCGGGGGGGGGGGGGGGGTTGAGTGCTGATGGGTTTTCATGACAGCTTAGGGTCTGCAGAAGACCACCATGCTTGTCATTGTGAATCTTCTATGAATGCAGGCTTGTGGCCGGCGTTCATAGATCGCAATTTTTGCTATACACAGCAGTACGTATAGCACAGGCGATCGGACGATCGCAGCTTCAAGTCTCCTGAGAGGACTAAAGTAAGAAGTGTAAAAAAGTTTTGAAAAATATAAAATCACCCCCCCCCCCTTTTGCCCCATTGAAAATTAAACGAATAAAAAAATACACATTTGGAATCTTCAGAAATGTTCGATCTATCATAATATAAAGTAAATTAATCTGGTCGGTGAACGGCGTAACGACAAAAATCAAAACAGAATTTTTTATTTTTTTTTCTTCCGCCACAACATTGAAATAACAGGCGATCAAAACATTGTATCTACCCAAAAATGATATCAATAAAAACATCAGCTTAGGGCATAAAAAATAAGCCCTCACCCAGCCCCAGATCTCGAAAAATTTGAACATTACTGGTCTTGGAAAATGGCGACACATGCAAAAACTTTTATTCATACAAAGTTTGGATTTTTTTTTTTTTTCACCACTTAAATAAAAAATAAACTAGACATGTTTGCCATCTTCGTTCTCGTACTGACCTGAAGAATCCTATTGCTAGATCAGTTTTACCATATACTGTATAGTGAACATGGTAATTAAAAATCCCAAATAACAATTGTGGAATTCCACTTTTTTTGCAATTTTACCTCACTAGGAATTTTTTTTCCCGTTTTCCAATATACTATATAATAATAATTTTTATTTATATAGCGCCAACATATTCCGCAGCACTTTACAATTAAACGGGGACATGTACAGACAATAAACTGTCTCACCTTGTATTGAATTTAACAGTTACATAAGGAGTGAGGTCCCTACTTGCAAGCTTACAATCTACAAGGAAATGGGGGGACACAATAGGTGGAAAGTGCTTGTTATTTCAGGTCTGGCAATTACTATATGGTAAAATCAATAGTGTCATTCAAAATAAAAACTCATGTTGCAAAAAACCAAGCCTCATATGGCTATATTGCTGGAAAAAAAAAAATAAATAAAAGCTCTTGGAATTTGTGGTTGCAAAAATACTAAAAAAAAATTCTCGCCTGCAAGAACAGTAAATAACAGAAGGAAAGTGTGTGTATTATAGTATGTAAAGAATTAATTTTTTTTCTTAGTGACTATCTGTAAACAGGACTGCCATTATCTGTATGTATTTAGGTTATTTGCGCACTGGTCTTAAGACGTTTGCTCTGAATTATGAGAACCTTATTTGTAACCCTGCATTGATCAGGCTAAATTCTTATGTTTTAGGGTGACAGGGTAATTCTAGGGGGAAATCATTACTTCCGGTTCAACCACCCCACACAAGTTCAGAGTAATCGCCGGACTGTGTGCTTGGAAAGCGGAGGCCAAGAACGGCTCAGGGACTTTGAATTTGCAAAGTGTGAACTCATTGATGCCCAGAGGCAGAGGTAAGGGTTGTACCCTTGCAGTCAAATTTGTTGTACCCTTGCAGTCAAATTTGTTCAAACATTTTAAATCTGGTGTTTTTAAAGCATTTAAGATAATACTGTTATAGCAGCTAAACTAATTTCTCACTCCAAAACCCTACATAGACATGGTTACAGGGGTATCTCCACTTTAATAAGTAATTGATTTGATGTGCCTTCAATTAGCAGGGATGTCAAACTCCAAAAACAGAGGGCCGAAATGAAAAACTTGGACAAAGTCTCAGGCCAACCAGTCTACAGTATAATGGACTTCAGATAGTCCTCCATACAGAATAATGGACCTCACAGAGTCCTCCATACAGAATAATGGACCTCACAGTGTCCTCCATACAGAATAATGGACCTCACAGTGTCCTCCATACAGAATAATGGACCTCACAGTGTCCTCCATACAGAATAATGGACCTCAGTGTCCTCCATACAGAATAATGGGCCTCACAGTGTCCTCCATACAGAATAATGGGCCTCACAGTGTCCTCCATACAGAATAATGGGCCACAGTGTCCTCCATACAGAATAATGGGCCTCAGTGTCCTCCATACAGAATAATGGGCCTCAGTGTCCTCCATACAGAATAATGGGCCTCAGTGTCCTCCATACAGAATAATGGGCCTCAGTGTCCTCCATACAGAATAATGGGCCTCAGTGTCCTCCATACAGAATAATGGGCCTCAGTGTCCTCCATACAGAATAATGGGCCTCAGTGTCCTCCATACAGAATAATGGGCCTCAGTGTCCTCCATACAGAATAATGGGCCTCAGTGTCCTCCATACAGAATAATGGGCCTCAGTGTCCTCCATACAGAATAATGGGCCTCACTGAGTCCTCCATACAGAATAATGGGCCTCACTGTGTCCTCCATACAGAATAATGGGCCTCACTGTGTCCTCCATACAGAATAATGGGCCTCACTGTGTCCTCCATACAGAATAATGGGCCTCACTGTGTCCTCCATACAGAATAATGGGCCTCACTGTGTCCTCCATACAGAATAATGGGCCTCACTGTGTCCTCCATACAGAATAATGGGCCTCACTGTGTCCTCCATACAGAATAATGGGCCTCACAGTGTCCTCCATACAGAATAATGGGCCTCACAGTGTCCTCCATACAGAATAATGGGCCTCACAGTGTCTTCCATACAGAATAATGGGCCTCACAGTGATCAGTCGGTTAATAAAGTATTTTGCAATTTAAGGAAATTTTACTTTTTGGCAATGGATAATTTATTGCAATATATTTGTTTTTTGTTTTTCTTTCCCCCTTCTCCCATAACGGCACCGCCTGAGAGGGTATCCGCCCATGAAGGACAGGAAACCTACTAAATAAAAGGGCGGTACCTCTCCTCTGCATCAGTTTGGTTTCCTGTCCTTGAGGGAACCCACAAGTAAGCAGTAAGCCTTGGACTTACACCCTCCAGACTTGGGTATGTGGACGAGGATGACTTCCGGGCTAGAGATGCACTGTTGGCCAGGAGGACAGCGTGTGCAGCGGCATGCAAGTGGAGACCTCTTGGTAAGTCTCCTGCTGACATGAGGTCCTGGGTCTGTGCACTCTTGGGCTTGCTGGCATGCCCTGTGCTGAGTGCGCTGGGACTTGCTGCTGGTAGCTGCGCACGTGCAAGGTGCGCTGGTGAAAGGAGTCAAGTGACGAACCTGCCGGAAAGCAATGGCTGCCCCGGTCTGTGCACGTGCAGAGCGCATGAAGGATTATCTATCGCACCCTGATGACACAGCGTGCTGGAAAGTGCACAGCACACTGGAAATGAGTCTAACCTGGTAAATCTGGGGGAAAGGCTGGACGGAAGAGGTGTAGAGTGATGTCCTTCAAACATATATAATGGGGATGGTCACAAGATGGCAATGCCTGCACTATCTTAATCTCCAGAATGGATCAGGAGCAGCAGACACCGCAGCAGCGCCACAGTCAGGGATGCAGTAGTGGCAGCAAGACCAGCCAGAGAAACCAAGCAGGTCATGAGTTCACCAACTCCAGAGGATAATTGTCGTGAATTGATCCAACCTCCATCTCCGGTACCCTAGACTGAACGACAGAGTGGCGAGTGATATTCATGAAAGTTCAGTGTCAAATAGGTCCCTTTCTCTGTTTTCTTTACTAGGAAAAGCCCATGAAGTGTAGCGCCAAGCAAAATTAAAAATAAAGAATATGCCCTGTGCGAGGATAATCTACCCAGCACATAAATGAAAAGACTCTGCCCTGGTTCAATTCTGAAGAACACCCCCCCCCCCCCCTCCCAGCTTTGCCATGGACTTATAATCCCTAATCAGAGGTTAGTCCCTTAGATCTTTGATTAAGCAGGAAAGAGGAAAAGGGGGGGGGGGTGGAAACCAAAGCGGCAGGTATCTGATTCAGATAAATCAGTAATATTAGAGGATAGGGAGGAATCTGACTCTTCTGCCTCCTCCTCTTCCTCTTCAGATAGTGATATGGGGAGTAGAATGTGTTTTCTGGCTGAAGACCTACAAATTGGTTAAAGCCGTCTGAACAACCATGGGCATATCAGATGCTAAAACCCCTAGAACAGTCCAGGACATTCTGCTCAGGGGATTGGAACAAAAGAGGCCCACATTTCCCATCAATGTGAAAATTAAAATGCTCATTGATAACAAATGGAAGAAACCTGAACAAGGGGCCACTACCATTATCAAAAAGGAGATTCCCATTTGATGAAGGAACTGACATGTGGGGTGAAACCATTAAGATTGATGTGGCAGTGCCAAAATCATCCAAAAAATGCACCCTGCCTTTTGAAGATCTGGGCACTCTTAAGGATCCCCTGGATAAAAAGCGGAAATATAGCTGACGCAGACATGGGAGTCCTCAGCGGGGGCATTGAAGCGAGCACTTGCAGCAACTTGCACGGCCAGATCAATGATTTTGGTTGCAGCAATTAGAGGATTAAGTTAAAAACAACACTCGTAGAGAGAAAATCCTGGCCAATCTCCCACTAATGCAAGGACCTGCTGCCTTCCTTGTAGATGCTTAGTCGAACTTGTTGAGATTGGCAGCCAGGTCAGCGAATCTATCGAATGTTGCCTGTAGAGCATTATGGCTCAAAAGCTGGCTGGGAGACGTCCAGTCCAAAACCAAGCTATGCTCGATCCCATGCAAAGGAGAATTTCTCTTTAAACGAGCACTTGACGATATACTGGATAAAGCGACAAAAAGAAGGGATTTCCCAGTGTGTCCATGCCGCAGTATAAAAGTTCCTTTCATAAGAGGTATATCCTAAACAAGTCCCCCAGAGAGTAGGGGAAATGGAAGGAAAGGAAGTAAAGTGGAGGCTTCATTTTGTGGCCCTTCCTCTGAGAGTAGAAAGTAATGGGCTTCCCCAGAAGGGAGGAAGACTGTCCCTCTTCCTGCTTGCCTGGGAGAAGATTACTTCCAGCATTTGGATTCTGGGAATAATACGGTCAGGACTAGAACTGGAGTTCAGGTCTGTCCCTTGGAAAACCTTCAGGATGACATCTCCCAGAGGTTTGAGGGGACAAGTAGGCCTGGAAATGGTGGTATTAAGGCTAAACAAGTTCTAACGGAGGTACCAGTGAAGGAGGAAGGGATTCTATTCTCCTCTATTCCTAAAAAAAATAAAAATAAAAAAACCCCCACAGATGGCTCCCTCAGGACCATGGTCAACCGGAAGGGGCTGAACAAATTTCTGGTTTACAGGATCTTCCAGATGGATTCCATAAAATCATCTGCCTTAAAAATGCTGTTTCCAGGATTTGTGTGCTGGACTTGAAGGACTCTTATTACTCGTATTACCACATCCCAATCCATGTGAAAGATGAACGATTCCTGAGTGGCTATATATATATTATGCAAATCAGGCATTTTCAGTACAGAGCCCTACCCTTTGGCCCATTTATGGCCCCAAGGATATTTACAAAAATCATTCAGGAAGTCGCAGCGCATCTTCGGGAACAGGATACCCTAGTAATCCTGTACTTCGACGATTTTTTGGTGGTAGGCAGGTCAGTAGAGTACTGCAATTTTCAAGTCAGAAGACAGATGTCAGACTCAGAACCAGTCTGACCAAGTAAGGATGATGAATGAAGAAATCAAGACTGGAGCGACAGAGTTCAGTCTTTCTTAGGGCTTATCTTAAACTCAAAAGAGCAGACTTTTCTTCTACCGGAAGGAAAGGAGGACAAAGTTGTGACCTTAGTCTCAGCAGCAGTCACAAAACCAGTTTTGATGAACCGAAGAAAGGCAATGTCCCTACTAGGGACAATGACTTCCTGTATTCCAGCAGTCCAGTGGGCTCAGATACACTCCAGACATTTTCAACAGGACATTCTAGAAGCAGAGAAAAGACTCAAGGTCTGTTTAGAAGGAAAGAACACTTTCCCCAGTGACTATCAATTCCATCACGTGGTGGTTGAAATTAAAGAACCTGTCACAGGGAGTCCCTTGGTCTCATCAGATCAGGGATATAATTATGACTGAGGCACGCTCGGATGGATGGGGAGCACATCTGAGAGATGGTGTTCGACCAGACTCCTCCTTGGACTAGGCAGAGTATTCTTCAAATAAAGTTGTTGGCACTAAAAATGTGGTGATAAAGCTACTTTGCCTCCTGCAATAATGTCATGTTTGCATCATGTTGGACAACATAACTACAGTTGCCTACATCAACCATCAAGGGAGCACAAGATCTCGCCCACTGATGTTGGTGACAGACTAAATCCTTCTGTTTGCAGAACAACATCAGTTAACACTCAGCTTTACACACACAAAAGGGGACGGAAAACTAAGAAGCAGACATCCTGAGTCTAAACACATTTGAGACAAGGAGAATGGGACCGAAGTCTGGCGGTATTCCAGCAGATTGTGGATCATGGTGGGGCAGCCAAAGATAGACCTGTTGGCAAACAGGTAAAACGGGAAAACAAAAAAACTTCTGCTCTCGGAATCCAAGAGAGAAACCCTATGCAGTGGATGCGCTTCGGATTCCCTGGGACTTCCACCTGGCCTACACCATCACCCCCATTAATGTTGAGGAATGTCCGAGAGGAGCAAGCAAGAATCATTCTGATTGCTCCATTCTGGCCCAAGAGATAGTGGTTTGCTTGGATAAGGATGATGTCTGAATCAGATCCATGGGTCATCCTAGATGTTCTGGATCTCCTCAGTCCGGGTCCAGTTTTCCATCCCAAGAGGTCGGGCCTGCATTTGACGGCCTGGAGTTTTGAAAGGTCCTTGTTGATCCAAAAAGGCTTCTCCCAAACTTCACTGGTTCTCTGCTTTAAGGCAGAGTATGACTGACTAGAATTAGAATTTCTCCAGAAGGATATGGAAATGGGATTGGCTACCAGCACTCTTAAGGTGCTGGTGTTGGCCCTAGGGGTCTTATATAATTATAATTTGGCGGCAGATAGGTGGATAATTAGATTCCTCAAGGCATGTGACAGATCCAGAGCGATACCTGCCCCAAGAATGCCTCCCCTTGAGCCTATAAAAGAATGAATGGTCTGGACACTCTTTTTAAAAACTGATTTTGGTGGCTCGGACTTGAGCCCGCAGAATCGGCGACATACATGTGCGATTAGTTAACCACCTGTTTACACAGGTCACTGAAGATAGGCTGGGTCTGGTCTTTAAAATAATTTGGTTTCCCAAGAGTGGCCTCCAAATTCCATAGAAGCCAAGAAATCGTTCTCCCCTTCTTCTTCTTTTTTTTTTTTTTTTAGTACTCCTAAGAATTCAGAGGAGCAGAAACTTCACACCCTAGATGTTAGACAGGTCTTGGCAGAAGATTTAGCTGTAACAAAGCAATGGAGGAAAAATTAAGCTTTGAGGCCCTTACTAACTCCTTGGAAGGACATGAACAAAGTAACGTGGGGTACCATAGCTAGATTGCTCAGGGATGCCATTAGCTTATCCTTCTCTTCCAGTAATGTCCGTTGCAGAGAACTTGAAGGCTCATTCCACCAGGGCTGTGGCAACCTCCTGGACTAAGAAGGCGCAAGTGTCTTTTGACAGGATATGTAAGGCAGGGACACAGTCCTCTCCTTCTACCTTCTATAAACATTACAGACTTTATCTGTCTTACTCTGCTGATCTATCCTTTAGGAGAAAGGTGTTACAAGTAGTGATGAGCGAGCGTGCTCGGTGCTTGCCCGAGCATCTTGACGCGCCCCCAGGGCTGTGGGGTACTCGGCAGCTGGGCCTATGGATGCTGGTGGGGGATATGTCACAGTGGCTGGCCCGGTCCGTGGCCCAGGGCGGTCAACCAAAAAGGGGGTTGTAATTTGGATGGGAAAAATAAAATAAATAGTTCGTGACGCCACCTGTGGTACCTGTTAAGGTTTACCAGCGCTGTTGCAGACCTCCAGGGGGTGATGGGATGGCAGCTGGGGTGTTTCTGCTCCCCACAGGCAGAGCGGGCCCCCGGGGCAGTGTGGAGTTTGATGGGTGGTGATGCTGGGACTTGTAGTGCAGGCGGAGTGATAGCGCAGCTGAAATAATGGACGGAGGCAGTGCGGTGCAGTCATCCGAGTCTTTACTCAGTTCTCATGTACGTTCCACTGATGCACTGCGTGGGTGCCAGCCTCCCACGTCGCGCTGCGTTCACCAGACCGGGGTTTCAGCTCTTCCTCAGGTAGGTTAAAAGCACCTAACAGAACCCCGCTTTCTGATGTTCCTCTCTAGGAAACACATTGCGTCTTGCCCTTCCAGCTGGCTTGGAGCAGTGTAGTGTTGAATGTCGGTGTTCGGGTTCCGGGCAGCACTCCCTCCTTACCTGAGAGAAGGAGATGCCACACCTCTGGGTGAGGTGCAGTACCTCTGTGGCAACTGAATCCTCAGGGGCGCCACAATCTCACTGCTCAAGATGCTCAGCGCTCACCGAGTATTTCCGGGGTTGCTCGGCGGGAGCTCGAGTCCCATCCCTGCATGTTTGGCTCTCTAAAGAGCGCCAATCAGCATGCAGGGATTGCCTGCCACTCATTGTAATGCCGCAGCCATGGTGGTTGTGGCATTACAGTGATTGGCTGGCTGCACAGCGTCATCAGGTCTAAATCAGACCTGGCGCCGCTGTGCTCGTCAGTCACTCCGGAATCAGACAGTGTAGGGAGAGGTGCTTCTGCGTCAGGGAGAGATTTGCTTGTGTATTAGGTAGTGTAGGGAGAAAAACCGTACATTACACATAACCATCTCAACAGAGAGTCCTTTTGAGGACTAACTAATCCATCTACAGAGATATCAGGCAGGCAGGGTATATAGCAGACTGCAGTGCATATAGCACAAGAGGCTCCATTCCAATTTTGCCTTCTGCTGCTCTTAGATATTTCTATACAAAGGCCCAGGTCTCAGGGGCCAGGAATACTTTTCTTTGGATCTTAATCTTCGTTATTTGCTTAAAAAGCAATCCAGAGAACACCTTTTTTTTCTGCGCCATTTGCTTGTTGACACTGCAGAATACAGCCAGGTCCTTTCCATATTACAGCGCTAGAAATCCAGCTATTTAAAACTGTGTTTTCTCCGTCACACGGATCACATATAAGTTCGCTCCAAACTCAGTCATTTGTAGTGAGTGTGGAAGATACTGTCCTCCATTTAAAATGGGCAAGGCACGTGGCAAGGGACGGAGAACTGGACGTGATGGTAATGGTGCATGCAGAAGCCGAGGACAAGGCCGTGGGCAAGCTGAAATTGTGCCACAACAAACACCCACATCTTCTCGCCTGACCTTCCTGTCCCAATTCCTAGGGGACTGCAGCACACCACCATTTAACCCAGAGCAGTGTCAAAAGGTTGTTGGTTGGATAGCGGATAATGCTTCCAGTCACTTAGCCACCACCACCACCCTGTCTTCCACATGGTCAAATCTCAGTAGCCGTGAGTCTGGACCGCATATTCCTCACCCTGATCCTCCTTCCTCCCACCATGCCGAGTGCCCAGAGACAACTGATCCCACACTTGGACACTCTGAAGAGCTGTTCACTTTAACATTTATAGATTCGGGCCTCTAGCCCGGTCCACTTGAAGCGGGGCAAGAGGAGATCGCGTGTAACGATGCCCAAATATTTGAACAGCCACGGTCACACGAAGGCGACTGTAGGAAAGTGTCTCAAGAGGTGGACGATGATGACACAATTGCCAAAAAGTCAGGAGGAGGACCAGGGTGCGGAAGTGGAAGACTAGGTGGTGGATGATATAGTAACTGACCCAACCTGGCAGGAGGACATGCAGAGCGAGGACAGCGGCACACAGGGGGTGGGAGGCAGAGCACTCCAACAGGCAGGAAGAAGCAGTGTGGTGGCTGCAGACAGAAGGCAGGCAACTGTTCCCCGTAACACCAACACGAAGGAAGTTGCCAGTACAACTGTTAGGTCTTCCCGAGTCTGGTTGTTTCTTAAAGACTCTGCTGATAACCCCAAAAAGGCCATTTGCACCACCTGCCAGGCCAGCATCAGCAGGGGTGGCAAAACGACCAGCCTGACCATCACCAGCATGATCAGGCACATGGCAGCAAAGCACCCGACTTTGTGGGCCGAACCCCAGGGTCCAGGAACAGTGTCTGCAGGTGGCACCATTGCTTCTTCCGCTGTTGTGCATGCAAGCCAATCCCCTGTCCATGGTGCATGCGAAGATGCCTCCTGCCCTGCACCTGTCTTTGCACACTCTCAAGTAGCAGCATCAGGAAGCACATCCATGTCCTTGTCCCAGCGCAGCGTTCAGTTGTCCATACCCCAGTCCTTGGAACGCAAGCGCAAAAATATGCAGCCAGCGCCCCACAGGCCACACTACTAAATTCACACATTTCACAACTGCTTGCGCTCGAAATGTTGCTTTTTGGGCTCGTGGAGATGGAAGCATTCTGCAACCTGATGGCGGCGGCCGTCCCTCGGTACTTGGTCCCCAGCTGCCACTATTTCTCCCAGTGTGCCGTCCCTGCATTACACAAGCACGTGTCCCAAAACATTAGCCGTGCCCTCAACAACGCAGTTACTGGAAAAGTCCACCTAACCACAGACACGTGCTTGTGGGCAGGGACGGTACATCTCGCTGACAGCACACTGGGTTAACATAGTGGAAGCCAGGACCCAGTTGGACCTTGGGATGGAACACGTCCTCCCTTGCGCCAAGGATTGCGGGCCCTAGGTCAATCAGGGTTGCCCGCACGGTCTACAGCTCCTGCACCTCATCCTCCTCAGCCTCCATCTCCGAAATGACCACATCAGTCACAAGCTTGAAGCAATGCTGCACTGCCTCGGCCAAGCGGCAACAGGCTGTGCTGAAGCTAATATGCTTAAGTGACAAACCGCACAATGCTGAGGAGTTGTGGACAGCTCTGAAAGAGCAGGCAGATCTGTAGCTCACATCGCTGAACCTACAGAAAGGCATGGTCGTGTGTGACAATGGCCGGACCCTGGTGGCGGTTCTGAGGCGAGGCGAGCTCATACACGTACCATGCCTGGCCCATGTGCTTAACCTCGTGGTTCAGCGGTTTCTCAAATCCTACCCGGAGCTGCCGGATCTGCTTGTTAAAGTAAGCCGCCTGTGTGCCCATTTTAGAAAGTCAGCTACAGATTCGGCCGCCCTGGCAGTGTTTCAGCAGCATTTGCAGCTTCCAGCTCAGACTGGTGTGTGATGTCCCCACATGTTGGAACTCTACACAGCAGATGTTGGGAAGGATTTGAGAGCAGAAGAGGGCCGTTGTGGAGTACCAGCATCAAAAAGGCCGTCGGTATTCAGTTCAGACTCCACACATAAGACCTCAGGAGTGGACATGGATGTCAGACATCTGTACCATTCTCCAAAACTTTGAGGACTCCACCAAGATGGTGAAAGGCGATGACTCCATAATTAGCGTCACCATCCCGCTTCTGTCTTCTGAAACTCTCTCTGCTCACAATCAAAGAGGATGCATTGCAGGTGGAGCACGATGAGATGGAGCAAGGAACCATACAGGGTGATTACACACCGAAGCCTCCTCTCATCCAAATGTGGATTGGGTGACAATGAGGAAGAGGTGGAGGAGGAAGGACAGGAGCTAGTTTCATGCACTATAGACGGTACTACCTGCTTTCATACCGTCTGTTCAGAGCGGATGGCCAGAGGATGGAGGAGGAGGAGGAGAGCATAGTCTGTCATACTCCTTGGTGAGGACACAAGTGTTACCTGTTAGCAGTCTGGCATGCATGGCTGAGTTTGTTACGGTGCCTTTCCCATGACCCTCGCGTTCTCAAAATTTTGGGTGACAGTCATTACTGGTTG
This sequence comes from Phyllobates terribilis, assembly GCF_046119375.1. Lineage (NCBI taxonomy): Eukaryota > Metazoa > Chordata > Amphibia > Anura > Dendrobatidae > Phyllobates > Phyllobates terribilis. The sequence goes on from NW_027362767.1 coordinate 226,165,706, forward strand.
GTGACACTTCTAGACCCACACTACAAGGAGAACTTTATATCTCTTATTCCTGAGGCGGACAGGTCTACAAAAATGGGGCTGTACCAGAAGGCCCTTGTTGCGGAACTATTAAAAAAATTCCCATCTGAAAACGCTGGCGGCAAAGGGCACACTTAGTTTGACAATTGAAGTTGTGTCTTTCTCGCCTGTACAACTTCAATCCAGCAGAGGCAGAGGAACACTGTCAAAGTTCTGGGAGAGTTTTCTCAGACCTTCCCATCGCACAGGCCCTGAGGCGCGGGGTACTCTCACAAGGAGTGCAAAGTTTGGGAAGATGCTGAGGGAGTACCTTGCCGACCGTACCAACGTCCTCAGTAATTACTCTGTGCCTTATAATTATTGAGTATCCAAGCTGGATATGTGGAATGAACTGGCTCTCTATGCCTTGGAGGTCCTGGCCTGCCCTGCCGCCAGCATTTTATCAAAGCAGGTTTTTAGTGCCGCTGGTGGAATTATAGCCGATAGGCGCATCCGCATGTCAACTGAAAATTCTGACTGGCTGACTCTTATAAAAATGAACAAGGGCTGGATTGGGCCAGTCTTCTCAACACCACCGAATGATAGCAGCGTAACAAACTCAAATCCAGTATCTTTTCTTGGGAGGTGTATTCCCATGCACCTTTTCACACCCACACATGGGTATACGCTTCCTGATTTTGGCCATTTGCTCTTGTCCTCCTCCTTCTCATCCTCCACCACCATATCACCAAGGTGACCGTGGTCTGTGATGCAACACCCACCTAATTTTTTTTTAAAGGGTGTTTATGATGCCCGTAAAAAAAATTTTTTATACAGTATGTTCATGTATACCCCCCCAGGGGTAAGTGTTTGTCAGCCCATACTCCTAATGCATGGGCATTACAAGTATAGGAGGCCCGCTCCTTTCTAATGGGAACATTTTTTATGAGGCCCTCCTCCACGTCTCTTCCAAGGGGCATTGAAGTGCCTCCAAATTTTTGGCAGCCCTTGCATTCCCTGCATAGGCCAACACTATGGGGAAACTCTCTCCTTTCTAATGGGAATTTTTCATTACTGTGGCCCTGCTCTGGGGTTTTTCCTAAATTTGGTCAGCCGTTGTACTCACTGCATACCCTATAACTGTATAGCAGACTCTCTCCTTTCTCATGGGAACATACTCGTTACTGTGGCCCTGCTCTGTGTGTCTTTCAGAGTCCCTCCATCATCAATGAAACAGGATGTGTCTGTGTCACACACCACATTGCCAGATAAGGTTGTAAAATGTTAAAATGAAATTTCCTGGTGAATGCATTTGCCTTAAACGTTAAAAAAAACAACAAAAAAAAACAGGATCTTTCTTTAGTATAAAGAGTCAATGTAATCATTGTTCAGCTCATGCACCTCGTCCTCCATCTCCGAAATGACCACATCAGTCACAATCTGACAGCACTGCATCACTGCCTTGGCCAAGCGGCAACAGGCTGTGCTGTAGAAAACATGCTTAATGCTTAGGTGACAAACCACCCAGCGCTGCAGAGTTGTTGAAAGCTGTAACACAGCAGCTTGATCTGTGGCTCTCACCGCTGAACATACAGCCAGGCATAGTCGTGTGTGACAATGGGTGGAACCTGGTGACGGAGAAATGACAGCTGGGGTATATACGGTTTCCCTCTATGCCAGTCCTTTCACCGAGCTGAAGAAAATGGCTGTGGTGAAATACAACTCCCACTGAGAAGCGGTTTCAGATTGAAAAACATTGAGCCCACCAGAGGATTGGATTCTGAGGGCTCACCTTTCTCCCCCGCTCAAGAGCCCCATAGCAGCTGCAAAGTTAGCGCCATCATGAACTCTCCTGATGTAGAAGCCAGGGCACACCAGAGCATTCTCTGGTGGGACCGTCCAACCCTGCCGAGAAGCAGCCCTGGCTAAGAAAAGTGTGTGGGAAGGTTCCCGGACACTCTATGGCTGCTTTTTTACTGAGGTGGAAACCCACGCAAACACAGGGAGAACATACGAAATCCTTGCAGATGTTGTCCTTGCTGAGATTTGAACCCAGGATCCCTGCGCTGTAAGGCTTCAGTGCTGACCACTGATCCAATGTGCTGCTAGTCACCCTCTGATATCGAACAGGCTGGAGAAACTTGCACCTACTGCCACTTCAGCTCCTTTGTGAGAAACTAATGTATTTGGGCAGCCACTTAGTCTACCAAATAAAATTCCTGAGAAGGAAATTTGGGAAGGCTTCGCTACTGGTACTGGGGGCAGTGCGAATACCATAGTGTCGTACCATAGTTTACTGGAAATATTCCAGGCTGGTAGGAGGCAAGCAGATTCCCACAGAAAAGTGCCAGCAGTAATGTTCAGGGACCCGCGCTTGTAGAAGGCGGAGACAACACCGGGAGAAATAGTGGCGGCTGGGGACCGAGTATGGACACGAAGCATGAGGTTGTGAAAAGCTTCCGTCTCCATGAGCCTAAAAGGCCACATTTCAAGTGAAAGCAGTTTTAGGACATCCTGGGAGAAATCACAGCTGGAGTAGATATGGGTTTCCCAAGTCCTTTCACCAAGCTAAAGAATATGACTGTGGTGAAATACAACTCAGCAAAAAAAGCTGTGGACTGGCTCCGTACGGTCCCTGGCCACATTCACTTGACCACGTGTTTGTGGGTAGGTGGTCCTTCCCAGTAAGTTCATTGGGGAGGGCACGGGTAATGTTGCCACCGCCGGCATGAGGTTATGAAAAGCTTCCGCCTCCATGAGCCTAAAAGGCCACATTTCAAGTGCAAACAGCTGTCAAAAATTTGGCAGTATAGTATTGCAGCCTGTGGGTGGGTGGGTGGCTGGCTGCATACTTGCGCTTGCATTCCAAGGAATGGGGTAGGGACAACTGAACCCTGCACTGGGACAAGGACGTGGATGGTGATTGTTGCAAGTCTGCAATGACAGGTGCATGGCGGGAGGCATCTTCGCATGCGCCAAGGATCACTTATGATGGGCACACTTTTAGGCAGTGACCTGGGAGTCAGATGCTTCCAGGGGTCTTCCCCATGCTGTTCCCATGTCTTTTCAGCAGTATATGCATGTGTCTGTTGTGTGACACACCACATGGCCAGATAAGGTTGTAAAATGTTAAAATGACATTTCCTGGTGAATGAATTTGTCTCGGTTGAAAGCAATTCAAAAGTGCAAAAAACGCATTAAAAACACTACGTGTGAACATAGGCCAAGGTGTGGAGGAGTATTTTTGTTTTTGTTTATTTTGCCTTGTATACAAGTCATTACCCTGGAAAGGATGTTCCTTAATTTCCCAGGAAAATCCATTTTGGTTTCATTTTTGTATGTTTTATTGTGAGTCCATAAAAGTGGCGTAATACTCTGACCACGTTGTTGACAGCAGCGATCTGGGAGTCAGATGCTTCCAGGGGTCTTCCCCATGCTGTCCCCATGTAATTTGAGCACTGTTCCCATCGATTTGGGCAATTTTTAGGCCCTCTCCAGACCGCTGGGGGGAGCTGTCTGAAAAATGCTCGAGTTTCCCATAGACTTGCACTGGGCTCGTTGCTTGGGTCGAGCACCCGAGTATTCCAATTTGCTCGACCCGAGCATCGAGCACCCGAGCATTAGTGCTCGCTCATCACTAGTTACAAGCTGTGATCCCTCCCTAAGGTGTTTGTTCTATAGAAATCTCTCAGGTGGTGCTTTCATGGGAGAAGGGGGAAAAAATCTTAGTTACTTACCGGTATTGGTATTTTAGAGCCCATGACAGCACCCATATATTCCCTCCCTTTTATCACTGGTTGGTGTATGGTTTTATTAATAACTATCACCAATTAAACCTTTGTCTGGAGGCCCTCTCATGCTTTGAAAACCAACTTATTTTGAGGAGAGTTACTGCACTTTTATTCACTTGGTTTCATGTTCTTGATGGGCTAATACCCTCTCTCAGGTGGTGCTGTCATGGGCTCTGTAAAATTCTGTTACCGGTAAGTAACGAAAAATTTTTTTTTTTATTCTAAAATTGCATGAAAAACCTTGCCCTGTATAGGGTGTTTGTTTAGTAGTTATGCAGAGCTTCATTTCAGTAATTGGGGTGGCTTATTTTTTGGCCAATTTCTCGTAATGAATTTTACTTTCCAGGATTGAAAATGAGATTGAAGATGCAAGGCTGCAGGCCCAGACAGAAATGATGCAAGAACTGCAAGTGGCAAAGGCGCTGGCTCAGTTGGAACTGATTGAGCAGAAAAAGCTTTATGAAGGTCACATCAAACAACTAGAGAAACAGCTGGTTTGTGAATCCAAAAATACTTAAAGATAAGTGGGTTCTTCAAACATGACCGTATAAGTGTAGCGTAGGGCGATAGCCGCGGCAAAGTTACTTGTCTTTTTAAGCCCCAGCGTGCCTCATTAAACTGTGGATCCTGGCTGGGTGTGTGGACTTGTGCTATGAGGCCCTTACGCCTGTGCAGCTGCAGATAGCCGGTGGTGTGGGCTGGCCAGGACTATGGTTTCCACAGTTCAATAAAGGAGACCGTTGTTCAAAAATAGTCTTTATTGAACGATAACTTGGCAAAGGATAAATACAAGGGATAACGGGCACAATGTCTTATGGTTGTTTCATCTACGGCATAGCATTTCTCACACTGTAGTTCTACTCCAGGGCTTTGCAGACAGTTTCATTCTACGTCACCACAACCCAGCCCAAACACCGCAGTCCTGATCAACAAGTCGCTCTACTCACTCAGCGGTTCAGTGTCCTATTTCTTCCACTACTGGCACCCTGAATTTACTGCTAGTGACCCCCACTAATCCCACAAACTCAGTCCCGTTACCTTCAGTGTTGCAAGCTTGGGGGTTCTTGACTCTGCGTCCTATCCGTGGACCCTTCTCCGCAAGGCCACAATGACTAGTTAGTCACTTTTCCTCAGGATCTCACTATCCCTGGCATGAAGTCTCTTCTTCCTATGGATCACCCCTTTGGCAGCACTACTCACTCATCACTTCTCTCCCTATACGAAGCAGTCACTTGCCCAAACACTAACCCCACCCCCTATGGGCTAGTTACAAACATTAACTATCTTACCATAATGTAACTACCTAAACTACGGTCAACTATCTATCCCTATTCTACCTATCTTATACAATATGCCTTACATCACATCCTACACTGTACATTACTTATAATACTACTACACACTGTACATAACCACGTCACAATATATACAAAGACCCTAGACCTAATACACATTACAAATAGAGATTGGTGTCAGGAACGCAACAGCACAGTCCACCATCCTTGCATAAGATCACCATACACACTAGGCGATCATTGGCATATACGGAAAATAGGCAGCTGTCTGTACTTATGGCCAACTTCCTCACCAGCTCACATCTTGTGTAGGAAAGAAAAGAGAAAAAAAACAAACACCCAAATACTGAATTATCAGCTGTCTGCTGGCTGATCTTTTGGTAATTACAAATTTACGGTAGTTGTCTGGGGGGGAAATCCAACCAAAATGTAAGTGATTATCTGTTCTACATAGTTCTCTTGTGCAAAGGAGTATAAATTAAAGCCAGTCAATTGACAAGAATAATTGCAATAATTTGATATTTATTTATTTTTTGCCTTGACATTGTAAAACTCCCTTCAAACTCCTACCAACTCAATTTATTAGTTGTGGGCAATGGGGTTACTCAGTCGGTCTTGGTAGTCACTCTATGGCAGTATAAAGTGCCCAGCAATCACTAAAGATGGTCTTATGACTTTACAGGAAGAAGAACAGACTCGAAGAAACCAAAAGGAGAAGACTTCCAGCTATAGGAGTCAACTTCCACCATTATGCTCCTCCAGCCAGGTAATATTTCTCTTGGGTGGCATAATTTCAATCTTTCAAATTAGTTTGTTTTTTAGAATTTTTTTTTTTTCCCTTCCAGTTCAGTGATATGGGCGTCAAGTCGAGCAAATTCATACAGGTCTTGGAGCTAGAGAAAGAGAGTCTGACTAAGCAAATGGAAAAAATGCAGTGCAGAGTGAAAAAAAGTATATCAGCTGAAAGTAGGTGGCAGCCGCTATTGTGTTTTTCCAACTATTTTTTTCTGGAACATGAATAGGTCCTGGCAACGGCTTATGGAGACTGTTTTGATGCACATAATGCTTCCTTGACTTGTGAAGAAATATCTAGGCCATTGTAATAGATTTAACTTTAAAGGGTTGAGATTAAACCATTGTCAAATACTTTTTTTATTTTTTTATTTATTTATTTTTTTATAAGGGTAAGTGCAAAAGACGTCTTTTAAACTCTGGCAATCCCACCGAAATTTTAATGCAGAAGATACTTTATGAAAAACATGTAATTTTTTTGAGGGTTGTTTTTCTGAGAATTTTTCAGATTGATTTGTATGCCAAAGGCTTTTTGGAGGAGTTTCCCATATTTTTTGTGAATTCTTTTTTTTCTTCTTCTCTCTTTTTTTCTTCTCTTTTTTTCTTCTTCTCTTTTTTTTCTTCTTCTCTTCTCTTTTTTTTTCCTCTTCTCTTTTTTTTTCTTCTTCTCTTTTTTTTCTTCTTCTCTTTTTTTTCTTCTTCTCTTTTTTTCTTCTTCTCTTTTTTTCTTCTTCTCTTTTTTTCTTCTTCTCTTTTTTTTATTTTTTCTTTTCTTCGTTCAGGACAGGAACAGTGGACCGCTCTGCAACTTTCCATCACTCTACAAGAAGCAAACACGATCAGCAAAAGTTTGAATAAACAGACCATATTCTCCAGGTAACATCTCCATTGTTAAAAAACAAGTTTTTTAAAAAAAAAAAAAAAAACAATTAAGGGGATGATGTCTTTAGACTTGACGTCTGGGGCTTGGGTTGGAGTTATACTCATAAATTTTTTTTTAATATTTAATTTTATTCTATTAAAAAATTTATGTATGTATTTATTCCATTCCTTTGGCGAAGTGCTAAAAAATATATCTGTTTATAGCTATTTGTATTATATCTATCTATCACCTCACCAGAGTAATGAATACAAAAAAATACCCCAAATTGTTACCAATAAAGAAATAAGCCCTGAAAAAACTCAACCACTTCTCCGCCCCATAAAAATTTACGGTAATACACATCAATAACTTTTTCCTAATTTTTATTTTTTTTTTTTAACCCAAAAATGGAAAAACCAGCAATAATAAAAAAAAAAAAATAATTTCATATTGCTGTGATTTTACAAACCCGCAGAATAAAGGTAACATGTTATGTTTGAATTGCTAAAAACAATTTACTGCAGAAAGTTATTTAAAATTTAAGAACTTCTATGTTAAAATAGTGCTATAGAACATTCCAACTCTGGCATGTGAGCTTGTTTCTTAATCCAGAATTGATGAATAAATATAGCCATGGCTTTCAAGAAGTAAGGATAAAAAAAAAAGTATATAAAAAAAAATAAAATACAGCCACCTTAAGCAGAGCGACTGTTGATTAGATTTCGAGAGATCAGAGACAATACATTGAATTTTGATTGACCTACAAGGTCTTCATATTGCCCTGCTGCTCATGTATTTGCAACATTAAAGAGACTTTTGGCACAGAATAACTGTTTAAGCCATTCGGTGCATCATGGCAGACCAAATCATTTAGGTGAGCCTTCCCACCTACGTGTTTTCCATCTATCTCCACCCTTCTCTGGCCCTATGAAGCTAGAGCTGTCAATCAAAGAGGGGGGATTGGAGACTGAGTGAAAAGCAGCAGGTGGGAAGGTGTAGTTAAAGGTTTGGCCCTGCCGTGAGGCACCCAGCGGCGGAACCTAGTTTGAACAGTGATTCTGTGCTGATAGTTCCGAAAAAGCTACTGCAATCGCAGGTCGACTGCGGTTACCACGGCTCAACCACAAATGTGTAATGGCACCCAAAAGTATGCTGAAAAATATCAAATTGTCTCATTTTCTGAATGTCATTGGATTCTAATATTTCAGGTATGATCCACCTGCTCTGAATGGAGAAGAAAAGGTTGTGTACATCAAAGTTTCCAACACAAACTTGGGTATATCTACATTGTGGAGCCTCGAAAAGTTTGAAGAAAAACTGGCAGGAATGAGAGAGCTGTACCATGTAAGCTTGCTGGGGGTTGGAGGCGCCTGCTTGGGGGTTGGAGGCGCCTGCTTGGGGGTTGGAGGCGCCTGCTTGGGGGTTGGAGGCGCCTGCTTGGGGGGTTGGAGGCGCCTGCTTGGAGTATTCTCGCATACATCATGGTACTCTTATATCTGCAGGGGTTCTTGGATAGTAGTGGTGATTACCTCTTTTATGACCCTGCTGATACATGGGAGGTAGAACTGAATCAACAATCTCCGAAAAGGCAAGTGCAATGCAATCCTTCATGCATTCAGAGGGGTTTTCTAATTTTAGAAAAATAGTCCCCAAACAGGTCCTACTAAAAAAAAAAAAAAAAAAAAACCAACCCCGCCAAGTTTCTAAAATGTAAAAACCTCGAAGTCTTAAATTCAGTTTGCTGCCTTTTATTGAAATACTCAGACCTTAAGTTGTTGGTGCCCACCCCTCCACCCGGTGCTGAAGATATGAGGGTAACGGATAAGTCATCAATATCATTTTCACGAGAACCCCATCAAGCTCTAATACTATACGGGGAAGAGACACAAGTTCAAAATACTGATAAATGGCCGCTCACATATGCTTGCACATAGATAAAACTTCTATAAGTGAAGTACTTTTGAAGTCAACTAATAGTAATTCTGAGTAATGAGCTGTATGTTACTAAAATATGCTGTAATACCCCATTATAGCCTGCAGATGGCAGCATTGTTTTTTAAGCTGTTCACGGCTGGGCTGATTCATTTTGATCCACTTTTCTATAGGCAGTAATTTCATGCGAATTCTGCCAATTTTAGTCTTATTGTAGAACCTGAAAGGACCCTGCTTGTTGGAATTTATACTCTAAAAACTTTATATAGAAGGATAAAAAAAAAACCCTCACATCTTTTAGTTTTTAATCCAATAATTTGGATGCAAAGATTTTTTTATTTTAGTAACTGTTTGCTGTGCTTGTGTGCTGTGGCTCGCTGATACTGCAGACACAATACACCTGTCACAGATGGCCATTTACTAGTGATTTGGGCAGTGCATGGAGGGCACAGTGAGGACAGTCTGTGAAGGTGAGATTACAGCTCCAGCGGCTTCACATCAGCTGCTGAACAAGAAACCCCAATACATTAAATTCCCCTTTATAGCAATAAAACCTGATAAATGCTCATTCCACATCTGCAGACACACACTGGTATGAAAATGGAAATTTCTGGATGAACAAACTTGTGTTTTGTTTTTTTTTTCATTTTACAACAGAGGAAGAAATTCACTTTCAAGACAAACATCTGGCTTGCTAATCGGAAAAGGTAATGTGGGTTCCCCTCCAGTATTCACATGTGAACGGTCCCTCTTCCCCGCCCACTAAGCATCTTTTTCTGTAGGAGTTTGTACTGTCAATCATTGTGTGGGCTGGGGAAGGGCAGGACTCTGCGGCTTTATCCTGACCGTATATAAAAGCATTTAATGAATCCGATCATAGGAGACTTTAGCTCCAAGCTCAGTGCTCCACTGTTGACTTCAGAAGCTGCAGAAAAACCTTCCAGATCTGTTCTAGATATCTAATAATTTGGATTTCTTAAATTGGAAGAAATCTGTATCATATTGTAAATCCATGAAACCTGTAACTTGCAGATTTTACAGTGCCCTAACTGCTAGTTACTCCATTCATTGTCTCCCGGCCACAGTCTTGTGGTCCGGGAGAATGAGGGACACAAATGACTCATTCTGGCGATTGATGAGGGGGACCTATCCTGATATAATCTGAATACTTAATTGACGGGTGATAATTCTTATAACTTTGGTCAAGGCTTTGTCTTGCCTGCACTTCTTAGTAGTAGAAGTCCTGCATGTTTCTGGTCATAGAGAACTGCAGATAAGGAGCCACCTGACTCTTCTAGCAGCAAGTATCTCCTAGATGAAACGATTGGCATTGTACAAACTGAAAAAGATGGTCCATATTTTGCCCCAGCTACACTTTTTTGCCTAGAGCGTACCACTAGTGATAAATTTAAAGCACCACACTGCCATTTTTTTTATTTCACCCCCGAGTGGTATCACTAATGTATGTTCCCTGACCCTAGTCTTATACTTAATAGTTGCTGCCTTCTGCTCTTCTCTGCACTGCTGCTTCAGTCCAGTTGCGCCATCTTGTGACCACAACGTCTGACTGCCTGGAAGTCAGAGGTAATGGTCACAAGCTCTCAGTGTAAGTGCTCGATCTGGTGACTTCAGGGTGGCCCAGCAAACACTGGAGCAAACTGGCAGAAGACGTCCGCTGTGAAGTATACTGGGGGCACAGTAGGAGTAGTTTTATGTCTGCAACCATTTACTCCCTGTGATGGCTAGAGATTAAAAAAAAACATCATCTTGTGAATGTCACCACTGGAAAGGGAGAGCTGGGAGACAGTCTCGGTCTCTTCAAGTTTGGGTGGAACATCGGTTCAGCAGCAAGTCGATAGCCACTAATGTTCCCCTGTTGGAAAAGTAAACCCAAAGCAACTGGTGGAGAGACATGAGATGCAGTGTCAAGGGTCTGAAAGATCAGGAGTTGTGTTTTTTTTTTTTTTTTTTTTTTTTTTAATTGTAGGACCGCTCTTTTTCACGTGTTTCTTAGAAGTATAAATATCCATGAACCTTAGTTATTTTGCGCAGAAATATAAACCTTTTTTTACGTCTCGCAGTGCACACTGATACGTTTGTTCCCAGTACGATGTTCTCTTCAGTCTGCAAGCAACTGGTTACCACTGAGGTTGAAACAATGGGCAAGGACAATCATTCTCAAGACGTGGTTCTTCATCTGCTCACTGACCTTCACCAAGTCCTAACATCGAGCAATGATGTTGTACAAGCAAATGAAGCACACGGTGAGCAAAAAAGGCATGCTGTAGGCATAGAGCTAATAATGCTGCTGAGTGCAGTTGATGCATGTAGGGAAATGATAAAATTCTGAGCCGCATGGATTCCCATTTCCATATCTGCATAGTGGAGAGCTAATGTTTCAGATCAATCCTGTGTCAAGGCATGGCAGAAGTAAATGGCACAATTGTCCTTGTCTCTTCTTCTCCTTGGCTTCCAAGAAATTTGCATTAATTGTACTTTCTGCAGCTGTTGCATTGTCCATGTTAAACAGATAGTAGATGGCACTGTGTTAATTAGAAAGTGATAATACAATAGTGTCACCTACTTGTGTTTTTCAGTTTTTTCTAAATCCTTCATGTTTGTGCTGATATTTGGTTGCTGTATGTCCCAAGTAAAATTCTTCATTCTCCCACGTCTGAGCCCTGACTGTTCTGCTGAAAGCAAAAATTTGCCACCTTTTCATCCACAGTTATCACTGACCGTCACTTTACCACTGAGTAGAGATTAGTCTCTCTAATCTGGCCATAAGCATTCGATAAATAGCGACTCCCAAATTTCAGTGGCATCATCTCTATAATCTGTAGGTCCTCCCAATTCTCTACAGTCTTTAGATGTTGGGGGAGATGAGGATCTGGCAGTTGACTTTTTACTGCCGTACCTCATTGTTCTCTAGGTGATGGCTTGGATATCTAGTGGTTGAGAACTGTTTCCAAGATCAGAAAACACTGCTTTTTCTAAAGAGGCATTTACGTTATATGATCTCTGCTCGTTAGGAGCGCTCCTTTTATGATGATTGTGCTGTCTAAACAGATTGCCGATCACCTGAAAAACGTCCAAAATGCTCTTTCGTCGGGTGATGGTTTGCCCAAAAGATCATGGTTCTTGGCAGCGCATCATCCTGCGTAAACCAGAATTGTGCTGCCGATGCCAAAAACAAGGGCAGCCTATGCCCACTGAATAATTTATTACTGATTGTTCAGTGTGCATCTGCACTATTAAACGACCGACTGATTGGTGGTTGTTTGGGGCTGTCGGTCCACTAGTGTAAATGGACTCTTAAAAATGCCGTTAGGGTATGTGCCCACGTAGCGTTTTACAAGCGTATATGCTGCAGAATTTCCGCAGCGTAAACGCTTGTGAAACGCTTGGTAATCCGCCCCCCATGGTCCCCAATGAGAATCCGCAATTTCAATGCCCATGCTGCGGATTTTTCCAGTGTTTTTGATGCGCTCAAAAATCCGCAGCATGTCCACTATTTGTGCGTTTCTGCATGCGGATTTGAGGTCCCAATGCACTAAAAAAAAACGCATGGCAAATCCGCATGTAAAAATGCTGCAAAAATGCTTGTAAAATCTGCAAGCGTTTTTGACTGCCAAGAACATGCAGAAACGCTGCAGACATTTTCTGCTTCATTTCTGCATCGTGGGCACATAGCCTTACGCCTAAAAACTGCTGCATGTCAATTTATTCTGCGACTTTTGCCCTTCTCCCTTCACAATGCAGAGTGTGAATCCATAGTGATGTTTGCAGTTAAAGTTAATTAATCTACAATGAATAAGCCCTGTGTGCATGCACCCCAAGACTAGGGTCCCACCAGCGTATTTTCTCTCATTCCAGATAATCCGGCCGATTATGCTGATGGCACGCTCTCTGATGAGGAGATGGAGAAAGTCTCCACTTTCTCCATTCTGTCAGGCCGTTGGAATCTTACTGCACTCGTATGTCATCCTCGTGCAGTAAAATAACACTGGTCCTGTGCAATCTGATATTTTGTCGAATTGCATTCAGACCAATAATTCGGTCGTCTGCACAAGCCCTGATAGTGATTTATCATTGTAGATGAGACCTAGTCAAACACATTTTCCTTGCCTAAAAAAACCCCCCGCAACCTTGAAGGTTGTTTTTTTTTTTTTTTTTTTTTTTTTTTTTTTGCTGGAAACCTTGTTTAAAGTATGAAATGTTTTCTAGCTAAGCAAAAAATGCTGTTAAAAATATTTATTAAATGGATTGACAGTTTCAGTGTAGAGGTGACCTTACAACAGTACCTTGCTTGCGCAGTAAAATAAGTTATTACATTTTATTGCAATGAGATCTTGTCCTTTGATGAAAGCGTCTGCTTTTGTGACTTTCAAAATCCCCTCCACCCTCCTTATCCCCTCTTGTATGTCTTATTGTTTCATCCCAGTGGTGGCCAGTTTTCCATCAAGGAGTATGCAAATGTTTTTGTCTTTTTTTCTTGTATTGAAGAACGCTGTGACGTGAACACCCAGCGGCATCTGATATCGGTCTCCTCTGCTTTCAACCGGATGGCTGTTTCTGTCCGGCTGATTGATGAAGCTCCCGACACCCAGGCAGTGTACCCCAAACAGCAATTAATAGCCGAAGTGAAGAAGCTGGGGGACAGTGTGGCGTTTCTCCTACATGTAGGTCTCCTCCATCCACCCCCTACCTTGTTTTCTACACAACGTTGAGTCACATCTCTGGGCAAAGTGTTTTTTTTTTTTTTTTGGTGTCCATGGCTCTGAAAGGAGTTGTGTGATGGCCAGCAATAAAACCAACAAAAAGGACATTTTTTTTTTTTTAAGAGAACGGCTCATAAATTTCACGTGCTGTGAATAAGAAAAAAAGACGGCGAGGTTTAGTTTTAACACCTTTTTAGAGATTGCAGTAATGACACAACTTTTTTCACTGTTTGAACAAAAGCAAAACTTTTTGAAAACTTAGTCTCGTATATTTTAACATACACACGCCAAACTAAACTATAAAGTACTGACACCGCCACATAATATTTTATTAATACACGTTAGCCTGGTATTTTGAACACCGCAGATAAAGTTGCAGGGCGGGCCGCCTCCTGCGGATGTCTTGTTTCATGGCAGCTATCCTTTTTTTCTTTACTCAGGGCTATGAATGTGACATTACCTCAATGCTGAAAAAATCCAAGAAACAGATTATCCAATCTGTCACCGTCATTGCCAGTTTGCTTGGTCGCCTCTCGATCACCAGGCAACCCAACATCAGTCAGTGTTTGGATGATAAATGTGACCTGGAGCAGGCGGAGGTACTGGAATAGACCCCTGTTAAATCACGGAAGTTACTTAAGTCTCTGCAACCCTTCATATCAGAACCTATGGTCCGAATAAAAAGTCACTTGCGTGTGGTGGTGTGCAATGTCCATTTTCAAAAAGGCTTTCCCAGCTATCGCCTCTATAGGGTGATGCTGTAATGATCTATTGGAATCCTCAAAAATTACAGTAACAGCTCCTGTCTTGAATAATTGTAGTTTTAGTTAAACTATGGCGCTCACTGTTGAAGTTTGGATCATGTCTGGCTTTTAATATGTGCGTAAAGGAAAGGTCTATTCTTTTTTTGGGTGCAAAATTGGTGGTTGAAGCAACTAAACTGCACTCTGTAAGCAAGATAATGTCATCTAGCTTTCAGCCGTGAGGGTAGATACACCAATATTATCAACATATCGTTACTGGCAATCGGTACAAAAATATATTTATGTAGTTTAAACGAAAACTTTTAGGCTAAGCTCACAATCCTGAATACCCACAGAGGAGGCCCCATACCAGTGATGAACTTTGAGACCCCAAAGGGGTTCCTTTTTGGTCATATGAAAAGGGCTTGAGGTGTCCAGCTAACAGTCTGTTTATCGGCGCCTCTTAACTTTTCCCCGACAGATGATGCCATGGAAAATAAGGATTCGGCTTGTCCAATTTTGGACTGTCATCCTTAAGCTCTTGAAGAACTAGGATATTTAGCCACAGACTGCTTAAACTTACAGCAGTATTCACTTATAAACCTCAGTATTAACGATATATATCAGCCAAGAGGAAAAACTTTTAAAATATAACCTTTATTAGATCCTTAAAATAATTAATTTTTTGTACCTCCAATGTCCAATATAAACGGCTCATAAACCCCTATTGCATCATAGGCAAGCTCCCTATACACTAGAGGGAGTCAGCACAAAATACTTCTAACTAGAGATGAGCGTTGTTCTACTCGAACTGTTCGCCAATCTCAAATTCAAGCTGTTTTGGGCGGTGTTCGAGCCGTTCGGCGAACACGAACAATTTGAGAAAAATTCGGCTGTTCGAGGTTATGTTCGATAACTGTTCGTGCACCAAAATCATAACTGGATTTTTTCTCAGTAATGATGAAAATTAATGTTAATACGCAGTTTGAGTGTACAGCGGGGTGGGTGGAGGGGCAGGGGATGGATCTCTGCAGGAACAATGAAGATCTCCATTTTTTTTTCTCTTTCCCACATTTGCAGTGGGGAGGTGCAATCTGTCAGCCTATCAGCAGCGCACACACGGAGCAAAGTGCTTTTTTTCACACAAGCAAGGGCATGTGTCATTGGCAGTATATGTCACATGTCCTTGCCCTATAAGACCAAGCCATTTTCCCCGTCGCCACCATTTTCTCACTGCTGCAGCTGCATGTTAGACGGCACCGCTGTTGCTGTGTGCGCTATACCTTGTTAATTTCAAGCCAATTTTCGCACAAATATACAGATAGCTTGGGAGTAGGGAATAGTTGTGATTGCAGTCCTTTTAAGGACTAGGTTACAGCATTTCCTACGACTTTTATCAGGCAGGTCTGTGCTCTTAAATAGATAGATTGTGGGAGTAAAGACTAATTGTAATTGCAGTCCTTTTCAGGACTAGGTTACATCAGTTCCTATCAGTTTTTGCCAGGCAGGTCTGTGCCAGTGCTGTGCAAGTTTTTTTCACAGCATTTGGCTGAATCTAGCAAAGCTAATCCTTTTTGGCCTATTGCAGAGTGTGTTAGTCAGTGGAGTAGCCTATCTGTGTTGCAAGATATACCACCTGTGTATAGAATACCAATTTTTTTACTGCACCTAGTGAAGTAAAATCTTTTGGGCATAGCATCATTCTATTAGTCCATCTATATTGACCTCCATCAGGTTGCAAATTGAATATAATTTTTTTCTGCATCTAGCTCTGAAAAAATATTGGGCTTCTAGCTGTGTGTGGGACTTGTTGTATTAGTCCATCTATACTGACCTCCATCAGGTTGCAAACTGCATATATTTTTTTCTGCATCTACCTCTGAAAAAATATTGGGCTTCTAGCTGTGTGTGGGACTTGTTCTATTAATCCATCTATACAGACCTCCATCAGGTTGCAAACTGAATATATTTTTATCTGCATCTAGCTCTGAAAAAATATTTGGCCTTCTAGCAGTGTGTGGGACTTTCTCTATTAGTCCATCTATACTGACCTCCATCAGGTTGCAAATTAAAAATAATTTTTATCTGCATCTAGCTCTGAAAAAATATGTGGCCTTCTAGCAGTGTGTGGGACTTTCTCTATTAGTCCATCTATACTGACCTCCAGCAGGTTGCAAATTGAATATAATTTTTTTCTGCATCTAACCCAGCCAATAGTTTTGGCCTAATACCACAGTTTGGCCACTCAGCTCTGCTCGGTTCCCATCCATTGTTTTTTTGTGCAAACAACTCCAGAGTTGTTAATTAGTTAACCACCAAAATGAGTGGAAAAAGGCCTACTGCTGGTGGAAAGGGGAATAGGCGTGTTGGGAAGGAGAAAAAAGGTTGTGTCCGTGGGGTAGGTGTTAAAGCAACAGTAACATCTGCAGAAGAAAGACCATCTTCCAGCCAAACTAAAATGTCTACTTCTTTTAGCGGACAATGTGATAAGATCCCTTTCTTACGGCCACGCCAATCGCTACAAATTCCAGATGAGGCACAAAAACAGCAGGTGCTTCAACGGATATCAAGTGCTCCTTTAAGTGGGCTCTCCTCCACATCAACTTCAACATCACAAATACTCCAGTCCTCAAAGGTGTCACCCCAATCGCACTTGCTTCCTCACAGCTCCCAAATCTCCAGCTGCCCGTCTGAGTATGAGGTAGAACAGATGGTTGAGTCTGCAGAGCTGTTTACTCATACTATAGCCTGGGAATCAGAGGTCGACTCCAGCGCTTCTGTGAATCCAGACGAGGAAATGATCTGCACTGATGCCCAGAATCTTTATGAGTCGGATCCAGGACCAGACGCAGAAGGTTCTGACCATAATGTAGACCCTCATTCCCAAACTGTAACTCCTGTTGGTGGAGACAATGAGGAAGACGATGATAAGACTCAAATACCTGATTGGAGCGACAACTTTAGTTTTTTGTCAGGGCAGGAACAGGTTGGCTCTGAGGACGACGGGTGTGATAACGCACAGGGTGATGATGATGAGGTTGGAGATCCCAATTACTGTCAACCCACAGTCAGCCAAGAGATGAGGTCAGCAGAGGAGGTGGAGGAAGATGCTAGTGACGACAAGGTCAGGTTGCGCCTTCCTGGACAGAGACGTAGTACTGGAAGCACGTCAACAACTGCATCCTCAAACACAACTCTTCCTCTCACCACAAGTCGTGGTGGCTCTTCAGGTCGCATGGGTGCTAAGCCTTGCATAGCCTGGGCATTTTTTCAGATCGATAAAGATGACCCAACTCGTGTTATCTGTAACATTTGTCAGCAAAAGCTAAGTAGAGGCCAAAAAATACATAGTTTGAGTACTTCATGCATGAACCGGCACATGGACATGAAGCATAAGTTGCAGTGGGAAGCTCAGTGTGCTACAATGCGGCCTAGTCGGCCGGGCCAACCACCGTCTGCCATATCTTGTGCATCCGCGGCCTCTTCATCCTCTGTGACTGGGGGGACAGCAGTCACACCTGTTTTGGGGCGCAGACCTGCCACCTCTTTACCCGCAACAGCCAGCGTGATTGGCAGGTCATCATTTTCTTTGGAGGTGGTAACACCAGCTGGTGTTGAGCGCTGTCCAACATCGATAGCACCACCTTTGGATCAAGGCAACCTAACATGTCCGCCTGCATCTTCCTCACAGACCGGCAGTTTGCCGGGGACACCCTTATCAACCCCGTCTAAGCACAATAGCCAGCCCTCGGTCCCTCAGATGTGGACAAGTAAAAGACCATTTCCTCCTAGCCATGAGAAAGCTAAGAGGTTGAATTTCACCATCTGCAAGTTCTTGGCTACAGAAATGCTGCCTTTCCGCCTGGTGGACACAGAGGATTTTCGAGACCTTATGTCCGTCGCAGTGCCCCAGTACCAGATGCCCAGTCGGCACTACTTCTCAAAGAAAGGTGTGCCTGCGCTCCACCAGCATGTCGCACACAACATCACCGCTTCTTTGAGAAACTCTGTGTGTGACAGGGTGCATTTCACCACAGACACTTGGACGAGTAGGCATGGACAGGGGCGTTACATGTCGCTGACTGGGCACTGGGTAACTATGGTGACAGCAGGACAAGGGGCTGCTGTCCAAGTCTTGCCGTCCCCACGAGTTGTGCGTCAATCCTCTTTATGTCAAAGTTCCTCCACTGCTTCTGCCTCCTCAACCTCCTCTCAGTCTTCCACCTGCACCCAAAGCCTGTCTGGTCATGCCACAAGCTTTCTAACTGCGCAGAAGGGATCCTGCACACCTCCTTACTATGCTGGCAGTAGGGCTCAACGTCATCAGGCGGTTTTTACATTGAAATGTCTGGGAAATGTGAGTCACACAGCTGAGGAGTTGTGGTCAGCTCTGGAGAACCAATTTCATGAATGGTTGTCTCCACTGGACCTGAAACCAGGGAAGGCCGTGTGCGACAATGCTGCAAACCTGGGTGCGGCCCTTCGCCGGGGCAATGTCACACACGTGCCTTGTATGGCTCACGTGTTGAACCTGGTTGTCCAGCAATTTTTAGCCCACTATCCCAGACTAGATGGCCTTCTGCAGAGGGCACGGTCGCTGTGTGCTCACTTCCGCCGTTCGCATCCCGCAGCTCAGCGACTTACATCTCTACAGAAGTCGTTGGGCCTGCCACTTCACCGGCTAAAATGCGATGTGCCTACCCGGTGGAATTCAACTCGGCACATGTTGCAGCGACTGTGGCAGCACCGACAAGCCCTGGTGCAATACGTTCTGACGTATAGCCTGGGCCAACGAGATCCAGAGGTGGGGCAAATCACGCTGGAGGAGTGGTCTCAGATCAGGGACCTATGCACCCTTCTGCACAGTTTTGAAATGGCGACGAAGATGTTTAGTGCTGATGATGCCATTATCAGCATGACTATTCCGGTGATTTACATGCTGGAGTACATGTTAAACAGAATTCGGAGTCAGGTGGTGGCACAAGAGGAGGTGGAGGAAGTAGAGGAGGAGGAGTTGTATGCGGAAGGGCTAACATCTGCAAGGTCCAGACGGTCGGCAGCACCAAGGCGGCAGGCATGTGAGGGTGGGGGAGATGGTTTTACCAGGGCGCATGGTAGCAGCCAAACTAGTGAGGAAGGTGCAGGAGCCCAGGAAGAAGTGGAGGACGAACTGATGGAAGACTCATCAGATGAGGGAGACCTTGATCACATTTCTGTTGTGCGAGGTTGGGGGGAGAGGACAGAGGAAGGAAGCATGATTGTTACCTCGCCACCAACACAACAGGGACTTGGTGCTCCTGGATGCGCAACACACATGAGTGCCTTCTTGCTGCACTACCTGCAACATGACCCTTCGAATTGGGAGAATTAGAAATAATCCTGACTACTGGGTTGCCACACTGTTAGATCCCCGGTACAAAAGTAAATTTGCAGAAATTATTCCTGCCATAGAAAGGGATGCACGCATGCAGGAGTATCATCAGAGACTGTTGCAGAATCTTACATGTGCTTTTCCAC
Source organism: Phyllobates terribilis (assembly GCF_046119375.1). NCBI lineage: Eukaryota > Metazoa > Chordata > Amphibia > Anura > Dendrobatidae > Phyllobates > Phyllobates terribilis. Next base: position 226,185,356 of record NW_027362767.1, read on the forward strand.
AAAATACCAGTGGTGCACGTAGTGAATCTCACAGTTCCAACTTGCCAACCGTGGGACCGTCAAGTGTTCAGCACTCAAACCGTAACAGAACCACAGTATCTGCTGGTAACATCAATTTTGCGGAATCATTTCACCACTTTTTTAGCCCATCCTTTGCAAGGCCACAGGAGACAAGAAGTCTGACACCTAGTCAACGCCTAGAGACGATGGTACAGGAGTATCTCCAAGTAAACATTGAAGCCACGACTGTGTCACTGGACCCTTGCTCTTTTTGGGCTTCCAATCTGGATAAATGGCTGGAGTTAGCCACTTACGCCTTGGAGATCTTGTCATGCCCCGCAGCCAGCGTTCTGTCTGAACGTGTGTTCAGCGCTGCTGGTGGTGTGCTGACAGATAAGCGCACGCGGCTCTCCACTGATAATGTAGACAGACTCACGTTCATAAAGATGAACAAATCATGGATCCGAAACGACTTTTCTACCCCTGTGTCATCCTGGGGAGAGTAAAAGCTTGATGATTGGTTAAAATCACCCTACCAACCGTTTTAAGCTTTCAAATTACTAATCATGTTTATCTGTATCTTGGCTGGAAAATAATTTGGGCTTTGTAGCAGTGTGCAGCACTGATTCTATTAGGCCATCTATAATAAGCTCCACCAGATTTAAAATTACTAATCATGTTTATTTGTATCTTGACTGGAAAATAATTTGGGCTTTGTAGCAGTGTGCAGCACTGATCCTATTAGGCCATCTATACTAAAGCTTCACCAGATTTAAAATTAATAATAATTTTTAGCTGCATCTAGCCCGGAAAATAATTTTGGGGCTCCGAGATGCGCAAGACACATAAGTGCCTTCTTGCTGCACTACCTGCAGCATGACCCTCATATTGTCAGAATTCGAAGTAATCATGACTACTGGGTTGCCACACTCTTAGATCCCCCAAACTTTTCGATCAACCTTTTCATTTTAATAAAGACCAAAAAAATGGTCATTTTTGAAATTATAAGCATTAGCAGGTTGTTAGAAACTGAAATCAAACAGTTTTCAACTCAAAACTTTATTCTAGGTGATGTTACATTTTCACATAGGACCCCTTGTTCGAAAGGAGCTTCTGAACTCTCTCGTCCATTGAATTTGTCAGGTTTTGGATGGTTTCTGCTTCAATTGTTTTGCATGAGGACAGAATACCCTCCCAGAGCTGTTGCTTAGATGTGAACTGCCTCCCGCCATCATAGACACTCCTTTTAATGATGCTCCAAAGGTTCTGAATGGGGTAGAGGTCAGGGGAGCATGGGGGTCACACCATAAGTTTGTCCCCTTTTATGCCCATATCAGCCAGAGATGCAGATGTTTTATGTGCAGCATGAGATGGTGCATTATCATGCAGAAAAATGATCTTGCTGTGAAATACACGGTTCTTCTTCTTGAACCATGGCAGGAAGTGCTGTTTGAGAAAATCCACATACATTATGGAGTTCATCTTTAGCGCCTTCAGGGATCCTAAAGGGGCCGACAATCTCTCTCCCCATGATTCCAGCCCAAAACATTACTCCACCTCCTCCTTGTTGGCGCTGTAGCCGTGTTTGCGTGGGGTGTCCATCAACCAGCCATCCTCCACTCCATCCATCTGGACCATCGAGCGCTGCACGGCACTCATCCGTGAACAAAACCGTTTTGAAATCAGTCTTCATGTAATGTTTGGCCCACTGGAGCCGTTTTTGCTTGTGTGAAGTGGATAGAGGAGGTCGACAGGATGGCGTATGCACAGCTGCAAACCTCTGAAGGACCCTGCATCTTGTTGTTCGGGGGACGTTGGAGGCACCAGCAGCTTCAAAAACTTGTCTGCTGCTATGACAAGGCTTTTTTGCCGCTGCTCTTTCAACCTGACGTAATTGCCTGTAGGAAAGAGTCCTCAATTTGCCCTTATCAGCACGCACACGTGTGTACTGTGAATCTGCTACATACTTCTTGATTGCCAAGACACTTCATCCTGATCATCGCACAATGTTGATTGTAGTCATGCCTTGACCTAAACACTCCACAATTTGTTGCTTCTCAGCAGCCGACACATCCTTTTTCTTTCCCATTTTGGCAGAAAATGTAGGCTGCTTAATAATGTGAGACAGCCTTCTTAAGTAGTCTTGCCTTTCATTGGACACACCTGCCAAACTAATTAGCACAGGTGTCTGCAATTGCTTACAGTGATATAAAGAGCCCTGACACACATCACCATCAATGAGTTTAACTGACAAACAAACAAATTCTTCCCTTATCACTCCTAAACACTTTTTGCATAATAATTTGGAACACAGTGTACATGTGCTTTTCCACAAAACACCAGTGGTTCACGTAGTGAATCTTACAGTTCTAACTTGCCAACCGTGGTCTGTATGGAGTTGTTCAATAAAGGGCCCAAAATTAAGATAACATAGATGGGAGAGGTCTCTATGAATAGGAATTCCTAAGTATTTGATACCCTGTGAGGGCCAGGCAAAGGGAAAGTTGAACTGGATGGAATCCTATATGGATTTGGGGAGGGAGACATCGAGGGCCTCAGACTTCGCTGCATTGATTTTAAAATTTGACCATGTAACAAAGTGATCTATTTCAGCCATAACAGCATGGATGGATATATGTGATTGAGTGATATATACTTGGACATCATCAGCAAATAGAGAGCACTTGTACTCGGTGCCTCCCACCTCAATCCACCTAATATTGGGGTTATGGCGAATTGATGAGAGCAGGTGCTCCGTCACTAGGATGTATAAGAGAGGGGACAGAGGACATCCCTGCCTTGTCCCATTGGTGATTGTGAAAGGTGATGAAAATGTTCTGACACGCCCCCTGGGCCTTGGGACACCCGGAGCCGGACCCTTTTTGGTGGATGCTGGTGGTTGTAGTCTCCGTGGCGGCAACCCGGTTCCGTGGCTCAGGGCGGTCAAACCAGTGGCGGAACTATTTATGTGGTTTTGATGTTTAAATGTCCGACTACGCCACCCGTGGATTGCGGTCAGAGTGAACCGCCGCTCCAGGGCAGACCGCTGAGGCTGGTGTTGTGGGTGCAGCAGAGCGTAGCATAACTCCCCACGGGAGGAGTATAGCCTCAGGGCAGTGTATGCGGAGGATGGGGGTGATGGTGCAGGGCAGCAGCAGTAACGACATGGAGTCAGTGATGCAGTCCAGGGCCTTTACTCACAGTTCTTATTATCCAGACCACGTCTGCAGGTAACGGCTGCCCACGTCGTACTGTGCTCACCAGGTGAGGGGCTCAGACAACTCCCAGATAACTTTGGAGCACTTCACAGGACCCCCTTTGTGTGTCCTTTGTCTGGCCTTTCTTACCAACCCTTCTGTCCGGCTGCCTCGGACCTCCTCTTGGTAAACTTGGCGCCAGTTTCCCTGACCCTATGTGGTGCCTTCCTAGCGGGTGTAGCGAGGGGCTGCGCCACATAAAATGTCACAGCCTCCTGTTTCTAGCTGAGGGTCGTTTCCTGCCTCCACTAGTTTCGGGGACCGGTCTCCCCCTTTGGCCTGACCCCTCCACGCAGGTGGATTCGGGCGTGCGGTGGCGACTCGCCCGTCCGCACCCCTGAGATCCCTTCGTTCCTCGTTCCTGGAGCCTTCTCCGCTCCTCTTCCTTCTTTCTCCCTCTTCCAGGCCTGGGCCTCTGTTACTAGGCCCGCCTCCGGAGCAGAGCTCATGCAGAGCCCCTGCTCCCTGCCACTTCTGCTCAGACTTCTCTGCACTGAACTAAGATGGTGCCCACCTTTTATACTCCCTTCTCAATGCACCCAGGAACTGCTTCCTCTCTGCTCCTGCACTACAGGGTTCCCCTTCCTCAGTGTTCCCTCCCCCCACTCCAGCCAGGGACAGGGACTGTCGTGCCCATCTCAGGGGCATATTGGTCGCCCTGCCCCACGGCAATGTGGTGTAATGCATGCAGGTGTCGGGTCCTGATCCACACTACATCCTTACCTGAGAGTGAGATATCACACCTCTGGGTGAGGTGCAATACCTCTGTAGCAACCGAGCCCTCAGGGTGCTACAGTTCCATTTATCTTCAGCCTAGGTGACGTATTGCGATACAGGGCCGTGATTTTGGCTATAAAAGGGTCCCCTAGACCCCTACCCCAAGCTTTTTAAGAGAATCATATATGGCGTGCCAGGAGACTCTATGGAATGCTTTCTCAGCATCCAACGAGAGTATCTAATTACAAATTTTTAACTGCATCTAGCCCAGGAAATACTTTGTGCCTAGTAGCAGGGTCTGCTAGTCAGCGGATTATCCCGGCTGTTAAGCAAGCTACACCACCTGTAGTTTGGACACTTCATTTTTTCAAAGGAAATGCTTCGGGACCACGGGATACTCAGTGAAGAGCATCAGGAGGCACCCCAAGGCATAGAGGCTCGGACTGGCAGTAGGATGCCTTGCGGTGGACAGCCGAGCTCGATCCTTATAAAAGCTTTTTAACTGCAGCAGCTTTAGTGGACGCTACTGGAGCTGGAATTACGCGGCTGCTGGCATGAGACTTGCCCTCCAATAGATCCTTGTAAATGGATTTAAAGTGTATTTATTCAAATTAGAGAGACAATTTAAATTAAAAAGCTTAGAGCTGCCTCCACCACAGGGGGGCTCGCTCGACCCACCAGCGGACAGGCACCAGTATTGGGAGAGGGGGGCTGGCCGTCAGGGTTCACCGCGGCTCTGGCACAAACCCGGCGACACGGAGGTGGCACGGGCAGGAGCGGACTGAACGTGTCGGCTTCTCACTTTTTGGATTTTAGAAGGGCATGACATGCCTATATCTGTGTCTCCCCCTCCTTTTACTCCTCCACCTCATTTCTTTTCGCATGACTATATGTACTTGTCACTTTTCCATGTGTTAGTTGTGTCTTCTGAGCAGTTTGTCAGCTTTTGGACACCTTTGAAGGTGTTTTCTATGTGTTTCTATGTGTTTTTGTTTGCCTGCCATTGGTTTTAACGGTTTTCGAAGGTGTTCGACGAACCGAACCGAACTCGAACACTACGGGGGTGGCTCAACACTACTTCTAACCTTATTAAGGACACAGTACACTATAAAACAAGACACTGTGCAACCCTCTTATACATCCTATTGGAAGGAACAAGAAATATATAATGTCAATCCCATCTGGTCCATATAAAACTTAGACATAGTGATAAAAAGCTATAAATAATATGTGTAGATCTCACCCATTCTCTTGTCCATGGGCATCCTCCAGGGTTTTTTTTTCTCCAGTTCAGTAATCTCCAAATATTCAGGATAAATCTACCCTGGTGATTGCTCCCGCCCTGACAAGGGCAGTACCCAAGTGTCAGGGCGGGAGCAATCACCAGGGGCACGACAGGGTAGATTTATCCTTAATATTTGGAGATTACTGAACTGGAGGATGCCCATGGACAAGAGAATGGGTGAGATCTACACATATTTATATTTTTTTTATCACTATGTCTAAGTTTTATATGGACCAGATGGGATTAACATTATATATTTCTGGTTCCTTCCAATGGGATGTATAAGAGGGTTGCACAGTGTCTTGTTTTAGTGTACTGTGTCCTTAAGGTTAGAAGTATTTTGTGCTGACTCCCTCTAGTGTATAGGGAGCTTGCCTATGATGCAATAGGGGTTTATGAGCTGTTTATATTGGACATTGGAGGTACAAAAAATTAATTATTTTAAGGATCTAATAAAAGTTATATTTTAAAAGTTTTTCCTCTTGGCTGATATTTATCTTGAAGAACTAGGCCACCACCAGAGGAGTCTCACAGAGAACAAAGGTTTGTTCTTGAGTATAGGGGAGTGAAGTGAGATGACTGCCGGGTGAACGATTGCCAAACTATTGCTCAGCCAATTGCTATTTAAACGAATGGGGGCTGGTGCTTTAGATTCATAGCCTTCCCATGACTCTTAGACCTATTCTCTAACCTCATGATGGATAAGTCTCTTTCCTAGAGAGGAGAAAAATCCACTCTGGTTATCCCTATCCAGTAACCAATAGTTTGGGGCTGACCAAGGCTTTATCTGATCTCTCAAAGGGCCCCATTCCACCAAAGTGGTCTTTCTCTATGGTTTTGGTTTCTATGCCCCTAGCAAAGACTAATGTGATATATTATTACTTTTTTTTTCTTTTTTTTGGTCTGATCCATAGTATTAAGAGCAAACAAATTGTCTTTTATTTGCATGTTTCCAATCTATAAAATGTGACGCATTACATGTGTTTTTTTTTTTTTAATGCATGTGGGCTAAATGTGAAAAGTGCATAAAGTTTGACATCTACATAAGGAGTAATATTTCACTTGTGTCCCATTAGTTCATCTCGCTTAACATAAAAAATAGTTTCCTAAGTGGAAGTGAAAACTTAATGATGGAGCTGATTGATTTCCTGGCCGATGAAGTTCACCGCTTAGAAGGAATGTACCAGAAAGCCTGGTTGGAGAGTTACAAGGTATTAAGAGTACTTCCTCCCCCCCCCCCCCCCCCTTACATCCCCCCCCCAAAAAAAAATAAATAAATAAATTAAAAATATTGTGTATTGGCAACAATGACATCTGTATATTTGAAGGGGTTACCTGGAAATATAATATTTCCTTTGGTTGTGGGTTTTTTTTTTTTTTTTAGAACCTCAAAATTACCTTTTAACAATTAGCGATTATTTTGTCTAAGGAAGGTGTCTTTATTGAATTACAATGGCCAGAGTATTGTTACTTGCCTAAACCTGTCCAAGAATGATAGAGGTGACTTTGAGCATGTGCAGTAAGAAGCTTGGCACCTTCCCTTGATGTGTAGGAAGATGTGCTCCCAGGGGATATTCTGTTTTAATAATGGAGATACCAGGAGTGTGAGCCAAGAGGTGGTCCAACATGCCTGTGATCTTACCTCAGCACTCCTGGTATCTTCAGTATTAGAAGAGGCTGCTCACACTGCTGTCCACCCTGTCTACCTGACGTAATACTGGAGACACCAGGAGAGCTAAGGAAAGAAGAGGCTGCTCACAATTCTGTACACCATTTCTATCTAACCTAATACTGGAGCTACCAGAAGTGCTGAGGTAATGGGCTACTCACACTGCTGTCCGCTAGAGATGAGCGAATATTTCAATATTCGGTTCAGATGACGATCATCGAATTTGCAATATTCGCCAATTTATTCGTCGAACATTGCCAAACCTTCAAATGGGCCCAAAAGCTGACAAAACACATAAAATTAGGGGCAGGCACCAGGAAAATGTCATCAGTTGACCCACAGTACAAGTATAATTAATTATTATTTATTATAGCGACATTTATTCCATGGTGCTTTACATGTGAAAAGGGGTCATTGACTGGTAAGAGTGGACCTTGCCTGCGAGGGCGCATGTTGTGATCTGCAACAAGTACTAAGGAAAGACAGGGGAAGGCTTTCCCTACAGTAAGACTAATCTGAATCCCTACGATGTAGCGGGCTGCCTGTTCCTAGTGAACGGACCCGCCTAAGTCCTAGGCTAGTCTGAACAAAGACCTATAGAATAAAGGGAAGGGTCCCTAAAAGAACTAAGGACAGGAACAAAAAAGGGACACCTCCTGAACAGAGAAAGTTGTTGCAGAACACCAAAAGATAAACTGACTAAAAGGTACTAGAGGTCCCAAAAGGACCAAGCGAACGGACAGGCACAGAAGCACCTGGCTAGCAAAACAGTCAAACACTGAAGTCCAGCACAGCCAAAAAGGCGGAGCTGGAATATAAAGGCAGATGGTCACGGGACCGCAAAACACAAGATGGGGGAAAAAAACAAACAGGAGGGTTATAACAGCGCACAAACAATGTACAAGGGATGGGTGAGGATACAGTAGGTCAGGATACAGCTGGTCATGCAGTGGTATGGTGGAGCGGTGGTTACTGCAGGTTGTAGGCTTGTCAGAAGAAGTGGGTCTTTAGCTTCCTTTTAAAGGTTTCCACAGTAGGCGACAGTCTGTGTTGGGGTACAGAGTTACACAGTATGGGAGATGCACAGGACAAATCTTATATGCTATTGTGGCAAGAAGAGATAAGAGGGAAGTAGAGAACGAGATCTTGGAAGGATGGGAGGTTGCGTGCAGGTACAGTAACTAGTACAAGGAGACTAGGTCACACGTATGGAGGAGACAGGTTTTGTATGGCTTGGTATGCCAAAGTTAGGCTTTTTAACTGGAGTCTCTGGCCAACGGGGAGCCAGCGCAGGGATTGACAGAAAGGAGAAGCTGGGGAATAGAGGGGGCGACAGGTGTATTAGTCAGCCAGCACAGTTTAGGAAAGATTGGAGGGGTGCGAGCGTGGTAGAAGGGAGGCCACAAAGCAGGTGTTTTGGTAGGTTCATGGTTGAGGAATGTGCGGATACAGGAGATATTTTGGAGTTGGAAGCAAGTGGAAAGGGAATGGATCGGACGTTTGAAGGACAGATCAGAGTGAGCTACCATTGACTTTGATGGATGGGTTAGTTGGGAGGGGGGTAATGAGATGGTGGCAAGATGATGAATTTATTTTTATCCATGTTAAGTTTTACAAATCTAGCAGAGAAGAAAGATGAAATGGCAAACATACACTTTGTGGGATTCTGGTTTGTAAGGAGGTGATATCCGGTCCAGAGAGGTAGATCTGTGTGTCATCAGCATAGAGGTGATACAGAAAGCCTCAAGACTGAAAAGGGGGAAAGCATGTGTAGTGATGTCCAAAAAATTTTTTCAGTTGATCCAGGCATGGACGAAGTAGGGTATGAGCAGAATCCAAACCCTCGTCACCAGACATTAACCTCTGGGGGTGGGCATGGATAGGTTGGAGAATGAAACCAATACACACCAGAACATTGAGAACTAAACCAGTATACAACAGGGGATGGAGAACTAGACAGCAAGTGTTGGAATCCCCAAGGCTTGCGGGAGAAACCTCTGTATCTAACACTTCCTCCAGTGTTTCTGCTTCCTCCACCTGTGCCCTCAAACTCTGCCTTAATAAGACATATGTTCCAACAGTACTGCTAGAATCCTCCCCACCTCCGTACTGCGCAGACAGGGCTCACCGCAATCGGGCAGTGTTAAAGTTAATATGCCTTGGAGATCGCAGTCATACTGCTGAAGAGTTGTGGACAGCTCTCCAGGCTGAGTTTTAGCAACGGCTGTCTCCACAGAACCTGGAGCAAGGGAAGGCCGTGTGCTATGATGGTGCAAGCCTGGTGGCGGGGCAATTTCACACACGTGCCTTTCATGGCTCGCATTCTCAACCTGATGGTACAGCAATTTCTCCGCCACTTTACCAGCCTGGATACGCTACTGCGTAAGCCACGGTCTCTGTGCTCATTTAAGACTATAAAAATAAGCAGAATCTTTAGTATAAAAACAGACTACTAGACAACAAGCTAACTCCTTCATGATAGAGGCCACCATCTCCTTAGCTTGCTGCTGGTACTTTTCGTTGGGAATGAGCTTGTCTCCAACCAGACTGGAAAATTTCCATTGAATTATGGCACTCCATGGTATTAGCGGTGCACCCAGTACCAGAAGAAAAGCCATGCACAATTTCCTTCTCAGGAATTTTATTTGGTAGACTGAGTGGCTGCCCAAATACATTAGTTTCTCACAAAGGAGCTGAAGATGCTGAGTGGCAGTAGGTGCAAGTTTCTCCAGCATGTGAGACATCCGAGAGGGCAGCACGGTGGCTCAGTGGTTATCACTGCAGCCTTGCAGCGCTGGTGTCCTGGGTTCAAATCCTACCAAGGACAACCTCTGCAAGGAGTTTATGTTCTCCCCCGTGTTTATCGGGGGTTTCCCCCGGGTTCTCACAATTTCCTCCTCAGTAAAAAAGAAAAAAAAACAGCCAAGTGTCCGGGAACCTTCACACAGACTTTTCTTAGCCAGGCCTGCTTCTCTGCAGGGTTGGACGGGCCCACTATAGAACTGGGGAATCCTCTGGTGGGCCCTGGATAGTTCATAGCGCAAACCTTGCATCTGCTTTGGGGCTCTTAAGCGGCGGAGGAAAGTCAGCCCTCAGAATCCAATCATCTGGTGGGCTCAATGTTCTTCAGTCTGACACTGCTTTTGGTGACAATTGTATTTCACCACAGCCATATTCTTTAGTTCGGTGAAAGGACTGGCATAGAGGGAAACCGTATCTAATACGGCTGACATTTCTCCCAGGAAGTCCTCTAAAACAGCTTGTTCCATAAGCAATGGCAGCCCATCCAACATCTGCTTGCACTTCTCAGTGGTGCTTCGACACACAACACACACCTTTCTCCATGCCTTGAATTTAATCACTACAGAGTTGGACAATGGCTTGATCTGCAATGCATTTGAGAAATAACGTGCATAAGCAAAGCCACGGTTTAGGCCACTGAAGGTCCTCATTAAGTGAAACTCATACAGCATTCCCACAGACTGAAAGAGGGGTATCAAGACTTCCAAGACAGCCAAGTCTTCCCTGTCCTCACCAAGAGGATGACTGTCCATGTTCACCTACTCATCCTCATTATCAACCAGTCCACGTTGGGATGAGATGAGGCTGGGCTGTGTAGCATCACCCTGTATAGTTCCTTGCACCACCTGCAATGCCTCCTCTTTAATTGTGAGCTGTGAGCATTTCAGTAGACAGAAGCGGGATGGTGATGCTAATTATGGCGTCATCGCTGCTCACCATCTTGGTGGAGTCCCCAAAGTTTTGGAGGATGGCACAGATGTCAGACATCCATGCCCACTCATCAGCTGTTGTGTGGAGGCTGACCTGAATTCCAACGGGCGTGTTGAAGCTGGTACTCAACAAATGCTCTCTGCTGCTCACAAATCCTTCCTAACATCTGCAGCGTTGGTTTCCAACATATGGTGACATAGCACAACAGTCGGTGAGCTGGAAGCTGCAAATGCTGCCGAAGCACTGCCAGGGTGGCGGAAGCTGACTGACTTTCTGAAATGGGCACACACGTGGCATGCTGTCACAAGCAGATCTGGGTAGGTTTTGAGAAACGGCTGAACCAAAGTTGAGCACATTTAGTGCTCGCTCATCACTAATGTGTACTCCTGTATGGAGAACAATATCAGCACCAAAGATGAAGAATTAAAAGAAGAGATGTAGCCTGCTTTACATACAACAGTAGTAAGACAACCAATTTCGATTTAATCATATGTACCCCTGTGTGGAGAACAATATCAGCACCAAAAATTTGAAACTGACATCTGGCCTGCTGTATGACGTTGGGAACAATGAATTATTTTTAGTGTGGATGAGGCCTGTTTAACATAGGAGATATGCTCCAATCAATTTCAAACTGACATGTCCCCTACAGTATCACCTTAGTAACAGAAGAATTTTTTTTTTCCTCTATGGCGAACCGTATTTGCACCAAAGAATTAAAAAATGAAATGTAGCCTGTTTTATATACCACGGTAGTAAGAAAACAAATTTCAATTATATTGTGTGTACCCCTGTGATGACAACCCCCACCCCCAAAGGGTTAACGTCTGGTGACGTGGGTCAGAAAGCTGCTCGGACCCAACTTTTTTTTTTTTTTTTTTCCCCTTGTATGGAGAAAAATATTTGCCCCAAAGAACTTTAAGCTGAGATTTAGTCTGCTTTGTATACCAATTTTAAGTTTATCATGTCTGTGTACCCCTGTGTGAAGAACAATATCTGCACCAAAGAATTAAAAGATGAAATATAGCCTGCTTTATATACCAAGGAGGAAAAGAAAACAATTTCTATCTTGTGTACTCCTGTGACAACAATATCTGCACCAAAGAATTAATTTAGTTAAAAAAGAAAAAAAAAAAAAGTGGAGTACAAACTGTTTTCACTGCGCTGCTGGTCAGCTACTTGGAAAGTACGTCTAAAATCCAAAGGTTCCAATAGAGGATTTTTAATTTTTTGTACTGTTACAAATTAAAATCAACGCGTTTTTGAAGTTTTCTCCAACTTAATATTAATTTGTAACAATACAAAAAATAAAAAATCCTTTATTGGAACCTTTGGATTTAAGACGTCCTTTCCACGTGATTGACCAGCAGTGCAGTGAAAACCGTTTGTACTCCACATTTTTATCTATTTTTGGTCTATTGATCCACGGTTGTACAGCAGCTGGTATAAGCATACATATTGTTGCAGATTGCAACTTGTCAAGGTGAGTGCAAGAGTTAATTTATCTGCACTATTTTAACCAGTTAAATCCCTATTTTGCGCTCATTATCTTTCTAGTGTCTTGACTTCAAAGAATTAATTTCAGTTGAGTATAACTATAATGGGGTCCTACACCTTTTCCACTACAGCCAACCCAGCAGATGGAGACACAATCAGGAGTGTTTACATTTAAAAAGAATTGCTGCCTAAGACCACCATTTCTATGGCCAACAGATTAGAGATGGTGGAGTTCAATCTCTTAGCTTTGTCATGTGTAGGAGGAAACAGTATTTTACGTGACCACAACTATGGGACCGAGGGCTGGCTGCGGCGCTGAGAGGGCGGAGTACGGTGAAGCGGACAAACTGCTAGACCGTGAGTGAGGTGCAGGTGGAGATGTTACAGAGTATTGAGAAACGTGGTGTCCTCGGTGAAGCAAACACAGCAGGCATGTCCGCTTCCGTTACAGCTGACGGGCTCTCACTCAGCCTGACTGGAGCAGGTATACAACCATAGGTTCTACGGTCGGAGACCAGGGTGACAATACTTGGCATGGTAGGAGGAGGACGAAGAAGAAGCAGATGAGGTTGATGGGGCGGCTGATGGTTGTTGAGGTCCGCATTTTATTGCAGTGAGATTGCCAGAGTAATGCATATTGATTGAGCAGCACAGTACTGTCCACTTGAACCTCAGGTATCTGAGTCTCATCAGGATCACCTCTCCCGGTGGTTGTCTGGTGACTAGGGTCAGGAACCTGCTGGGACCCTACATCGTCCTGCTCCGAATCCAAACGAAAAAATGTTGGGCATCCGTGCAGATGCTTTCCTTTTCTTCTTTACTATGTGAATATTTGGAGTAGACTTCTGATGCCCATGGTAGAGTGAGTGAACAGTTCTACAAACTTTTCCATCTGTGGTTCGCTACAGTCAGTTGGGCACTTGGACAGTTGTGACGCGGGGGATGCAAGGGTAATTGGGGTGCCACATCTGTGGACTGTACTGTGTGTGATGAGGTGGAGGAAGAACACGAGAGGCCACTTGAAGCAGCGCTTGCTATCCACTGGAGCACCTGCTCTTTCTGACCCTTATCAACAAGGTGTATCGCTGTGTGGCTGCCAAAGAACAAGAGTGGAGTAGCCCATTCAGTAACAGTTGTCAGTTGTCTTTGGATAGGACGTGACTGTGTTGGTTCACTAGTGCTTTTACTAACATTACCACCTACCCCACATATACCTTGAACACCAAGCCTATTCCCCCTTACACCACGACCTCTTTTTCCCACTCATTGCTCAGTGTGGTAGGAGCACGCTATTGGCAAAAAAAAATAGGTTTTCTACTCTGCACCAGTTCTGCACACACCTGAATTTCAGCGGCACTAAATGACAAGGTGACATGTTGCTTGCTGTATCACGTTAGTAATAGAAGAAAGTATTTTTTTGTGTGGATGACACCTGTATAACATAGCAGATAAGCTCCAAGATGTATCAAACTCGGATCTAGCCTGCTGTATCACATTAGTCACAGCAAAAAAATAGATTTTTTTTCTCTGCATGAGCTCTGCATACAGCTGAATTTCACCCCCCAAAAATGACAAGGTGGGCTAGTAGGACTTGCTTGCTGTATCACATTACCAAATGAAAAAAATAGATTTTATTAAGGGCTACTCGCACATGGAGCACAATAGAAGCAGTGCACAACAGAGTCCTAGGACATGGCCCTACTGTTTGTGTGGGCCTCAGTAATGGCACAAAAAAATTCTGCTGGAAAGTCTATTTCACAGACACTCAGGACACTAGTTATCTAAACTATCTGACTTCGAAGAAACCTCCTATCTAGCTAAAATCTCCGTATGCAGGAGAAACAGTGTTTGTGACCAGTTGCAAGCATAAAATGGCACTCACACAACATGTCTGCTCTTTATATAGAGAGGACATGTGCTTTCAGCAGCCAATGGCACAAGCCCTTGTGTCTGGACAGCGTGGATGCTTCCTGCGCCCTGATTGGCTAGCCGCGCTTTGCACACACAGAACAACAAAAGTCACAAGCACATTAGCAAGGAGCTGCTCTCAGCTTCTGTCACCTCTCCCCCTCGCTCATCATACACCAGCAGTATGCTAGCCAAAGTGTTAAACTCATTAGTTGCAACACAATTTTCCTGCACTTTTTCACCAAATGTTACCGATTTTTGGAAAAAGTTTCCATGTTTCCGATCACGAATCTGAATGTGCCGAATTTAACATTTTTTTTCTAACATATTCGCTCTTCACTACTGTCCACCATGTTTCTGACCTAATAGTGGAGATACTGGGAGTGCGGAGGTAAGAGGCTGCTTACACTGCTGTCCACCCTGTCTAATCTAACACTGCAGAAACCAAGAGAGCCGAGATAGGAAGGGGCTGCTCACTCTTCTGTCCTCCCTTTTTCTGAATGACTATACATGATATAGATTATATCTTGAGGTTACTGCAGCAGAGCTTCATGCTATACTATTTTCTACTGAACTTTCTCATAGGCACCTGTGATAACATTCTACAAGAAGCTTGTCAATGTATTAGGATTGCCTCCAGTATAATTCTGTAGTGATTACATTCCTACACAAGACTATTTCTATTGGCTAATTAGATGTATTAAAGCTACTGTAATTCTAATATTTCCAGTTAAATTTTTTTGGAAATTCAAGAGAACCCCTTTTAATTGAAAAGTAAAGTAATTTAATTAGAGGATATTTCACTAGTCTTGTCAAGCTAAAATAGCATTAATAGTGGATATCTATCATATCTGTTGGTCAGATATTAGCTGGTGAAATTTAGATTTTAATTTGTGAAGCCCAAGGGGTCAATAGCAGAGATTTGTCTCTGGGGGTGTTTACTTTTTCCCCTGCATGACGTTGACCATTTATAAGCTGGTAACTTCATGTAGAGATAGAGGGGAGAAAAAAAAACTCTCCACCCCATACGTGGTTAGATCTGGCACTTTGTGTGAGACATTAGTTCTGAGCTTATAGAATATGCAATATAATATACTAAAAAAATAACCTGTGAAAAAATTTTTTTTAGGCTCAGTGCCCACGATGCAGAAATGCTCCGGATTTTTCCTGAGCATTTCTGCATGCGGATTTTACATGTGTTTTTTCAGCCAGGGACAAGCGTTTTGCACATGCGATTTCGCATGCGTGTTAAGCGCTTTTCCAAGCGATTTTAGCATCACTTGGAAAAGTGCTTGACAACTTGGTCACACTATATAAATCCATGCAATTGGCATGGCTTTATATAGTGTGACCAAGTAATAGTTAAAAAAAAAAGAATAAAATTGTAAAAAATAATAAAAAAAAACAAACAAAAAAACATTATACTTGCCTTCCGATGGCCCCCGGGCTCCTTCAGTCTCCCCGGTGGCTCGCAGTGGTGTTAAAGGACCTTCCATGACTTCATTTAGTCATGTGACATGTCACGTGACCGCCGACATCAGCGGTTGCGTGACCTGTCACATGACTAAAGGACGTCATGGAAGGTCCTTTTACACCATCACGAGCCACTGGGGAGCTAGGACGCACTGTACAGGAGACCTGGGGCCATCAGAAGGTGAGTATGTTTATTTTTATTTTACATTATTTTTTTTTTTATACAGGTACTATTTTACCCGGGTCTGGAGGAGAGTCTCCTCTTCTCCAGACCCGGGTACCATCCACACAGTGAATCGCTTAATATCCGCATGTGTACATGTAGTCATGTGGATATTAAGCGATTCAATGCAAGTCAATTGGCGGCAATTGCGCTGCGTGTCCGCAAAACTAATGGACATGCTGTGGATTTTTCCGCAATGATAATCCGCAGCGGAAATTTCCGCAGCATGTGCTCAGCATAAGCGGATTATCATTGGGGAACATTGCAGACCTTCTACCAAGCGTTTTTTAAGTGTTTTCGTGGCGGAATTGCCCATGCGGAAACGCTTAAAAAACCGCATAGTGGGCACACATCCGTATTATATCTTTTGGAACTTGTAATATATTACATAATCTTTTTTTTTTTTTTCTGTTTCACCTTAGTTGGCAGAAGATGTAAGAAAATGTTTGCTGCCTCTTGGACAATCTTCTGAAAGTTACATTAACAGATGCAAACAATTTTGGGTAAGTAATTTTAATTATTGTAGAAGTATTCCACAGATACAAAAATTAACTGATTCATTGAAATTGTTATGAGACCAGGAAACAAGCTTCGTGATGGGATATGATCATTGGTTCTCGAGCAAAAACTCCTTGAGTGGTTTACCATTTATCCATTTCCATTTATCCATTTTTTTTTTTTTTTTTTTTTAATTTAGATGCAATTCCAATCTATAAAGTGCCAGAAGCAAGATTATACCCAGGACCTATCCATCCATTATTATTATAAAAGTGTCGCCCACTTTCTTAAAGACTTTGTTGTGCATTGGAGGGAAGTTATCACCAAATGTGTGCAATATATATCGGGTATGCTATCCTATTTTATCATTTTAATAGTTATTTTGCAAGAATATAATTGAAGAGGTGTCAGAATTCCTGTTGTCATTTTACAGTTTGACCACTAGTGGCTGTTATTGTTCACCTTAATTGTGCTGCAATCCCGCTCCTTAACACTGGAGGCTGCTGTTGTGTTCTGCAATTGCCCTTTACTAAGATGGCAGATTCAGAACCTGTGGGGACCATTTTGTTTCCTGTTTGGGCCTACTTAAAGCCACATGGATCTCACTCATTGCTTGAGTATTGTCTAGCTGTTAGCCTAGTTCCAGTCTCCAGCTCCTGAACATTCTTACCCAAAATGTTCTCGCCTATCTTCAGATTGTTTTCTACAACTCCTTTGCTATATCTAAGAACATCTACTAATGCCTGCCATTTCCTGCTCATGCTCCTTTGGCCACTGGTTTCCAGCAGTACTACGCAACATCGTAACAAGAGGAATTAAGGGATCAAAATGAATTAAAAGATTACTATCCCTAGATGGTATAGCCATCTTTTTCCTGAGGCCAAAGGAGTTTTAGAGCATTGTATTCAGTGTTGATATTTTCACCTACTACCCATTAGAGATGAGCGGTGTTCGACTAGAACTGTTCGCCAATCTCAAATTCGAGCTGTTTTGGGCGGTGTTGGAGTTGTTCGACGAACCCGAACGATTTGCAAAAAATTCGGCTGTTCGAGGTTATGTTCGATAACTGTTCGTGCACCAAAAGCGTGTCCTGCATGTCTGGTGCTATTTAGAGCACCAATCATGCAGGGATTGTCTGCCACTCACTGTAATGCCACAGCCATGGTGGTTGTGGCATTACAGTGATTGCCCAAATCGATGGGAACAGTGCCAACAGTGAAACATGAAAAGCCGGCAATTCAGCAGCGGCATACACCGGTACCCGACAATTTAGAACCGAAAGAATAGAGCTTCACACATAGATTAGATAGATATAAACATGTCAGCCACATATATACGAAGTACAGTGAAAGTGCTGCTTACTGTACTTGTCATTTAGCGTAAAGGATTTATCAAAAAAAATAATAGTGTTTTCATGCACCGTCTCTTTAAAAAAGCCGGCCGGCAATTCAGCAGCGGTACCCGACAATTTAGAATAGAAGGAATAGAGAATCACACATAGATTAGATAGATAGAAACATGTCAGTCACATATATATGAAGTACAGTGACCGTGTTGCTTACTGTACTTGTCATTTAGTGTAAAGGATTTATTAAAAAAAATAATAGTGTTTTCATGCACCGTCTCTTTAAGAAAGCCGGCCGGCAATTCAGCATCTGTACCCGACAATTTATAACAGACAGAATAGAGCTTCACACATAGATTAGATAGATAGAAACATGTCAGTCACATATATATGAAGTACAGTGATAGTGTTGGTTACTGTACTTGTCATTTAGTATTAAAATAAAGGATTTATTATTAAAAAAATTGGCGTGGGGTTCCCCTTAATTTTAGGCTCTAGCGGAGGTTAAGCAGACAGCTGGGGCAGATGTTTGAAGCCTGGGAAGGGGGTAATACCCACGGAGCTTCCCAGGCTACTAATATCAGCCCCCAGCTGAATACATAGCCTTTACTAGCTATTAAAATGGGGGACCCCCCCAAAAAAATGACGTGGGGTCCCCCCTAATTTAATAGCTAGCAAAGGCTAGGCAGACAGCTGGGGGCTGATATTAATAGCCCAGGAAGGGAGCCATGAATATTGGCCCCCTCCCAGGCTAGAAACTCCAGCCGTCAGCCGCCCCAGAAATGGCGCATTCATAGGATGCGCCAATTCTGGCACTTAGCCTCGCTCTTCCACGCTGCCCTGGTGCGGTGGCAGGGGGTAATAGGGCTGGGGTTGATGTCAGCTTATAATGCCAGCTGACATCAAGCCCAGGTTAGTAATGGAGAGGCGTCTATAAGACACCCCCATTACTAACCCCATAGTCAAAGTTAAAAAAAACACAAACACCCAGAATAAAGTCCTTTAATTGAAATAAACACACAATTCTTTATTGTTCTAAATTAAACCATACTTACAGTCACGCCCATTCCAGCTGAAGCCAACGATCTCCTGTAATAAAAATAAAATAATAAAGCAACCTCATCCTTACCTTTCCATGGTTCCCACGACAGCTTCAGCTCTGCTACATCGAGATGACAGGCTGGACCGCAGCAGAACGCCGCCATCCAGCCTGTCATCCCGCAGACACTGAGAAGAGCAGGCTTGCTTGCGCTCCACATTGTCTCTCTGTGACGGCATAAAGATGAGCCGAGGTCATGTCCAATGAACTCGGCTCACCTCATGCACGTCACTTACAGCGTGGGAGAATTCTCACGCTGAAGCGCTGAGTGCAGGAGAATTTTCCCACGCTGTCAGTGAGGTGCATGAGGTGAGCTGAGTTCATTGGACATGAGCTCACCTCATGCACGTCACTGACAGCGTGGGAGAATTCTCCTGCACTCAGCACTTCAGCGTGAGAATTTTCCCACGCTGTCAGTGACGTGCATGAGGTGAGCCGAGTTCATTGGACATAACCTCGGCTCATCTGGATGCCGTCACAGCGAGACACTGAGGAGCGCAAGCATGCCTGCTCTTCTCAGTGTCTGCGGGATGACAGGCTGGATGGCAGCGTTCTGCTGCGGTCCAGCCTGTCATCTCGATGTAGCAGAGCTGAAGCTGTCGTGGGAACCATGGAAAGGTAAGGATGAGGTTGCTTTATTATTTTTCTTTTATTGCAGGAGATCGTTGGCTTCAGCTGGAATGGGCGTGATGGTAAGTATAGTTTAATTTAGAACAATAAAGAATTGTGTGTTTATTTCAATTAAAGGACTTTATTCTGGGTGTTGTGTTTTTTTTAAATACTTTACTAGAAATTCATGGCGGTCATGTCTAATACTGGCGTGACCCCATGAATTTTGGGCTTGGGGCCAGCTGATAATACCAAGCTGGCCCTAACCCCTTTATTACCCAGTGAGCCACCGCACCAGGGCCCTGGATGAGTTGGGTACAGCGCCAGAAGATGGCGCTTCTATGAACGCGCCATTTTCCGGGGTGGCTGCGGACTGCAATTTGCAGCGGGTGGGGCCCAGAAAGCTTGGGCCTCCCTGCGCTGCAGATTCCAGCCCCCAGCTGCCTAGTTGTACCTGGCTGGACACAAATATAGTGCGAAGCCCCACTTCAATTTTTTTAAATTATTTCAGGAAATTCATGAAATAATTTAAAGAAAATTGACGTGGGGCTTCGCCCTGTTTTTGTGTCCAGCCAGGTACAACTAGGCAGCTGGGGGCTGGAATCCGCAGCGCAGGGAGGCCCAAGCTTTCTGGGCCCCACCCGCTGCAAATTGCAGTCCGCAGCCACCCCGGAAAATGGCGCGTTCATAGAAGCGCCATCTTCTGGCGCTGTACCCAACTCATCCAGGGCCCTGATGCGGTGGCTCACTGGGTAATAAAGGGGTTAGGGCCAGCTTGGCATTATCAGCTGGCCCTAAGCCCAAAATTCATGGGGTCACGCCAATATTAGACATGACCACCATGAATTTCTAGTAAAGTATTTAAAAAAACACAACACCCAGAAAAAAGTCCTTTAATTTGAAATAAAGACACAATCCTTTATTGTTCTAAATTAAACCATACTTACCATCACGCCCATTCCAGCTGAAGCCAACGATCTCCTGCAATAAAAGAAAAATAATAAAGCAACATCATCCTTACATTTCCATGGTTCCCATGACAGCTTCAGCTCTGCTACATCGAGATGACAGGCTGGACCGCAGCAGAACGCTACCATCCAGCCTGTCATCCCGCAGACACTGAGAAGCGCAGGCTTGCTTGCGCTCCACAGTGTCTCTCTGTGAGGGCATCCAGATGAGCCGAGTTAATGTCCAATGAACTCTGCTCACCTCATGCACGTCACTGACAGCGTGGGAAAATTCTCCTGCACTCAGCGCTTCAGCGTGGGAGAATTCTCACGCTGAAGCGCTGAGTGCAGGAGAATTCTCCCACGCTGTCAGTGACGTGCAGGAGGTGAGCTGAGTCATCCCGCAGACACTGAGAAGAGCAGGCTTGCTTGCGCTCCACATTGTCTCTGTGACGGCATAAAGATGAGCCGAGGTCATGTCCAATGAACTCGGCTCACCTCATGCACGTCACTTACAGCGTGGGAGAATTCTCACGCTGAAGCGCTGAGTGCAGGAGAATTCTCCCACGCTGTCAGTGACGTGCAGGAGGTGAGCTGAGTCATCCCGCAGACACTGAGAAGAGCAGGCTTGCTTGCGCTCCACATTGTCTCTCTGTGACGGCATAAAGATGAGCCGAGGTCATGTCCAATGAACTCGGCTCACCTCATGCACGTCACTTACAGCGTGGGAGAATTCTCACGCTGAAGCGCTGAGTGCAGGAGAATTTTCCCACGCTGTCAGTGAGGTGCATGAGGTGAGCTGAGTTCATTGGACATGAGCTCACCTTATGCACGTCACTGACAGCGTGGGAGAATTCTCCTGCACTCAGCGCTTCAGCGTGAGAATTTTCCCACGCTGTCAGTGACGTGCATGAGGTGCGCCGAGTTCATTGGACATGAACTCGTCTCATCTTTATGCCGTCACAGCCAGACACTGCAGAGCGCAAGCATGCCTGCGCTTCTCAGTGTCTGCGGGATGACAGGCTGGATGGCAGGATTGTGTCTTTATTTCAATTAAAGGACTTTATTCTGGGTGTTTGTGTTTTCTTTTAACTTTGACTATGGGGTTAGTAATGGGGGTGTCTTATAGACGCCTCTCCATTACTAACCTGGGCTTGATGTCAGCTGGCATTATAAGCTGACATCAACCCCAGCCCTATTACCCCCTGCCACCGCTACAGGGCAGCGTGGAAGAGCGAGGCTAAGTGCCAGAATTGGCGCATCCTATGAATGCGCCATTTCTGGGGCGGCTGACGGCTGGTGTTTCTAGCCTGGGAGAGGGCCAATATTCATGGCTCCCTTCCTGGGCTATTAATATCAGCCCCCAGCTGTCTGCCTAGCCTTTGCTAGCTATTAAATTAGGGGGGACCCCACGTCATTTTTTTTGGGGGGTCCCCCATTTTAATAGCTAGTAAAGGCTATGTATTCAGCTGGGGGCTGATATTAGTAGCCTGGGAAGCTCCGTGGGTATTACCCCCTTCCCAGGCTTCAAACATCTGCCCCAGCCGTCTGCTTAACCTCCGCTAGAGACTAAAATTAAGGGGAACCCCGCGCCAATTTTTTTAATAATAAATCCTTTATTTTAATACTAAATGACAAGTACAGTAACCAACACTATCACTGTACTTCATATATATGTGACTGACATGTTTCTATCTATCTAATCTATGCGTGAAGCTCTATTCTGTCTGTTATAAATTGTCGGGTACAGATGCTGAATTGCCGGCCGGCTTTTTTAAAGAGACAGTGCATGAAAACACTATTATATTTTTTAATAAATCCTTTACACTAAATGACAAGTACAGTAAGCAACACTGTCACTGTACTTCATATATATGTGACTGACCTGTTTCTATCTATCTAATCTATGTGTGATGCTCTATTTCTTCTTGTCTAAATTGTCGGGTACCGGTGTATGCCGCTGCTGAATTGCCGGCCGGCTTTTTTAAAGAAAGCGTCTTCTGAGCAGTTTGTCAGCTTTTGGACACCTTTGAAGGTGTTTTCTATGTGTTTCTATGTGTTTTTGTTTGCCTGCCATTGGTTTTAACGGTGTTCGACGGTGTTCTAAGGTGTTCGACGAACAGTTCGACGAACAGTTCCTCGAACATCCCGGTGTTCGACGAACCGAACCGAACCCGAACACTACGGGGGTGGCTCAACACTACTACCCATCCAGTAATATAAAGGAAGGGCCGTTATTAAAGGGATTCTCCAGCACAATCAGGTGCCTCTCACTTCCTCAACTGAGTTGAACGGTGGCGTTGACACCTGCTAAAATAGGTGCACAATTGTCCTGTTCCCTATTCTAATAATGCACGTGCACAACATCTGTCATTGTTCACCAGATAACCTCTTTAAGGCCTTAATCACACATCAGTATTTGTAACCAAAGTGGTGTAACCTATACAGAAAAATAGAGGCGTTCACATCTTTTCTTATTTCGGAGCCACTGCTTGGTTACAAATGCTGATGAAATTCGAACCAAAATTAGTTGATGTGAAGAAGCTCTAAATCCTCTGCCCACTTATGACAATGAGATGACTCTGCTGACATTGTCTCAGTCTACACAGTAAACTTGAAAATTAAATTAAGGTGTTGTAGAACTGCCTGAAGTTGTTTTTTTTTTTGTCTTTTTTATTTTTTAATAATAAAAGAGTTCCCTTGACTTCTGTAGAGAACAAGTTTAGTTTCTGTCATGGCTTCAATAAATAAGGTCTACAGTATTATAAAATATTGGCATTTTTAGGATTTGTTATCCTGAAAGAAAAAAAGTTTGGTATACTTTAGTTTTATACATTCTTTTGGAATCTTTCTTATATCTTTGGCTATGTAAGAAATGGCTTTCTAATATTAGCGAGACATTCCAGAACACAATTTGCACGAAGACTCTCAAATCTTTGTTTTATGTGATGTAGCCTTCATGTTAACTTAACCAATGATGGATCACTTGAATACATGTTTTGGTTTACAGATGGAACTATGGACTTTTTATCAATGAAGCAGGACTTGGAGGGATTTTTCAAAAGTGCTTCTCTGTCAGCCAAAGCGTTCTCCTCTTTGTGCAATGAGACTGCTGGCCACCATCAAGACTTTGACCTGTCACTGGTGATGAAGAACATTGAGGCAGCTGTCCCTGAATTGCATTCTTCAGTCGGAAATTTATTGCGGCTAATTAAGGTGCTGGGAGGTATTAATTCCGGGATGTTACACTCGACCAACAATAGGCAATTGCTTGGAGATCCTAGAGCTGACCTCGGCATTCATTTGTGGGGGAGAAGCAGAGACTCTGTAAGGGTGGCAATAGCAAAATGGAATTATGAAGCCATGCTGAGGGAAAATATGAGTTATGAAAGAAAAAAAGCACTAACTTGACCATCTTGATCATTTTGAGGATTTGTAGTCACTTAAAACCTTATAAAGTAATTATTCATGTAAGTATCTACTTTAAAACCTCAACTACTTGGAATCTTGGCTGAGTTCAGGGTCTGGACTTCTCAATTGTAATGACCTAATTTAAAATAAGTCCTAAAATGTAGAATAATGACTTAAAAAAAAAAAAAAAAAAAAATCTAGTGTTAATGTAAGAATTGCTCGATTTAAGTAATGTGTTTTTGTGATGTGTAGCATTATTTCATATTGGCTTGTGCGTGTCGTATTCCTATATCCTCTATCTCTTTATTTAAAGTGAATCTGTCATGTCGTCCCTCCCACCCTCCAAAAAAAAAGCTATTCACTTGCAGATCTAGGGTTAATTTGCAGATAAATAGCCTTTAAAATCCTGCCTGGCTGCCTTACTGGAAGAGTGGCTACAGGGAGAAAATTAACTTGTATCCTCCCTGCAGCCTCTTGCTTCCAGTCATTGGGGCGGGACAGAGAATGGTTATAGTCACTGCTCACTACACAAGAAGAGCTGCTGTAATTACTCACCACACATGGATTAATTGAAGCCTTCTCTGCCCACATGCTGCAGAGCTGACTGTCAATCAAAGTTTCCAGGGAGTGATTACAGTCAGGTCACTGTGCAGTGAGCAAGAACTATAATCTTCATTCCCTGCACCGCCCCGATGACTAGAAGCAAGCGGTGCGGGGAGGGATAGAAATTCACTTGAGCTGTTTCTTCAGTAAGCCAGATGGGCAGGATTTTAACTCTACCTGCTGATTAGCCCTATATTTTACTCGTCTGCCTCCCTTTAAATGGCCTTTCTGCTCATTGCCCTTTACAATCACTTCTTGGTTTTGTATTTGTTCTTAATAATAAAGTATATATGCTATGACTAGCTCCACCATGCACTCTTTTTTTTTTTTTTTTTTTTTTTTTTTTTCTTTTGTTGTTTTCTCAATAGCATTTGCTGGTAAATTTATAGAGCTTATAATTTACAGGGGTCTTTCACACGTGATTTTTATAGTTCTTTTTAGAATTAATTTCTCAATCAGGTGCAGCAGGCATTTGCATAAATGTTTTTTTTTTTTTTTTCCAACAGTGTCAAAGTTCTGCAAATTTGCATTCAGGTTTTCTTTTGCATGCCACTTGATTTCCTGTATCATTTGCAAAACTTCCCGCCACTTTCTACCACAATGAGACAATGAACTGGATTTTTATTTTTTTTTCACAGCATGAAAATCTCAATCCAAAATAAAAACTATCCTTAAATTGCAATATTGTTGAGCAAGCATTTCTGATTAGTCTGGAGTGCCTTCACTAAAAGGAACATTGCAGTCTTGTTCCTTGTTTCGTTTGCATTTCAAAATAGAGCTCGAATTGAATCTTACAACCATTTGAAGCTGATCTGTGAGTACTGGGTTTATTATGCTTATATGTACTTTGTGTATATATTCTTGCCTTTGTAGCTTAATCACATTATGCAGCGCTTTACATACATTGCCACCACTCGCTCTTCTTATTGGAGATCTCAATTGAAAAAGTCATATACACAAAAATTTTGGAGTTGGGAAGGAAACCAAACTAAATACTAAAAACATAAAAACTCGAAGAAGATGTTTCCTTTATACAGCCGGAACGCTGCCTATAACACAAGCTGCTGTATGTGATATATTCTATTAGAATCTTCCCGAAAAACAGACTGGATCAACCCTTAAAGAATTATTGACCCCTGCGCACCCATGACCCTCTTGATGGATGTGGGGCACTTCCCAGAATACCTTACATTTTCACATTTGCCTAGCCATCATTATTGTCATTTTTGTTTTCAAAGTTTCTCATCCTTATAATTGCCATTTTAAGGCTTTCTACACACAAACTGTAAAAATGACTGATTTGTAAGGAGGGCGAATGGTGGAACTTTCAATTATTTGCAGCCAATGGAATCTATTGTTGCTGGTTGCTTTAAAAGGAATCTGTCCATAGGATCACCCCTCCTAAGCGGTCTATATGGGTATCCAGGTCCTAGGATGCTGATTAAAGTGATACTTCGATATCTACATTCTGATGGCTTATTCCAGAGAAATCTACTCTTTCCAGGACATTTCTACTGACAGCACCACCAGGAGGTAGCCCTTTTTATCCTTGATAGGAACAGGACCACATAAGAGGTTAAATAGCCCCTGCCACAACCACCCACCAGTGTTTTTCTTGTCCCTATCAGGAACATACCAGGGATGACTGAATGTGCTCCTTAATACTCTGTTATAACTTGAGTATCATGGTGCACAGGTGTGCTCGTTACTTGGTGAGCAATGGGCAGTGCTTGAATTCAAACTTGAATCCCCGCATCTTTGGTGCTGGTTATGCAGCCAATAAGCTTGCAGGGATTGCCTGTGTCACTGTAATGCCATTGCTATCTTGGCAGTGGCCTTACTGTGAATGGCTGGCCGTCTGACATCAGATTATAAAAGCATGCAGCGCCAGGATCGGCACACTGATGCCATTGCACCGCTCTGTAACAGTTCATATTGGAGGCAGAGTGTGCTTGTCCAGGTGTCTGTGTGCACAGTATAATGATTGTGACTAGCCCAGGGGATGGGGATGACTCGGTACCCGGGCCTTTTGCCTGGCCTTTGGGGATGTCGCGGTGGTCGGCTCCCGGGCCAGTACCCTGTGGTCAGCTTTAAAAAAGGGGAATTGTATACTGGTATAATAGGTTTGTTAGTTTTATGAAAGTTCGTGACACCACCTGTGGCTTATGGTGAGAATCACCAGTGCTGCGGCAGTCCACTGAGGCCGAAGATAAGGCAGCTCGATGGTATAGCTCCCCACAGGTGGAGCTAGGCCTCAGGGCAGCGTACGGAGACGGGGGATGCAGGACAGGCGAGACCCAGCGGGGTCAGAGCAAGAACAGGGACAGACATGATAGTCACTTCAGTACCTTTTACTGATGGAAATTCGGGCACATCCCAGAGCACTGTAGGGTGAAGGGTGCATATCAGGATCCTCCCCAATGAGTGGGTTTTGGGCCTCCTGTTTCTTGCCTCTGCTTAGTAAGTTTCTGACCTGCCTGGAGCTAGGCCTAACTTTGTCTCTGTCCTGCGCTGGCTGACCTTGTGGTAGGGCCTTGTCTTGGAATACACGCTCCTCAGCTTGCGGGGCCTATGTGTCTCCCGGCTCTGTTACATATCAGCACTTTAGCGATCCTGGGACTTGTAGTCCTCCAGGGATTCCGGTTATACCTTACTGGGTCATAGAGATCCCGGTAAGCTTGGACCCGGTGTCTGGTAACTTCTTCGGGGTGAGCCGGTTAAGCTCCTCTGCCCCCTATGTACTAACTCTCCACTCGCCTTCGGCCTACTCGGGCCCTCACTAGACTATACACACGAACGGCAGCTTGCCGCGCTTCACCGATCTTATGGCGCCGGCACACCTAAAGCTCCCTATTCTGAGCTAACAACTGAGTCTGGACTGTGCTCCACTGCAGGCTGACCTCTCTCAGGCTTCTCTACTGCAGTAACTCTCTCAACAGACTTGACTAGACTGAGCTCGACTCCGTATTCAGGTCTGTACTTGCTGAACTCTCCAGAGGAACTGAACTGCCTGGCTCCACCTTCCCTATTTTTATCCCTAACGGGCTCCCTCTGCTGGTCTGAGGTGGAAGGTGGAGATCTGTGAATGTTTATGGGGGGCCTCTTTTGGAGGAATCAATCAATGCACTCTTCCAGGATCTGTGATACCAAGCGCAGCTGGGTGTCATAATTGCATACTGTACTGTTGATACTAATGCTGAAGATGAACAATCAGACTAAGAGCCCTTGTCAGGGCTAATCCTGTGCTTTGCTGTTTGTATCACATACATTCTGCATTTAGTGTAGGGAGAGTGTGTTGCAGGAGCAGGGAGAGTGGCAGAATACAGTCTGTAGACAGAGATTAGGTCCACGCAGTCCGTTGGCAAATATATAGCTGCAGCTTTTTTTTGCGGGGGCTGACACAATGGAATATATTTTGATCCATCAAGTATTGCATTCTTTGAGGTCCTTTTGTGTTCTAGAACACTCCCAAAAATTGTTAAAACATTTTCCTGAGTTCTGTTTCTCAGCCACACAGTATAATGTGGTCTGTGAACATTTCTGGGATCTCTAAAACTGAGAAAAAGCTGTTCATTTTTATTTTTAGGGTTCCATTTCTCTGTAGCCCATTAAGCACGTAGTATTGTATGGCAATGATGGCAGAATCACGCAAGACTCCTGAGGGAATGAGTGTAGGAATTTGAGCCAGAGGAAGCTGACTCAACAGCAAAGGTGGCAGAAGCCTGTGGTCCTTATCCATCCGATATCCCTGACCCACCAAGGCCTGAGCCCAGGCCACATCCTTTACCGATATGGTTCTTGCGGACTGCAGGCTGTAGAGCCAGGGTCCAGGAACTGGTGAGCGGACTGCAGGGCCTGGGCTGTTTGGAAGAGACAAGGAGGCGAACCAAGACCAGGTCTGGACAAATGCTGTAAGGCCCACTAGCCATAAGGTACTGTGAGTTGGCATTGCAGGGGGTGGTAGTTACTTGTGACCGTCAGCGGAGAAGGGGGTCCATTGAAGAGTTTGGGACCTGTCATCACATCTCATTCAACCATCGTACAGTAGAGCTGGAACACTTGCCTTGAAGGCTGCAAGAGCTGACGGCTGGAACCAGGGTCATGTTCCTCAAAATGGAGGGGCAAAATTGCTGGTATGCAGTGGGTCTGATCCCAGAAGGAAGGGAGCAAGATTGGATTTTGGCCTGGGAGAGGCTCCTCGATGCTGCTCGAGACAGGCTACCAACGCCCCCGAGAGATCGTATTGTCCTTGGAGTTCCCCACCTCTTATGCATAAGAAGCCGATGGTGCAGGTTACACAGGGGGTGGTTACCCATTTCTGTATGTCGGGGGCTCCGGCACTACCTCAAGCTGGGTCACTTACAGCCCAGGCACCTGGTAATCTGGCTCCAAGAAGCAGGTGGAGGCAGTTCCCCCAGCCCCAAGAGGAAGGAGAAGAAGCGGACACCTGAAGAGAATTACTGTATTATCCTCCTTACTACACTGCTCAAAAAAATAAAGAACACTCAAATAACACATCCTAGATCTGAATGAAATATTCTCATTGAATACTTTGTTCTGTACGAAGTTGAATGTGCTGACAACAAAATCACACACATCATCAATGGAAATCAAATTTGTTAACCAATTGAGGCCTGGATTTGCAGTCACCCCCAAAATTAAAGTGGAAAAACACACTACAGGCTGATCCAACTTTGATGTAATGTCCTTAAAACAAGTCAAAATGAGGGTCAGTATTATGTGTGGCCTCCACATGCCTGTATGACCTCCCTACAATGCCTGGGCATGCTCCTGATGAGGTTGCAGATGGTCTCCTGTGGGATCTCCTCCCAGGCCTGGACTAAAGCATCCGCCAACTCCTGGACAGTCTGTGGTGCAAGTCGTTGGTGGATGGAGCGAGACATAATGTCCCCAATTGTGCTCAATCGGATTCAGGTCTGGGGAACGGGCGGGCCAGTCCATAGCTTCAATGCCTTCATTTTGCAGGAACTGCTGACACACTCCAGCCACATGAGGTCTGGCATTGTCCTGCATTAGGAGGAACCCAGGGCCAACCGCACCAGCATATGGTCTCACAAGGGGTCTGAGGATCTGATCTCAGTACCTAATGGCAGTCAGGCAACCTCTGGCGAGCACATGGAGGGCTGTGCGACCCTCCAAAGAAATGCCACCCCACACCATTACTGACCCACTGCCAAACCGGTCATGCTGAAGGATGTTGCAGGCAGCAGATCACTCTCCATGGCGTCTCCAGACTCTGTCACATGAACCTGCTTTCATCTGTGAAGAGCACAGGAATTACTATTTGTGAATCAGCTAGTGGCAGATCTGTATGAGCAGAAACAAGATAGCAAGAATACTGACACTTTAGTGTGTTTTTACGAATCATTTGCTACAGTCTATTTGAAAAATTCTTTAATAAAAGTCAAGTTTTAGCATGTCCCTAAAGTTGCGTTTAGTTGTCACTTGTGGGCAATATGGTAATTAATATAAGTTATCCCTATGATGGTGTGAACACCTTCTGTTAGATCATGTGATAGGTCATGGGAGTAATCCTATCAAAGGGGATCATGTGTAGTGATGAGAGAGCACTAAAATGCTCGGGTCGAGCACATTGGAATACTCGGGTGCTCGACCCGAGCAACGAGCCCAATGTAAGTCTATGGGAAACTCGAGCATTTTTCAGGCAGCTCCCTCCGGCGGTCTGTAGAAAGCCTAAAAATTGCCCAAATCGATGGGAACAGTGCTCAAATGACATGGGAACAGCATGGGGAAGACCCCTGGAAGCATTTGACTCCCAGGTCACTGCTGTCAATAATGTTGTCAGAGGTATTACGCCACTTTTACTCATAATAAAACATACAAAAACTAAACCAAAATAGATTTTCCTGGGAAATATGTTAAGGAACATCCTTTCCAGGGTAATGACTTGTATATAAAGCAAAACAAATAACCAAAAACAAAAATACTGCTCCACACCTTGGGCTATGTTCACACGTAGCGTTTTTGATACATTTTTGTACTTTTGCATTGCTTTCAACCGTGACCAATGCATTCACTGGGAAATGTCATTTTAACATTTTACAACCTTATCTGGCCATGTGGTGTGTCACACATCAGACACATCCTGTTTCATTTATGAAGGAGGGATTGTGAAAGTCACAAACACTATTTTTACAGCCTTACTATTCTTAAAGGGCCAGCAGTCTGCTATGCTTTGTTGTTCCCATTACTAAAGATTGGGTCTCCTATACTGTTATTGCGTATGCAGTGAGTGGCAGGTCTGCCCAAAATTTGGACGCAACCCAATACCCCTTTGAAAATGTGGACACACCCCAATACCCCTTTGTTTTCAGGAGGCCCTCCTCTAAGTCTCTTCAATGTTCCCATTATTAGGAAGTGGGTCTCCCATTGTGTTTGCCCATGCAGTAAATGCAAGGGTTGCCCAAAATTGGGAGTCACTCCAATGCCTCTTGGAAGAGACGTGGAGGAGGGCCTCATAAAAAGAAAAATGTTCCCATTAGAAAGGAGCGGGTCTCCTATACTTGTAATGTCCATGCACTAAGTGTATGGGCTGACAAACATTTACCCCTGGTGAGTATACATGAACATACTGTATAATCTTTTTTTTTTTTTTTTTACGGGCATCATAAAGACCCTTTAAAAAAATTGTGGGTGTTTCATCACGGACCACGGTCACCCTGGTGATATGGTGGTGGTGGAGGATGAGGAGAAGGAGGACAAGCGCAAATAGCCAAAATCAGGAAGCTTATACCCATGTGTGGGTGTGAAGAGGTGCATGAGAATACATTTGGATTTGAGTTTTTGTTACGCTGCTATTATTCGGTGGTGTTGAGAAGTCTGGCCCAATTCAGCCCTTGTTCATTTTTATAAGAGTCAGCCTGTCAGCATTTTCAGTTGACAAGCGGATGCGCTTATCAGTTATAATTCCACCAGCGGCACTAAAAACCCGCTTTGATAAAACTCTAGCGGCAGGGCAGGCCAGGACCTTCAAGGCATACTGTAGAGAGCCAGTTCATTCCACGTATCCAGCTTGGCTACCCAATAATAAAGCACAGAGGAATCACGGAGGACGTTGGTACGGTCGGCAAAGTACTCCCTCAGCATCTTCCCAAACTTTGCATTCCTTGTGAGAGTACCCCGCCCCTCAGGGCCTGTGCGATGGGAGGGGCTGAGAAAATTCTCCCAGAACTTTGACAGTGTTCCCCTGTCTCTGCTGGATTGGAGTTGTCTGTCTCGCCTGTAGTCCTTGGTTGTCCAACGAACTGTGACCTCTGCCGCCAGCGTTTTCAGATGGGAATTTTTGTAATAGTTGCACAACAAGGGACTTCTGGAACTGCCCTATTTTTGTAGACCTGTCCGCCTCAGGAATAAGAGATATAAAGTTCTCCTTGTAGTGTGGGTCTAGAAATGTCACCAACCAGTAATGACTGTCACCCAAAATTTTGAGAACGCGAGGGTCATGGGAAAGGCAATGTAACAAACTCAGCCATGCGTGCCAGACTGCTAACAGGCAAGACTTCCATGTCCTCACCAAGAGGACGAGTGACTATGCTCTCCTCCTCTCTGTCCTCAGGCCATTCATGCTGAACAGACGGTATGACAGTTGTGCAAGTAGTACCGTCTATAACGCATGAAACTAGCTCTTCCCTTTCCCCCTCCCCCCTCCCCCTCCCACTCCCCCAATCCACGTTGGGATGAGATGAGGCTGGGCTGTGTAATAACCCTGTATGGTTCCTTGCTCCATCTCATCGTGCTCCGCCTGCAATGCATCCTCTTTGATTGTGAGCAGAGAGCATTTCAGAAGACAGAGAAGTGGGATGGTGACGCTAATTATGGCAAAATCGCCGCCACAGTATTTTCAGCGCAATTATGTGATCCGTGTGACTGACAGACAAATCACAGTTTTAAATAGCTGGATTTTTTGCACTGTAATATGGAAAGGACCTGGCTGTATTCTGCAGTGCCAAAAAGCAAATGGCGCAGAAAAATGGTTTTCTCTGGATTGCTTTTTAAGCAAATAATCAAGATTAAGATCCCAAAAAAAAATTATTCCTGGTCCCTGAGACCTGGGCCTATGTCTAGAAATATCTAGCAGCAGCAGACAAAACTAGAATGGAGCCTCTTGTGCTATATACCCTGCCTGCCTATATACACTGCCTGCCTGATATCTCTGCAGATGGATTAGTCCTCAGAAGGACTGTTTGTTGAGATGGATATGTGTAATATACTTCTGTTCTACCTACACTACCTAATAAACAAGCAAATCTCTCCCTGACACAGCAGCAGCTCTCCCTACACTGTCTGATTCCGTAGTGAGTGTGACGAGCATGGCAGCGCCAGGTCTGATATAGACCTGATGACGCTGTGCGGCCAACCAATCACTGTAATGCCACAATCAACATGGCTGCGGCATTACAGTGAGTGGCAGACAATCCCTGCATGTTCATTGGCTCTGTAAAGAGCGCCAAACATGCAGGGAGGGGACCCAAGCTCCCGCCGAGCAACCCCGGAAATCCTCGGCAAGCGCCGAGCATCTCGAGCAGTGAGATGCTCGGGAGAGCACTGAGCAGTAGCGAGCATGCTCCCTCATCACTAATCATGCGACATGTCACGTGAAACATCGGGTACCTGGGGTGTGGGCCATGCCTTCTAATCTGCCCTAGCTACTCTTAATCCATCCCTGGTATGGAGGGTCAATGTCTATCTCTTGTCCAAATAACCTAAGGATCCTGGACTTCCTGCAGTCAGCGTTTGACAAGGTGCTAAGACCTAGTACATTGGAGGTCCAGATATTTTGCCTTGAGCACCTTCCTTGATTATCCTCTAGTTAGTTAGCCCTGGATCTGAAGGTTTGTAAAAGCCATCCACAGGCTTGGGCCCACAGTAAAGAGATCTGTCCCTCCATCGGACTTGTCATATTTTTCAGACAAAGACGGACCTAGGTTTTAGAGGAGGAAAATAGAACAAAAATTAAAGCAAAAAATGTGGTCATGATGCACTAAGGAGGAAGGGGGTATCTGCTGCTGACACTGTTATAAGGGTAATGTCCCCTAATTCTATACTCTCACCACCCATCCTGGTATATATACAGTGGGGAAAATAAGTATTTGATACACTGCCGATTTTGAAAGTATTCCCACCTACAAAGAATGGAGAGGTCTGTAATTTATCGTAGGTCACTTCACCTGTGAGAGACAGAATCTAAAAATGAAATCCAAAAAATCACATTGTATGATTCTTGACGAATTATTAAATGTATTCAT
Organism: Phyllobates terribilis; assembly: GCF_046119375.1. Lineage (NCBI taxonomy): Eukaryota > Metazoa > Chordata > Amphibia > Anura > Dendrobatidae > Phyllobates > Phyllobates terribilis. Next base: position 226,218,916 of record NW_027362767.1, read on the forward strand.
TGCATTTTATTGCATGAAATAAGTATTTGATCACCTACCAACCAGCAAGAATTCTGGCTCTCACAAACCTGTTAGTTTTTCCTTAAGAAGCCTCCTACTCTGCACTCATTACCTGTATTAATTGCACCTGTTTGAACTCGTTACCTGTATAAAAGACATACTCAATCACATTCCAACCTCTCTATCATGGCCAAGACCAAAGAGCTGTCTAAGGATACCAGCACAAGGCTGGGATGGGCTACAGGTCAATAAGCAAGTAGAATGGTGAGAAGGCAACAACTGTTGGCACCATTATTAGAAAATGGAAGAAACACAAGATGACTGTCAATCTTTCTTGGTCTGGGGCTCCATGCAAGATGTCACCCTGTGGGTTAAGGATGATTCTGAGAAGTCAGGAAACAGCCCAGAACTACATGAGAGAACCTGGTCAATGACCTGAAGAGAGCTGGGACCACAGTCTCAAACATTTCCATTTGTAACACACTACGCAGTCTTGTATTAAAATCCTGCAGGGCACGCAAGGTCCCCCTGCTCACGTCAGCTCATGTCCAGGCCCGTTTGAAGTTCGCCAATTACTATCTGATCCAGAGGAGGCATGGGAGAAGGTCATTTGGTCAGATGAGACCAAAATAGAACTTTTTGGTATCAACTCCACTCGCCATGTTTGGAGGAAGAAGAAGGATGAGTTCAACCCCACGACCAACATCCCAACCATGAAGCATGGTGGGGGGAAACATCATACTTTGGGGGTGCTTTTCTGCAAAGGGGACTGGAAGACTGCACCATATTAAAAGGAGTATGGATGGGGTCATGTATCGTGAGATTTTGGCCAACAGCCTCCTTCCCTCAGTAAGAGCATTGAAGATGGGTTGTGGCTGGGTCTTCCAGCATGACTGACTAGAAACATACAGCCGGTGCAACTAAGGAGTGGCTCTGTAAGAAGCATTTCAAGGTGCTGGAGTGGCCTAGCCAGTCTCCAGACCTGAACCCAATAGAAAATCTTTGGAAGGAGCTGAAACTCAATGTTGCCCAGTGACAGCCCCAAAACCTGAAAGATATTAAGTTCTGTTTTTCTATTGTATCAAATACTTAATTAATTTGCATTTTATTGCATTAAATATGTAAAAATCATACAATGAGATTTTCTGGATTTATTTTTAATTGTTGTTCACAGGTGAAGTGTTCCTACGTTAAAATTACAGACCACTCCATTCTTTGTAGGTGGGAAAACTTGCAAAATCGGCAGTGTATCAAATACTTATTTTCCCCACTGTATGTCCCCATCCTGGATATATGGCCCCCATTCTGGTATATATGAACCTCCCATCCTGATATACATGCCCCCCATCTTGGTATACATGGCCCCCCATCCTGGTATATATGGCCCCCATCACACTGCACACACACAAATAAACAATTCTACTCCCCTTCCCTCTGCTCCCTCGCAGCACTGCATCCTGTTCTGATGCCAACAGCTGATTTCATTGTGTAAGCAGCACATAACATCCCTGCCATGCACCCCCAAGGCTACCGGAATATTCACTGCTCCCCACGCCTGAGATTATGAAAGTGGAGAGCAATGAATATGTATTTTCTTTAATAGTGCGCACAGTGTTAGCCGCAGCCGCCGGCTCCTACAGCGGCTGGGCGAATACATTTTTCTGCTATTAAAAAAAAAAAAGAATATTCACTGCTCCCCGTGCCCATAGTCCCTCCCACCTCTAGATGCCAGTAACGCGCCCCCTGGGCCGTGGGGTACTCGGTGCCGGGCCGGTTGTTGCTAGGGGAAGATGTCACAGTGGCGGTGACCCGGTCCGTGACCCAGGGCGGTCGATCAAAAGGGGAATATATACAGGGGATGAATAGTTTTTATATATACAGTTCGTGACGCCACTTGTGGTATGCGGCTATGTGGAGCCGCCGCTGCGGAGCAGATCCTCTGGAGCTTGTATGAATGCAGCAGAGTTGGTTTAGCTCTCCACAGGTAGAGCTTAGCTCCAGGGCAGTGTAGATGTCATTGTTATGAAGTAGCACTCGTGGTGCAGTGTAGTGCAGGGAGTGATGGCGCAGCAGCAATAACTGACAGAGACTGTGGGGTGCAGTCTTCAGGGTTTTACTCACTATTTTCAGACTCCAAGTTACCAGGGCCAGAGTAACCTCCCACGTCGTCCTGTTCTTACTCAGGGAGGGGTTCAGCCAACCCTCAAGTACCTCCAGGGTACATAGCGGGACTCCCTTCTGTGTGTTCCTTCTGGCCGTCTCCCTGCACCTCACACCTAGTGTCCCAATCCAGTGACCGCGGACCTTGTCGGGCGACGTCTTCTCTGTCCCCTGGGTCCTCTATGGCTACCTTCTTGGTGATACAGATGTGGTTTGTGGCTGCAGTACCTGAAATACTACAGCCTCCGGTTTCCTAGTTGAGACTTGAAGAACTCTGCTAGTTTAGGGACCGGTCCCCTCTGTGCAACCTGACCCCTCCACCGCCTGGCTGATTCGGGCGTACGGGTGGCCTCCAGCACTGCCCGTACCACTGGGGTCCCTTCCACATTCCTGGAGCCTTTCTCCTGCTCCTCTCCTCCTCAGTCTGTCCTGGGCCTCTCCTCAGGCCCTCCTCCTGAGCAGAGCTCCTACAGAGCTCCTGCTCCCAACTCTTCCTCTCACTGAAGAACCTCTCTAGAATGTTCCACCCTCTTTTTATATCACTTCTTACTGAGCTCCCCTGATTTACTTCATCCACCCACATCCACTACATGGTTCCCCCTCACTTTGGTTCCCCCCACTCCAGCCAGGGACGGGGCTCAGCAGAGAAGCAGCGCATCTTGCCCCTCCTGATGTTCTGGAGTGGTGTAGTGTTGGATGCAGGTGTTAGGGTCCTGGGCAGCACTCCATCCTTACCTGAGAGTGAGATACCACACCTCCTGGGTGAGATGCAGTACCTCTGTGGCGACTGAACCCTCAGGGGCGCCACACCAGTGTCAGTACATAGAGGTGGGAGGAATTCTGGGCGTGAGCAGCAGTGAATGTTCATTTTCTTTAACAGTGGTCACAGTGTTACCACTGCCTCGTAACCCGAGCTGCTGCCACCCTCCATCCACTGCCAGACTGTAAATAAGTTACATCTAGACGATAAGACGCACCCCTCACTTTCCTCCAAAACTTTGGAGGAAAAAAGTGTCTTATAGTATGAAAAATATGTTAAATCTGGTCATGAATGCCCTCTTGCAGACCTTCATATGAACCTCTAGGGCAGCGAAACTCTAAGTGCTCTCTACCTGAATGCTGCTTTCCTGCCTAAAGTAGTAACAAGCTTCCATGTGAATCAGATCATCTTGCCCTCCTGTCAAAATCACAGGAGTCAGCAGGAGCTTTCTTTTAATTCATTGGATGTAAGAGCTGTTCTGCAATACATGGAGGCTACGAAAGATTGGTTAACAGATTCCAACCTCTTCACCCAATTTGGGGGGGAAAAAAATAAAGAAAAGAGGGCTTCAAGATCTACACTGGCAAGATGGATTAAATTTACAATTAACCTAGCCCATTAGTCGGAAGGAAGAACTCCTCCAGAGAACATCAGGGCTTATTCAACGAGAGCAATCTCTACTTCATGGGCTGAGCAAGAAGGGGCCTCTAAACCAAAAAAATAGCCTGGGAGGAAAGTCCTCCAGCCAATTACCCCGCTCTGAATACTTTCTTCAAAATAAAACATCGGGTCGCCGATATCAAGGTATCATTTTATAGAACTTCCTATGTCCTACATGCCCGTATAGACGGCTTAGGATGTCTGATCCTACTGACAGATTCCCTTTAAATCTAAGTGGTGTTTAAATTTTATCTTTTTTGCTTTTATTGCAATTTTGTGTGTAGGTGGAAAAAAGACTTTCACCAGAATCAGGAGTGAATGAGTCACATAACCAAAACCAAGCTGCTAGTTTAATCCGTTTTTGTAAAGCAAATGACACATAATAGCACTTGTAAAATTATTTGTCTCTTTACTACACCGTAAATACGACCTTTTTATTGAAACATTTGAGACCCCACAACTTATTGTCTACTGTGGGTGATGTCAGCTTTACAAGGGCAGGGTCACTGATGTGAACCAGACTGCCGGTCTCTTCTCTTTGCCTGCATGCTGCTCTGCAGAATGACATGAAATTTGCATCTCCACTAAGTTGCGCTGGAATCGCGGGAAGCTATATCACGCAGAGGACTGCCCGGACCCCCTACCCGGGACACATGGCCGAGACACAAGGCACTTTCACAACCTCTTTTCTGAGCTGAAGGAAATACTCGTTTCCTAATTTTTGCAGGTTTCAAGGTAAGTGTGCCATTTTCATCATATGGAAGTTCTCCGTTCTGTTTTAGCCTGGAATCACAAACGCAGTTTTTTTGGAGCCAAAGTCATTGATGGATCCAAAAAAAGTGACAATATTGCAAAGTAAATACTTGATCTCCAAAAAAAACTGTACAAAAACTGCACGGGTGCTTCCAATTGCAATAGTGTAGGTCCATTATCTACTTTATCTGAGCAAAATTATGCTTTTATCTAATGTACACTATGTTCTGTCTGCATTACGATGCCTGGAATCTATTCTGGAGGGGTGATACTTGCAAGGCATGAAAATTAGGTTGTTAGATGTATTATTTATTTTAAATTTATTATTATAGCACCATTTATTCCATGGCGCTTAACTTGTGAATAGGGATAGCAAAAACCATTACAATAATCGTGAACAATACGAGTCGGCGACCCTTACAGGGGGAGAGAGGACCCTGCCCGAGAGGGCTCACAGTCTACATTGTGTTCATCCATAAAGAGCTCTATAGAAGAGTGCATAGTGTATAAACTAGGTATATATGGAATATATTCATAGAACATCTTCATTTCGGACACCGATAAAAAGTCTGGAAAAATTTTGCAAAAATAATCAATTGTGTTCAAGCATCGGTTGCTTGGTTAAATCAGCATTTACTAATTCATCTCCTAGTGGCAAATTTGTAATCTTGTACGTTCTTTTTAAATACTTGTTTTGTTTTTTTTTAAAGGCAAATATTGTACAAGCACCATTAGATCCACAGACCTAACCCATGGTTTTCTGCTTAAACTTTGTTCACATGTCAGGGTTTTTTTTTCTTTTTTTAATTTTTATGATCCGTTTGGAATGTTCAGTTAACGGATTTTATATTTCCAAAAAAAAGGTGTCATCAGATGCAATTTTTTAAACACGGCGTTTGCCCAGAAAACTACGTTTTCAGAGAAACCTCCAGTGTTTAACGAATCCGTTCAAAATAGTACAAAAGCACAAAGCCCCTATTGTTAGAGAGCTGTATTGAAAATAGTTAAACTAAAGTTGCTATCCGTTTGCATCCTTTTTAGGCCGGGGTCACACGGCAGTCGATTCGCTCATGCGAGCTGCCACGTAGAGAAAAACACTGGTCTGAGTGCTATCCGATAAAACATCACATAGCACTTGGCTGTGTTATACAAGCTCATGTGAGTGAGCCCTTAAAGGGAATATGTCAGCAGATTATTTCTATGTAATCTGACAGCTGCATGATGTAGGGGCAGAGACCCTAATTCCAGCGATGTGTCACTTAGTTTACTGGGTGCAGCAGTTGTGATACAATCAGTTTTCTCTGCTGCAGATCTAGCAGAGCTCGAATGCTGAGCTGTGTATAACCCCGCCCACACCACTGATTGGCTGCTTTTGTGTACACTGTATCAGTGGTGGGGGGCAGGGTTGGACTAGGAGGCACGAGACACCTAGTCCTGTGGTGATAATCTCCTGCTGATTAAAACACTGATTTTATTCAAACAGCCAAGTAACTGACACATCACTGGAATGAGGGTCTCTGTCCCTACATCGTGCTGCTCTCAGATTACATGTCAAAACCTGCTGACATATTCCCTTTAAAGACATGTGAACAAATCCTTATAGGTTATATATTCCCTGTCGGATTGAAAGGATGAAAGTCAGATTATTGAAGTGATACAAATCTAATGTTTGAACAGAATACAGGCTTCTTTATCTGCCCTTTATTAACCCTTTAAAGACAGGCTTTTTTTTTGCACTTTAATTTTATTTTTCTTCCAACTTGTTCCAAGAGTGTTTTTTTTTTCTTTCCTTTAGTAATCATATCCCTATCATGGATTGTTTTGTTGTCGTTTTGATGACCCCATTAATTTTGCCATAAAATTCCTAGCGGGATAAGATTGTGGTAAAAATTAAACAATTCTGCCATAGTGTTTATGTATGTATGTATGTATGTATGTATGTATGTATGTATGTATGTATGTATGTATGTATGTATGTATGTGTGTGTGTATATATATATATTTATTTATTTTTTTTTTTGTTCATTATGTAATAAAAATTTGACATGGCAACTGGAATTTCCAGGTCTGTACAATTAGGCAATACCAAGCTTACATATTATAGTTATCTGTGGCTGAAAAAATGATTCTTTAAAGGGAATCTGTCAGCTGATTTTTGATATTTAATCAGAGAGAAGCATAATATAGGTCAAGAGATCCTGACTCCAGCGATGTGTCACTTACTAGGCTTTGTTGTAGTTAATATTTATTGGGAGGTGACCACTGCCTGACTAGGTGTCATGTGCAGGCCAGTCAGACCATTCTGTATAACCCCGCCCCCACTACTGATTGGCAGCTTGCTGACGGTGTTCATACAAAGCTGCCAATCAGTGGTGTGGGCGGGGTTATACACTGCTCTGCATTCTGTGCACTGCTACATCTACAACAGAGAGAACAGGGACTCTACCAAAACTGCACCAAGCAGCCCAGTAAGTGATACATTGCAGGTATAAGGTTCTCTGCCCCTACATCATGCAGCTTTCAGTTTACATAGCAAAATCATGGTGACTGATTTCATTTAAGAACCCCGCAACATAAATTTCTTTATTGACCCTTTCTACGACCCATAAGCGTTTTTTTTTTTTAAATCCATATATGCAGCTGGGTCATGGCTTGCTTTTCTTTTTCATCCTGTAGTTAGCATTGATACAATTCTGGGGTACTTATGACATTTTATAGGACTATAAATGTTTTCAGCCCCATGGATCCAGTGCAGGCCTCTCCAAGAGGAAGTGATGCTTGCTCCTTTTTTATGTCAAAACCCCCCCTGAAGTCTGTGATTGGCTGCAGTGATTAGAAGAGATAAATCTAATGATGCACTCTTCTAATGTACCCAACTAATCACAGGCATCAGGTGACTGTGAATTCTAAATGAAGCATCCATGCCTCCTTTTTTTTCTTTCTTTTTTTGTTTTGGACATCCCCTTTTAAATGAGAAGGTCTTGATATACCGTTGAAACCAGAAGTTTCCATCCACTATATAAAAAGACACATTTGCATGTTTTTCTCAATATCTGACATGAAATCAGAATAAACCTTTCCCGTTTTAGGTCAATTAGGATTATCATCATTTTTAATATTTGCCAAATGCCAGAATAATGAGAGAGAGAGAATGTTTTAAGGCATTTTTATTACTTACTGCAAAGTCAAAAGTTTACATACACTAAGATAACTATGCCTTTAACAATTCTTGACTGCCCATATGATGTCATGTGTTTGGAAGCTTCTGACAGATTTTTTGGCAACATCTGAAACTGGTTGCATCTGACGCACCTGTGAATGTATTTTAAGGTACACCTGAAACACACTGCTTCTTTGTGTAACATCATGCGAAAGTCTAAAAAAATCAGCCAAGATATCAGGAAGAGAATTGTGGACTTGCACAAGTCTGGCTCATCTTTGGGTACAATTTCAAGATACCTGAAGGAGCCTTGTTCATCTGTACAAACAATTATACGCAAGTACAAAAAAGATGGGAATGTCCAGCCATCATACCGCTCAGGAAGGAGACGGGTTCTGTGTCCCAGAGATGAACGTACTTTGGTCCGACATGCGCATATCAATCCAAGGACAAAAGCAAAAGACCTTGTGAAGATGATGGCAGAAGCTGGTAAGATTGTGTCAATAACCACAGTGAAATGAGTACTGTATCAACATGGGCTGAAAGGCCACTCTGCCAGGAAGACTCAATTACTCCAAAAGAAACAAAAAAGCCAGATTAATGTTTGCAAATGCACACAGGAACAAAGACCTTAATTTTTGGAGACATGTCCTGTGGTCTGATGAAACTGAAATTTAACTTTTTGGGCATAATGACCATCGTTACATTTGGAGGAATAAGCGAGAAGCTTGGAAGCCTAAGAACACCATCCCAACTGTGAAACATGGGGGTGGCAGCATCATGTTGTGGGGTTATTTTGCTGCAGGAGGGACTGGTGCACTTCACAAAATAGATGGCATCATGAGAAAAGAAGATTTTGTGGCAATACTGAAGCAACATCTCAAGACATCAGCCAGGAAGTTAAAGCTTGGGCTGAAATAAGTCTTCTAAATGGACAATGACCCAAAGCATACTGCCAAAATGGTAAGAAAGTGGCTTAAGGATAACAAAGTCAATGTTTTGGAGTGGCCATCACAAAGACCTGATCTCAATCCTATTGAAAATGTATGGGCAAAGCTGAAAAGGCTGCGAGCAAGACAACCTACAAACCTGGATCAGTTACACCAGTTTTGTCAGCAGGAATGGACCCAAATTCCCACCAACTATTGTGAGAAGCTTGTGGAAGGATATCCCAAACGTTTCACCCAAGTCATTCAGTTTAAGGGCAATGGTACCAAATACTAATGAAATGTATGGAAACTTTTGACTTTGCAGTAAGTAATTAATAAAAAAATGCCTTAAAACATTCTCTCTCTCTCATTATTCTGGCATTTGGCAAATATTAACAATTATGGTAATCCGAATTGACCTAAAATGGGAAAGGTTTATTCTGATTTCATGTCAGTATTGAGAAAAACATGCAGATGTGTCTTTTTATATTGTGTATGTAAACTTCTGGTTTCAACTGTAATTGTGGATGCTTAGCAGATTGAGCTAAAGTAAAATGTATAAAAGAATCAAGAAGACACATGAGGACTTAAAGGGGTGGGGGGGCATTGTGGAGGCTGGAAAACTACAGGTTGGAGAACACTTCCCTACAGTGGACATTCTATGCGGAGTATTCTGGTCATAAATGGTGGTCATTACTGCCCAATTTTCTTTTGTCTGGTTTGCTTCTGCTGCCTGGTCCCTGTTTGGTCATTTTGTACAACACTGGCCCTTAAGATGGGGGAGATAGGGCCATTTTCTATTTAAATAGCATTCTTTCATTTGGTTTGAATATCCCTTATAGTAAAACTTTGGTCTAACCCTGGGCAACCGCTTTAATATAACATTCTTTCAAGACCAGACCCACTTCATATATGGGTTGCGTATGGTACATCAGTTCGGCCCCATTGACGTCAATGGAGCCGGGCTTCAAATCTACCCAGCCTGTAGATGGGTTTATTGTTGGTGTTGAAAGAAACCAGACTTTATTTATTTATTTTAATCTTGGACTACCCTTTTAATCAGATTTTGAATAATTTGCATACAAGAATCCACTTTAATTCCACTGACAAGTGAAGTGCATAACATTGATCATCTTGTTACATTGGCACCTGTCGTGAGATTTACACTATATGGAGTATTGAGTCGCTTTATAGGACATCCCATCCTGAATCGATAGACCTTATGGAAAGTTTTTCTACAAGATTTTGGAGGTGTCTGTGTGAATTTTTGCTCATTTATTCAGAAGAGCATTTATCAAATCTGTTCTAGATCATCCCAGAGGTGTTGAATGGGGCTGAGGTCCGGGCTCTGTGCGGCCGCTCATGATCTTCCACGCCAAACTCACCACCATGTCTGTATGGCCCGTGTGCACTGGGCACAGTCATGGGGAACAGATAAGGGCATTCCCCAAACTGTTAACACAAAGTTGGGAGTTACAATTGTCCATAATGTCCTAGTATGCAGAAGCATGAAGATTTCCCTTTACGGGAACAAAGGGACCGCGGGGCAACCCTGAAAAAACTTTCTTGTGGTATTATCCCTTCTGCACCAAACTGTACAGGGGCACAATGCAGTCAGGGGGTAACGTCCTCCTGGAATCACCAAACCCAGACTCGTCCATCAGATGCCAGATAGAGAAGTGTGGTCCATCACTGCACAGAACATGTATCCAGTGGTGGCGGCTTTACACCACTCCATCCGACACTCGTCATTGTGCTTGGTGATGTACGGCTGCATGCAGCTGCTCGGCCATGACGCTCCCGGCGGGGGCGCAGTGTTTGTGCTGATGTTAATAACTGAGGAGGTCAGGACTCTGCAGTTATGGGGCAGCAGAGATGTGGTGACTTTTCTGTCCTCTGCTCCTCAGCACTTTGCCCCCCACTCTGTAACATTACGGGGTCTCCACTTTGTGGATGAGTTGCTGCGGTTCCTTCCACTTCTACATAATATCACTCACAGGTGATGGGGAAAGAAATGCCATGAACAGACTTTTTACCGCGGTGGCTCCTATTACTGGACAGCGCTGGTATCAGTGGCTCTTTAACACCTGCTGTTCTGTCACATGGTAGTAAAGGCAGATGGCATGGAGGGGGTGCTGGGTGTTATACACCGGGGGGCCAGATCTTATAACCTAGGGGGGGGGCAGAAGCAATACACACTGGGGCCATGGGCCTGGAGGTCACTAGGTGGGGGAGGGGTGGCTAGGGGCCGATTGTTATACACCTGTGGCCTGGTTTGATGAAAAGTGCACCCATGTCAGTTGCTTACCTGGGGAAGAGATGTCACCAGGATGCACTACAGTAAGATAACAAGTAGATGGAGGCTGTGATGCTCTCGGTCTGGGAAACCTTGGTCCTGGCATTCACGTTAATGTTCATTTTGACACTGTAACAATGCTACCCAATTGGGAGCGATATGATGTTACACAGGAACCGTTTCTTTTTAAAGTCCGGCTGGTTTATTTCAGTCCTCATAAACCACACCACAGGAAACCCAAATACAGCCCTTGTCCGGCATGAAATAAAACATAAAGCAACAAGTCCTTACACTAAGCCCACAGCCCCACTATCCGTATTCGGTCAGTAATTTTTCTCAGGAGTGGGAGCCAAAACCAGGAGTGGGTGATAAATGCAGAATTGGTGACTTGTTTCTATTATACCTTTTCTCTGATTGTTCCTGACCTGGTTTTGGCTCCCACTCCTGAGATAAAATACTGACCGAATACTGACCAAATACTGATAGTGGGGCCGTGGCCTAATAGTGGGTAACCCCCCTGGGTTAGAGTTCAGCTTTAGTCCTTTAACAAAGGCACTCAATCCAGGAGATCTGCACACCTCCACACAGAACCATATATGAAACAAACTGCTCTCAATTTACAATGTGAACCACACCCAGGAGTGGAGATATAGTGAGCAGTCGTGTCTCCCAACCCACTAGCTGCTCACAATCTGTCATGGCCGATTTTAACCAGTTTGAGTCCTATATGTACTAAAGCATTACTCCAAGTTTATGTTTAAACCAACTTTATCACTCTTACAACACATACCACCTACGTAAAAAAAATTTGATGGTAAAAATAGTTTAAAAATGTTAAAGCATTTCTCATTTCTAATGTCTCGGTGGGTCAGAAATGTCGGTGGCACAATGTAGGCCTGTACAATAATAGGCAAGTGGTGTTAATATTTTAGCTGATCAGTGCATAGAGCAATACTTAAATAAATATAATACTTGTGGAAATGGTTCCAACAAATTGGTGGGTTGTGCAGATTGTCTCACCCACAGCTAATGGTAGTATACCTGATCATGGAATTAGTTTATGCGGATGTTGGCAGGGGCTTTTCTTGGACCTGGACCATGAGCATATGGGAGACCTGGAATGGAAGCTCTTCCATATGAGAACACAAATGTATAAACGTATCTGGTAACTTTTGTAATTCTTATTTGCATAGGAATGTCTTACAAACCGCCCCCCTGGATTCCAGGGCTCAGCATTATGGTAAGCGCTGACTTAGGGAGCTTCTGCAGCTTTATTCCTGGATCCTCCAGGGTGTTCCCAAAGAGTCTTGCAGCATTAATGCATATTCCTGCCAAGTAGGTGCTCCTTAAAGTTATATGCAAGTACGAAGGAATAGTTATTTCCTTTTTCTAACAGAATTCAATATCTGCCACAAATACTGTAATGTATACAAGTCCTTAGTCGCTGTTTTCAACAAACTTTGCTTACATCAATCATACAAGCAAATAGGAGTTTTTATAATATAATTTGTCAGAATTTTTTTTCCCTCTCCTACTTATGAGCCGCTCAACTCCTCATTCACTCCCGGAGCTGGCTTGCACCACACTATAAATTGGACTAGTGCTACTTGATTCTTTTCTCGGATAGTACGGAGGCCAATGTTAAGTAAATCACAGCGTGAAATCGCACAGATACGAGAAAAAATCGGATGCCATACAGAGCCACAGTATAACATCCGAATTTTACAGATACTTTGCAATTCTGTAGCATAAGAAACTGTAAATGGTCCTGTCTCTTAATTATAACTGCTAAGTTAAAAAAAAAACAGATTGTATATGGACTGCACCTACTTGAGAAAAAAATAATCGCATTATTATGGATGAAAATTGTACCGATTTTTAATACGCTCTGGTGACCCTAGCATTGAAGACAGATTAAGTCAGTCTTGTTGTGAGCAATAGGGTTTGCTATCCGAATGAGTTTATTGAAGTCCCAGAAGAGGGGAAAGGTGAGTAGTAGATGAGAGTAGTGTTACACGCACGCCGCTAGGTTCAGATAGGGCGAGACGGGTTTCATGAATTCTTTGGAATCCTGGGGGAACCGTTACTCAGGGCAACAATAGGCTGCAGCTTTTTTCAGACACACGATAGATTCAGTTGCTGACCAGACACATCTGACAAGAAGAGTCTTTTTCAACAGTTTAACAGTGGATTTTAATCTGAAGCACGGCCAGTGCAATTCAGGGATATTACAGCGACAATCTTCATTACAGTACAGTCTATTAAAGCAGGCACAGTAACGTCAGTCTCTTCAGTAGCATAATCCAGCACAGATTAGATATCGTAGCAGCACACTTCTATGCATACACAACCACAGGCTTTTCCTTCACAAGGACTCAATAGTACACAACATTCTTTATCCTGCATGGAGATGGAGGAGGGGGAGGGTTTGATGAGGGAGAAGATCCCTATGACACGATTCATTCCAGTCCTTATCTTCCTGCCTGACAATACTCTACACTGTTAGTTCAGGAAGTCTATCTGACCTGTGTTTATCTTCCCTCCTGACCTGAATTCTGTTCCCTTGCCTTCTGTGAGTTACAGATCACACACCACCTTTCTCTTTGGCTCCGGCCAGACAGTAAACAACTTCCCCACAATCCCCTTGAGGCTCTGCTAAACACTCCCTGTCTCCTATGACTGTGTTAACCCCTCTAGTTACTGGATGCTTCTGGAGCACAACACTTCCTGTCTCCTGTGCTTGTGATACTTCTAAGTGTTGCTAGATGCTTTTGAAGCAACAGCACTACTACTGCATTTCACAGTAGCAGAGTGAAAGTATGCACCTATACTTCTGCTTAAAGGGAATGTCAGGCTTCTGCTATGTAATTGGACAGCATTATGATGTAGAAACCGAGACCCTGATTCCAGTGATGTATTACAACTGCTGCACCAATGAACTATTGGTTTTCTCTGCTGCAGATCTAGCAGAACTCTGAATGCTGAGCTCTGTATAACCCCGCCCCCACCACTGATTGGCAGCTTTCTGTGTACACTGTATATTGACAGCTGCCAATCAGTGCTGGGGGTGTGGTTGGACCAGGAGGCACAAGACACCTTGTCCTGTAGTGATAATCTCCTGCTGATAAAACACTGATTGCATTGTAACAGAAACATACAGCCTATTAAATGACACATTGCTGGAATAATGGTCTCGGACCCTATGTCTTGCTGTTCTTGGATCACATAGCTAAAACCTGTTAGGTTTTTAGGCCTTAAGAAAATGTCATCTATGTAAAGTACTTGTAATATTGAAGCCATCTATAACTTTGTCCAAGTCCATGCTTCTGTTAATAAGAAATTAATCGGCAAATAAGTCTCATGTACAGGTGGCTTGGTCCTACACTTACAGCTCTTTGGCCACTCTCCCTTTTCCCCCACTTCTCGGTGACCTGCTCCTCTGTCAGTTCTTTCAAGTGCCGTCACTCCTGGGGATAGTGCACACACAGACCAATGGTAGATGGTCTAAGCCCCTGGCACTTGTGGCTAAGTTGCATAAAAATTTGCCGATTTGATATCTATAATTGAAGAGTCAGACGGCCGTATAACTCTGATGGAGATACATGTGACAGCATGTATTTCTGTGGAGCTGTCACGCTCTGGTGGGGAGAGCTGCCGGCCAGTCCGAGCTTTGTGTTGCTACCCCTGTCAAAATTATATGGCCATGTGATTCTTTCCTAAAACTGAGGCACAGACTTGTAAAACAAAGAAATGGATGTCCTCATCATTACAAAGACTCCACATCCAGTAGATGATGCTAGTTTGGGGTCTAAACACCTGCTGACAGGTTTAGTTTAATAATGTTACCACAGTGCTGGATTCACAGCTACACTGCTCAGTATTGTTGTATAATGTCTTTGATACTTCTGAGGGTGCGCCACATAGAGAATGGAGAACAGGAATCCCTCATGTCTCTGTCTTCTGTAGCTGGGAAACATCACAGACAGGAAATGGTCCCTGTGCAAGAACAATATATGGGCCCTTTACAGTCCAATTGCTCATTGTAATGAAAAATTTCACCTGCTTTGGAGATGGAAATTGATCTCTTTACCTCTAGGGCACCTGTGTGGCTGCACACGTTGCACCAATGATATGTCCGCCCCTGGGAGATATCAAAGTAGCTAGTCTCCACACACCAGCTCAGTGGCAACTAAAAAAAATGAGCGAGAGGGGAAAACTAGTGACAGATGCAGGATAAAAGTATATAGCGGCCAAACTGTGCTCCTTATAAACACCCACAGTGTATACTAAAGAGTCACCTGAAATGACAGGCGCGCTTCCAGCTTAAATGACTGACGAATAGCCATTTGGCATCGCAGACGTGCAGGAAACGTTATAAGGCTTGTTCACATGATTGTCTATTTACAGACTTTTTTGTTTTGCAATTCTGTTTTTATGAATACTTTATATGAAACTGATCTTCCATCGTGTATTAAAACAAAAGCCATTACCTGACCCTTTCTGTTAGGCTAATGAGCCTAACGCTTATGAATCTAAAGTTGCCTCATTTACAGCAGACGCGAGTGTTAAATTGCTCAGTAACGTTGCAGAGTGATTCTGATCATCTCCATTGTAAGCCAAGAGCTCGTATTGTTTACTAGATCTTTTCTTTTGTTGCACTGGAAAGGAAAAGGCATCTGGTTGCTGGGAGATAGGAGCCATCCAGTGGAGCAGCGAGCAAGATTTATGATTAGGCGACAGACAGTGCCAGGGTTTTTTTTTTTTTTTTTTTTGTACTTTTCACAAACCACTATGTTAATTTTGCATTTTCCGCCATTCTGTCTCTGTATATATGTACGTAGGTATACTAGCGGGAGCATTACTCCCCAGATATCGCCAGATTTTGATGCAGAAATATCCAAACTGAAAATTGGTTCCATTCATTCTAAATAGTCGTTTCTGATGAATGAGACAATTGCCGAACTTTCTGCAACAAAATCTGCAGCTAACGTGTGAACAATCCCCTAAGGATTGCTTTACAGATTTGCTATGCTAAATGCAACAGAATTCTAGAGCAATTTGTGCCAGAAATTTGCACCAAGATTTAAGTCAACCCCCTTTTTTTTGTGAAACTATGCCCCTGGCTTGGTGTTTTTTTTTCATTATTTATTTTTATTTTTTTTTATTTTAAAGCCATACTCTGACATTAGTCTGACTAATAGGAACTGAAAATTGTCCAGTCTAACCCTGCATTTTCTAAAAAGAGCTGGTTCTCTTCCCCCAGTGTATTATATTATTTTTTTTTTGCTTTTTGTTTTTTTTTGTGGGTGTGGGAGGGAAAAAAACCTGCTATCCTCAGATATTTTCTGTAAGTCAATGTGGCAGTTGTTCATTCTTTTTTTTCGGTGCAGTATGCGTAACAAATAGGTGCCGGGGCTAGAATCGCACCTAGGCTTTGGATCCCATGGGGGCTCATAAGGTCCCTTTTGACCTATATGTAAAGACCAATACTATTAAAAACCTGCAATAATTGTGGGCCCTGTTGGAGTTTTGCATTGGGCCATGAGCTTCAAGTTACGCGACTGGGTCCATTCCCTCCCCTCCACCCCGTCACTTCCCAAATGCCGCCTGTTCTCGGCTTTTGCTTTTAATGCTTTTTCACATTGACCTTTTTTATTGGCAAAGAAACTACAAAACTTTTACTAGCCAAAACAAAAGGCTACAAGAAAAGTGAAGGAAACTTAAGCCGGTTCACACTGCATTCGGCAGTGCATTCACATGTCTGTCCGAGGCTTCAGATGGAAAAACAGAGTTTAGATGTGGATGAATTGGGCACAATGCTGAGATTTTTTTTCTAATGTGGAATTCAACGAATATTGTTCACAAATGGAAAACTTTCTTTTTCATGCCATGAAAAAAAAGGAGTTCTTCTGCTGAATACCCCATCACATCGGTAAAGCACATCAGTTGTTTAGTCCTGCCTAGCCTAATCGAGCCTATTCAAGCCCAATTGTGGCTTTATTTAAGACCAAGGGAAGTGATGTCAATAGAAAAAGTAGTGTTTTATAGAAACAATCAAATTACACCTAATTTTTCAATGGCCAGATTAGATACTGTGGGTAACTACTCCACTGCTAATACATGGTTCAGTGCTAAGCTGTGGGATGCCCATTACCAGTCCTCTTTTTTTTTATGGCTGGACATGTATATTCATCTTCTGTATGCCACTTCCATCCTTAAACTAAAGCCTGTGCACGCCCCACCACATTACACAGTAAAATGTTTTGGTGACCATTGATGTTCAATTGTTCGAATCTTACTAATTAGAGGCCAGCGAGGCATTGGATGGGTGGTTTGGCCACTGTCTTATCCACACGCAACAGCCTTTCCTCTTGCCCATTGTATCAGTCTTCCAACACGTATCCTCCGTTCCTCTAAAGACCTCCTTCTCTCCTCCACACTTTTACACTCCTCACCCAATCCCCTCCAGACTTCTCTCGATTATCCTCCATCCTCTGGATTTCTGTGCCTCAAATTCAGAACCTTTAGAAGGAATTTGAAAACCCATCTCTTCAAGAAAGCGTACGGCCTGAAATAACCCAACTCACTGCCACCGGAGCTGCCACAACCCCTCAACCTACTGTCTGCTCCTCACCATAACTCTGTAGACAGTAAGCCCGCGAGGGCAGGGCCCTCTCCCCTCTGTTCCAGTCTGTCATTGTTAGTCTGTATGTAACCTCTTGTCATGTACGGTACCAGGAAATCAATGGTGATATTATAATAATGATGATAATAATAATTCACCCCTTTACTTTCCACCTAATCCTACACTTTGTGAATTATTATGCAAATTGGATTTAAGTGTCATAAAGATGTAATTCTTTGTTTTTCAAATAAACTCATGGATGGTATTGCATCACTGAAATCCATTTCAAACACCTTTGATAATTAGTTTGCAAGGTGCCTAATTAAAGGGAAACTACTTAAGGACATTCCACAGTATTAAGCAGGCACAGGTTTCAAGCAATATGGGAAAGAAAGAGGATCTCTCTGCTGCCAAAAACAGTCATAGTGCAATGCCTTGGACAAGGTATAAAAACATTAGATATTTCACAAAAAGGTAAGCGCAGGCTCGGACTGGCCCACAGGGGAACAGGAGAATCCTCCGGTAGGCCACTCTGAAGGACTGCTCATGAGCAGTGCTATTACAAAATTTACAGAAATAGGTATAATCTAATCATTAAGTAGCCAACTTAATTTTACATACAAGCAAAAGTTAATTTGTGTACTAGGGTCAGGTTATTTTTGCATCTAGATGAACAGTGGGCCCTAAGAATCAAAGTTACTGGCGGGCCTTTGCCACGGTATCCGACATTGTGTAAGCGTGATCATTGTAATATGATGAGATTTGTGGCTGATGCAGATCAATCAGGTTCGTGCAGATAAAGGCATAATGAGTAAGGTTTCTGCCACTCAAATTTAAAAAAACATTACATCATTACGTCTGCTGCATCCTGCATGTACTTTGGTATTCTGACCTGGTTTTAGTAAGGCCTGTTTCTTTTCTGTGATGTTTTTTGAATTTGTGTCTTTTTGTGTGCTGCCACTCAAATTCATTGGATTAAGATAGCTGCTGCTAAAATACCAGGAAACGGGTATGTGAAGCAGAAAACAGGTATGTGAAGCTTCTGATGCCTCTGGAGTCCCGCAAACTTCAAGGTGTAGGATCTGCCAGAGGCTTGCAGTTGTACATATGTAATGCAGGTGCTGGAATGCCATGCACAGAGACACAAGACCAGAACAGTTGGGAGTTGATATCACTATATATATATATATATATATATATATATAGATATATATATATCTATATATATATATATATATATATATATATATATATATATATATATATATATATATATATATATATATATATATTCTATCTATATCTCAGCTATTCTACAAAGGGGGTTAGCAAGGGTAATAAACATGAACTTGGAATAACAATGAGAAATATTTCAGTGAATAACAGTACAGTTCTTTGCAGCAGTATGATGCACCCATTCGTAGGAGACACCACGTGAGTTCTTTCTCTTTATATGGCCCTAGCGGGGTCACCGATTCTTCCTGCTAGGCCGCAAGTCTCTTCCAGATAAAGTCTATCAGATCCCGTTTAGCCTCCCACGCACCAAACGGTCCCCCCCCACCCAAGCTGAGAACCTAATCCCAACTGTCCCCTGTACCGTAGGTGAGAGTGGTAAGTGACGGCTCTGTTCACTTGAGCAGTTCCTCCGCTGCTGCTGGCGCATCTTTTTTGTCGCGATCCTCTCTCAGCTCTTCTCGGTTTGACAATCAACAGTAGTCTCTCACGCTTGGGGGAAAGGGTTCCTGACCTCGGCTCTTGACAGGCGGCGTCGGATCCTGGGAACTTACGCAGTGTGGGGCGCAGGTCCTGACTCTGACCAACATTTGCAGGGTTCAGGGGGGCTTTTGTGAGAAGTGTGGAGCCTCTCAGGCAATGTCCAACTCTGGTGCAGCGCAGCCCTCTGGCTGAGGCCTGTCGTGCTGGGCTCTTCTGTCCCTCTGGAGCATGTCTGCTCCCCTCTGCAGCCTGGCGCCAAAACTCTCTGGCTGCAGCTTCTCCTGGGGTGCACATCTGCACCCTGTGCTCTCTGGGCGCCAAAAGCCCCTGCAATCTGGCACACAAGGCCTTTATACCCAGGAAACTCTCTGGGTCACATGATCAGGTCCAGCACACACAAGTCTCTCCCCTTGCAAATCTGCCAACAACATTTAGTTCCTGCTAGCACAATTCTTTGTTTACTTTCATTTTCAGTTTGTTCCAGCAGAGGGTGGTGTTTGCTTACAGTTACTTAGTCTCTCTTGTCCTTCTCTCTACACATAAACCTACTATTTGGCCACCTTTAAAAAGTGCTCACAAGCAGAAACTTTTGGAGTGGGCCCAGACATAAAGGTGCATCTCACAAAATTAGAATATAATCAAAAAGTTTATTTATTTCAGGTCTTCAATTCAAAAAGTGAAACTCATATTATATAGTCATTACAGAGTGATCTATTTCAAGTGTTTATTTCAGTTAATGTTGATGATTATGGCTTACAGCCAATGAAAACACAAAAGTCATTATCTCAGTAAATTAGAATAATTAACAAAAAACACCTGAAAAGGCTTCCTAAACTTTTCAAAAGGTCCCTTAGTCTGTTTCAGTAGGCTCCACAATCATGGGGAAGACTGTTGACTTGATAGATGTCTAGAAGGCAGTCATTGACACACTCCACAAGGTCCCAGAGTCTGGAGGAAGAGTGGAGAGGCCACAATCCAAGCTGCTTGAGGTGTAGTGTGAAGTTTCCACAATCAGTAATGGTTTGGGCAGCCATGTCATCTGCTGGTGTAGGTCCACTGTGTTTTATCAAGACCAAAGTCAGCGCAGCCGTCTACCAGGACATTTTACAGCACTTCATGCTTCCCTCTGCCGACAAACTTTTTGGAGATGGGAATTTCATTCTCCAGCAGGACTTGGCCCCTGTCCACACTGCCAAAAGTACCAATACCTGGTTTACACACAACAGTATCACTGTGCTTGATTGGCAGCAAACTCACCTGACCTTAACCCCATAGAGAATCTATTATAGAGAATCTATGGGGTATTGTCAAGAGGAAGAGGAGAGACCCCAGACCCAACAATGAAGACGAGCTGAAGGCTGCTATCAAAGCAACCTGGGCTTCCATAACACCTCAGCAGGGCCACAGGCTGATCGCCTCCATGCCACATTGCCGCATTGATGCAGTAATTGATGCAAAAGGAACCAAGTATTGAGGGCATTTACTGAACATACATTTCAGTAGGACATTTCAGATTTTAAAAACGTTTTTCAAACTGTTGCTATAAAGTATTCTAATTTACTGAGATAATGACTTTTGTGTTGTCATTGGCTGTAAGCCATAATCATCGACATTAACAGAAATAAACACGTAAAATAGATCCCTCTGTGTGTAATGACTCTATATAATATAGGAGTTTCACTTTTTGTGTTGAAGAACTGAAATTAACTTTTTGATATTCTAATTTTGTGAGATGAACCTGTACATGAAGTTCCATAAAAGGGAGGAAAAGGGAAAGGCAGCACTCACTGAATCTTTGTATAAAACAGTACTTTATTTCTTCAAACGGGACATCTTAGCAGTCTGCAGGATAGGAATGAAAACGTGTGGGGGAGGTATGATCCTTTTTCCTTACTTTTATCGAACTTAACGCACTTGGCTACTGCTGCACCGTTTGAATCTGGGAGTACGGCACCTGAGATAAATGGTAATTTCTGCATATTGACAACTTGATGTGGTGCCAAATTACTTCTCTGTCTTGCGAAACCTCCAGACATACAATGAAGACTAATTTTAAAACAGTCTTGTTTACTGATGAGTGCTGTGCAACTCTGGATGGTCCAGATAGATGGAGTAGTGGATGGTTGGTGGCTGGCCACTATATCCCAACAAGGCGGCGAGGTCAGCAAGAAGGTGAGGGAGTCCTACTTTGTGCCGGAATCATGGGGAGAGCTGGTAGTCCCATTGGGGTCCATGAGGGTGTGAAAATGATCTCTGCAAATTATATAGCGTTTGAAACTGACCACTTTCTTCCATGGTACAGAAATTAGCCAAAAACTCAGCTTTTGATTACATTAATGTGACTTATTAATGATGCAGATTCAACAAATGTTTGTTTTTAGTTCTTTATAACCTATAAAATGTAAAATAATTTGAGTGTTTTGCACAGTTTTTTTTTTTTTCCCCCAAAAATAAAATAAAAAAAAACCTATCATTGGCAGGTTTGCCCGATAAAATGTAATGTATACTCTAACGGTTGATTTGAGCATTATACTGACTCATCTTGCATCAACTATTTTGGAAAATCAAAGAAAAATAGCAGTTACATAATAATTTGATCCGCTGTGCAATCATGTTTTGGGGAAAAAAAAATATTTTCACCGTAATAGGGTATTTTTGCTTATGTA
Source organism: Phyllobates terribilis (assembly GCF_046119375.1). Taxonomy (NCBI): domain Eukaryota; kingdom Metazoa; phylum Chordata; class Amphibia; order Anura; family Dendrobatidae; genus Phyllobates; species Phyllobates terribilis. The sequence continues at coordinate 226,240,641 of NW_027362767.1, forward strand.
CGGTTTGCTTGAGAATGTGAATTTAGAGTTAATATGATAAATACATTGCATTATTTTTTACTGTATAATTAAATTATTGTATGTTAAATAAAACTTGAGATAAATGAAAATGGATTTGAAATTGGCTGGTTCATTAGGGATTTCAGGTTAAAAACTTGTTTCAAAAGTACGTGGTTAAAACGTGCATTGCAAAGCATTTGCAGTTTGTGGTCAATAGTGCACGATTTTGCAGTGCAGTGATAGATGGGATGGCATAAAGACATTTGGTGCATTGAAGGTGCTCCAATTCGGCTTATATTAAAAAATATAGACATAAAACAAGAGCAGGATTGTTGTTTTTTGAGGTCTTATGGTCAAAGTTTTTGGTGGTCAAAGTTTTTGGCCTCCCAAGTAAAAGAATGGGTTAGAGACGAAGATAAAAAGACCTCTAAAGCACCCCCCCCCCCCTTTTCCCTCTGATGGGTTAGGTAACGAGCTATGACAACTGCTTCCACTAGAATTGTTACCTTTTATACCAAAAAATACCAGCAAAAGTAAAAAAGAGTGGCGTACTTTAGGGGTAAGACTGAACAGGGAATGGGCTTTCACGCTTGGATATAATTTAACATTGTTTGCAGACCATTTACACAATACTAGGGGAAAATAGTGATATTCACCCCTGACATCCTATATTTTAAATGTCAGACCCAAGGATAGTCTTGGAAGCTAATATAGCTTAACTATATTGGGAACAGTTTGGTTTCAATTAAGATGTCCAGCATTTGGTGGATACCTTAATGGAAAGTAAACCGATCACTATCATAGATAAATGGATACTTATGATTGTTTTTACGTTCATTCGGCGAATAGTTTTCAACAAAACTGATGGTTGTTCTGGTGCTGTATTCAAGCACTACTGGTGGTTCTGGTGATGTAGTCATGTAGTGATGATGGTTCTGGTGATGTAGTCATGTAGTGACGATGGTTCTGGTGCTGTATTAATCACCAGAACCATCCTTAATACAATACATGAATACAAAACCAAAATAATCATCTGAACATAAATAGAACATCAGAGCCATCAATAGTACACAAATACAGCGCCAGAACCATCATCAGTAAATAGGTCACCAGAGCCACAATCAGTAGATAAATGCTTCACTAGAACCACCATCAGTATATAAATAAATCAGCAGAACCATTATCAGTGCATGAATACAGCACAAGAATCACCATCCGTAAATAAATACAACACCAGTACCATCATCAATACATGTATTCCTCACCAGAACTACTATCAGTAATCAGTACAAGACTACATCACAAGCTTATTGCAACAATCAATTATAATGTCAAGTCAGGCCCATATACTTTAGTATTTCATGAACCTACAATTCCCAGTATGTCCTTAGAGGGAAGCTGTCATGTAAAATAACTTTGTTAACCTGCAGATATGATGGTGGTGGTGGTGTTCATCCTTCGTTGTTGAAAATGACCATGACTTCAGGGTTTACAGGAGGATCAGTAGCTGTGGGTCTGGAGGTGCCTGAGGCAAATTCCTGGCCCTGAAGGTTCATCCACATATGTGACATAAGTAACTAGATGTGGTCAGGACAGTAGATACCGCTTGTACCTTGCGCACAGATTTTTTTTTTGCCTCAGAGATTCTCCTATCTTCAGGTACACGTACTCCCATTGTGATCCTGCCTCGCCAAGCTGGACATTCCAGGGCAAGCTTTTCCCATTCATTGATGTTGACTGCCAGGTTTTTGAGAGATGCTTTAAGGCGGTCTTTGTCAGGTTAAGCAAGCAGTCGTGGTGCAGAAGAAACCTTACACAGTTCTCCGTACAGCAGTTATTTAGGCAATTGGCGGTCTGGCATTCTGACCACGTGCCCAGCCCAGCTGGCTTGGGCTTTCAGCAGGAGACGCTGCAGAGCCCAGCATGTTTCAGGATTGCTATGTCGGAGACATTGTCTTGCAATCTGATGTGGAGAAGTCTGCGGAGACAGTTCAGGTGAAAGTGATTGAGCTGTTTGGAATGCTGACTATAGACAATCCAGGTGTCACGGGTGTGTCAGAGGTGACAGTCGCCCTGCAGTTGGTTGCAGGAGATCTCTACGTTTGGCATTGCACACAGCTTCTTAGAGGCTGGCTGTCTCTAGGACCCAGCGTCTACCTCCCTCTGGTTAATTAGCTCCCTTGCCTGGGTGTATAAATGCCTGGTGTGTCTAATAGGGAGGTGCTGGCGATATTCATTACTACTTGTGAGGTTTTAGCAAGAGCAGTACATCATCCTCTCTGGAGCTTGAAGCCGTATGCGCATTTGTCTGGAGTCGTCTAAAGCTAAACATTCTCCCTCTGTTTGTCCACCCCTGTTGTCTATAGTGTATAGTGGAGATCGACTAGTGCTCATCTCCTCCCATCCCTAGGCTTAGCCATACGCCAAGGAAAGTCAGAGCGAAGCATGTGTGCGGCGATTGGTGCAGAGCCAATATAGGGACAATAGTTGAGACAGGGTGACACTAGACCAGACTAGGAGGTCTCCATTCCCCCCTGTCCCTAGTGTCTGGGCTCCCTTTCTCTCTTCCCTCTGTGTTGCACTAAGTCTTTCCCACACCTGGCGTGACACCAGGTCTCGCTGGCTTAGATAAGTGTAGTAAGGACTAGAGATGAGCGTTGTTCTACTCGAACTGTTCGCCAATCTCAAATTCGAGCTGTTTTGGGCGGTGTTCGAGCCGTTCGGCGAACACGAACGATTTGAGAAAAATTCGTCTGTTCGAGGTTATGTTAGATAACTGTTCGTGCACCAAAATCATAACTGGATTTTTTCTCAGTAATGATGAAAATTAATGTTAATACGCAGTTTGAGTGTACAGCGGGGTGAGGGGAGGGGCAGGGGATGGATCTCTGCAGGAATAATGAAGATCTCCATTTTTTTTTCTCTTTCCCGCATTTGCAGTGGGGAGGTGCAATCTGTCAGCCTATCAGCAGCGCACACACGGAGCGAAGTGCTTTTTTCACACAAGCAAGGGCATGTGTCATTGGCAGTGTATGTCACATGTCCTTGCCCTATAAGACCAAGCCATTTTCCCCGTCGCCACCATTTTCTCACTGCTGCAGCTGCGTGTTAGACGGCACCGCTGTTGCTGTGTGCGCTATACCTTGTTAATTTCAAGCCAATTTTCGCACAAATCTACAGATAGCTTGGGAGTAGGGAATAGTTGTGATTGCAGTCCTTTTAAGGACTAGGTTACAGCATTTCCTACGACTTTTATCAGGCAGGTCTGTGCTCTTAAATAGATAGGTTGTGGGAGTAAAGACTAATTGTAATTGGAGTCCTTTTCAGGACTAGGTTACATCAGTTCCTATCAGTTTTTGCCAGGCAGGTCTGTGCCAGTGCTGTGCAAGTTTTTTTCACAGCATTTGGCTGAATCTAGCAAAGCTAATCCTTTTTGGCCTATTGCAGAGTGTGTTAGTCAGTGGAGTAGCCTATCTGTGCTGCAAGATATACCACCAGTGTATAGAATACCAATTTTTTTACTGCACCTAGTGAAGTAAAATCTTTTGGGCATAGCATCATTCTATTAGTCCATCTATACTGACCTCCATCAGGTTGCAAACTGAATATATTTTTTTCTGCATCTACCTCTGAAAAAATATTGGGCTTCTAGCTGTGTGTGGGACTTGTTCTATTAATCCATCTATACAGACCTCCATCAGGTTGCAAACTGAATATAATTTTTTTCTGCATCTAGCTCTGAAAAAATATTTGGCCTTCTAGCAGTGTGTGGGACTTTCTCTATTAGTCCATCTATACTGACCTCCATCAGGTTGCAAATTAAAAATAATTTTTATCTGCATCTACCTCTGAAAAAATATTTGGGCTTCTAGCTGTGTGTGGGACTTGTTGTATTAGTCCATCTATACTGACCTCCATCAGGTTGCAAACTGAATATATTTTTTTCTGCATCTACCTCTGAAAAAATATTGGGCTTCTAGCTGTGTGTGGGACTTGTTCTATTAATCCATCTATACAGACCTCCATCAGGTTGCAAACTGAATATAATTTTTTTCTGCATCTAGCTCTGAAAAAATATTTGGCCTTCTAGCAGTGTGTGGGACTTTCTCTATTAGTCCATCTATACTGACCTCCATCAGGTTGCAAACTGAATATAATTTTTTTCTGCATCTAGCTCTGAAAAAATATTTGGCCTTCTAGCAGTGTGTGGGACTTTCTCTATTAGTCCATCTATACTGACCTCCATCAGGTTGCAAACTGAATATAATTTTTTTCTGCATCTAGCTCTGAAAAAAAATTTGGCCTTCTAGCAGTGTGTGGGACTTGTTCTATTAGTCCATCTATACTGACCTCCATCAGGTTGCAAACTGAATATTTTTTTTTATGCATCTACCTCTGAAAAAATATTTGGGCTTCTAGCTGTGTGTGGGACTTGTTCTATTAGTCCATCTATACTGACCTCCATCAGGTTGCAAATTGAATATAATTTTTTCTGCATCTAACCCAGCCAATAGTTTTGGCCTAATACCACAGTTTGGCCACTCAGCTCTGCTCGGTTCCCATCCATTGTTTTTTTGTGCAAACAACTCCAGAGTTGTGAATTAGTTAACCACCAAAATGAGTGGAAAAAGGTCTGCTGCTGGTGGAAAGGGGAATAGGCATGTTGGGAAGGGGAAAAAAGGTTGTGTCCGTGGGGTAGGTGTTAAAGCAACAGTAACATCTGCAGAAGAAAGACCATCTTCCAGCCAAACTAAAATGTCTACTTCTTTTAGCGGACAATGTGATAAGATCCCTTTCTTACGGCCACGCCAATCGCTACAAATTCCAGATGAGGCACAAAAACAGCAGGTGCTTCAACGGATATCAAGTGCTCCTTTAAGTGGGCTCTCCTCCACATCAACTTCAACATCACAAATAATCCAGTCCTCAAAGGTGTCACCCCAATCGCACTTGCTTCCTCACAGCTCCCAAATCTCCAGCTGCCCGTCTGAGTATGAGGTAGAACAGATGGTTGAGTCTGCAGAGCTGTTTACTCATACTATAGCCTGGGAATCAGAGGTCGACTCCAGCGCTTCTGTGAATCCAGACGAGGAAATGATCTGCACTGATGCCCAGAATCTTTGAGTCGGATCCAGGACCAGATTCTGAAGGTTCTGACCATAATGTAGACCCTCATTCCCAAACTGTAACTCCTGTTGGTGGAGACAATGAGGAAGATGATGATGAGACTCAAATACCTGATTGGAGCGACAACTTTAGTTTTTTGTCAGGGCAGGAACAGGTTGGCTCTGAGGACGACGGGTGTGATAACGCACAGGGTGATGATGATGAGGTTGGAGATCCCAATTACTGTCAACCCACAGTCAGCCAAGAGATGAGGTCAGCAGAGGAGGTGGAGGAAGATGCTAGTGACGACGAGGTCAGGTTGCGCCTTCCTGGACACAGACGTAGTACTGGAAGCACGTCAACAACTGCATCCTCAAACACAACTCTACCTCTCACCACAAGTCGTGGTGGCTCTTCAGGTCGCATGGGTGCTAAGCCTTGCATAGCCTGGGCATTTTTTCAGATCGATAAAGATGACCCAACTCGTGTTATCTGTAACATTTGTCAGCAAAAGCTAAGTAGAGGCCAAAAAATACATAGTTTGAGTACTTCATGCATGAACCGGCAAATGGACATGAAACATAAGTTGCAGTGGGAAGCTCAGTGTGCTACAATGCGGCCTAGCCGGCCGGACCAACCACCGTCTGCCATATCTTGTGCATCCGCGGCCTCTTCATCCTCTGTGACTGGGGGGACAGCAGTCACACCTGTTTTGGGGCGCAGACCTGCCACCTCTTTACCCGCAACAGCCAGCGTGATTGGCAGGTCATCATTTTCTTTGGAGGTGGTAACACCAGCTGGTGTTGAGCGCTGTCCGACATCGATAGCACCACCTTTGGATCAAGGCAACCTAACATGTCCGCCTGCATCTTCCTCACAGACCGGCAGTTTGCCAGGGACACCCTTATCAACCCCGTCTAAGCACAATAGCCAGCCCTCGGTCCCTCAGATGTGAACAAGTAAAAGACCATTTCCTCCTAGCCATGAGAAAGCTAAGAGGTTGAATTTCACCATCTGCAAGCTCTTGGCTACAGAAATGCTGCCTTTCCGCCTGGTGGACACAGAGGATTTTCGAGACCTTATGTCCGTCGCAGTGCCCTAGTACCAGATGCCCAGTCGGCACTACTTCTCAAAGAAAGGTGTGCCTGCGCTCCACCAGCATGTCGCACACAACATCACCGCTTCTTTGAGAAACTCTGTGTGTGACAGGGTGCATTTCACCACAGACACTTGGACGAGTAGGCATGGACAGGGGCGTTACATGTCGCTGACTGGGCACTGGGTAACTATGGTGACAGCAGGACAAGGGGCTGCTGTCCAAGTCTTGCCGTCCCCACGAGTTGTGCGTCAATCCTCTTTATGTCAAAGTTCCTCCACTGCTTCTGCCTCCTCAACCTCCTCTCGGTCTTCCACCTGCACCCAAAGCCTGTCTGGTCATGCCACAAGCTTTCTAACTGCGCAGAAGGGATCCTGCACACCTCCTTACTATGCTGGCAGTAGGGCTCAACGTCATCAGGCGGTTTTTACTTTGAAATGTCTGGGAAATGTGAGTCACACATCTGAGGAGTTGTGGTCAGCTCTGGAGAACCAATTTCATGAATGGTTGTCTCCACTGGACCTGAAACCAGGGAAGGCCGTGTGCGACAATGCTGCAAACCTGGGTGCGGCCCTTCGCCGGGGCAATGTCACTCACGTGCCTTGTATGGCTCACGTGTTGAACCTGGTTGTCCAGCAATTTTTAGCCCACTATCCCAGACTAGATGGCCTTCTGCAGAGGGCACGGTCGCTGTGTGCTCACTTCCGCCATTCGCATCCCGCAGCTCAGCGACTTACATCTCTACAGAAGTCGTTGGGCCTGCCACTTCACCGGCTAAAATGCGATGTGCCTACCCGGTGGAATTCAACTCTGCACATGTTGCAGCGACTGTGGCAGCACTGACAAGGCCTGGTGCAATACGTTCTGACGTATAGCCTGGGCCAACGAGATCCAGACGTGGGGCAAATCACGCTGGAGGAGTGGTCTCAGATCAGGGACCTATGCACCCTTCTGCATAGTTTTGAAATGGCGACGAAGATGTTTAGTGCTGACGATGCCATTATCAGCATGACTATTCCGGTGATTTACATGCTGGAGCACATGTTAAACAGAATTCGGAGTCAGGTGGTGGCACAAGAGGAGGTGGAGGAAGTAGAGGAGGAGGAGTTGTATGCGGAAGGGCTAACATCTGCAAGGTCCAGACGGTCGGCAGCACCAGGGCGGCAGGCATGTGAGGGTGGGGGAGATGGTTTTACCAGGGTGCATGGTAGCAGCCAAACTAGTGAGGAAGGTGCAGGAGCCCAGGAAGAAGTGGAGGACGAACTGATGGAAGACTCATCAGATGAGGGAGACCTTGATCACATTTCTGTTGTGCGAGGTTGGGGGGAGAGGACAGAGGAAGGAAACATGATTGTTACCTCGCCACCAACACAACAGGGACTTGGTGCTCCTGGATGCGCAACACACATGAGTGCCTTCTTGCTGCACTACCTGCAACATGACCCTCGAATTGGGAGAATTAGAAATAATCCTGACTACTGGGTTGCCACACTGTTAGATCCCCGGTACAAAAGTAAATTTGCAGAAATTATTCCTGCCATAGAAAGGGATGCACGCATGCAGGAGTATCAGCAGAGACTGTTGCAGAATCTTACATGTGCTTTTCCACAAAACACCAGTGGTGCACGTAGTGAATCTCACAGTTCCAACTTGCCAACCGTGGGACCGTCAAGTGTTCAGCACTCAAACCATAACAGAACCACAGTATCTGCTGGTAACATCAATTTTGCGCAATCATTTCACCACTTTTTTAGCCCATCCTTTGCAAGGCCACAGGAGACAAGAAGTCTGACACATAGTCAACGCCTAGAGACGATGGTACAGGAGTATCTCCAAGTAAACATTGAAGCCATGACTGTGTCACTGGACCCTTGCTCTTTTTGGGCTTCCAATCTGGATAAATGGCCGGAGCTAGCCACTTACGCCTTGGAGATCTTGTCATGCCCCGCAGCCAGCGTTCTGTCTGAACGTGTGTTCAGCGCTGCTGGTGGTGTGCTGACAGATAAGCGCACGCGGCTCTCCACTGATAATGTAGACAGACTCACGTTCATAAAGATGAACAAATCATGGATCCGAAACGACTTTTCTACCCCTTTGTCATCCTGGGGAGAGTAAAAGCTTGATGATTGGTTAAAATCACCCTACCAACCGTTTTAAGCTTTCAAATTACTAATCATGTTTATCTGTATCTTGGCTGGAAAATAATTTGGGCTTTGTAGCAGTGTGCAGCACTGATCCTATTAGGCCATCTATACTAAGCTCCACCAGATTTAAAATTAATAATAATTTTTAGCTGCATCTAGCCCGGAAAATAATTTTGGGGCTCCGAGATGCGCAAGACACATAAGTGCCTTCTTGCTGCACTACCTGCAGCATGACCCTCATATTGTCAGAATTCGAAGTAATCATGACTACTGGGTTGCCACACTCTTAGATCCCCCAAACTTTTCGATCAACCTTTTCATTTTAATAAAGACCAAAAAAATGGTCATTTTTGAAATTATAAGCATTAGCAGGTTGTTAGAAACTGAAATCAAACAGTTTTCAACTCAAAACTTTATTCTAGGTGATGTTACATTTTCACATAGGACCCCTTGTTCGAAAGGAGCTTCTGAACTCTCTCGTCCATTGAATTTGTCAGGTTTTGGATGGTTTCTGCTTCAATTGTTTTGCATGAGGACAGAATACCCTCCCAGAGCTGTTGCTTAGATGTGAACTGCCTCCCGCCATCACAGACACTCCTTTTGATGATGCTCCAGAGGTTCTGAATGGGGTAGAGGTCAGGGGAGCATGGGGGTCACACCATAAGTTTGTCCCCTTTTATGCCCATATCAGCCAGAGATGCAGATGTTTTATGTGCAGCATGAGATAGTGCATTATCATGCAAAAAAATGATCTTGCTGTGAAATACACGGTTCTTCTTCTTGAACCATGGCAGTAAGTGCTGTTTGAGAAAATCCACATACATTATGGAGTTCATCTTTAGCGCCTTCAGGGATCCTAAAGGGGCCGACAATCTCTCTCCCCATGATTCCAGCCCAAAACATTACTCCACCTCCTCCTTGTTGGCGCTGTAGCCGTGTTTGCGTGGGGTGTCCATCAACCAGCCATCCTCCACTCCATCCATCTGGACCATCGAGCGCTGCACGGCACTCATCCGTGAACAAAACAGTTTTGAAATCAGTCTTCATGTAATGTTTGGCCCACTGGAGCCGTTTCTGCTTGTGTGAAGTGGATAGAGGAGGTCGACAGGATGGCGTATGCACAGCTGCAAACCTCTGAAGGACCCTGCATCTTGTTGTTCGGGGGACGTTGGAGGCACCAGCGGCTTCAAAAACTTGTCTGCTGCTATGACAAGGCTTTTTTGCCGCTGCTCTTTTAACCTGATGTAATTGCTTGTAGGAAAGAGTCCTCAATTTGCCCTTATCAGCACGCACACATGTGTACTGTGAATCAGCTACATACTTCTTGATTGCCAAGACACTTCATCCTGATCATCGCACAATGTTGATTGTAGTCATGCCTTGACCTAAACACTCCACAATTTGTTGCTTCTCAGCAGCCGACACATCCTTTTTCTTTCCCATTTTGGCAGAAAATGTAGGCTGCTTAATAATGTGAGACAGCCTTCTTAAGTAGTCTTGCCTTTCATTGGACACACCTGCCAAACTAATTAGCACAGGTGTCTGCAATTGCTTACAGTGATATAAAGAGCCCTGACACACATCACCATGAATGAGTTTAACTGACAAACAAACAAATTCTTCCCTTATCACTCCTAAACACTTTTTGCATAATAATTTGGAACACAGTGTACATGTGCTTTTCCACAAAACACCAGTGGTTCAGGTAGTGAATCTTACAGTTCTAACTTGCCAACCGTGGTCTGTATGGAGTTGTTCAATAAAGGGCCCAAAATTAAGATAACATAGATGGGAGAGGTCTCTATGAATAGGAATTCCTAAGTATTTGATACCCTGTGAGGGCCAGGCAAAGGGAAAGTTGGACTGGATGGAATCCTATATGGATTTGGGGAGGGAGACATCGAGGGCCTCAGACTTCGCTGCATTGATTTTAAAATTTGACCATGTAACAAAGTGATCTATTTCAGCCATAACAGCATGGATGGATATATGTGATTGAGTGATATATACTAGGACATCATCAGCAAATAGAGAGCACTTGTACTCGGTGCCTCCCACCTCAATCCACCTAATATTGGGGTTATGGCGAATTGATGAGAGCAGGTGCTCCGTCACTAGGATGTATAAGAGAGGGGACAGAGAATATCCCTGCCTTGTCCCATTGGTGATTGTGAAAGGTGATGAAAATGTTCTGACGCGCCACCTGGGCCTTGGGACACCCGGAGCCGGACCCTTTTTGGTGGATGCTGGTGGTTGTAGTCTCCGTGGCGGCAACCCGGTTCCGTGGCTCAGGGCGGTCAAACCAGTGGCGGAACTATTTATGTGGTTTTGATGTTTAAATGTCCGACTACGCCACCCGTGGATTGCGGTCAGAGTGAACCGCCGCTCCAGGGCAGACCGCTGAGGCTGGTGTTGTGGGTGCAGCAGAGCGTAGCATAACTCCCCACGGGAGGAGTATAGCCTCAGGGCAGTGTATGCGGAGGATGGGGGTGATGGTGCAGGGCAGCAGCAGTAACGACACGGAGTCAGTGATGCAGTCCAGGGCCTTTACTCACAGTTCTTATTATCCAGACCACGTCTGCAGGTAACGGCTGCCCACGTCGTACTGTGCTCACCAGGTGAGGGTCTCAGACAACTCCCAGATAACTTTGGAGCGCTTCACAGGACCCCCTTTGTGTGTCCTTTGTCTGGCCTTTCTTACCAACCCTTCTGTCCGGCTGCCTCGGGCCTCCTCTTGGTAAACTTGGCGCCAGTTTCCCTGACCCTATGTGGTGCCTTCCTAGCGGGTGTAGCAAGGGGCTGCGCCACATAAAATGTCACAGCCTCCGGTTTCTAGCTGAGGGTCGTTTCCTGCCTCCACTAGTTTTGGGGACCGGTCTCCCCCTTTGGCCTGACCCCTCCACGCAGGTGGATTCGGGCGTGCGGTGGCGACTCGCCTGTCCGCACCCCTGGGATCCCTTCATTCCTCGTTCCTGGAGCCTTCTCCGCTCCTCTTCCTTCCTTCTCCCTCTTCCAGGCCTGGGCCTCTGTTACTAGGCCCGCCTCCGGAGCAGAGCTCATGCAGAGCCCCTGCTCCCTGCCACTTCTGCTCAGACTTCTCTGCACTGAACTAAGATGGTGCCCACCTTTTATACTCCCTTCTCAATGCACCCAGGAACTGCTTCCTCCCTGCTCCTGCACTACAGGGTTCCCCTTCCTCAGTGTTCCCTCCCCCCACTCCAGCCAGGGACAGGGACTGTCGTGCCCATCTCAGGGGCATATTGGTCGCCCTGCCCCACGGCAATGTGGTGTAATGCATGCAGGTGTCGGGTCCTGATCCACACTCCATCCTTACCTGAGAGTGAGATATCACACCTCTGGGTGAGGTGCAATACCTCTGTAGCAACCGAGCCCTCAGGGTAATACAGTTCCATTTATCTTCAGCCTATGTGACGTATTGCGATACAGGGCCGTGATTTGGGCTATAAAAGGGTCCCCTAGACCCCTACCTCAAGCTTTTTAAGAGAATCATATATGGCGTGCCAGGAGACTCTATGGAATGCTTTCTCAGCATCCAACGAGAGTATCTAATTACAAATTTTTAACTGTATCTAGCCCAGGAAATACTTTGTGCCTAGTAGCAGTGTCTGCTAGTCAGCGGATTATCCCGGCTGTTAAGCAAGCTACACCACCTGTAGTTTGGACACTTCATTTTTTCAAAGGAAATGCTTCGGGACCACGGGATACTCCGTGAAGAGCATCAGGAGGCACCCCAAGGCATAGGGGCTGGGACTGGCAGTAGGATGCCTTGCGGTGGACAGCCGAGCTCGATCCTTATAAAAGCTTTTTAACTGCAGCAGCTTTAGTGGACGCTACTGGAGCTGGAATTACGCGGCTGCTGGCATGAGACTTGCCCTCCAATAGATCCTTGTAAATGGATTTAAAGTGTATTCATTCAAATTAGAGAGACAATTTAAATTAAAAAGCTTAGAGCTGCCTCCACCACAGGGGGGCTCGCTCGACCCACCAGCGGACAGGCACCAGTATTGGGAGAGGGGGGCTGGCCGTCAGGGTTCACCGCGGCTCTGGCACAAACCCGGCGACACGGAGGTGGCACGGGCAGGAGCGGACTGAACGTGTCGGCTTCTCACTTTTTGGATTTTAGAAGGGCATGACATGCCTATATCTGTGTCTCCCCCTCCTTTTACTCCTCCACCTCTTTTCTTTTCGCATGACTATATGTACTTGTCACTTTTCCATGTGTTAGTTGTGTCTTCAGAGCAGTTTGTCAGCTTTTGGACACGTTTGAAGGTGTTTTTTATGTGTTTCTATGTGTTTTTGTTTGCCTGCCATTGGTTTTAACGGTGTTCGAAGGTGTTCGACGAACAGTTCGGCGAACACACGGGTGTTCGACGAACCGAACCGAACTCGAACACTACGGGGGTGGCTCAACACTAGTAAGGACCACTACACAGTAGACTTTCAGCTTAGTGGTAAGGCGGAGTCCCTTTCGTTCCCAGATGTTCTAACTCAGTCTCCCGAAGGTGATGCTGGCTTTGGCAAGTCTGTTGTTGACCTCAGTATCTATGGTCACTAAATGAGTGTGCTGCCCTGGTAGGTAAAGTTGTCTACTGCTTTGAGGTTGTGCTCCTTTACTGTAATGTGTGGCTGCTGGTATGGTTTTCCTGGAGCAGGTTGGTACTTGACTTCAATCTTTCTAGTATTGATAATGAGACCGAAGTTGTCGCTTGTGGAAAAAATCCATTTCATTCTGCATCTGCTGCTCCTGTGCTGGCATTGAGTGCGCGGTCATCAGCAAACAAGAAGTCACAGATATGTCTCATGTACCTTTGTAACAGCCTTCAGGCTTCTGGGGTTGAATGGCTTGCAGTCAGTCCTGTACCTGACATGGATTCCGTCTTCACAGTTGCTAAAGGCATCTCTCAACATGGCAGAAAATTGCATACTGAACAGGGTTGATATATAAAAATGAAAAAGTTCATCCAGCTCACCATATGAAGTGGGATTCCTCAGGGCGTGCAGGGATTGAGAGCCTGTGTTGGCAGCAGGGTGGATATACTATGAATAAGAACACACAGTTCGAAACACATCAGATAGCATGCTGTTTAGAGCATTTTTTAACATACACTTTTTTTTAATCATGGTTAAATAAATTTCAAGTTTTTAATTAATTCCCTGGATTTTGTGCTGGATAAATCTCTTTCCTGCCGTTGAACAGGGTTGAGTCGAGTACAGTCTTGTTTTATGCCGTTGGTAACTGGGAAGGCCTCCGATTTGTCGCCATCATTCAGAACCTTAATCATCAAACCATCATGGAGCTGCTGGACGATTGTGATGAACTTGCTAAGGCAGCGAGACTTTACCATGGTTTTCCACAGCCGTCTATGCTGACTGTGTCAAAAGCCTTAGTCAACTCAACAAAAGTCCCAAAAATGATGCTACGTTGCTCCTGGCACTTTTCCTGGAGTTGACACACCACAAAGACCATATCTACCTTCCCACATTCATCAGAAAAGCCAAACTGGATTTCTGGTAGTAGACCTTGCTCAAGGTGGTGGAGGAGGTGGTTGAGCAAGAGGTGAACTAGACAATCAATGGTTGTCACTTTTTTCTTGTAGATGTGGATTATGCTGTGATCTTTCAGCTGTTGCGGAACCTGTTCCTTTTTCCACATAGACTGGAATAGTTTAATCATTATTTGTATCTGGACAGGGCCTCCTGATTTACATACCTTAGCAGATATAGCATAGTTTCCTGGTACTTTGTCACAGGAGAGGTGTTTTACTGCCTTCCTGAGTTCATCATCACTGGGAAGAACATTGAGGTCCTTGTTGGTTTCTATCTGGGACAGATGAGCAATGTCCTCATCACTGATAATGGCAGAGCAATTTAAGGACACCGTTGAAGTGCTCAGCCCACCGTTCCAGAATCTGTCTCTTTCCTGTCAGCAGCTGAGTGTCACGCAAGGTGTGGGAAAGACTTAGTGCAACACAAAGGGAAGAGGGAAAGGGAGCCCAGACTCTAGGGAAAGGGGGGGGGGGGTAAGTGGAGACCTCCTAGGTTGATCTAGTGTCACCCTGTCTCCCCTAACTAGAGATGAGCAGTGTTCGACTCGAACGGTTCGCCAATCTCAAATTCGAGCTGTTTTGGGCGGTGTTCGAGCCGTTCGACGAACATGAACGATTTGAAAAAAATCCGGCTGTTCGAGGTTATGTTCGATAACTGTTCATGCACCAAAATCGTAACTGGATTTTTTCACAGTAATGCTGTTAATGTTAATACACAGTTTGAGTGTACAGTGGGCGGGGGGAGGGGCAGGGGATGGATCTCTGCAGAAAAAATGAAGATCTCCATTTTTTTTTTCTTTCTCGCATTTACAGTGGGGAGGTGCAATCTGTCAGCCTATCAGCAGCGCACACACGGAGCGAAGTGCTTTTTTTCACACAAGCAAGGGCATGTGTCATTGGCTGTGTATGTCACATGTCCTTGCCCTATAAGACCCAGCCATTTTCCACGTCGCCACCATTTTCTCACTGCTGCAGCTGAGTGTTAGGCGGCACCGCTGCTGCTGTGGGCGCTATACTTTCTAACTGTGTGAATTGCAAGCGAATTTGCTCTTAAATAGACAGATAGGTTGGGAGTAGGGACTAGTTGTAATTGCAGCCCTTTTGAGGGCTAGGTTACAGCATTTCCTAGGACTTTTTGCCAGGCAGGTCTGTTTTAGTGCTGTGCAAGTGTTTTTCACAGCATTTGGCTAAATCTAGCTAAGGAAATCCTTTTGGGCCTCTTGCAGTGTGTGTTAGTCAGTGGAGTAGCCTATCTGTGTTGCAAGCTTACACCACCTGTGTATGTAATACCAATTTTTTACTGCACCTAGCCAAGTAAAACCTTTTTGGCATAGTAGCAGTGTGTTACTCATTGTATTAGGCCATCTATACTAAGCTCCACCAGCTTTGAAATTAATAATAATTTTTAGCTGCATCTAGCCCGGAAAATAATTTTGGGCATAGTAGCAGTGTGTGGTAATCATTCTATTAGGCCATCTATACTAAGCTCCACCAGCTTTGAAATTAATAATTTTTAGCTGCATCTAGCCCGGAAAACAATTTTGGGCATAGTAGCAGTGTGTGGTAATCATTCTATTAGGCCATCTATACTAAGCTCCACCAGCTTTGAAATTAATAATAATTTTTAGCTGCATCTAGCCCAGAAAATAATTTTGGGCATAGTAGCAGTGTGTGGTACTCATTCTATTAGGCCATCTATACCAAGCTCCACCAGCTTTGAAATTAATAATAATTTTTAGCTGCATCTAGCCCGGAAAATAATTTTGGGCATAGTAGCAGTGTGTGGTACTCATTGTATTAGGCCATCTATACTAAGCTCCACCAGCTTTGAAATTAATAATAATTTTTAGCTGCATCTAGCCCGGAAAATAATTTTGGGCCTGTAGCAGTGTGTGGTACTCATTCTATTAGGCCATCTATACCAAGCTCCGCCACCTGTGTATGTAATAAAATTGTTTTACTGCTTCTAACCCAGCCAATCCTTTTGGGCTAGTACCACAGTTTGGCCACTCAGCTCTGCTTGGTTTCCATCCATCGTTTTTTGTGCAAACAACTACAGAGTTGTCAATTAGTTAACCACCAAAATGAGTGGCAAAAGGCCTGCTGCTGGTGGAAAGGGGAATAGGCGTGTTGGGAAGGGAAAAATAGGTTGTGTCCGTGGGGTAGGTGTTAAAGCAACAGTAACATCTGCAGAAGAAAGACCATCTTCCAGCCAAACTAAGATGTCTACTTCTTTTCGTGGACAATGTGATCCGATCCCTTTCTTACGGCCACGCCCATCGCTACAAATTCCAGATGAGGCACAAAAACAGCAGGTGCTTCAACGGATATCAAGTGCTCCTTTAAGTGGGCTCTCCTCCACCTCAACTTCAATATCACAAATACTCCAGTCCTCAGAGGTGTCACCCCAATCGCACTTGCTTCCTCACAGCTCCCAAGTCTCCAGCTGCCCGTCTGAGTATGGGGTAGACCAGATGGTTGAGTCTGCAGAGCTGTTTACTCATACTATAGCCTGGGAATCAGAGGTCTGCTCCAGAGTTTCTGTGAATTCAGATGAGAAAATGATCTGCACTGATGCCTAGAAT
Source organism: Phyllobates terribilis (assembly GCF_046119375.1). NCBI lineage: Eukaryota > Metazoa > Chordata > Amphibia > Anura > Dendrobatidae > Phyllobates > Phyllobates terribilis. The sequence goes on from NW_027362767.1 coordinate 226,257,139, forward strand.
CTTTGAGTCGGATCCAGGACCAGATGAAGAAGGTTCTGAGCATAATGTAGACCCTCGTTCCCAAACTGTAACTCCTGTTGGTGGAGACAATGAGGAAGATGATGATGAGACTCAAATACCTGATTGGAGCGACAACTTTAGTTTTTTGTCAGGGCAGGAAGAGGTTGGCTCTGAGGACGACGGGTGTGAGAACACACAGGGTGATGATGACGAGGTTGGAGATCCCACTTACTGTCAACCCACAGTCAGACAGTCGATGAGGTCAGCAGAGGAGGTGGAGGAGGATGCTAGTGACGATGACGTTAGGTTGCGCCTTCCTGGACAGAGACGTAGTACTGGAAGCACGTCAACAACTGCATCCTCAAACACAACTGTGCCTCTGACCACAAGTCGTGGTGGCTCTTCAGGTCGCATGGGCTCTAAGCCTTGCATAGCCTGGGCATTTTTTCAGATCGATAAGGATGACCCAACTCGTGTTATCTGTAACATTTGTCACCAAAAGCTAAGTAGAGGCCAAAAAAACAATAGTTTGAGTACTTTATGCTTGAACCGTCACATGGATATGAAGCATAAGTTGCAGTGCGAAGCTCACTGTGCTAAAATGCGGCCTAGCGGGCCGGTCCAACCACCATCTGCCCCACCTGTGTCATCCTGGGGAGACTAAAAGCTTTAGGATTTTGGAAAATCACCTCACCAACCATTTTAAGCAACTCTGGGACAATTGATGCCACTTAAGTGGTGTCTGTGCCACAATTTTTGGAAAAAATGGAGACTCTTTTTGGAGTCCCCTTGCTGTGTTTTACATGACGTTGGCATCGTCAATTCCAGGTGGGTCGGGTCTCTACACCCCCCTTTTAACTGTAAGAAAGTACATACATTATGGCTTGGGGTAACACAGATGGTTGAGTCTGAAGAGCTGTTTACTCATACTATAGCCTGGGAATCAGAGGTCTGCTGCAAAGCTTCAGCGTCTGCTAGTCATCGGAGTAGCCACCGCCTGTAGATCTAATTACAAATTTTTAACTGCATCTAGCCCAGGCAATACTTTGGGCCTAGTAGCAGTGTCTGCTAGTCAGCGGATTATCCCTGCTGTTAAGCAAGCTACACCACCTGTAGTTTGGACACTTAATTTTTTCAAAGGAAATGTTTCGGGCCCCCGGGACACTCAGTGAAGAGCATCGGGGGAGGCACCCCAAGGCACAGGGGCTGGGACTGGCGGTAGGATGCCTTGCGGTGGACCGCCAAGCTCGATCCTTATAAAAGCTTTTTAACTGCAGCAGCTTTAGTGGACGCTACTGGAGCTGGAATTACCGCAGCTGCTGGCATCAGACTTGCCCTCCAATAGATCCTTGTAAAAGGATTTAAAGTGTACTCATTCAAATTAGAGAGACAATTTAAATTACAGAGCTTAGACCTGCCTCCACCGCGGGGGGGGGGCTCGACCCACCAGCGGACAGGCACCAGTATTGGGAGAGGGGGGCTGGCCATCAGGGTCCACCACAGCTCTGGCACAAACCCGGCGACACGGAGGCTGCACGGGCAGGGACGGACTGGCCGTGTCGGCTTCTCACTTTTTGGATTTTAGAAGGGCATGACATGCCTATATCTGTGTCTCCCCCTCCTTTTACTCCTCCACCTTTTTCTTTTCGCATGACTATATTTACTTGTCACTTTTCCATGTGTTAGTTGTGTCTTCTGAGCAGTTTGTCAGGTTTTGGACACCTTTGAAGGTGTTTTCCATGTGTTTTTGTTTGCCTGCCATTGGTTTTAATGGTGCTCGACGAACAGTTCGACGAACAGTTCGATGAACAGTTCGGCGAACACACCTGTGTTCGACGAACCGAACCCGAACACTACGGGGGTGGCTCAACACTACCCCTAACGTCCCTGTATTGGCTCTTCATAAATTGCCGCACGCATACCTCGCTCTGTCTTTCCCTGGTGTTTGGCTAAGGATAGCGAAGGGAGGAGATGAGCACTAGTCGATCTCCACTAAACACTATAGATAAAAGGAAGGACAAACAGGGGGAAATTGCTTAGCTTTAGATGACTCCAGACAAATGCACATACGTCCTCAAGCTCCAGAGAGGACAAAGCACTGTTCTTGCTAAAGCCTTCACCATTAGTAATGAATATTGCTGGCACCTCCCTCTAGAACACACTAGATATTTATACACCCAGGCCAGGGAGTTAATTAGCCAAAGGAAGGTAGCCGCTGGGTCCTAGAGACAGCCTCTAAGAAGATGTCTATAATGCCAAACCTAGAGATCTCCTGCAACCAACTGCAGGGTGACTGTCTGTCACTTCTGACACACCCGTGACACTTAGTTCTGTAAACGTTGAGTAGAGATGAGGAGTTGGATGATTGGGTTCCATATACAGCCTTTAGCGCATCATAGAAGTGCTTGAGGTCATGACTGTCTGCACAACCTTGGATTTCATCAGCCTTGTTGCTAAACAAGCTGTCCTGCATCTCACATGGCTTTATCTGTACCTTTCTTTTTGTGTTGATAAAGGCATCCTTCTTGGCTACCAACATGGAGTTGTTTTGATGCGCTTTGTACTGCTGATATTTCTCTTCTAGAAGTGCCCTTATTTCTTATTTTTCATCAAACCAATCTTGGTTGCTTCGGGCTGCTGGTCTGATATGCTCCAGGGTAGTATTGTAAATTGCATCTTTAAGAATTGTGCAATGTTCTTCAACGCCAGTCTCGTCTACCTGTGGTGTGTCTGACAGTGTGCGGTCAAGGTCATTGGCAAATATCCCTGCTATTCTTCTGCTTTGCAGCTTGGAGACATTCAGTCTCTTTGTAGTTTTCTGCCCTTGGGGCCTCCTTGATGGCAGAATGCAAAGCCTGCACTTGGACACTATGAGGCAGTGGTCGTTCCAGCAGTCGACACCACACATGGCTCTCCACATGGCTCTCGTTACTCTAAAGTCCATCCTATCCCTCTTCATGGCAATGACAAAGTCAATGAGATGCCAGTGACTCGAGCGTGAGTGCATCCACAATGTCTTCTTGTGAGTGGGTAAACGGAACAGAGTGATGATGACAAGGTCATGTGTGGCACATGTCTTGAGGAGCAGAAGGCCATTACTGTTACACTTGCCAAATAGGTCTCCCAATGACTCCTTCCCAGTTTTGATAGTCTGTTCCCACTCTGGCATTAAAGTCTACGAGTACAATGAGCTTCTCTGACTGTGGGATTACTGAGAAAAGGTTGTCAAGTTCATCATATAACTTATCCTTTAATGTCAGAGAAAGAGGTTTCTTGAGGTTTCACTTTTACCATGTGTTCATTTTTTTCCAATAAAAGGTAAATTTTATACATATCCTGGTTGTATGTGCTGCTGGCTTCCCCTCTTTCTCTACCATTTGACTGTGATCACCGGGGGGTGCGGCACCCTCAGGATGAACTTCGATTGAAATACTGAGCCTGTGATATACAACGTGGTAAGCTTTCTAACCTCTCTTCCCCTCCTTCTCATCACCGTTACTTATCCTTTAAAGTTGTGTAGAGGGGAGCACCCAGGGCCGTTACCATCACGCTGTGTGCTGAAACTATTCTCTTCGCCCAATGCCCCCTCTACTATTAAGGACTGAGGCCGGAGTGTGTGCTGCATTGGAGAAAACTCTGTACTCACTGTTACACTATCCATGGGATCGGAACAGACTTCAAGCAAGGAAGGAGAAAGTAGATCTGGGTTAACAGACTCACTTTTACTGTGTAATTCTTCCATACACAGCTGCAGTATACAGATTAAGACAAGTTCTTTGGTTAGTGAAGTACTCTTGGTTATGTGCCTTCCCAGTGTTCGTTCTCTTCCTGTCCTGAGACCCAACATCATCCACTTCTGCGACCCAGCTGAGAATCTCCCCTTCAGGGATATAGAGGCCTCACCTTGAGCACCTCTGACAGGCTGTGAGCCTAGGACTGTGCCGGCGTCCAGATTCAGTCTCAAATGTGTCCTCATTCTGTTCGGATAACTTGTACTAGTAAAACACTTCTTCACTGCTGCAACTGCTAATGGAGTCTGCTTTTCTGTCTGCTCAGTCTTCATCCACACTCCGTCTCTCTCTCTCTGGTTATGGAACAGACCCTACCACAGACCTGTGCATTCGGGTCTTGAACCCAGGACTGGGGTGACCTGACACAGGCCTCCTCTAACGGCAGTCTCACTTCCCTAGTCACTCTCTGACTACTGCTCCCTACACTGTCTGTAACCCGGAAATGATTTTCTATAAAACTGCTCTAATGCTCTAACTCCTCCCAACTGGGAATTTCTCTTGTCCTGTGGGTGTAATGCTTAACTACTTCTGTACTGAACTTAACTAACTTCCTGAACTACAGTGCCCTTTCCCATTACTAACTTAAACTACGAACCCTATACTATACCTATGTCCTACACTTAACCCCTCCATTGCCCACACTTATTTACAACAGCTGTTTGAGAACATATAAAACGGGACACATCATATACACAAACACGCCCCCTCTGAAGAAGCACTTGCGAAATGGCGTCGTCGGGGTTGGTTCCCTACAAGCTCCCATCCTGTGTGAGTATGAGCCTATAATCTCTACACCTCTTTGCATACCGCTACCCAATTTCCCTACATTATTGAATCAACTTTTATTATATACACAGGGATCTTGGGACAGTTTTGTTGTTTGAAAAGTATTGCTGTACACCACCTGGTTTATGGTGACCTTGCAATTTACCCTTTTTTTCAGGCATTAGTTAGGATTAAGATGTTTCTATATGCACTGGCACTTTATATTATTCTATGATACCTAACTTTGCCATTAATTGATGTAATGGTTATATTGCACTAGATAGTGGCCCGATTCTAACGCATCCGGTATTCTAGAATAGGTATGCGGCCGACCGGGCGCAAGCAGCAGAGCGGTGTTTGCATTTGGCGCCAAAATCGCTGATTGGTCGAGGCCGGCAACCGCGACCAATCAGCAAAGCGGTGTTAAAATTTGGCGCCTATATCGCAGATTGGTCACGGCCGGCGGTCGCGACCAATTAGCAGAGCGGTATTTAAATTTGGCGCCAATAATGGTGATTGGTCACGGCCGCGACCAATCACCAGAGCGGTGTTTATAAATTTGTCGGCAATAATGCTGGTTATTCGTGACCGGTAACCGCGACCAATGAGCAGAGCGGTGTTTAAATATGGCGCCAATATCGCTGATTGGTCACGGCCGGTGGTTGCGTCTAATCAGCAGAGCGAGGTTTAAATTTGGCACCAAAATTGCTGATTGGTCGCGGCCGGTGACCGCGACCAATTAGCAGAGCATTGTTTAAATTTGGCGCCAATATCTCTGATTAGTCGCGTCTGCCGTCCGCGACCAATCAGCAGAGCGTTGTTTAAATTTTACGCCAAAATTGCTGAGTGGTCGCGGCTGTCGGTAGTGACCAATCAGCAGAGCGGTGTTTCAATTTGCCACCAAAATGCTGATTGGTCGTGGCCGGCCACCGCGACCAACAGCAGAGCGGGGTTTAAATTTGCCGCCCATATTGATGATTGGTCGGGGCCGGCGGCCGCAACCAATCAGCGTCGTATTAGTGAGGACCGGGGAGCGGCGCTGCCTGTGCGGGTACTTCTGCTGCGAGCAGCTGGGAGATGAGCGGCTGCTCGCAGCAGAAGCATCCCGACCGGCGGCGCCGCTCCTCGGTCCTCCGTTCACACTTGCCGTCGGGAGATCATAGCGCTGTTTAAATTAGGCGCCAATCTCGCTGATTGGTCGCGGTCGGCTGGAGGCCGCAACCAATATGCAGAGCGTTGTTTAAATTTGGCGCCAATCTCGCTGATTGGTCGCGGCTGGCGTCCGCGACCAATCAGCACAGCAGTGTTTAAATGTGGCGGCAAGATCGGTGATTGGTCAAGGCTGCTATTTAAATGTGGCGCCCAAATCGGTGATTGGTCGCGGGCAGCGGCCACGACCAATCAGCAGAGCGGTATTTAAGTTTAGCGCCAAGATCACTGATTGGTCGCGGGCGGAGAGCGCGACCAATCAGCGAATCGTATTGGTGAGGACCGGGGAGCGGATTCGTATTGGTGAGGACTGGGGAGCGGAATCGTATTGGTGAGGACCGGGGAGCGCCGCTGCCTGTGCGGATACTTCCGCTGCGAGAAGCCGGGACATGAGCGACTGCTCGCAGAAGAAGTATCCCGACCCGCAGCGCCGCTCCCTGGTTCTCCCTCGACACCCTAGCCGCTGATGTCCCCACAGTATCCGCATGGTGTTACAAAGGTTCGGACATTTGTGTTAAAAATCGCTGATTGGTCGCTGGCGCTGCCCGCGACCAATCACCGATTTGGGCGCCAAATTTAAATATCGGCCACGACCAATCACCGATTTTGGCGCCAGATTTAAATGGCATCCGCGACCAATCAGTACAGCGGTGTTTAACTTTTGCGGCAAGATCAGTGATTGGTCGCGGGCCAAGACCGCGGCCAATCACCGATTTGGGCGCAACATTTAAATAGCGTCCGCGACCAATCAGCACAGCGGTGTTTAAATGTGGCTTCAAGATCGGTGATTGGTCGTGGCCGATATTTAAATGTGGCAGCCAAATCGGTGATTGGTCGCGGGCAGCGCCAGCGACCAATCAGCGATTTTTAACACAAATGTCCGGACCTTTGTAACACCATGCGGATACTGTGGGGACATCAGTGGCTAGCGTGTCGAGGGAGGACCGGGGAGCGGCGCTGCGGGTCGGGATACTTCTGCTGCGAGCGCCCGCTCATGTCCCGGGTTCTCGCAGCGGAAGTATCCGCACAAGCAGCGCCGCTGACACCCATGCGCCTAGGGTGTGAAGGGAGGACCGGGGAGCGGCGCTGACATCCAATTAGTCGCGGCCGCTATTTAAATGTGCCGCACAAATCGGTGATTGATCGCGGTCTTGGCCCGTGACCAATCACTGATCTTGCCGCAAAAGTTAAACACTACTGTGCTGATTGGTCGCGGATGCTGCCCGCGACCAATCACCGATTTTGGCGCCAAATTTAAATATCGGCCACGACCAATCACCGATCTTGGCTCCACATTTAAACACCGCTGTGCTGATTGGTCGCGGACGCAATTTAAATGTGGCGCCAAAATCGGTGATTGGTCGCTCCCGGCGTCGGCGACCAATCAGCACAGCGGTGTTTAAATGTGGAGCCAAGATCGGTGATTGGTCGCGGCCGATATTTAAATGTGGCGCCCAAATCGGTGATTGGTCGCGGGCAGCGTCCGCAACCAATCAGCACAGCGTTGTTTAACTTTGGTCGCGGTCTTCGGACCCGACCAATCACTGATCTTACCGCAAAAGTTAAACAACGCTGTGCTGATTGGTCGCGGACGCAATTTAAATGTGGCGCCAAAATCGGTGATTGGTCGCTCCCGGCGTTGGCGACCAATCAGCACAGCGGTGTTTAAATGTGGAGCCAAGATCGGTGATTGGTCGCGGCCGATATTTAAATGTGGCGCCCAAATCGGTGATTGGTCGCGGGCAGCGTCCGCGACCAATCAGCACAGCGTTGTTTAACTTTGGTCGCGGTCTTCGGACCCGACTAATCACTGATCTTACCGCAAAAGTTAAACAACGCTGTGCTGATTGGTCGCGGACGCAATTTAAATGTGGCGCCAAAATCGGTGATTGGTCGCTCCCGGCGTCGGCGACCAATCAGCACAGCGGTGTTTAAATGTGGAGCCAAGATCGGTGATTGGTCGCGGCCGATATTTAAATGTGGCGCCCAGCACAGCGTTGTTTAACTTTTGCGGTAAGATCAGTGATTGGTCGGGTCCGAAGACCGCGACCAATCATCGAATTGTCTTGGTGAGGACCGGGGAGCGGCGCTGCCTGTGCGGGTACTTCCGCTGTGAGAACCCGGGACATGAGCGGGCGCACGCAGCAGAAGTATCCCGACCCGCAGCGCCGCTCCCCGGTCCTCCCTTCCGCATGGAGGTCAGCGGCGCTGGCGGTCGGGGTCCTTCCGCTGCTACCGGACGGGAGATGAGCGCCTCGCGCCGCTCATCTCCCGGCTGCATCTCCGTCCCGCAGATGGGTCCGGCGGTCAAGGTCCTTCTGCTGGTACCGGCCGGGAGATGAGCGCCTCGCGCCGGTCATCTCCCGGCTGCATCGCCGCTGAGCTCCGTCCCGCAGATGAGCCGCTAACGGCCGCCATCTTTTTTTCAGAAATCCCGCGGCGCTGATTGGCCGCTGCCGGACCAATGAGCGACGCGGGATTTTCAAGACAGACAGACAGACAGACAGACGGACGGGATAAGACTATTATATATATAGATAAGATAGGGTGCTCACTTCCAGGGTTGTACCGATATATTTATCCATTGGGCCAAGTGCAATCACCACACATTTGGGTGAGCTCAGACGTAGGGAATTTGAAGGTTCCTGCTTTTTAAAGTGTTTTTATATTCTTGCTATTTTTTATGTGTATACTTCAATAAAATATTACATTTTTAATTCACTAGCTCTATATCTTCCTTTTGAAGCTGAACCGATCTAGTGGCAGCTTTTGTGTTTCTACTTAACCCTATATGTTTTATATAAAGAACATTATACATTCACTATATTACAATACATTAACTGAGCACACTAGTGCTCATAGAACTCTGTACATTCCACATATGATAAAAGTCACAAATCAGAATGAATACTGTTTAGAGAGGGAGAGGCATGTGACAGCCCCTGTCACACCCTTACAGTTGTTTGGATTAGTCATGTTGGGAGCATAGGCAATAGTTGGCATAGTATGCTTTTTATTTGTAAGTGAGAGCTGAAGTGTCATAAGTCTGTCATTAATGCCCTCCGGAAGCTGGGCACGTTTACGAACAAGGTGAAATTTGACAGCAAGTCCCACTCCTGTAGATATGTGGTTAATCTGCAAGTTAATCGTGTCCTGAGAGTGTGCGGCTGCTGCACTGAGAGCCCTGCTGCCAGGAGAAAATTAACTTTATTCCACACGGCAGCATTTGACGTTCAGTCATAGGGGCGTTGCCGGTGAGGTCTCAGTCACCGCACAGTGCACAGAGAGCAGCGGCTATAACTGTGCCCTCTCGTCAGTGACTAACAGCAGGCTCGGCATTAGAGCTCATTAGGGACGGCTGGGGGCACGGTTATTTGCCACCCTCTATGCAATAAGCGGTGACTGAAACGGTGTCTGCATCACCCCTATGACAGAACGCTGAACACGTTATTTCATCACTACTCCTTAACAATGGTAAGGAGTAGTGATGAGCGAACGTGGTCACCACTACTCGGTACTCGCCCGAGCAACCCGGAAATACTCGCCGAGCTTGTCGAGCACCGGGGATAGGCGGGAATTTCTTGGCGTCCCCCGGACGCCAAGCCTGTGAAAAACGGGCTATACCCTGTATGCCCATAGTAGAGGTCTGATAACTCCAAAATGGTGACAGATTCCCTTTAAAAAGCAATCCAGAGTACCCCATTTTTCTGCTTCATTTGCTAGTTAGCACTGCGGAATACAGCCAGATCTGTTCCATATTTCAGCGATAAAAATCCTTTTCCATTCTGTTGCAGTGTGTCAGTCAAGCTATTCACACTAGGTGTCTGTGAAGGATAGTATTTGCAAATTACAGGCCTGCTATTTAAAACCGTGCTTTTCTCAGACATATCACCTATAACCGTGTTTCAAAATCAGCCATTTCTGCCTTCCATTTCATTGCAGTGTGTTGGTGAAGCTCTTCACACTAGGTCTCTGTGTAGAATAGTATTAGTAAATTACAGGCCTGCTATTTAAAACTGTGGTTCTCTGTCGGACATAACGCCTATAACATTGTTCCAAAATCAGCCATTTCTCGTGAACTTGGAAAATATTGTCCTCCATTTAAAATGGGCAAGGTGCATGGCAAGAGACGGGGAAGTGGACATCATGGTGATTGTGCATGCAGAGGCTGAGGACGGGGCCGTGGCAAGCTGAAATTGTGCCACAACAAATACCCACATCTTGTCGCTGGACCTTCCTGTCCCAATTATTAGGGGACCGCACTTCACCAATATTGAACCCAGAGCAGTGCTTCCAGTCACTTTGCCACCACCACCACCCTGTCTTCCACACCGTCAATTCTCAGTAGCCATGAGTCTGGACCGCATATTCCTCACCCTGATCCTCCTTCCTCCCACCATGCCGAGTGCCTGGAGACAACTGATCCCACACTTGGACACTCCGAAGAGCTGTTCACTTTTCCATTTGTAGATTCAGGCCTCTCGCCCGGCCAGCTTCAAGCGAGTCAAGAGGAGAACGCGTGTAGCGATGCCCAAATATTGGAGCAGCCACTGTCACAAGAAGTGGATGATGATGATGAGACTCAATTGCCAGAAAGTCAGGAGGAGGACCATGGTGCGGAAGTGGAAGACGAGGTGGTGGATGATATAGTAACTGACCCAACCTGGCAGGGAGACATACAGAGTGAGGACAGTAGCACACAGTTGGAGGGAGGAGCACCACAACAGGCAGGAAGAAGCAGTGTGGTGGCCACAGACACAAGGCGAGAAAGCGTTCCTCGTACGGCCAACACGACAGAAGTTGCCAGTACAACTGTTAGGACTTCCCGAGTCTGGTTGTTTTTTTTAAAGACTCTGCAGATAACTCCAAAAAGGCCATTTTCACCACCTGCCAGGCCAGCATCAGCAGGGGTAGCAAAACTAGCATACCTGACCACCAGCAGCATAATCAGGCACTTGGCAGCAAAGCACCCAACTAAGTGGGCCGAACCCCATGGTCCAGAAACAGTGTCTGGACACCACTGCTTGCTATGCACATGCCAAGATTCCTCTCACCCTGCACCTGTCATTGAACACTCTCAACTAGCACCATCAACAAGCACGTCCACATCCTTGTCCCAGCGCAGCGTTCAGTTGTCCCTAGCCCAGTCCTTGGAATGCAAGCGCAATGCCCCACAGGCTACACTACTAAATTCGCACATGTTGCCTTTTAGGCTAGTGGAGATGGAAGCTTTCCGCAACCTGATGGTGGCTGTCCCTCAGTACTTGGCCCCCAGCCACCACTATTTCTCCCGGTGTGCCGTCCCCGCATTACACGAGCACGTGTCCCACAACATTAGCCGTGCCCTCAACAACGCAGTTACTGGGAAAGTCCACCTAACCACGGACATGTGGACAAGTGCTTGTGGGCAGGGACAGTACATCTTGCTGACGGCACACTCGGTTAATATAGTGGACCCAGTCAGACTTTGGGACGGAACACGTCCTCCCGACGCCCTAGATTGCGGGCCCTGGGTCAATCAGGGTTGTCCCCACATTCTACAGCTCCTGAACCTCCACCTCCTCTTTAGCCTCCTTCGAAATGACCACATCAGTCGCAAGCTGTAAGCACTGCAGCACTGCCTCGGCCAAGTGGCAACAGGCTGTGCTGAAGCTAATATGCTTTGGTGACAAACCGCACAACACTGAAGAGTTGTGGACAGCTCTGAAACAGCAGGCAGATCTGTGGCTGACACAGCTGACCCTAGAGCCAGGCATGGTCGTTTGTGACAATGGCCAGAACCTGGTGGCGGCTCTGAGGCGAGGCGAGCTCACACACGTACCATGCCTGGCCCATGTGCTTAACCTCATGGTTCAGCAGTTTCTCAAAACCTACCCGGATCTGCTTGTTAAAGTACGCTGCCTATGTGCCCATTTTAGAAAGTCAACTACAGCTTCCGCCGCCCTTGCCGTGCTTCAGCAGCGTTTGCAGCTTGCAGCTCACCAACTGATCTGTGATGTCCCGACACATTGGAACTCTACATTGCAGATGTTGGGAATGATTTGTGAGCAGAAGAGGGCAGTTGTTGACTACCAGCATCAACAAGGCCGTCGGTATTATTCAGTTCAGACTCCACACATAAGACCTCAGGAGTGGACATGGATGTCAGACATATGTACCATCCTCCAAAACTTTGAGGACTCCACCAAGATGGTGAGCGGCGATGACACCAAAATTAGCATCACCATCCCGCTTCTCTGTCTTCTGAAATGCTCTCTGCTCACAATTAAAGAGGATGCATTGCTGGCGGAGCACGATGAGATGGAGCAAGGAACCATACAGGGTGATTCCACACAGCCCAGCCTCATCTCATCCCAACATGGATTGGGTGACAATGAGGAAGAGGAGGAGGAGGAAGAACAGGAGCTAGTTTCCTGCACTATAGACGGTACTACCTGCACAACTGTCATACCATCTGTTCAGCATGAATGGCCTGAGGACAGGGAGGAGGAGGATGAGGAGGAGAGCATAGTCAGTTGTCCTCTTGGTGAGGACACGGAAGTCTTGCCTCTTTGCAGTCTGGCACACATGGCTGCGTTTGTTACGCTGCCTTTACTGTGACCCTCGCGTTGTCTGAATTTTGGGTGACAGTCATTGCTGGTTGGTGACACTTCTAGACCCACGCTACAAGGAGAACTTTCTGTCTCTTATTCCCTTGCAGGACAGGCCTAATAAAATGGTGCAGTACGAGAAGGACCTTGTTGAGGAAATATTTAAAAAATTCCCATCTGAAAACGCTGACGGCAGGTGTCACAGTTCGTTGGACAACCAAGGAGTACAGGCAAGAGAGACAGAAATGCAATCCAGCAGAGGCAGGGGAACTCTGTCAAAGTTCTGGGACAGTTTTCTCAGACCCTGCCATCGCACAGGCCCTGAGGCGCAGGGTACTCTCCCAAGGAGGGAAAATTTCTGAAGACGGTGAAGGGAGTACCTTGCTGACCGTACCAACATCCTCCGTGATTCCTCTGTGCCTAATAATTATTGGGTATCCAAGCTTCACATGTGGCATTAACTGGCTCTCTACACCTTGGAGGTCCTGGCCTGCTCAGCCGCTAGTGTTTTGTCACAGCAGGTTTTTAGTGCCGCCGGTGGAATTATAACTGATAGGCGCATCTGCCTGTCAACTGAAAATGCTGACTCTTATTAAAATGAACAAGGGCTGGATTGGGCCAGACTTCTCAACACCACCGACTGATAGCAGCGTAACTTAAATTCAATGGTTTTTTTGGGAGGTCTAACTCTATTCCCATGCACCTCTGTCTTCACACCCAGACATGGGTATACGCTTCCTGATTTTGTCTATTAGCTCTTGTCCTCCTCCTTCTCCTCATCCTCCACATCCTCCTCAATATCACCACCATATCTACCATATCATCAAATCTATGTCTCATTGGAGTGCCTCCAAATTTTTGGAAGCCGTTGCATTCACTGCATAGGCAAAAAGTATGGGAGACCCACTTCCTAATAATGGGAACATTTGTTTTCAGGAGGCCTTCTGACCTCTACGTCTCTTGCAAGGGGCACTGGAGTTCATCCAAATTTTTGGCAGCCATTACATTCACTGCATAGGCAAACAGTATGGGAGACCCACTCCTTTTTAATGGGAACATGTCATACTTGTTAATGTAGCCCAGCTCCATGCGTCTTTAAATTGTTAGTAGGGTTTTTCCTAAATTTTGGCAGCCGTTGAACTCGCTGCATACCCTATAACTGTATAGCCGTCCTCTCCTTTCTAATGGGCACATGTCATACTCGTTACGGTGGCCCAGCTCTGAAAAATTGTTAGTGGAGTTTTTCCCAAATTTTGGCAGCCCTTGCAGTCACAGCATGGGCATTATCACTATAGGAGACACACTCATTTATAATGGGAACATTTTTTTTACTGAGAACCCTCCTCTATGTCTCTTCAAAGGGGTATTGGGGTACGTCCAAATTTTTGGCAGCCTTTGCTGTCACTGCATATGCAATAACAGTATAGGAGACCCACTCTTTAATAAAGGGAACAACAAAGCATAGCCGACTGCTGGCCCTTTAAGAATAGTAAGGCTGTAAAAATAGTGTTTGTGACTTTCATAATCCCTCCTTCATAAATGAAACAGGATGTGTCTGATGATGTCACACACCACATGGCCAGATAAGGTTGTAAAATGTTAAAATGACATTTCCCGGTGAATGCATTTGTCACAGTTGAAAGCAATGCAAAAGTGCAAAAACGCATCAAAAACGCTATGTGTGAACAAGGTGCGGAGGAGCATTTTTGTATATTTATTTTGCCTTATATACAAGTCATTATCCTGGAAAGGATGTTCCTCAACATATTTCCCAGGAAAATCCACTTTGGTTTCTTTTTTTTTCAGTTTTATTGTCTTAGAGTCTGTAAAAATACCTCTGACAAAGTTGTTGACAGCAGTCGCCTGGGAGTCAGAGATGCTTCCAGGGGTCTTCCCCATGTCATTTGAGCACTATTCCTATTGATTTGGGAAATTTTTAGGCCCTCTGCAGACCGCCGGGGGGAGCCGCCAGAAAAATGCTCGCGTTTCCCATAGACTTACATTGGGCTCGTTACTTGGACCGAGCATCCGAGTATTCCAATGTGCTCGACCTGAGCATCGAGCACCCGAGCATTTTAGTGCTCGCTCATCACTAGTAAGGCGTTATCAGTCATTATCAGACTGCGGACCATACAGGGACCACAGCACTAATAAGCCGGAGTCAGTATCACACACAAATATTTAAACCAGGTACCTTATAGGTGACATTTTCTGATAGGAGGCATCTTTCCTCTTTGTCATCCTGGCATCTAGGCAAGATGGAGAAGTTTTCACATCCACGTCCCATCTCTTCAGACTTCCTTCTTCTCAGCTCTTTTGCTACACGTCCCAACTCTGTGCTCTTAAAAATAAGTGTTATTTTTATGCAGAGGGCATTTTAATATCTGTCCATACTATGACCTAAATAAGCCTCCTATAGTTAATGGTCTCCACACTCTGCCTAAATGAGCTATAGCCCCCACATAGTAGTCTGCCTTTATCAACTGTTAGTCCCACACAGTCCGTTCCTATGAACCACGGCCTATAGCATGGCTGTATCCTCTCTACGGGTTTCCCTTACACCCTCTATATCTCCATACTGTCCCTCGGCCATGCTAAGCTCTCTCCATACTGTGCCTTTATTTCACGCTGTCCTCTCTCCATATCCATTCTGTGCCTCCTTTTCACACTATACCCTCTTTACTGTCCTCCATGTTGTACACCCACCTCACACTGTCCGCCTACACGGTATGATAGTCATCACAGCCACCCAATATACACTATGATGTCCACCACAGCACCCCATACAGTATTATGCCCCCCCCCAGTCACTGATGCAGTATAAATGGTCCCACAGCCTCTTATATACAGTATGTCCCCCACAGCACCCCACACCGTATGAAATCCACCACAGCCCCAAATATACAGTATGATGTAAACCACAGCCTCCTATACAGTATGGTCACCACAATCCCCAATATAAGGTCCCCAGCAACCCCAATACAGTATGGTATCCAGACCCCAGTATGTCCTCTATACAGTATGGTCACCACAGCCCCCTTTAGAGAAGGATGTCTCCACAGCCCACAGCCCATATAATAATATGGCGACTGATTGCAGAGGCTTCAAAGCAAGTAAGGACTGAAACCGCAGTTGGCAGTGAATCCGTCTTGGTGTTTCTATGCCCCACATCATCAATATTACTGAAGGTGTTGCCTATGCACTGTTTCATGTTGTTTGATATACTGCCTATGCGCAATAGTTGGTATTTTTTTTTGTATGCACTTACTCCCATCAGTCACCATATTATCTAGCATTGATCTGTTATACTAATAGAACCATAGCATGCCTCTTGACACACATATTTATACAATACCTTATAGTAACACCTGGTTTACAATTTTTTTTTTTTACGGTGTTTGCATATAGCCTTCAGACATATATCTTTTCGTACTGTTGTGCAAATATACTCTTAGCAATTTTTTATGATATCCAATACATTTATATTTTTTAATAGTTTCCCCAACAGCCCCCATTATAATGTCCCCCACAGTCTTCCATATAGTATGATGTCCTCAGAGACCCTATTTAGATGGCCCTCATTCATTAGAAAAATAATATAAGAATTAAAGTGCTTATATGGCGCCCCTGAGGGTTCGACCGCCACAGGGATGCTGCACTTCTCTAATGGAGTGTGGTGTTCCTCCTCTGAGGTAAGCCCGGTGCGATGGTTGTGACCTAACCTTTTGCATCCAACACCACACTTCTCCACCAGAGGGAGCTAGTATGCACTAGGTGCTGCTCCCCTGGTTACAGGGAGACTGGGGAACACAAAGTGGTAGGAACCAGTTAGTGGGTGAGGGTGGAGGACTTACCAGTAAGTTACACTTTAGATTTCATATTTAATAAAAAGCCATCTTTGATCTTGGTCTTTGGTTGTCGGTCTTGGTTGCTGTAAAACTACTGTATGTAATGTGACTCCCGCTTGGAAGTGCAGATCCTGTGTGGGCCTGCACCGGCAAGGGACACAGCCCTCGTACCCTGGCCTTGGGATGAGAGGTAGGTTGTAGACAAGGAATGTCTCAACCCGGCCAAGGACCAGGATCAAGAAGGCCCGGGAGCTTTAGAGTGTGGCTCCCCAGCAAATGGGTCCCGGGGAGGATGCAGACGGAGCGGAGTACGCCACCTGTCCTCGCCTACCTGATCTATTCAGAGGGATCCTGGCTGCAAGAGGGGTACCGGCCCCCGACACTTGACCTTGTACTCTATATCCTGGACGGGAAAGCCCGGTTAGGCCCTGAGGATCCCACCGGGCATCGCATGGAGAGGAATTGCCACCCGTGCCTTGGCCTGAGAGGAGATCAGAGGGAGACCCGGCCTATCTACACACGAACAGCCGGGAAAGGGTGAAGTCTGTAGTGCAGGAACACTCTGGTGTAGGGTCGCTACCGAACACTGGACTTCATCGGAGGTAGTCGGACCCCCGTCCCTGGTGGCCGCAGGACTCCGCGGAGAGCAGGGAGTTGTCTTCCTGCTGTCATCTCTGAGTGAGTAAAAGCCTTGGAAGTTCACCTCTATGGCCTCCAGACTGTTTATTATGCGCCATACCATGCGACGCGGTGCTCGTACTCCCCGCACTACTACCCCCTCTCTTTCCTGTTTGCCTGCCCTGAGGCCCTGCTCCGCCTGTGGGGAGCAGTGAGAACTTTGGCCGCCATGACACCGGGCCTCAGTGGACTGTAGCGGCGCTGGTGACCCTTCACGAGGCACCACAGGTGGCGTAGTTGTTAATCAGCCACTCAACCCGGACAAGCCCACACCATCTCGTTCTAATGTGACGGTCCTGAGCACAGGTCGGGCCCGGGCCATGGCTGCATCCCATCTCTCCAACAGGGCCCGACACAGAGTCCCCCAACACCCAGGGTAAAACACGGGCTTTACGAGTAGAGGCGTCACACTTATACTCGCCTAATCCAGGCTCCCCATCCAGCGCAGCCACAGTCTACACTTCTATCCTGTACAGCAGTGGACGCTGGATGGCGCAATTACGTCACTGAATTGCGTCCTCTGACAATTTCGGTGAAACAGGAGGTTGACACTATAGCTCCTCTGCCTCTGTCCCGGGTGGCGCTCACAGCAATTGTATTAGTGTCTGACAGACGCAAATACAATTGAGTGCAAAGAGAAGGCGAAAGCCGTGGCGCAGACAGAGAGGGGTGAGCAGTACTGCTCATCTGAGTGCCCACGCCCCAGCCATCACTGTGCTGAATGCCTGCAGCTGGAGGAAGGGGCCAGACGGCCGCAGACATTCAGCAATGTCACTTTTTTTCCCCCAAAGTGTGCCCCCTTCCTCAGGGAGGCAGGAGGTTGTGCCTTAGGCAGGTGCCTACCCCTCGTCCTAGCATTGGACCCAATGAATTGTCAATAGGTCTTATTGCATTGAAGAATAGCACTGTTCAAACTTAAAACTGATTGAATATCATATGGCTCTTGCATATTGATTATGGTTTCCAATCGGCTGCCTTACAACAGATCCCAACATAGCTCAACAGGCTCCATAGACCTTTTATGGTTGTCGGCAAGAATATAACTGAATAGCTTTAGTTTCATGGTATTTTTAGGCTGGGGAGGGCCCAATAACCATGGACCTTTCCAGCCTGATATCAGCTCTCAGCTGTCTGCTTTACCTTTGCTGGTTTCATAAAATAGGGGGGGGGGGGGGCACTTTATTTATTTTTTTTCATTTATTTATGTTCAGCCTAAAAAGCTATAGAATAAGTTTCCCATGAAAGGCACTAAAGGGTGCCATTTTATAATATGTAGGGGGGGTTGTGAATTATATATCTGCAGGATATCTGTCTATTCTTTATTTTCTTTGTTTTATTATTTTTAACAACTAACTTTAAGCTACATAGAGTATTATTGTATGTAAAATGTGTTAAAACTCATTGCATACGCATGTCATACGGATTGCATATGGCTGTGAGCTGAGAAAATAATCGCACACTCGCATTGCACTCATATGACAAAAGGTAAACCATACAGATTACACTCGTCCAACTTTTCAGGATGAGAATGGGACTGATTTTTTTTTTAGATATATATGCAAGTGGGAGCGGGCCCTTAGGATTTATTTTTCTCTAGCTGCTTGTTGTTGCCTCCCTTCAACTATCATATGACCCCATAGACTTATAATGGGTGTTGAATTGCCATGGAGAAGAGAGCTGCATGCTCTAATGTAAATGTGAGCATAGCCTTGTATTAAACGGTTACGACTCTGCTCCTATGTGCATTGTGGTTTCCATTAGGCAGTCGTACATCGGAGTTTAGAAGTGCCCAATGGACCCCATTAACTTATAAGTGTCGTTGTGTTGACAGCAAGATTAGTACTGCATGCTCCAAGCAAATGTGAATATAGCCTTTCACTTCTACTACCTATATATTTACAATTCTTTCTTCCTCTAGCCTTCTATGCTTTGAAAGAAAAGTGAAGATTGTCATTGAAATGCCGGTTACCAACCTGGCCTTATTCTGCAGAAGACCAGACATTCCGGCCTTGTATTGTTCACTAGATTCTGATTTCCTCTGGAGGATGACTGTGTGAATGGCAAATATATCAATTCTTTGTGAAATAAGTTTTCATTAACATTCTCCAAATTCCTGATCTCTTTATCCATGTTTTTTTTTTGTGAAGTCGAAAGATACTGTGTTTTGATCTATATTTTCTTCTCCCAAGCATGGGATCACAAGGTTTCATCTCTGCAATTGTCGACATCCTAGAGATTCTATTCAACGTCTTGATGGTAAGTTAGACATTACTATTTTAAGGGGAATAGTAAACACAATCCGTCCCCATTAACCTCTGCTAACCCTACATCTGTGGTAGCAGAACATTCCTGTTATCCTTCCCTATCCGAACTTAAACTGCGTCCCTCATGGTAGAACTTTAATTTCCCCGATAAGCTGCCACCAGAAATTTCTCTTAAACACTCAAGCTCTCCGGGATAGGTGAGACATAGCTGCCCACCAAACGTTGGCCATCTAATTTGTATGGTTGGCTCTACTAACAGAGCTCTACGGGAAAGTATGCAAATTAGTTCTGATTGATTCCTTTAGAGAACAAATTTAAAAGTTTGTAATCTCCACTAGGTGGCACTTACACAAGAGTTTCTGGGAAAGAGCTAATTTGCATATGGATTTTTTTTTTTCTAAAACCGATTTCTGTATGTGAATAGATTTTAATGACGAAATTACCATTTGTTGCACGCATTGCATTGAAGGTGTTTGTCAAAGACGACCACTAATCATGCAGACGCTATAGTACCAGCTTATAAAACCGTGTCTTGCTTTAAACCTAAAGGATAAGGACACCAAAATAAAAAAAAAACAACTATCAATGCATTTATTTTCGGAAAAAAGCATAAACATAAATTTTGGTCCATTTAGCTTCTACAACATATATGCTTCCATGTACAGTACAAATATCAAAAGACTGACCGTCACTTCCAAACAGAAAACCCGGTGTGTACAGGTAGCCATCTCCATACATAACTAATAAAGTTGCAATAGTATGTAAATATGAAATATATGAAATTTGAATTGCATTACTGCTCTAGAAAATAGGAAAAAATGAAGATGCTTACCACATAATTTGGCCAATTCATGCATGCCCAGTAGCCACGACAAGGCGATCTTCATTGCTGTGACCTATCCTAATGTGAATCCTCTCCTAGGCTGAAGCCTACATTTATATGGGTAGGTAGGATCCTGCTGTGATTAAAACCGCCACATGCTGATGGGTGGAGTGCTCGGTCAGAGAGACTATATATAAATAACAAAATACTGACCGTCACTTCCAAACAGAAAACCGGTATGTACCTACCCATATAAATATAACAACTAAATCAATTAATAAAAAACAGTTCATACACAAAAACAGTGTAAAAATAACATATCAAAAAGCATGACAAATTTTTTGTTTTTTTACTTAAACATGGATTTTTCAGCCAGAAATGTAGAAAAATATAGAAAAGAAACAAAGTACAAAGCTGAATTTGAATATTTCATTTGATTGCTTCCGTCCATCTCATTACAGGTGTGCGGTGTTTGCATCTGCTGGAATAAGCTAGAAGCAAACCAGAGCAGTGTTGCCGGTAGGTAGTTTCCCCAGTTTTCCTTCATATACTTTTGTAAGATGGTGTTTCTTGGTCGTTTTTGACATTGTACATTGTGCATATTGGAGCAGGTTTCTGAATATGATGGAGAGTAACGAAGAAGTGTTCTACCATGTTTAATGGAGTCAAATTTACACTTCAGACTAATCCCATAACCTTGTAGTAGATGGAGCACTGATAAAAATATTTATTTTGTACTTTTTAATCTGCTCTTCCGTTATCCCAAAACAATTTTATCATGTGGTCACCATATCAGTCAATAGAAATGTCTGTGCATTGCATTGATTGCACCACTGAAGTTCTCCAAAGGGGAGGACAAGCTGATATCACTGGTGATGATGATTACTGCACAGTGCCTGTCACCTTTCTAATGCAGGAGATCAGAGTTCAGCTTCCTGCCTGTGTACTTATATTATATTAGTTTATTTAGGAGAATATAGAGGAATGGCTAATTACACGGTTACGACAGCAGACACGGATGGTACTTGCTCTAGCTGCTCACGATTCTCAAGCTAGGAATCAAAATCTGAGTAGTTATTCTTATATCGGAAGCAGCTAACAGTTGATTAACTCGTCACTAGTGTTGAGCGATACCTTCCGATATCAGGAAATATCGTATCGGATTGGATCGGGCCGATACCCAAAAAGTATCGGATATCGCCGATTCCGATACCGGAAACCAATGCAAGTCAATGGGACACAAATATCAGAATGAAAATAAACCCTTTCTTTCCTTGTAGGTTAATTCTACATGAAGGAAAACAACTAAGAATAATGTAGAATGACATGAAAAGCCGGCAATTCATCAGCGGCATACACCAGTACCCGACAATTTACAACAGAAAGAATAGAGCTTCACACATAGATTAGATAGATAGAAACCTGTCAGCCACATATATATGAAGTACAGTGACAGTGTTGCTTACTGTACTTGTCATTTAGTGTAAAGGATTTATTTAAAAAAATAATAGTGTTTTCATGCACCGTCTCTTTAAAAAAGCCGGCCGGCAATTCAGCAGCGGTACCCGACAATTTATAACAGACAGAATAGAGCTTCACACATAGATTAGATAGATAGAAACATGTCAGCCACATATATATGAAGTACAGTGACAGTGTTGCTTACTGTACTTGTCATTTAGTGTAAAGGATTTATTTAAAAAAATAATAGTGTTTTCATGCACCGTCTCTTTAAAAAAGCCGGCCGGCAATTCAGCAGCGGTACCCGACAATTTATAACAGACAGAATAGAGCTTCACACATAGATTAGATAGATAGAAACATGTCAGCCACATATATATGAAGTACAGTGACAGTGTTGCTTACTGTACTTGTCATTTAGTGTAAAGGATTTATTTAAAAAAATAATAGTGTTTTCATGCACCGTCTCTTTAAAAAAGCCGGCCGGCAATTCAGCATCTGTACCCGACAATTTAGAATAGAAAGAATAGAGAATCACACATAGATTAGATAGAGAGAAACATGTCAGTCACATATATATGAAGTACAGTGACAGTGTTGATTACTGTACTTGTCATTTAGTGTTAAAATAAAGGATTTATTTTAAAAAAAATTGGCGTGGGGTTCCCCTTAATTTTAGGCTCTAGCGGAGGTTAAGCAGACAGCTGGGGCAAATGTTTGAAGCCTGGGAAGGGGGTAATACCCACAGAGCTTCCCAGGCTACTAATATCAGCCCCCAGCTGAATACATAGCCTTTACTAGCTATTAAAATGGGGGAACCCCCCCAAAAAAATAACGTGGGGTTCCCCCTAATTTAATAGCTAGCACAGGCTAGGCAGACAGCTGGGGGCTGATATTGATAGCCCAGGAAGGGTGCCATGAATATTGGCCCCCTCCCAGGCTAGAAACAGCAGCCGTCAGCCGCCCCAGAAATGGCGCATCCATAGGATGCGCCAATTCTGGCACTTAGCCTCGCTCTTCCACGCTGCCCTGGTGCGGTGGCAGGGGGTAATAGGGTTGGGGTTGATGTCAGCTTATAATGCCAGCTGACATCAAGCCCAGGTTAGTAATGGAGAGGCGTCTATAAGACACCCCCATTACTAACCCCATAGTCAAAGTTAAAAGAAAACACAAACACCCAGAATCAAGTCCTTTAATTGAAATAAAGACACAATTCTTTATTGTTCTAAATTAAACCATACTTACCATCACGCCCATTCCAGCTGAAGCCAACGATCTCCTGCAATAAAAGTAAAATAATAAAGCAACCTCATCCTTACCTTTCCATGGTTCCCACGACAGCTTCAGCTCTGCTACATCGAGATGACAGGCTGGACCGCAGCAGAACGCTGCCATCCAGCCTGTCATCCCGCAGACACTGAGAAGCGCAGGCATGCTTGCGCTCCTCAGTGTCTCTCTGTGACGTCATCCAGATGAGCCGAGTTCATGTCCAATGAACTCAGCTCACCTCATGCACGTCACTGACAGCGTGGGAAAATTCTCCTGCACTCAGCGCTTCAGCGTGAGAATTCTCCCACGCTGTCAGTGACATACATGAGGTGAGGTCATGTCCAATGAACTCAGCTCACCTCATGCACGTCACTGACAGCGTGGGAAAATTCTCACGCTGAAGTGCTGAGTGCAGGAGAATTTTCCCACGCTGTCAGTGACGTACATGAGGTGAGCTGAGTTCATTGGACATGACCTCGGCTCATCTGGATGCCGTCACAGCCAGACACTGAGGAGTGGAAGTATGCCTGCGCTTCTCAGTGTCTGCGGGATGACAGGATGGATGGCAGCATTCTGCTGCGGTCCAGCCTGTCATCTCGATGTAGCAGAGCTGAAGCTGTCGTGGGAGCCATGGAAAGGTAAGGATGATGTTGCTTTATTATTTTACTTTTATTGCAGGAGATCGTTGGCTTCAGCTGGAATGGGCGTGATGGTAAGTATAGTTTAATTTAGAACAATAAAGAATTGTGTGTTTATTTCAATTAAAGGACTTTTTTCTGGGTGTTGTGTTTTTTTAAATACTTTACTAGAAATTCATGGTGGTCATGTCTAATATTGGCATGACCCCATGAATTTCGGGCTTAGGGCCAGCTGATAATGCCAAGCTGGCCTTAACCCCTTTATTACCCAGTGAGCCACCGCACCAGGGCCCTGGATGAGTTGGGTACAGCGCCAGAAGATGGCGCTTCTATGAACGCGCCATTTTCTGGGGCGGCTGCGGACTGCAATTTGCAGCGGGGGTGGCCCAGAAAGCTTGGGTCTCCCTGCGCTGCGGATTCCAGCCCCCAGCTGCCTAGTTGTATCTGGCTGGGCACAAAAATAGTGCGAAGCCCCACGTATTTTTTTTTTTTATTATTTCATGAAATTCATGGAATAATTAAGAAAAAAAGGGCTTCCCTATATTGTTGTGTCCAACCAGGTACAAATAGGCAGCTGGTGGTTGGGGGCAGCCCGTTCCTGCCTGCTGTACCTGGCTGGACACAAATATAGTGTGAAGCCCCACGTCAATTTTTTTTAAATCATTTCAGGAAATTCATGAAATAATTAAAAAAAATTGATGTGGGGCTTCGCCCTATATTTGTGTCCAGCCAGGTACAGCAGGCAGGAACGGGCTGCCCCCAACCACCAGCTGCCTATTTGTACCTGGTTGGACACAACAATATAGGGAAGCCCTTTTTTTCTTAATTATTTCATGAATTTCATGAAATAATTAAAAAAAAAAAAATACGTGAAGCTTCTCCCTATTTTTGTGTCCAGCCAGGTACAACTAGGCAGCTGGGGGCTGGAATCTGCAGCGCAGCCAGGCCCAAGCTTTCTGGGCCCCACCCGCTGCAAATTGCAGTCCGCAGCCGCCCCGGAAAATGGCGCGTTCATAGAAGCGCCATCTTCTGGCGCTGTACCCAACTCATCCAGGGCCCTGGTGCGGTGGCTCACTGGGTAATAAAGGGGTTAAGGCCAGCTTGGCATTATCAGCTGGCCCTAAGCCCGAAATTCATGGGGTCACGCCAATATTAGACATGACCACCATGAATTTCTAGTAAAGTATTTAAAAAAAACACAAACACCCAGAAAAAAGTCCTTTAATTGAAATAAACACACAATTCTTTATTGTGTTATTAAATTAAACTATACTTACCATCACGCCCATTCCAGCTGAAGCCAACGATCTCCTGCAATAAAAGAAAAATAATAAAGCAACCTCATCCTTACCTTTCCATGGCTCCCACGACGGCTCCAGCTCTGCTACATCGAGATGACAGGCTGGACCGCAGCAGAACGCTGCCATCCAGCCTGTCATCCCGCAGACACTGAGAAGCGCAGGCATACTTCCACTCCTCAGTGTCTGGCTGTGACGGCATCCAGATGAGCCGACAATGAACTCGGCTCACCTCATGTACGTCACTGACAGCGTGGGAGAATTCTCCTGCACTCAGCGCTTCAGCGTGAGAATTTTCCCACGCTGTCAGTGACGTGCATGAGGTGATGTCATGTCCAATGAACTCGGCGCACCTCATGCACGTCACTGACAGCGTGGGAAAATTCTCACGCTGAAGCGCTGAGTGCAGGAGAATTTTCCCACGCTGTCAGTGACGTGCATGAGGTGAGCTGAGTTCATTGGACATGACCTCGGCTCATCCGGATGCCGTCACAGCGAGACACTGAGGAGCGCAAGCATGCCTGCGCTTCTCAGTGTCTGCGGGATGACAGGCTGGATGGCAGCGTTCTGCTGCGGTCCAGCCTGTCATCTCGATGTAGCAGAGCTGAAGCTGTCCTGGGAACCATGGAAAGGTAAGGATGAGGTTGCTTTATTATTTTACTTTTATTGCAGGAGATCGTTGGCTTCAGCTGGAATGGGCGTGACTGTAAGTATGGTTTAATTTAGAACAATAAAGAATTGTGTCTTTATTTCAATTAAAGGACTTTTTTCTGGGTGTTTGTGTTTTTTTTAAATACTTTACTAGAAATTCATGGTGGTCATGTCTAATATTGGCGTGACCCCATGAATTTCGGGCTTAGGGCCAGCTGATAATGCCAAGCTGGTCTTAACCCCTTTATTACCCAGTGAGCCACCGCACCAGGGCCCTGGATGAGTTGGGTACAGCGCCAGAAGATGGCGCTTCTATGAACGCGCCATTTTCCGGGGCGGCTGCGGACTGCAATTTGCAGCGGGTGGGGCCCAGAAAGCTTGGGCCTCCCTGCGCTGCGGATTCCAGCCCCCAGCTGCCTTGTTGTACCTGGCTGGACACAAAAATAGGGCGAAGCCCCACGTATTTTTTTTTTTAATTATTTCATGAAATTCATGGAATAATTAAGAAAAAAAGGGCTTCCCTATATTGTTGTGTCCGGCTAGGTACAAATATGCAGCTGGTGGTTGGGGGCAGCCCGTTCCTGCCTGCTGTACCTGACTGGACACAAGTATAGGGCGAAGCCCCACATAATTTTTTTTTAATTATTTCATGAATTTCCTGAAATAATTAAAAAAAAATTGACGTGGGGCTTTGCACTATATTTGGGTCCAGCCAGGTACAGCAGGCAGGAACGGGCTGCCCCCAACCACCAGCTGCCTATTTGTACCTGGTTGGACACAACAATATAGGGAAGCCCTTTTTTTCTTAATTATTCCATGAATTTCATGAAATAATTAAAAAAAAAAAAACGTGGAGCTTCTCCCTATTTTTGTGTCCAGCCAGGTACAACTAGGCAGCTGGGGGATGGAATCTGCAGCGCAGGGAGGCCCAAGCTTTCTGCCCCCCGCTGAAAATTGCAGTCCGCAGCCGCCCCGGAAAATGGCGCGTTCATAGAAGCTGGATGCTGTACCTGGCTGGCATACAAAAATATGGCGAAGCCCACGTCAAAAGTTTTGGGAAAAATTAATTAAAAAATAAATAATAATTTAGGGACTGCATCTTTATTAACTCCTCAAATGTCATTTAGTGTTAAAATAATGGATTTATTTTAAAAAAAAATGGCGTGGGATCCCCCATAATTTTAGTCTCTAGCGGAGGTTAAGCAGACGGCTGGGGCAGATGTTTGAAGCCTGGGAAGGGGGTAAAACCCACGGAGCTTCCCAGGCTACTAATATCAGCCCCCAGCTGAATACCTAGCCTTTACTAGCTATTAAAATGGGGGACCCCCCCCAAAAAAATGACGTGGGGTTCCCCCTATTTTAATAGCTAGCAAAGGCTAGGCAGACAGCTGGGGGCTGATATTAATAGCCCAGGAAGGGTGCCATGAATATTGGCCCCCTCCCAGGCTAGAAACACCAGTCGTCAGCCGCCCCAGAAATGGCGCATCCATAGGATGCGCCAACTCTGGCACTTAGCCTCGCTCTTCCACGCTGCCCTGGTGCGGTGGCAGGGGGTAATAGTGGTGGGGTTCATGTCAGCGCCAGCTGCCATGAAGCCCAGGTTAGTAATGATGGGCGTCTATAAGACACCCCCATTACTAACCTACAAAGTGTTAAAAAGAAAAAACACGCTACACCCAGAAAAAAATAATTTATTTGAAATAAAACACACAATTTTATTTAATTCTTAGTTTACTAAAAATAATAGTTACCTGTCCACGTTCCTGCGCTGATCTCCCATGCACAGCTGTCACATCTGGAGATGGTGACAGCTGTGCATGGCTGCTGTAAGCTCACGCTGCCGGGAACACGTCCGCTCCCGGCAGCGGGAGCCACTGACTGAGGTCACCGGAGTGCATTCAGGCAGCGCAGCTCCGGAGACCTCCTTTACGGCACTGCTGTACCGTGGGAATTTCTCACGATACAGCAGGGCCGTAAAGGAGCTAACCGGAGCAGCGCTGCCTGAACTCCGGTGAACCCTTACGGCCCCGTCATTCTAGCGGCGGCAGCGGTTCAGAGCGGTCACATTCTATGTGGCTGCTCTGAACTGGAGATCTTCGTGGGACACTCGTGGACTGCTACGGAGGGGTAAGGATAAGGTTGTGGTTTATTATTTTATATTTTATTACAGGAGATCGATGGCTTCGGGGAATTAGGTGTCTAGGTGAGTATAGGTGTCGTTTTTTATTTTTTACTTTATTTTAGGTGGCGATCGGCGGGGACAGGTAATGTATAAACTAATTTATTTTAGGTAACCACTGGCCACCAATGACATGTATTTAACATTTATTGGGGACACAGTAGGGCAATTTAAATAGCAGGATCAGTCTGATGGGAACTACTGCTCCCATCGAGCTGATCCTGCTGGCAGGAGTGGACGGGGGACAGACATAGGCCGATGGGAGTAGTAGTGTCACATCGGCCTATGTCTGCCTGCACGCACACACCCGCACAGACACCGCGCACACCCGCACAAACATCGCGCACACACCCCGCACACACACCCGCACACACACTAATCATGACGGTCTGATCGTCTGGGAGGTGAGGCTGACCTGTGCGGCCGTGGGAAAGTTCATGTGAGTTCATGCAGTCAAGCATGAACTCACATGAACCCTCTGAGGGCACCGCGGCTAATTCAAATGAACAGCTGATCGGCATCAGCTGATACCTTAGCTGTTCATTTGAAATAACCGGCGGGAAAGCGCAGCACAGAACGGGAAAGCCGGCGGTGAAGTCTTTTCACTGCCGGCTTCCCCGCCCGGGTCCTTCACTCCCCGCTCCTTGGAGCTGCGCTCCCCACCCGGTCCTAACTTACGATCGGGATGGGAGGTGGCGAGGGGAGCGGAGGATCGGGGTGGGAGGCTGCGGGGAAGCAGTATGGGGCTGTGTGATTGTTTAAAAGCCGGCGGCTTTTTACCGCCCGCCGGCTTTTAAACAATCAGGAGAATTCTCCCCCGCTGGGATGGCATTCTGATGACAGGCTGGATCTCAGCTGAGCGCTGCCATCCAACTTGTCATCCTTCACAGACACTGCAGAGCGCAGGCATTATGGGAACTTCCGATTCCGGTATCCGATATTGTAAAAGTATCGGAATTAAGTATCGGAATTCCGATACCGCGAATATCGGCCGATACCCGATATTACAGTATCGGAATGCTCAACACTACTCGTCACCAATTTGATATTGCAGACTTGACCTAATAGCGCATCAATATTATATGGCCTGACAAATCCTTTAAATGCCTTTATTTTAGGCTAAAAATAATTGCTGCGTTTTGGGTTTTTTTTTAATTTTGCTCCGTTTTTAGCTTTTAAACATTTTTTTTGTTTCCCTGTACAATGCTTGCTGCAGAATAAGAATTTACTAGTACTTAGGGTTTGTAACTGCTTTATCTGTCTTTTTCTGAGCTCCTTTGTGCTTACTTATGACCACAGACCACATTCAAGGAGAGCTGAACTTTGATGTGGTCAGAAGTTATCTATTTTTTTTTCTGAGCTGAACTCCGCTAAGAGTTACAAATACTTTTCCAGAACAAGCTCAATGATAGATTTCTAGCTAACTCATTCCGCATCCAATAATGTGCAGGGAAGCACAGAACTTGTGCAAAATTTTTTACTGAAACCAAATTGCAATTTTTTTTAGCCCAAAACACATGCATTTAAGTAACATAAAATGTAAATAGTCACTTAAGATGTCCATCCTCTTTGTTTTATTAACAGGTACAAAACACACTCTTTCAATTCTTTTATTTCCAGGATCTAAATCCTTTGATAATTTCATTGAAACCCATCACGCAGTATATGAGATTGTCAGCAAACCACATAGTTACAGAAAAGCTGAAAAATACTGCGAGTACAAATTTGCATCTCTGCTCTCTGAAACAAGAACATTGCAGGACCAAGCTGGAAATTTAGTTCAATTCCCTATTTGGCTGAAGGAGGAGAAAAAGCCAGGTAAGATCACATTGGAAGAAAACTTTTTGTCACATCATATTAATATTAGTCTGAAAGAGGTTTATACACTCAACAATGACATTGCAACAGCAACAAGAAAATAGAGTTATTACAGTTTATTTAGGGTCTTTCAAGTAGGCTGCAGGATTCTCTGGTCCAGTACGCTACTCCGGGTTCAATGGAGGCCGCCATGGATCTTGCTATCAGGGTGGGTAGATGCCTCAGGGAGAGACTAATACCTACATTGCCCTCTGTTGTTGGCCCTAGAGGGGAGGACCCACAGGTGTCGTCTGAGGAACCTATGCATTTGGGGGTACCTCCGTTCGAGCTGGGATGCCTGCGGTTCCCCGGGGAAAAGGGGCATGTTTTTTCTGTGGTCACATGGACCATTATATTAACGTCTGTGTGGTTTGTGCCAAGGCTGCTACTCCATTGCAGAAACCTCACTCCCGTGGTCGTTTGGAGGGAGACTATGAGGGTGTATAACCATATGGCGTTTTCCATTCCAGGTGAAATTGTTGTTGGAGGGAAGACGGAGACCATTCGGGTTTGTGTGGACAGTGGAGCTCAAGTCAATTCGGTGGAATATCACTTTTCTCAGACCATGGGTCTAACATCTAAGGCCCTGGCGAGTTCCATTCCAGTCTTTGCCATTGACTCTGCTCCTCTCAGGCAGAAGAGTCTGACTCATGTGATTCATGGTGTGAACTTGTGCATGGATTCTGACCATTGTGAGTCCATATCGTGTTATGTGTTTTCGGGTCTGCCTGTGCCCATTGGGTTATCCCTGGTTGAAAAAACACAACCGGGTCATTGATTGGCAGTCCAGTAGGGTAGTCATTTGGGGCAACTTTTGTGGTAAAAATTGCCTGGCTTCCACTATTTCTGCCATCCTGAGGAAACCTACCCATTCTCTGGTGGTGGGGCAGAGGTGCAAGTGTGGCACCCAGGGGATGGGGACTACTCGGCGCCCGGGCCTTAATGCCTGGCCTTGGGGGATGTCGCGGTGGTCGGCTCCCGGGCCCGTACCCTGGGGTCTCTCTTAAAAAAAAAAAAAAAAGGGGTTAAATGGAAAATGAAAGTTCGTGACGACACCTGTGGTGTCTGGTGAGGACCACCAGCGCTGCGGCAGTCCACTGAGGCCGGTGTTACGGCAGCTATGATGGGGTAGCTCCCCACAGGTGGAGCTAGGCCTCAGGGCAGCGGTGTTCGGTAAGGTGCACTATATGGCGGTGACCCAGCCGGGTCCAAGGAAAAAATGGGAGACACACTCACGTTTGGCTTCAGTACCTTTTTACTGGTGGAGTTGCGGTACCGCCCGGAGCACTGTAGGGTGAGGGGTGCACTGCAGGTCTCTCCCCAGTGAGCAGGTATAGGGCCTTCTGTATCCTTGCCGCTTGTGTAGTTTATGGCCAGTCTGAAACTAGGCCTAACTTAGTCCTTGTGTTGCGCCGGCTGACCTGGTGTTAGGGCCTTTTGCTGAAGAGCACGCTCCTGGTATGGCGGAGCCTCCGTGCCTCCTGGTCCTGTTACGTGTCAGCTCCTGGGCTATCCTGAGACCTGAAGTCTTCCAGGAAAGATCCGGTTGTTTTCCCACAGAGGGTATACTGCTCTGCAGACTCGGAGCCGGTGTCCGGTATATTTCTGGGGTGAGCTTATGAAGCTCCTCGGTCCCCGATGCTACTGTTCCACTAGCCTTCGGCCTACTCTGGGCCCTCAGTAGGCTATACACACTGGCAGTAAGCTGGCTGCCTCTTCTGCCACTCTTTAGAGCGTCGGCAACGCTCCTAGCTGTCTCTCTGAGCTGCTTGCAGCAGACTCCAAACAACTCCTCTCAGCAGAAACCTGCTAAGTCACTAACCTTCTGTGTCTCGGCAGAGACTCCTGACTGGACTCACTCCTTAGACAACTGACTGAACTTCCTCTCTTCCTGCCTCCACCCTCCTTTATATATTCACTAAAGGGCTCCCTCTGGTGGTTCTGAGGTAGGGTGGAGGTGTGTGAATGCTCTGAGGGCCTCTTGTGGAGAAAACCTGAAATGCACCCCCCTTCGGTCTGTGACTCCATGCACAGCAGGGCGTCACACAAGCAGAGAATAGGGGTGGGTCTCTTCCCATACCCCTGGTTAATGGGAGACTGCGGGGCCCCCTGGGAGGTGTGACCAGGTGAGGGTGGGAATTTGCACAAGTCATCCAGTGGGTAAGAGTTCTCGGATAAGGGGAAACTCTTCCTTAGTCGGTCCTTCAAGGGGAGATCCATCTACTCCCAGTCGTGTGTGTGGTAATAAATATCCAGGTCTGGACCTGTGTGTGATTGATCACATATGGGTGTCCACTAGGAATATCAAGTTAAGGTATTCATCAGGGTCTCAAGGTTCTTGGGAGATTGGTCCATATAGAATTTTGGCCATACTTAGCCCTACGACCTTTCAGGTGGAGTTACCCTTGGTGATACCATGCGAAAATGTTTTCCACAGGTCATTGCTTAGGCGATTAGTTGTGACTTTGAAGCCTGCGTCTCTATCACCTTCTTTAATGTATTATGACTATGGGGACCATGCGTTTGCAGAAGTGACCTCTGACAAACGAAGTGTCACTTCTGCAGGTTATTAGTCGTATAAATCCGTTTTTGAGTGTCCTGGGGCCACTCGTAGAGGAGGGTGTACTGTTACGAAGTATTAAATGATTCGTGGCGGCCCTGTCTTCTTTGCTGTTTTTTTCCCTTTGGGCTGTCAGGGGTTAATGTCCGTTTTCCTTGCCAAGCTTGATATGTTGATTGTTCTGCTGATGTGGGTGTGGCCTCTTGCTCCACCTTATAGTCTCATGCCCCTTCAGCTGATGTTGGTGTTCAGTTCATACTGCCTAACCTGGTGTGAGGAGTAGGAGTCTGTCATCTCCCCTGCAGTGTCTCCCATCGAGCACATGTAGGACGTCATTGGTCGGCAATTTCACCAGCTGCCAGTAGCTGATCTTGATGAATTGCTTACCCATGTGCATTCAGTGCAGCAGAACATTTATAATAATAATAATAATTTTTATTTATATAGCGCCAACATATTCCGCAGCACTTTACAATTAAGCGGGGACATGTACAAACAATAAATTCAATACAAGGTGAGACAGTTTAACAGTTACATCAGGAGTGAGGTCCCTGCTCGCAAGCTTACATTCTACAAGGAAATGGGGGGACACAATAGGTGGAAAGTGCTTGTTATTTCAGGTCAGGCAATTATAATAAGTCGGGATTGTCATATAAAGCTGTATGATCTGGTCATCAGCCTGTATGTTCAAGTGCAATACTCAATTACCGAGTGCAGTTATCGTGTGCATGGAGGGTGTAGAGACAGATGAACAGTAGGGAGCACATTCTGAATAGTATTTAGGAGGGAACAGGGGAAAGTTAGTTCACTGGGTATTTGAGGTGGTAGGCTTGTTTAAAGAGATGGGTTTTTAAAGCGCGCTTGAAGACATCGGGGCTAGGCATCAATCGGATCGTCTGGGGTAGAGCATTCCAGAGAACTGGTGCAGCACGAGAGTAGTCTTGGAGACGGAGGTGCGAGGTTCGGATTATGGGGAATGTTAGTCTTAGGTCATTTGTGGAACGGAGGGCACGTGTAGGACGATAGACTGAGATGAGAGAGGAGATATAAGGTGGTGCAGAACTGTGGAGAGCTTTGTGGGTGAGAGCAATGAGTTTATATTGGACCCTGTAGCGAATGGGTAACCAGTGTAATGACTGGCACAAGGTGGAGGCATCGGTGAAGCGGCTGGTCAGAAATACGACCCTGGCTGCTGCATTCAGGACAGATTGGAGAGGGGAAATTTTGGTAAGGGGGAGACCGATCAGGAGAGAGTTGCAGTAGTCCAGACGAGAGTGAATAAGAGCGACAGTAAGAGTTTTAGCAGTTTCAAAAGTGAGAAAAGATCGGATTCTGGAGATGTTTTTAAGTTACAGGTGACAAGAGCGAGTGAGTGATCGGATATAGGGAGTAAAGGAAAGGTTAGTGTCGAATATGACCCCAAGGCAGCGGGCGTGCTGCTTGGGAGTTATGGTTGAACCCTCCAAGGTAATTTCGATGTTAGGTAGAGTTAGGTTAGTAGAGGGGGGAAACACAAGAAGTTGAGTTTTGGAGAGATTCAGTTTAAGATAGAGGGAGGACATGATGCTAGACACAGCAGACAAACAATCCTTGGTATTTTGTATTAGGGTAGGGGTGATGTCAGGGGAAGAAGTGTATAATTGGGTGTCGTCAGCATAGAGGTGATACTGGAACCCAAATCTGCTGATCGTTTGTCCAATAGGGGCAGTGTATAGAGAGAAGAGGAGGGGGCCTAGGACTGAGCCCTGCGGAACCCCGATAGTAAGGGGATGAGGAGAGGAAGAGGAGCCGGCAAGAGATACAGTAAAAGAGCGGTCAGAGAGGTAGGAGGAGCAGTGACCTTTGGATTTGGCTGTTAGTAGGTCATTAGAGACTTTAGTGAGGGCAGTTTCAGTGGAGTGTAAAGAGCTGAAACCAGATTGTAGAGGGTCGAGGAGAGAGTTATCTGAGAGATAGCGGATTAGACGGGAGTGGACCAAGCGTTCCAGGAGTTTAGAGATGAAAGGAAGATTAGAGATAGGTCTGTAGTTTCTCATTTCTCATAACCTCATTGTTAGTGGCCGAGGTGTGTAAGTGCGAGGATTTCTGCACGTGGCGCTATTACTAAATACTGAATAAAATGAGGTTTTTAAAATTTTGTTTCCATTTCATAATTTGCATATTCTGTGATTTCCAAAAATACACGACTTTTCATTGTTGGTGCTACAATTTCAATGTTGAGAATTGTATTTAAAGGGACTCTAGCAGCTGGATTTCACCTCTCAAACGAATTATATGCGTATGTAGCTTTTTCAAAGACAAGTCCAGTGTCATGGAGAAAAGTAAAATGCTTACAGAGAGGAGAGCGAAGAGCTTGCACTCTATGCAGTTGACCCCATCCTTTGGAATTAGGTAACCATGGATACTCCGAAGGCTAAACAGATGTGAGGCCCTAATTCAGGAATGTGGATTAGATTTACGACCGAGATAAGTGTTTAAGAAACATAAAGATCTGGAAGTCCTTTGTGTGTTTACAAGAAATTAAGAAGGGAGTTTTGCATAAACTGCATCGATCCAATAGATAGGAAAATCATATTTTCGGAAACGTGATAAAGTGGCAAATGCAAAGCATGGTTTCAAGTCCCTGAGCGATCACCAGAATCCTGTCAATTGAATACGGACCTGATAGACAAGGCTACACCTGATTTGGTGTCTATGTAAAGATAAAATCATGATGTTGATATCGAGCACATGTGCCTCTCTGCAGCAAAGATATAGTCCATTTAGGGAATCTCATAATTTTCCCATACTGAAGCCACAGCCCAAGCCCAACCCTGTATGGAGTCATGAAGGGGAGGTGTGTGGGTGTAACATAAAAGCTAATAAAAAGCAAATGCCACTTTTGGGCGTTGTCAGTACGTGGAGGCACAGTTTACTATAGGTGCTGTCCATTTTTCCTGGAGAGCCTTCCTCCCTAAATCTGAAGCCATTGCTATGACATCAGGTTTACTAAGTTTTCTTGGTTTATCGCTTTATTTTATGTAGCTGTTTATTCTGTATAGTTTTGTCCCCTTTGTAAAATACTTTATAAAAATATACAAACACTGCCTATCGTTCTAGAGTAAATAAAAAAATTAATAGTTCTGTTCCTTTTGTTCTGTTAGCTGCACCCCGAAGCCATACGCTACCAGAACCAGAACCAGGCCTCCAGTCAGTCTGTATAAAACCCGACTGGTGGTGGCAGCTAATAGTCTTTCTTGAGTTATCGTGAAGTTAGCAGTGACCGTAGGGGGGGTGTATACTTATATTCCATGTGTTGGAATCAAGAGGTGTATATTCTATCCAGCGTTAAGGTTTTAAAATCACATTGCAAAAGGTGTAATATGTGGACCATCTGCACCATTTTCCACGGCAAAATTTTTGCTTTTTTTTTCTGTTGCGAGATGTGACATGTGGTAATGTACTCTGAGACTTGCATGTACTTACTGTTTTTTGCTTCTCCTTTTAGAGCTGCGGCCACTTACTGCTTTGGTTTTTGAGCAGAGAACAGATACAAAATATGCCAAGTTAATGGTAACCTTCCCATCTTTTCATGAAGTCACAGTTTGTGCCCATATACAGTGGGATAACACTAGCAAAGATTTTGAAACGGTCTTCTCATATGCAGTGAAGAAGTTCATCAATGAGTTTCAGCTGCGTGGGATGAGTGATGAGGATGGGTTTGTTCGGTTTGCGGTCATAATTCATGGCCAACATTCAGGGTTTTCTTCTATATTCTCTAATGATGGGCAGTGGCATCACATCTGCATAATTTGGCAAAGACGGAATGAAACAATGAGTCTATATGCGGATGGTGAATGGAAAGTCTCCTCCAAGATCTCTGCATCAGAGGACATCATCATGGGGGGCATCTTTATCATTGGACAGGATCAAGACTCTTATGGTGGGACATTTAAAGAAAAGGAATCTTTTAGTGGTAATATCACTGGTCTCAATGTTTGGGCGAAGGTTCTCAGTCGGGACCAGATACAAAGGCTGTCACTATGTCATAAGCTGGAGCAGGACATTGTATTTGGATGGAACACCCACAAACTGGAAATTGAGCCTACACTGAAAAAGCTGGTGTTGAACTCTGTCTGTTCAGGTATGAGGGAGCCTGTGGGGTTGGGGAAGTAATTATGCTTTCTAAAAGGGAATTTTAGGCAGTCTGAGTTTTCTTGTTTTCAGCTTTAGTTGCTTAACTTTTAAATACACTCCATTTTCATGATCTCTGCTTGCAGTCAGTGAATAGGAATATTCGGGGTAAAATCTTGTTCTGATTATGTTAAGCCAACACAGATACATGTTTCGTTACAAGAGTTTTGGCCGGTATTCTGAAAACATGATTTTGATGGCCTGCCTTTTAAATAGGCCATCAATGTCATATTGGAGGGGTCCCACTCCTGAATTATTGACCAACAAGCGGCTTCTCAACTGGAGTGAATAGTTTAATCTCTAAATTGGTGTGAGTATTGTGGTCTCTGAACACTTGGGCTTCATTCAACTATACCTTCACACCTGCTTCTTTTCCCTCTCTCTACTTTCCCCTCCTCTTTGATTGGCAGCTCTGGTTTCATAGGGCCAGAGAAAGGTGGAGATGGATGGAAACCAAGCAAATGGGAAGGTATACTTAAATGGTTGGTCCCGCCATGATGTACCAAGCATTGGTTTGAACAATCTTTCTGTGCTGACAGTCCCTTTAAAATATTTCTAAATCTACTCACAGGATTGCATTGCACAACCCAGCCAAAGTCCCATGCACCATCTAATTCTTTCCCAGAGAAAATACTCTTTAGTCTACCCTCTGTTACATGGTACACTATTGCAGCTCAGTCACAATCAGTAGGATGAAACTGAGCTGCAGTACCAGGTGCGGCACTTGCAGATTTGTATAGCATGCTATAAAGGTACTCTTCCCTGTATTGGCCACTGTGGTGAAAATAATTAGCTGGCAGCAGCTTCCCTGTCAGCTGAGAGACACTCAGTCATTTTAAAAGTGTGACCTTCTTCTGGCAGAGCCATTCTTATGTTGATTTGGAGCAATGCTCGGGGTCGTCATTCTAAAAGGTGAAATTTCTCTTCACCTTTTTAGGAGAGGTCTGAAGGTTTTGATTCTGCATTAATTGATATTTGGAACTGTTCATAATTCCCTCCACCTTAACTAAAGCCCTAATTCCAGCCACCGAAAAACAGCCACAAATCATAATGCTGTCTCCACCATGCTTCACCTTGGGTATGGTGTTCTTTTGGTGATGGACAATGTTGGCTTTGAAAAAAAAAACACGTTTTCCACACTTTTGCAGACTTGTTGTAGATTTGGGAAAACAAAGCTGGTTTGATTGTTTTTGTTTGTAAGAAAAGGCTTTTGTCTTGCACCCTATCCCACAGATTACACATAGGAATGATTGTTGTCATATATAATACACAACCAGTACTTGCCAGAAATTCTTTCAGATACTTTAATGTTGCTTTAGGCCTCTGTTTCCTCCCAACCTATTTTATTCTCGTCTTCTTTCAAGAATTTTTAATTGATGTCCAGTTTTAGGTAATGTCATTGTTGTGCCAAATGTAAGCGATTTCTTGATGTCGTAAGTGTTTCATGGTACATCTAATGGCTTAGAAAATTTTTAGACTCGTCTCCTGACTGATAACTTTCAACAATGAGATCCCTTTGCTGTGTTGTAAACTGTTTACAGACCATGGCTTTTGCTGTAAAATGCAACTCGGAAAGTGTCAAGAAAACCCTACTAGAACAGCTAAACCTTATATAGGGTTAATCAAAATCACTGTAAATGATGGCAAATGTATATTGACTACTATTACCGGGCGTTTACATGTAATTCACAAATTCTCAACACTACCACATCCCCAATTATAAAACAATGTTCACACTTATGCAACCAGATTATTTTACTTTTGTTGTTTTTATTTTCCCCTTCAAAATGATTTGTTTGTTTCTCAATGGATTTGTTCAGATTATGGTTGACAAAGGTGGAAAAAGTTATAAAATGATTCTTGGTATGATTTTTTTTCCCATGAAGACAATTTGGCATCTTAACAGGGGTGTCTAGACTGGTTTTAAGCCCAGTGTATGTAATATGAATTCTTTCAATGCTTCTAGTACCTTGAAGAATTTTTTGTGCTGTTTGGCTACTAAGAAAACTGCTGTAGTGTGCTGCCATTAAATCTGTCATATTAATGTGATATTTTACAGAAGATTTGCCCTTGTAATTGTTTTTTTTTCTTTTCCGGCATGTAGGAGATTCTGCAAAATGTCGAATTCTGCAAAACCGAGACGGTGACACCAACTACACAACTTGTTGGACTGAATTACCATTTGTCTGCAATCACCAAAAAGGTAAAATTATAGATTTTATAAAGGTTAGGCTATGTGCCCACGATGCAGAAATGCTCCGGATTTTTCCTTAGCGTTTCTGCATCTCCCTGGCAGAAAAAACGCATGCGGATTGTACGTGCGGATTGTACGTGCGGATTGTACATGCGGATTGTACATGCGTTTTTCCTGCCAGTGACAAGCGGAAGTGAAGCGTTCTTCACATGCATTTCCGCATGCGGGTTGACAAGCGCTTTTCAAGCGATTTTAGCATCACTTGGAAAGTGCTTGACAACTTGGTCACACTATATAAATCCATGCAACTGGCATGGATTTATATAGTGTGACCAAGTTATAGTAAAAGAATGGTAAAAAATAAAAAATAAACATTATACTCACCTTCCGATGGCCCCCGGTCTCCTCCGGTGCGTCCGGTGTGTTGGGCGGCACGCGGTGGTCTAAAAGGACCTTCCATGACGTCATTTTAGTCATGTGACAGGTCACGCAACCGTCAACATCAGCGGTCGCGTGACCTGTCACATGACAAAATGACGTCATAGAAGGTCCTTTTAGACCATCGCGAGCCGCCGGGAAGCCAGGACGCATCGCTATCGAGACCGAGGGCCATCAGA
This sequence comes from Phyllobates terribilis, assembly GCF_046119375.1. Classification (NCBI taxonomy): domain Eukaryota; kingdom Metazoa; phylum Chordata; class Amphibia; order Anura; family Dendrobatidae; genus Phyllobates; species Phyllobates terribilis. The sequence goes on from NW_027362767.1 coordinate 226,296,004, forward strand.
AGGTGAGCATAATGTATTTTTTTATTTTAAATTCTTTTTTTTTTTACAGGTACTATGGTACCCGGGTCTGGATGAGAGTCTCCTCTTCTCCAGACCCGGGTACCATCCGCACATTGAATCACTTAATATCCGCATGTGCACATGTAGTCATGCGGATATTAAGCGATTCAATGCAAGTCAATGGCGGCAAAAACGCTGCGATTACGCAAAATAATTCGTAATGCTGCGGATTTTTACGCAATGATAATCCGCAGCGGAAATTTCCGCAGCATGTGCACAGCACATGCGAATTGTCATTGGGGACCATAGCAGACCTTCTGCAAAGCGTTTTTTAAGCGTTTCTGCAGCGGAATTGCCGCTGTGGAAACTGTTATAAAACGCATAGTGGGCACACAGCCTTATTGTCTTTGCTGTTCAGAAGAAATACTTTAGGTTGAGCAGCTTCTTTGAAGATTGTTGATGCCTGTCCAATGTCACTGTGCAACCTGACATAAAAAAATGTCCATAATTTTTTTTTGCTTTGTTTTGAGAGATTCACTTTCCTAACCTTGCATAATTTTTTTGGATTAATTACATCCTCAAAATCTAAGAATAGTGTTTTTTTGCCTTGTAAAAATACTGTTCCTCAGATTCTAATCTAATTTTTTGATAATTCTGCAATTAATGTGGATTCAGATGATTGGATTTATTATGTTTTACATGTACCGTAAACCGTGGATTTATTTGGGTAGACAGACTGCATAGCACTTTCCCTTATCGAAATCCTTGTTTTTTTTCCCTAGAGGTCTTTAAGCAGTTTCAAAATACCAAAACGAGTCATGAACAAACTTTTGCTAACAGAATAAATATGATGGCAAACCGAAGTGTGGTGAGTTTTTGTTTTGTCATTCATTTTCCATTGTTGGTTCTAGTTTTTCAGCATTTACAGATCTAGCAGTCACCAAAATGATTAGCGACCCTCTATTGTAATGGCATGGATTGTTGTGGCATACTACAATATTACCCTTGAGGGCTTAAGGGGTCTCAATGATTTAAAAATAACTTAATATATCAGCTACAGTTTCTGAAATTACAAAACTAACACATTATGTAGCTTCAAGAATTCCTTGACACTCTCAGGAGCAGGACGCTACTAGCTCCTACTTGACTCTTGTTAGATTATTTTATGACAAGTGATGGAGAAATCTGATTTTATATATCAACGTGACAAAAAATGTAAAAACAAACATTAAAGGTTATGTCATCACGGCACAGTGGCAAGATATCCTGGAGCTATGTGGGGGGCTACTTCCCTCTACCTAAAGCAAGGGGCGCCCTAGCTATCCCTGCTTCCCAGATTACTTCTAATGGTGAAGACATCGGGGCCACATGATTTACAGATATCCTGAATCAGCCCTTCTCTGTCCCCTCCCACACCCAGGAATTGGGAAGTTGTAGTGTATAGGATTACGCAAACCAGTCTAAAAAAACAACCTTTTGCCATGACTGTAATTTTATATATATATATATATACAGTATAGACCAAAAGTTTGGACACACCTTCTCATTTAAAGATTTTTCTGAATTTTCATGACTATGAAAATTGTACATTCACACTGAAGGCATCAAAACTATGAATTAACACATGTGGAATTATATACTTAACAAAAAAGTGTGAAACAACTGAAAATATGTCTTATATTCTAGGTTCTTCAAAGTAGCCACCTTTTGCTTTGATGACTGCTTTGCACACTCTTGGCATTCTCTTGATGAGCTTCAAGAGGTAGTCACCGGTAATGGTCTTCAACAATCTTGAAGGAGTTCCCAGAGATGCTTAGCACTTGTTGGCCCTTTTGCCTTCACTCTGCGGTCCAGCTCACCCCAAACCATCTCGATTGGGTTCAGGTCTGGTGACTGTGGAGGCCAGGTCATCTGGCGTAGCACCCCATCACTCTCCTTCTTGGTCAAATAGCCCTTACACAGCCTGGAGGTGTGTTTGGGGTCATTGTCCTGTTGAAAAATAAATGATGGTCCAACTAAACGCAAACCGGATGGAATAGCATGCCGCTGCAAGATGCTGTGGTAGCCATACTGGTTCAGTATGCCTTCAATTTTGAATAAATCCCCAACAGCGTCACCAGCAAAGCACCCCCACACCATCATACCTCCTCCTCCATGCTTCACGGTGGGAACCAGGCATGTAGAGTCCATCCGTTCACCTTTTCTGCGTCGCACAAAGACACGGTGGTTGGAACCAAAGATCTCAAATTTGGACTCATCAGACCAAAGCACAGATTTCCACTGGTCTAATGTCCATTCCTTGTGTACTTTAGCCCAAACAAGTCTCTTCTGCTTGTTGCCTGTCCTTAGCAGTGGTTTCCTAGCAGCTATTTTACCTTGAAGGCCGGCTGCACAAAGTCTCCTCTTAACAGTTGTTGAAGAGATGTGTCTGCTGCTAGAACTCTATGTGGCATTGACCTGGTCTCTATTCTGCGCTGCTGTTAACCTGCGATTTCTGAGGCTGGTGACTGCGATAAACTTATTCTCAGAAGCAGAGGTGACTCTTGGTCTTCCTTTCCTGGGGCGGTCCTCATGTGAGCTAGTTTCTTTGTAGCGCTTGATGGTTTTTGCAACTGCACTTGGGGACACTTTCAAAGTTTTCCCAATTTTTCGCACTGACTGACCTTCATTTCTTAAAGTAATGATGGCCACTCATTTTTCTTTACTTAGCTGCTTTTTTTCTTGCCATAATACAAATTCTAACGGTCTATTCAGTAGGACTATCAGCTGTGTATCCACCTGACTACTGCACAACACAACTGATGGTCCCAACCCCATTTATAAGGCAAGAAATCCCACTTATTAAACCTGACAAGGCACACCTGTGAAGTGAAAACCATTTCCGGTGACTTTCTCTTGAAGCGCATCAAGAGAATGTCAAGAGTGTGCAAAGCAGTCATCAAAGCAAAAGGTGGCTACTTTGAAGAACCTAGAATATAAGACATATTTTCAGTTGTTTCACACTTTTTTGTTAAGTATATAATTCCACATGTGTTAATTCATAGTTTTGATGCCTTCAGTGTGAATGTACAATTTTCAAAGTCATGAAAATACAGAAAAATCTTTAAATGAGAAGGTGTGTCCAAACTTTTGGTCTGTACTGTTTATATCTAATATATACTTACCTTGTAATGTCTTCACATCCTGTTCTGTCCAGATGTGTCCGGATCCCAGAGTTCCAAGCGGCAGAAGTTCACTGACCGCCATATTGGGACACCCAAGTGATGGGTGTCTCACTATGGAAACCGCTGGTAGTAGCAACCTCTTGTGCGGTACCACCAGAGGAAGACTGTCACACCACACACACACGCACACGCTGTATACACTGTACGCACCACACACACACTGTATATGCCGTACGCACCACACACACACTGTATATGCCGTACGCACCACACACACACACTCTATATGCTGTATGCACCACACACATACACTCTATATGCTGTACACACCACACACACACACACTGTATATGCTGTACGCACCACACACACACACTATATACTCCGTACGCACCACACACACACTGTATACGCCGTGCGCACCACACATACTGTATACGCCGTACGCACCACACACACTGTATACGCCGTACGCACCACACACACACACTGTATACGCCGTACGCACCACACACTCTATATGCTGTACACACCACATGCACACACACTGTATACGCCGTACGCACCCCCCCCACACACACACTGTATACGCCGTACGCACCACACACACACTGTATATGCCATGCACACCACATACACACACACTGTATACGCCGTACACAACACACACACACACACTGTATACGCCATACGCAGCACATACACACACAGCGGTACCACCAGTGGAACACCATTGCGAACACGCCGTACATGCCACCGCCGGGATCAGCCGAATGATTCACTGACCGCCGCCATCTTTGTACAGGAGGAGCGCATGCGCAGTTTTAATGTGACCGCCGCTCTCTGCCTGCACAAAGATGGTGGCTGTGTGATTTACTGCGCGAGGAGACAGCTCAAATGAGAGAACACATGAGGGAAGAAGACAGCACAGGGGTGGAGAGAGAGCAGACAAGGGGGGAGAGCACATGGGGTAGACAGGTCAAAGAAGAGATCACATGAGAGGAGAAGACAGCAGATGGGGGAGAGAGACAGAGAACAGGGGGGAGACAGCTCAAACGGGACAGCACATGAGGGGAGAACAAAGCTCAGGAAGGAGAGAGACAGCAGACAAGGGGCACAGCACATGGGGTAGACAGGTCAAAGAAGAGAGCACAGACGGGAGAAGTCAGCACATGGGAGAAAGAGAGAGTGTATAGGTGGGTGAGCACATGGAGGGGAGAGATTCTCAACGCTGCAAAGCCTGCCCCCATCATGACATTACCACCCTCCCGATGCGATAGTGTGGCGCCCCTGTGGGTTCAGTCGCCACAGAGGTACTGCATCTTACCCAGAGGTGTGGTATCTCACTCTCAGGTAAGGATGGAGTACTGCCCGGGACCCAAACACCTGCATCCAACACTACACTACTCCAGAACATCAGGAGGGGCAAGATGCACTGCTGCGCTGCTGGGCCCTGACCCTGGCTGGAGTGGGGGGAACCAAGAGAGGGGGAACCATGTAGTGTGTGTGAGTGGAGGAAGAAGATCAGGGGAGCACTTGAGAAGGAGGATATAAAAAGGGGAAGCCATCTTGGGTGTGTAGTCAGTCAGTGGAGAAGAAGTGAAGAGGTCAGTCAGTCAGACAGTCTGAGAGAGAGCGTTGGGAGCTGGAGCTCTGCTCAGGGAAGAGGGCCTAGTGAGAGAGGCCCAGGACAGACTGAAGAGAGGAGAGGAGCAGAAAGGAAGACTCCAGAACAGAAAGGATCCCAGGGGCCCGGGCAGAGCGGATGCCACCCGTGCGCCCGAATCTACCAGGACGTGGAGGGATCAGGCCGCAGAGAGGGGACCGGCCCCTAAACTAGTAGAGTTCTTCAAGTCTCAGCTAGATAACCGGAGGGTGCAGCATTTCAGGTGCTGCAGCCAGCAGCCACATCTAAATCGCCGAAAAGGTGGCCATAGAGGACCCAGGGGACAGAGAAGATGTCGCCCGACAAGGTCCGTGGTCACTGGCTTGGGATACAGGGTGTGAGGCGCAGGGCAGGAGCGTGAGAGCCAGCGCAGGAAGTCGACCAGAAAAGGCACACAGAACGGGGTCCCGTTTAAGTACTCCTGAGAGACGTGAGAGTTGCTGAACCCCTCACTGAGTAGACACAGGATGACTTGGGAGATTATACACCGGTAACTGTAACCTGGAATCTTGGTAAACTGTGAGTAAAACCCTGAAGACTGCACCCCACGGTCTCTGTGAATAATTGCTTGCCCATCACCTGCCTGCACTACACTGTAACAGCAACATATATGACATCCCCACTACACTGCCCTGGAGCTAAGCTCTACCTGTGGAGAGCTAAACCAACTCTGCTGCATTAACAACAGCTCCAGAGGACCTGCACCGCAGCGGCAGCTCCACATAGCCGCATACCACAGGTGGCGTCATGAACATTTCATAAAAACTATAATCCCTTTCTTTAAACCCCCCCCCCCCTTTAATTGACCGCCCTGGATCACGGACCGGGTCACCGCCACTGTGACATCTCCCCTAGCAACGACCGGCCCGGCTACCGAGTACCCCACAGCCCAGGGGGCGCGTCAATAGCATCGGGTCTCCATCTAGTATGTATGTATGTATATATATATATGTATATATATATATGTATATATATATATATATATATATATATATATATATATATATATATATATATATATATATATATATATATATATATATATATATATATATATATATATATATATATATATATATATATATATATATATACACATACACTGCTTAAAAAATAAAGGGAACACTTAAACAACAGAATATAACTCCAAGTAAATCAAACTTCTGTGAAATCAAACTGTCCACTTAGGAAGAAACACTGATTGACAATCAATTTCACATGCTGTTGTGCAAATGGAATAGACAATAGATGGAAATTATTGGCAATTATCAAGACACCCTCAATAAAGGAGTGGTTCTGCAGGTGGGGACCACAGACCACATGTCAGTACCAATGCTTTCTGGCTGATGTTTTGGTCACTTTTGAATGTTGGTTGTGCTTTCACACTCGTGGTAGCATGAGACGGACTCTACACCCCACAGAAGTTGCTCAGGTAGTGCAGCTCATCCAGGAAGGCACATCAATGCGAACTGTGGCAAGAAGGTTTGCTGTGTCTGTCAGCGTAGTGTCCAGAGGCTGGAGGCGCTACCAGGAGACTGGCCAGTACACCAGGAGACGTGGAGGGGGCCATAGGAGGGCAACAACCCAGCAGCAGGACCGCTTCCTCCGCCTTTGTGCAAGAAGGAACAGGAGGAGCACTGCCAGAGCCCTGCAAAATGACCTCCAGCAGGCCACACATGTGCATGTGTCTGCACAAACGGTTAGAAACAGACTCCATGAGGGTGGTGTGAGGGCCCAAAGTCCACAGATGGGGGTTGTGCTCACAGCCCAACACAGTGCAGGACGCTTGCCATTTGCCACTGAACACCAGGATTGGCAAAATCGCCACTGGTGCCCTGTGCTCTTCACAGATGAAAGCAGGTTCACACTGAGCACATGTGACAGACGTGACAGAGTCTGGAGACGCCGTGGAGAGCGATCTGCTGCCTGCAACATCCTTCAGCATGACCGGTTTGGCAGTGGGTCAGTAATGGTGTGGGGTGGCATTTCTTTGGAGGGCCACACAGCCCTCCATGTGCTCGCCAGAGGTAGCCTGACTGCCATTAGTTACCGAGATGACATCCTCAGACCCCTTGTGAGAGCATGTGCTGGTGCGGTTGGCCCTGGGTTCCTCCTAATGCAGGACAATGCCAGACCTCATGTGGTTGGAGTGTGGCAGCAGTTCCTGCAAGATTAAGGCATTGAAGCTATGGAGTGGCTCGCCCGTTTCCCAGACCTGAATCCGATTGAGCACATCTGGGACATCATGTCTCGCTCCATCCACCAACGTCACGTTGCACCACAGACTGTCCAGGAGTTGGCGGATGCTTTAGTCCAGGTCTGGGAGGAGATCCCACAGGAGACCATCCGCAACCTCAACAGGAGCATGCCCAGGCTTTTTGGGAGGTCATACAGGCATGTGGAGGCCACACCTCATTTAAAGATTTTTCTGTATTTTCATGACTATGATAATTGTACATTCACACTGAAGGCATCAAAACTATGAATGAATACATGTGGAATTATATACTTAACAAAAAAGTGTGAAACAACTGAAAATATGTCTTAAATTCTAGGTTCTTCAAAGTAGCCACCTTTAGCTTTGATGGCTGCTTTGCACACTCTTGGCATTCTCTTGATGAGCTTCAAGAAGTAGTCACTGGAAATGGTCTTCCAACAATCTTGAAGGAGTTCCCAGAGATGCTTAGCACTTGTTGGCCCTTTTGCCTTCACTCTGCGGTCCAGCTCACCCCAAACCATCTTGATTGGGTTCAGGTCTGGTGAGTGTGGAGGCTAGGTCATCTGGCGTAGCACCCCATCACTCTCCCTCTTAGTCAAATAGCCCTTATACAGCCTGGAGGTGTGTTTGGGGTCATTGTCCTGTTGAAAAATAAATGATGGTCCAACTAAATGCAAACCAGATGGAATAGCATGCCGCTGCAAGATGCTGTGGTAGCCATGCTGGGTCAGTATGCCTTCAATTTTGAGTAAATCCCCAACAGTGTCACCAGCAAAGCACCCCCACACCATCACACCTCCTCCTCCATGCTTCATGGTGGGAACCAGACATGTAGAGTTCATCCGTTCACCTTTTCTGTGTCGCACAAAGACACGGTGGTTGGAACCAAAGATCTAAAATTTGGTCTCATCAGACCAAAGCACATATCTCCACTGGTCTAATGTACGTTCCTTGTGTACTTTAGCCCAAACAAGTGTCTTCTGCTTGTTGCCTGTCCTTAGCAGTGGTTTCCTAGCAGCTATATTACCATGAAGGCCTGCTTCACAAAGTCTCCTCTTAACAGTTGTTGTAGAGATTTGTCTGCTGCTAGATCTCTGTGTTGCATTGACCTGGTCTCTAATCTGAGCTGCTGTTAACCTGCGATTTCTGAGGCTGGTGACTCGGATAAACTTATCCTCAGAAGCAGAGGTGACTCTTGGTCTTCCTTTCCTGGAGCGGTCCTCAAGTGAGCCAGTTTCTTTGTAGCGCTTGATGGTTTTTGCAACTGCACTTGGAGACACTTTCAAAGTTTTCCCAATTTTTCGCACTGACTGACCTTCATTTCTTAAAGTAATGATGGCCACTCGTTTTTCTTTACTTAGCTGCTTTTTTCTTGCCATAATACAAATTCTAACAGTCTATTCAGTAGGACTATCCGCTATGTATCCACTAGACTTCTGCACAACACAACTGATGGTCCCAACCCCATTTATAAGGTAAGAAATCCCACTTATTAAACCTGACAGGGCACACCTGTGAAGTGAAAACCATTTCCGGTGACTACCTCTTGAAGCTCATCAAGAGAATGCCAAGAGTGTGCAAAGCAGTCATCAAAGCAAAAGGTGGCTACTTTGAAGAACCTAGAATATAAGACATATTTTCAGTTGTTTCACACTTTTTTTGTTAAGTATAAAATTCCACATGTGTTAATTCATAGTTTTGATGCCTTCAGTGTTAATGTACAATTTTCATAGTCATGAAAATACAGAAAAATCTTTAAATGAGGTGTGTCCAAACTTTTGGTCTGTACTGTGTGTATGTATATATATATATATATATATATATATATATATATATATATATACATATACACACACACACACACACACACACCCTGGAAATTGTTCCAGAAAATGATCACAATTACACATGTTTTCTTATACACATGTTTATTTCCTTTGTGGGTATTGGAACAACACAAAAAAAAACAAGAAAAACAAGCAAATTAAACATAATTTCACACAGAACTACAAAAATGGGCTGGACAAAATTGTTGGCACCCTGAACTTAATATGTGGTTGCACACCTTTTGGAATAAATAACTTCAATCAATCGCTTTCTATAACCATCAACGAGCTTCTGACACCTCTCAGCTGGAATCTTGGACTCTTCTTTTGCAAACTGCTCCAGTTCTCTCGTATGTGACGGCGTCTTCTCCCAACAGCAATTTCAAGATCTCTCCACAGGTGTTAAATGGGATTTAGATCCAGACTCATTGCTGCCACTTCAGAACTCTCCAGAGCTTTGTTTCCATCCATTTCTGGGGGCTTCTTGATGTATGTTAAGGGTCATTGTCCTGCTGGAAGACCCAAGACCTAGTACGCAAACCCAGCTTTCTGACACTGGGCACTACATTGTGACCCAAAATCCTTTGGTAATCTTCAGATTTCATGATGCCCTGCACACAGCCAAGTCACAGAGTGCCAGAGGCAGCAAAACAACCCCAAACCATCCTGGGTCTCCTGCCATAGCGTTTCATTTCATTCAAATGTTGATGGATCGTTTGCGGTGACACTGATGCTTCCTGAGCCTGCAGGACAGCTTGAATTTCTTTGAAGCTTGATTGGGACTGCTTATCCACCACCCAGACTATCCTGCATTGCAACCTTTTATCAATTTTTCCTTGCCGTCCACATCAAGGGAGATTAGCTGCAGTACCATGGGTTGTAAACTTCTTGATTATGTTGAGCACCGTGGACAAAGGAACATCAAGATCTCTAGAGATGGACTTGTAACCTTGAGATTGTTGATATTTTTCAACAATGTTGGTTCTCAAGTCCTCAACAGTTCTCTTCTCCTCTTTTTGTTATCCATGCTTAGTGCACTACGCACAATTTTTATTTTTATCTGGTTTCAGGTGTGATTTTCATATTGCCCACACTTATTTGCCACAGGTGAGTTCGCGTCCTAGGTCATGGGTCTTCTAGCAGAACAATGACCTCAAACTTATCGGTTGAGATTTTCATTTGTTCTGGGACTGATGGGCTAAAGCTGTAGCACCCAGTAGTCCAGTATGCCGCCAGGAGTCGGCTATGGTAACAAGGTCACATGCTGTAAATGGTGAATTCCCTTTCACTGGCTAGAGAGGAGGATGTGGTGTACGGAGCACAGAACAGTGTCAGGACATGTGTAGTAGAGCTGTGTGTGAGACTGTGGGTCTGCAAGTCTGTATGGTACTTGTGCAAGTATTGTATTTATAGTACTATGATCATTGTGGTTTGGCCCTAATGAAGTGGTTTGAAAACCTTGAAACGCATTGACAAAATAAGCCACATTCATGCTTCACCTTTGTGTGTGGTCGTATCTTTGAACCTTGGGAAGTGCAGACTCTGAATCACCATATTCCTCATTTATTGCAAAGTATATCCTTGGTGGTCCCGCTGCAGCCTTTACATGCTTCTATAGGAGTTTCGACGGTCTCAACCCCATCAGATGAGCGTACCTATAATATTTTATACCACTTGGTTATCAGATAAGTCCCTATTTGTGCCTTTTGTCTCTCCATTTTACCATTTTATTTGCTTGTAATACTAGACTGGCTGCATGTTTTAGGCAGTGAGTGTCTTTTTAATATACATGTAGCAGAGCTCTGTGTGTAATCTGTAGGCATCAGAACACTGTGTGAAATATGTAAATGGTTCTCTCCAGGAGCCAATAATTGTTTTCTGCAATTGGCCAGGCATGAGCCTCCCGTTAGGATAAATTTAAAACCCTTTAGACACTGTGGGTTGGCAGAGGTGGGGGATATGTAGTAAAGCCAGGTAGTGCTTGGTTAAATCCTAGCACTGCAGGTCTAAATTTGATGCACTTGGCTAGCTTTGACTAAGAACCAGTAAATGCATTCACCCTGCGTCAGTTTGCTGAATGTTGAGTAGAGTTTAGTGTGTTGAAGCTGGTGAGTGACCAGCCAAAATATGAGCTGTAGCTGGGATAGAGACAGACCACAGTTTTTCTCTGAATGGAGACTATACGGGTCGGCTAGGTAAGCTGAGCAGACTGGTAGGACCGTACCTCTTCTGTGTATAGAGTTTGCTTTAGAAGAAAGGACTGTAATCTCTTTGGGTGAGCCATCACTTACATATATGTGCCTGTTTGATAAAATTACTGTTATACCTTTGTTCCCAGAAGAGGCGATTTTGATTATGAATCCCTTGGAGTTTTATAAAAGCAATAAAACTGCACGTTTGGACCACGTTTAATGAAAGAAAAACCCATATTGGTCACAAAAATAACTTGAATCTGACAAAAGTAATAATAAATTAAAAATCTAAGAAAATTAACAAATGAAGGTCAGACATTGCTTTTCTGCTTCCACAAAATTTAAAAAAAAAATTAAACTGATGAAATCGGCCTGGACAGAAATGAGGGTTCTTCTTAACTTAATATTTTGTTGAACAACCTTTTGAGGCAATCACTACAATCAAACAATTCCTGTAACTGTCAATGAGACTTCTGCACCTCTCGACAGGTATTTTGGCCCACTCCTCATGAGCAAACTGTTCCAGTTGTCTCGTGTTTGAAGGTTGCCTTTTCCAGACGGCATGTTTCAGCTCTTTCCAAAGATGCTCAATAGGATTTAGGTCAGGGCTCATAGAAGCCCACTTCAGAATAGTGCAATGTTTTCCTCTTAGCCATTCTTGGGTGTTTTTAGCTGTGTGTTTTGGGTCATTATCCTGTTGCAAGACCCATGACCTGCGACTGACCCATGACCCAGCTTTCTGACACTGGGCAGCACATTTCTCTCTAGAATCCCTTAATAGTCTTGAGATTTCATTGTACCCTGCACAGATTCAAGACACCCTGTGCCAGATGCAGCAAAGCAGCCCCAGAACATAACAGAGCCTCCTCCATGTTTCACAGTAGGGACAGTGTTCTTTTCTTGATATGCTTCATTTTTCTGTCTGTGAACATAGTGCTGATGTACCTTGCCAAAAACATCCATTTTTGTTTCATCTGTCCATAGGACATTCTCCCAGAAGCTTTGTGGCTTGTCAACATGTAGTTTGGCAAATTCCAGTCTGGCTTTTTTATGATTTTTTTTTCAACAATGGTGTTCTCCTTGATCGTCTCTCATGAAGTCCACTTTGGATCAAACAACGACGGATGGTGTGATCTGACACTGATGTTCCTTGAGCTTGAAGTTCACCTTTAATCTCTTTAGAAGTTATCCTGGGCTCTTTTGTTACCATTCGTATTATCCGTCTCTTTGATTTGTCATGAATTTTCCTCCTGCGTCTACGTCCAGGGAGGTTGACTACAGTCCCATGGATCTTAAATTTCTGAATAATATGTGTAATTGTAGTCACAGGAACATCAAGCTGCTTGGAGATGGTCTTATAACCTTTACCTTTAACATGCTTGTCTATAATTTTCTTTCTAATCTCCTGAGACAACTCTTTCCTTTGCTTCCTCTGGTCCATGTTGAGTGTGGTACACACCATGTCACCAAACAGCACAGTGAGTATCTGTAGCCCTATATACAGTCCCACAGACTGATTACAAGATTGTAGACACCTGTGATGCTAATTAGTGGACACAACTTGATTTAACATGTCCCTTTTGTCACTTTATTTTCAGGGCTACCATCATTTCTGTCCAGGCCTATTTCATGAGTTTATTTTTTTTAAAAATTCTATGGAAGCAGAAAAGCAATGTCTGACTTTCATTTATTCATTTTCTTAGATTTTTAATTTATTATTACTTTTGTCAGATTGAAGTTATTTCTGTGACCATTGTGGGTTTTTCATTCATTAAACGAGGGGTACCAACAATTTTGACCATGTGTGTACGTGTGTATATACATATAGACACACAGAGAGCTATATAGATAATAGATATATAGATGTCTGTCTCGTATAGCTAGTCCTGTGTGTATTATATATTTCTGTTATTAAATTAACCTGTTACCTAGGCCAAAAATTGGCACTGAAATACAACCCTTATGAATTGCATGATAACCAATAGAGCCATGTAAATGTGGTGGATATCTGAGATAAGTATGAATGGACAATATTATCGCTAAAGTGATGGAAATTTGTATTCACTAAAAAAAGGTGCGACGCACATGTGCAGATAATAAATAATGTCGTTTCAAAAGAATATATAAAAGAAATTAGCAATACTATAAACAACCAAACGTTTGTACTTGTCTTTCCTCTAATTTAGAATATTTTGGACAAGTCACCACCAACTTTGGTCTGACGCTGATGATCATCTGGGATCCCCCTCCCAAAAAAAGGTGGTAGAGCTCAAGAGCTCTGTTGTGTTTGCTACCTCTCTACCAGATGCAGAGGTGCTAAGTTTGGCAGCTTCCACTGTGGTTGACCTGATCTGTATGTAAAGCAGGTGTCAGAATACAAAGCGCAGAGTCACAAAATGAGGGCAGTCAAATAGCTATAAATAACAATTTATATATGTATATGCAGTACAGACCAAAAGTTTGGACACACCTCATTTAAAGATTTTTCTTTATTTTCATGACTATGAAAACTGTACATTCACACTGAAGGCATCAAAACTATGAATTAACACATGTGGAATTAGATACTTAACAAAAAAGTGTGAAACAACTGAAAATATGTCTTATATTCTAGGTTCTTCAAAGTAGCCACCTTTTTGTCAGATGACCAGGCCTCCACAGTCACCAGACCTGAACCCAATCGAGATGGTTTGGGGTGAGCTGGACCGCAGAGTGAAGGCAAAAGGGCCAACAAGTGCTAAGCATCTCTGGGAACTCCTTCAAGATTGTTGGAAGACCATTTCCGGTGACTACCTCTTGAAGCTCATCAAGAGAATGCCAATAGTGTGCAAAGCAGTCATCAAAGCAAAAGGTGGCTACTTTGAAGAACCCAGAATATAAAACATATTTTCAGTTGTTTCACACTTTTTTGTTAAGTATCTAATTCCACATGTGTTAATTCATAGTTTTGATGCCTTCAGTGTGAATGTACAATTTTCATAGTCATGAAAATACAGAAAAATCTTTAAATGAGAAGGTGTGTCCAAACTTTTGGTCTGTACTGTATATTAAACAAAGCTGACAGGGATTGCAACTGGGGTTAGTAATGAGAACAATAACAAATACTTATGAAATAGCAATAAAATCCTTCTCTAAAATATTGTATCTAGCCCAAATATGGGATTAATCACTGAAGTCCATTGGTTCTGCAAATGGCCCTAGCGGGGGTCTCCGGTTATTCCCGTTAAGCCTTTAAGTCTTTTTCTGACAAAGTCAATCAGATCCCGTTTGGCTTGTTCCACCTCACCCTTCCCCCTCCCAACCTGATTCCCTAAACCCGATTGTTCCCGGTACGGTGAGGGAGCGGTTGAAGTGATGACACTCGCCGGCTTTTGCTGACGTGATCTCTCCGGCACGACTCGTTTCTATCCTTTCTTTGTCCCTTCAATCAGGACGGTTTACCACGTCATGGGTAGGAGGGTCTTGTACATTTCCTTAATGTCGTATCCAAGTCCTGGTCCTCTTCCGTAGCTGTGACACCCGAGGGAGCGCTGCGCTGAATCCCGCGCTCGTTCACCGGCAGCCACCTGTCTTGCCTTACGGGTCTCTCACCCCGGTCTCTCTCGTTGGATCCTTCAGTGCGCCTGGTCTGCGTCACGTCTCTCCCTATGTTTGGCGCCAAAATCACCTCAGGTACTGCGCGCTCGACCGTTAAATTTTGAAATCCTCTGCTGGAGGTCACCTGACCGGGTCCAGCGTCCAAACTTGAAATACTCACCAGATGGCTTTCTTTCTCCTTATTACATACATCTTGCCCTGATTCTCTGAAAGACTTTTCTCCTTCTATTACATGTACATGGATTATATGGTTTTTTTTTTTTTTTTTTAGATACCTGAAAACCCCCTTACTAGTGACATTACCCATTTTACTGCACCCGAAGCTTTGGAATGCCTTCAGGCCATTGAACGAGGTCTAGAAATGGAAGAAAGTCCTCTGGACTCAGTAGATGTTTTAGGCATCATCCAATTTTTGAAGGAAGTCTCAGATGTGAATATGCAGGACAGCAAAGAAACTCTGGAGGAACTGAGTCACCATTTCGTTCATGTCACTGGGGAACTTCTTGAGCAGCATGATCCAGAAGTTTGGTCAGAAGTTACTCCGGTAAAATAATTTTTTTCTAAGAAAATGCTGGTGTTGCTGTGACAAAAAGTTTGAACTTAATGGAAATAACTATGAGAAACATTACATTTTAGATAATCAAAGGACCAATGACCATCATTAAGACAGTGGAAAAGATGGCCTGTAACTTTGTTCAGCTTCTCTCTGATAAGAAAAAAGAAGTCTTACTACATCACAAAAACATTGGTCAGTGGATCATTTTATTAATATTTATGTATATTAAAGAGGAGTTAAACTTTGAGAAAAATGTTGATATTTCTAGCCAGTTTATTGTTTCCAC
Organism: Phyllobates terribilis; assembly: GCF_046119375.1. Classification (NCBI taxonomy): domain Eukaryota; kingdom Metazoa; phylum Chordata; class Amphibia; order Anura; family Dendrobatidae; genus Phyllobates; species Phyllobates terribilis. Next base: position 226,311,509 of record NW_027362767.1, read on the forward strand.
CTTCTCCTTTGAGCGATTGTGGTGGTCTTAGGACCCAAACCCCACCAATCAAAAATATGAAATAGTGGCCTCAACTTATTAAAACTTTTTTATTTTCAAGTTCAGTTGTGGCACCCAACCATAAGGTGAATACACAAAGTTTATTATAGGAAGCTTATATTATGTGTCGAGGAATGGCGACATAGGGAAACATATGCCTTGTTCTTCAGTGAGGAGTGAGGTAAAAAAAATGACCCGATTATTCATTTTATGACATCATGCAACATATTATACTTTTATGCCACTGTATTTTTTACTTGTGCCCTGGCTAATGATTATTGCCATTAATTCGCATGTCGACTTTACGCATTTTCTTCTTTTCCCAAAATATTTATATATTTTTTTCTTGCTATTTTCACTTTTCCACGTAGCACAGTTGTCTAAGGCTCTCTCCCCTTATAGAGCTCAAGTGTTTATTGCTTTACCAGAAGTTAGGGTGAAAGAAACCCCCCTCCAGTTTTACAGCGATGGTGGAGGGATCATATTAACCTTGCTACTGTAATGGTGCTTTCACATTGCATTTAGGCAACCATTCAGTGGCATGGTTGGTGCTTATGTACGAACCCCCCCGCAAAACGGGAATCGGAAGTTTTCGCCAACGGGGCCAAAGACTATAATGGTGTTGAGAGAGTGAACATGCGCTCTGTCGTCCATCATTTTTGGGTGTGTACGCCTACTGGAGGTGGACACTCAGATGTAGTAGACTGCGTCTGGCTGTCTGCCTCTCGTAGGCATATATGGCCGAAAATTATGCACGGCAGAGCGCACGTTAGCTCTGCTGGCACCATCATAGTCTATAACTGCTGAACCGGTGCCTAAACGCCATGTAAAAGCACCCTAAGGGATCAAGGTGCCTTTTTAGAAAGCATGAAACTATAAATGTCAAGATTTGCTTGTTTTACTCTGACATTTATGTAACTTGACTTTTCCGTAGAAATCGCTGTGAGTCAGCTCGATCTAAAGGCGGACAGATATATTTACAAAGTACATGACACTGAAAAAGTGGATGAAATAGAAGTTCTTGGCGAGAACTTTAAAAAATGGCTAGAAGAAGGTAAGTGCTGCACTACTAGCTAGAAAAAATGCCTAAATAATAGTGATGAGCGAGCACTAAAATGCTCGGGTAGTCGTTGCTCGGGTCGAGCAATACTCGAGTGTTCGACCAGAGCATCGAGCCCAATGTAAGTCTATGGGAAACTCGAGCATTTTTCAGGCGGCTCCCCCCTGCGGTCTGCAGAGGGCCTAAAAATTGCCCAAATCGATGGGAACAGTGCTCAAATGACATGGGGATAGCATGGGGAAGACCCCTGGAAGCATCTCTGACTCCCAGATCACTGCTGTCACAACGTTGTCAGAGTATTACGCCACTTTTACGGACTCACAATAAAACATACGAAAACAAAACCAAAATGGATTTTCCTGGGAAATATATTAAGGAACATCCTTTCCAGGGTAATGACTTATATATAAGGCAAAATAAATAACCAAAGCCAAAAATACTCCTCCACACCTTGGGCTATGTTCACACGTAGCGTTTTTGATGCGTTTTTGCACTTTTGCATTGCTTTCAACAAAGACAAATGCATTCACTGGGAAATGTAATTTTAACATTTTACAACCTTATCTGGCCATGTGGTGTGTGACATATCATCAGACACATGCATGCAGTGCTGAAAAGACATGGGAACAGCATGGGGAAGACCTCTGGAAGCATTTCTGACTCCCAGGTCACTGCCTAAAAGTGTGCCCATCATAAGTGATCCTTGGCGCATGCGAAGATGCTTCCCGCCATGCACCTATCGTTGCAGACTTGCAACAATCACTGTCCACGTCCTTGTCCCAGTGCAGCATTCAGTTTCCCTACCCCATTCCTTGGAATGCAAGCGCAAGTATGTGACCAGCCCAGGGGATGGGGATGACTCGGTACCCGGGCCTTTGTCTGGCCTAGAGGATGTCGCGGTGGTCGGCTCCCGGGCCTGTACCCTGGGGTCGCTCTTTAAAAGGGTGGATATTTGTTAAATTTTATAAGAGTTCGTGATGCCACCTGTAGTTTCTGGTGAGATTCACCAGCGCTGCGCAGTCTACTGAGGCCGGTGATAAGGCAGCTCGATGGTATAGCTCCCTACAGGTGGAGCTAGGCCTTAGGGCAGCGTACGGAGAGGGGGATGCAGGACAGAGGGGACCCAGCCGGGTCAGAGCAAGAATAGGAGCACACACAAAAGTCACTTCAGTACCTTTTACTGGTGGAAATTCAGGCACATCCCGGAGCACTGTAGGGTGAAGAGTGCATATCAGAATCCTCCCCAATGAGCGGGTGTAGGGCCTCTTGTTTCTTTCCTCTGCGTAGTAAGTTTCTGACCTGCCTGGAGCTAGGCCTAACTTTGTCTCTGTTCTGCACCTGCTGACCTTGTGGTAGGGCCTTCTGTTGGAGATCACTCTCCCTATTCTTTGGGGTCTCTGTGATTCCTGACAATGGTACGTATCAGCTTTTGGTGATCCTGGGACATGTAGTTCGCCAGGGGTTCCGGTCGTTTTCTACTGGTCATGAAGATCCACGTAGACTTTTTGACCCGGTGTCCGGTGAATGCCTCGGGGTGAGCTGGTTAAGCTCCTCTGCCCCCTATGTACTAACTCTCCACTCTCCTTCGGCCCTGCTCGGGGCCCTCACTAGGCTACACACACTGCAGCCGGGACACTGCTCTTCTTCGCCGCTCTCAGAGCGTCGGCACACTCCTAGCTCTCTATCCTGAGCTCTGTGAGTTCTAGTCTGGAATCACTCTACAGACTGTACTGAACTCTTTCTGCAGGAACTGCTAGGCTCTGGCTCGACTGCACTGAGTCTTTCTGTGTCTGAGCAGGAAACTGCTGAATCACTTTCTGGGCTGCCTGGCTCCACCTTCCCTTTATATCTCCCTAATGAGCTCCCTCTGGTGGTCTGAGGTGGAAGGTGGAGGTGTGTGAATGCTTATGAGGGCCTCTTGTGGAGGAATCCATCAATGCACACTTCTAGGATCTGTGATACCAAGTGCAGCTGGGCGTCACATATGCAGCCAGCCACCCACCCACCCACAGGCTGCAATACTATACTGCCAAATTTTTGACAGCTGCTTGCACTTGAAATGTGGCCTTTTAGGCTTGTGGAGGTGGAAGCTTTTCATAACCTCATGCCGGCGGCGGCTGGGTGTCCATACTTGGTCCCCAGCCGCCACTATTTCTCCCGGTATCGTCTCCACCTTGCACAAGCACGGGTCCCAAAACATTACCCGTGCCCTCCCCAGTGCACTTACTGGGAAGGACCGCCTAACCACAAACACGTGGACAGATGAATGTGGCCAGGGACGGTATGGAGCCAGTCCACAGCTTTTTTTGCTGAGAGTTGTATTTAGCTCGGTGAAAGGACTGGCATAGAGGGAAACCATATCTACCCTGGGTGTCATTTCTCTCAGGAAGTCCTCTAATGCAGCTTGTTGCAGAAGCAATGGCAGCCCGTCCAACATCAACTCACACTTGTCGGTGGTGCTTTGACACACAAACATCTTTCTTTGTGCATTTAATTTCATGAATACAGAGTTGGACAATGGCCTGATCTGCAATGCGGTTTAAGAAATAACATACATAAGCATGTCCGATTCACATTAAAAAAGCAGCCATACAGTGTCCAGGAACCTTCCTACACACTTTTTTTTAGCCAGGACGGCTTCTCGGCATGGTTGGACGGGCCCACCAGAGAACCGGAAACACCTCCGGTGGGCCCTGGCTTCTCCTTCAGGAGAGTTCATAGTGCCGAGATGAGGCCATGATGATGACAGAGGCCACTATCTGCTTAGTTTTCTGTTACTTGGAATGCAAGCACAAGTATGCAGGCAGCCACCGACCCACCCACAGCCCGCAACACTAAACTGCCAGATTTCTGGGCAGCTGCTTGCACTTGAAATATGGCCTTTTAGGCTCGTGGAGGCGGAAGCTTTTCACAACCTCATGCCGGCGGCGGCCGGGTGTCCATACTCGGTCTCCAGCCGCCACTATTTCTCCCGGTATCGTCTTCGCCTTCCACAAGCACGGATCCCACAACATTACCCATGCCCTCCCCAGTGCACTTACTGGGAAGGACCGCCTACCCACAAACACGTGGACAGGTGAATGTGGCCAGGGACGGTATGGAGCCAGTCCACAGCTTTTTTTGCTGAGAGTTGTATTTAGCTCGGTGAAAGGACTAGCATAGAGGGAATCCGTATCTACTCCGGCTTTCATTTTTCCGTCACCAGGTTCCGCCCATTGTCACACACGACCATGCCTGGCTGTATGTTCAGCAGTGAGAGCCACAGATCAGGCTGCTGTGTTACAGCTTTCAACAACTCTGCAGCGCTGGGCGGTTTGTCAATTAAGCATTAAGCATGTTATCTTCAGCACAGCCTGTTACCGCTTGGCCAAGGCAGTGCTGTCAGCTTGTGACTGATGTGGTCATTTCGGAGATGGAGGAGGTGCAGGAGCTGAAAAATGTGATAACATTGAGGTTAAATTGGTGACGCTGTTTTTTATACTAAAGAAAGATCCTATTGTTTTGTTTTTTTTACGTTATTTTTTAAGACAAATGCATCCACCTGTAATTGTCATTTTAACATTTTACAACCTTATCTGGCAATGTGGTGTGTGACACATCATCAGACACATCCTGTTTTATTTATGATGGAGGGACTCTGAAAGTCATAAAGCCTATTTTTATAGGGCCATCCGACGGCCCTTACTATTCTTAAAAGGCCAGCAGTCGGCCTTCGCTATTGTTAGAGAGCCATCAGCCGGCTATGCTTTGTTGTTCCCATTATTAACGAGTGGGTCTCCTATACTGTTATTGCGCATCCAGTGACTGCAAGGGCTGCCAAAAATTTGGACGCAACCCAATACCCCTTTGAAGAGACATAGAGGAGGGTCTCAGTAAAAAAAATGTTCCCATTATAAAGAAGCTGGTCTCCTATAGTGGTAATGCCCATGCTGTGACTGTAAGGGCTGCCAAAATTTGGGAAAAACTAAGAATTTAAAGACACACAGAGCAGGGCCACAGTAATGACAAATTCCATTTAGAAAGGAGAGAGTCTGCTATACAGTTATAGGGTATGCAGTGAGTCCATCGGCTGACCAATTTTAGGAAAAACCCCACTAAGAATTTAAAGACACACAGAGCAGGGGCACAGTAACAAGTACGACATGTTCCCATTAGAAAGGAGAGGGTCTGCTATATAGTTATAGGGTATAAACCTGGGAGTCTGAACTGAAACATAAGGTGATGTGCATGCAAAATGTAAATGCATGTTCACATAAGGCCACTAGACAGAGAAAAACCAAAGACAAGCAAAATACCCAAATAACTGGAAGTAAATGGATAAATCGCAAGTGCATAAAAATAATTCTAAATAATAAAGGGTATTTAGTTAACATGATTTTGATCAAAATAATGTAAAAGCCATCCCGCCACGTCACGGCAACCCTTATGGGACAGTCCTAACTCTAATATTAAAACCTTACCATTTGTCAAGTGACATACATATGGATAAGGGCAGAGAGACTGAACCCTAGTATAAGCTTCTACTTCCAGTTATTTGGGTATTTTGCTTGTCTTTGTTTTTTCACAATTATAGGGTATGCAGTGAGTCCAACGGCTGACCAATTTTAGGAAAAAACTCACTAAGAATTTAAAGACACATAGAGCAGGGCCACAGTAACGACAAATTCCCATTAGAAAAGAGAGAGTCTGCTATACAGTTATAGGGTATGCAGTGAGTCTAACGGCTGACCAATTTTAGGAAAAACCCAACTAAGAATTTAAAGACACACAGAGCAGGGCCACAGTAACAAGTACGACATGTTCCCATTAGAAAGGAGAGGGTCTGCTATACAGTTATAGGGTATGCAGTGAGTCCAACGACTGACCAATTTTAGGAAAAACCCCACTAAGAATTTAAAGACACTCAGAGCAGGGACACAGTAATGACAAATTCCCATTGGAAAGGAGAGAGTCTCCCATAGTGTTGGCCTATGCAGTGAATGCAAGGGCTGCCAAAAATTTGGAGGCACTTCAATGCCCCTTGGAAGAGACGTGGAGGAGGGCCTCCTAAAAAATGTTCCCATTAGAAAGGAGTGGGCCTCCTACACTTGTAATGCCCATGCACCAAGTGTATGGGCTGACAAACATTTACCCCTGGGGGGTATACATGAACATACTGTATAAAAAATTTTTTTCACGGGCATCATAAACACTCTTTAAAAAAATTTGGTGGGTGTTGCATCACGGACCATGGTCACCCTGGTGATATGGTGGTGGAGGATGAGGAGAAGGAGGAGGACAAGAGCAAATAGAGAAAATCAGGAAGCGTATACCCATGTCTGGGTGTGAAAAGGTGCATGGGAATACACCTCCCAAGAAAAGACACTGGATGTGAGTTTGTTACCCTGCTATCATTCGGTGGTGTTGAGAAGTCTGGCCCAATCCAGCCCTTGTTCATTTTTATAAGAGTCAGCCTGTCAGCATTTTCAGTTGATAGGCGGATGCGCTTATCAGTTATAATTCCACCAGCGGCACCAAAAACCCGCTCTGATAAAACGCTGGCGGCAGGGCAGGCCAGGACCTCCAAGGCATAGAGAGCCAGTTCATTCCACGTATCCAGCTTGGATACTCAATAATTATAAGGCACAGAGCAATCACGGATGATGTTGGTACAGTCGACAAGGTACTCCCTCAGCATCTTCCAAAACTTTGCACTCCTTGTGAGAGTACCCCGCGCCTCAGGGCCTGTGCGATGGGAGAGTCTGAGAAAACTCTCCCAGAACATTGACAGTGTTTCCCTGCCTCTGCTGGACTGAAGTTGTGTCTCTCGCGCCTGTACTCCTTGGTCGTCCAACGAAGTGTGCCCTCTGCCGCCAGCGTTTTCAGATGGGAATTTTTTTAATAGTTCCGCAACAAGGGCCTTCTGGTACAGCCCCATTTTTGTAGACCTATCCGCCTCAGCAATAAGAGATATAAAGTTCTCCTTGTAGCGTGGGTCTAGAAGTGTCACCAACCAGTAATGATTGTCACCCAAAATTTTGAGAACGACAGGGTCATGGGAAAGGCAGCGTAACATAAACTCAGCCATGCGTGCCAGACTACTAACAGCATAGGCGGATTATAATGAGGTCAATCTGGGCTACCGCCCGGGGCTGCCATGGGGCCCGGGGCTCCCAGGGGCCTGTGGCCAGATTGACCTCATTATAATGTGTGACAGGAGGGCCCGGGAGTCGGAAGATGGAATCTGCTCTGTAAAACTGCTGAGTCCGGCGGCTGCAGAGGATGATTCACCAGCTGCTGACTGTGTAAGTGCAGGAGAGGAGGCTCTGCCCACCTTCTCCAGGCACCAGCAGAGCACAGAGCCAGCTTACAGCATGGCCACTGCTCTCCCTGCCCCCTACTCGGGTCTGAATGTTACTGCTCCGCTCTCCCTCTCCTGCCCTGCAATTACACCGAGAACTCTGCAGTCGGGCCCCAAGAGGAGGGGAGGCTGCCCCACAGAGAAGATGGAAGAACCTGCATCATGTACAGAAAGGGTATGTCCATGTGAAGTGTGTGTGTGTGTGTGTGTGTATATATATACGTGTATGTATGTATATGTGTGTGTATGTATCTATGTCAATGTATTTGTGGACCATCAGGGGGGCTCACTCGCTGTCGTGGCCCAGGCCGCTTCCCTGACATGGCACTTCACCTGACATGGCCGTGAGCTGTGCGGCTGTGTCTGGTATTAATGACACGGCAGGGGCGACACTGCGCCTATAATTGTGCTTGTGTATTGCCCCTGCCGCGCCATTTCTACCAGACACAACCGCACAGCGCACGGCCATGTCAGGTGAAGTGCCAGCAATCAAGCAGCACCAGAGGTCCTACACAGATGCTGTAGAAGCAGCCCAGGCCCCAACGGCGAGCGGGCCCCTCTGACGGTCCAGGGCCATGTCTGTGACATGCCAGCGGCCTTGCACTGAGACATGCCTGAGGAGCTGCTGGACAGGACAGTTTTATGTGTTTATAAGATATGTACATATGCATGTGTCTGTGCGCATGTCTGCGTACCATGCGTGTGCACTTGTGCTGGCCCGGCCGCATCACAGCTATAAGACATGGCCCTGTGCGTGGCAGTGTCTGCTAGCGTGACATTATGCAGTGTGCCCTGCACTGCTTCTTACCACCAGAGAGGAGCTGGACGACTGGAGCCGAGCAGGGGGACGGTGAGTGATGTGTCAGTGTGTGCAGATATCATTGTGTGATATGTCTGTTTATATGTATTTTTGTGTTTCAAATGTGTTTATGGCTATGTGCCCACGATGCAGAAATGCTGCATATTTTTTCCGCTTCTCCCTGGCAGGAAAAACGCATGCAGATTTTACATGCGTTTTTCCCGCCAGGTAGAAGCGTTTGTCAAGCGTTCTTCACATGCATTCCTGCATGCGGGTTATCAAGCACTTTTTCAAGCGATTTTAGCATCACTTGGAAAAGTGCTTGACCACTTGGTCACACTATATAAATCCATGCAACCGGCATATATAGTGTGACCAAGTAATAGTTAAAAAAAAGAATAAGAATGGTAAAAAATAAAAAATAAAGATTATACTTGCCTTCCGATGGCCCCCGGTCTCCTGAGCGATGCGTCCGGTGTGTTGGGCGGCTCACGGTGGTGTGAAAGGACCTTTCATGACGTCATTTAATCATGTGACAGGTCACGCAACAGCCGAAGTCAGCTGTCGTGTGACCTGTCACATGACTAAATGACGTCATGGCAGGTCCTTTCACACCACTGCGACGCATACAACAGACCGGACGTATCGCTGAGGACACCGGGGGCCATCGGAAGGTAAGTATAATCTTTATTTTTTATTTTAAATTCTTTTTTTTACAGGTACTATGGTACCCGGGTCTGGATGAGAGTCTCCTCTTCTCCAGACCCGGGTACCATCCGCACATTGAATCGCTTCATATCCACGTGTGCACATGTTCTCATGCGGATATTAAGCGATTCAATGCAAGTCAATGGCGGCAATTACGCTGCGTGTACGCAAAATTAATGGACATTTCCGCAGCATGTGCACAGCACATGCGTATTATCATTAGGGACCATGGGGCACGTATTACCAAGCGTTTTTTCAGCATTTTCGCTGCGGAAATTCCGTGGCAAAAACGCTTGAAAAGCGCACAGTGGGCACGCAGCCTATGCATGTATGTATTCGTCTTTGTATATGTCTGTATATGTTTGATTGTGTGTGTGCGGCCTCCTGCTGTATCTGGGGGGGGCACCATGCAGCCTCCTGCTGTATCTGGGGGGGGTACCGTGAGGCCTCCGGCTGTATCTGGATGGGCGCCGTGCGGCCTTCGGCTGTATCTGGGGGGGCGCCGTGCGGCTTCCGGCTGTATCTGGGGGGGCGCCAGGGGGCCTCCGGCTGTATCTGGGGGGGGTGCCGTGTGGCCTCCAGCTGTATCTGGGGGGGCGCCGTGCGGCCTCCTGCTGTGTATAGGAGGATTATGTGAAAGCTCATATTATACAGTATGAGACCCTACATGCATAGGGGGATGTCAGCATACTTAATTGTGCTCAATATTAAGTCATATACAATTAATATAAAAAATAATTATAATATATTAATATTGTGCAGAATTAATTTCACATGAACTATCACATGATCTATCAAAGGGGGATCATGTGACAAGTCACGTGATACATCAGGTGTGTGTGTGTGGGGGAGGCCCATGCCGTCTAAACTGCCCGGGGGCCTTGCTACTCTTAATCCACCCCTGACTAACAGGCAAGACTTCCGTGTCCTCACCAAGAGAATGACTAACCATGCTCTCCTCCTCCTCCTCTCTGTCCTCTGGCCATCCATGCTGAACAGACTTTATGTGACAGCTGTGCAGGTAGTACTGTCTATAGTGCATGAAACTAGCTCCTGTCCTTCCTCCTCCTCCTCTTCCTCATTGTCACCCAATCCACGTTGGGATGAGATGAGGCTTGGCTGTGTGTAATCACCTTGTATGGTTCCTTGCTCCATCTCATCGTGCTCCGCCTGCAATGCATCCTCTTTGATTGTGAGCAGAGAGCGTTTCAGAAGACAGAGAAGCGAGATGGTCACGCTAATTATGGCGTCATCGCCGCTCACCATCTTGGTGGAGTCCTCAAAGTTTTGGAGGATGGTACATATGTCTGACATCCATGTCCACTCCTGAGGTCTTATGTGTGGAGTCTGAACTGAATACAGACGGCCTTGTTGATGCTGGTACTCAACAACTGCCCTCTTCTGCTCACAAATCCTTCCCAACATCTATAGTGTAGAGTTCCAACGCGTGGGGACATCACACACCAGTCTGTGAGCCGGAAGCTGCAAACGCTGCTGAAACACGGCAAGGGCGGCGGAAGCTGTAGCTGACTTTCTAAAATGGGCACACAGGTGACGTAATTCATCAAGCAGATCCGGCAGCTCCGGGTAGGATTTGAGAAACCACGAGGTTAAGCACATGGGCCAGGCATGGTACGTGTGTGAGCTCGCCTCGCCTCAGAGCCGCCACCAGGTTCCGACTATTGTCACACACGACCATACCTGGCTGTAGGTTCAGCGGTGTGAGCCACAGATCTGCCTGCTCTTTCAGAGCTGTCCACAACTCTTCAGCATTGTGCGGTTTGTCACCTAAGCATATTAGCTTCAGCACAGCCTGTTGCTGCTTGGCCGAGGCAGTGCTGCAGTGCTTCCAGCTTGTGACTGATGTGGTCATTTCGGAGATGGAGGCTGAATAGGAGGAGGAGGCTGAGGAGGATGAGGTGCAGGAGCTGTAGACTGTGGGGCAACCCTTATTGACCTAGGGCCACGCAATCCTTGGCGTCGGGAGGACGTGTTCTGTCCCAAGGTCCGAATGGGTCCCGGCTTCCACTATGTTAACCCAGTGTGCTGTCAGCGAGATGTACCGTCCCTGCCCACAAGCACTTGTCCACGTGTCCGTGGTTAGGTGGACTTTCCCGGTAACTGCGTTGTTGAGGGCACAGCTAATGTTTTGGGACACTTGCTTGTGTAATACGGGGACGGCACACTGGGAGAAATAGTGGCGGCTGGGGACAGAGTATCGAGGGACGGCCGCCGCCATCAAGTTGCGGAATGCTTCCGTCTCCACGAGCCTAAAAGGCAACATTTCGAGCGCAAGCAGTCGTGAAATGTGAGAATTTAGTAGTGTGGCCTGTGGGGCGTTGGCTGCATATTTGCGCTTTCGTTCCAAGGATTGGGGTATGGACAACTGAACGCTGTGCTGGGACAAGGACATGGACTTGCTTCCTGATGCTGCTACTTGAGAGTGCCCAATGACAGTTGCAGGGCAGGAGGCATCTTCGCATGCACCATGGACAGGGGATTGGCCTGCATCCACAACAGCGGAAGAAGCAATGGTGCCACCTGCAGACACTGTTCCTGGACCCTGGGGTTCGGCCCACAAAGTCGGGTGCTTTGCTGCCATGTGCCTGATCATGCTGGTGGTGGTCAGGCTGGTAGTTTTGCCACCCCTGCTGATGCTCGCCTGGCAGGTGGTGCAAATGGCCTTTTTGGGGTTATCAGCAGATTCTTTTAAAAACAACCAGACTCGGGAAGACCTAACAGTTGTACTGGCAACTTCCTTCGTGTTGGTGTTACGGGGAACGGTTGCCTGCCTTCTGTCTGCGGCCACCACACTGCTTCTTCCTGTCTGTTGGGGTGCTTTGCCTCTCTCCCCCTGTGTGCTGCTGTCCCCGCTCTGCATGTCCTCCTGCCAAGTTGGGTCAGTTACTATATCATCTACCACCTGGTCTTCTACCTCCGCAACCTGGTCCTCCTCCTGACTTTCTGGCAATTGTGTCTCATCATCGTCCACCTCTTGTGACACTTTCCCACCGTCGCCTTCGTGTGACCGTGGCTGCTCAAATATTTGGGCATCGCTACACGCGATCTCCTCTTGCCCCGCTTCAGGTGGACCAGGCGAGAGGCCCGAATCTATAAATCGAAAAGTGAACAGCTCTTCAGTGTGGGATCAGTTGTCTCTGGGCACTCGACATGGTGGGAGGAAGGAGGATCCGGGTGAGGAATATGCGGTCCAGACTCACGACTACTGAGACTTTACCGTGTGGAAGACAGGATGGTGGTGGTGGTGGTGGCTAAGTGACTGGAAGCATTATCTGCTATCCAACCAACAACCTTTTGACACTGCTTTGGGTTCAATAGTGATGTACTGCGGTCCCCTAGAAATTGGGACTGGAAGGTCAGGCGAGAAGATGTGGGTGTTTGTTGTGGCACAATTTCGGCTTGCCCACGGCCTTGTCCTCAGCCTCTGCATGCACCATTACCATCACGTCCCTTGCCACGTGCCTTGCCCATTTTAAATGGAGGGCAGTATCTTCCACGCTCACTACAAATGACTGAGTTTCGAGCGAACTTATTTGTGATCCGTGTGACGGAGAAAACAGAGTTTATACCCGGCCTGTAGGTAAGTAGTTTGAACAGCAAACTGGTGTGAATTGCTTCACTGACACACTAAAGGACATTTTTAATGGAGGCCAGAAATGGCAGTATTTTCTGACAACGTATATGTGATCCGTGTGACGGAGAAAACACAGTTTTAAATAGCTGGATTTCTAGCGCTGTAATATGGAAAGGACCTGGCTGTATTCTGCAGTGCCAACAAGCAAATGGCGCAGAAAAAATGGTGTTCTCTGGATTGCTTTTTAAGCAAATAATGAGGATTAAGATCAAAAGAAAAGTATTCCTGGCCCCTGAGACCTGGGCCTTTGTATAGAAATATCTAACAGCAGCAGAAGGCAGAAATGGAAAGGAGCCTCTTGTGCTATGTGCACTGCAGTCTGCTATATACACTGCCTGCATATATACCCTGCCTGCCTGATATCTCTGCAGATGGATTAGTTAGTCCTCAGAAGGACTGTTTGTTAAGATGGATATGTGTAATTTACAGTTTTTCTCCCTACACTACCTAATACACAAGCAAATCTCTCCCTGACACAGCAGCAGCTCTCCCTACACTGTCTGATTCCGGAGTGACTGTGACGAGCATGGCGGCACCATGTCTGATATAGACCTGATGACGCTGTGCGGCCAGCCAATCACTGTAATGCCACAACCAACATGGCTACGGCATTACAGTGAGTGGCAGACAATCCCTGCATGGTCATTGGCGCTCTAAAGAGCGCCAAACATGCAGGGAGGGGACCCCAGCTCCCGCCGAGCAACCCCGGAAATATTCGGCGAGCGCCGAGCATCTCGAGCAGTGAGATGCTCGGGTGAGCACCGAGCAGTAGCAAGCATACTCGCTCATCACTACTAAATAACTATGAATGATCTAAAATCAGGATAAAAGTAAATGGACAGTAACAAAAACCTAAAAAGAAAACAATCCTAGTAGTGATGAGCGAGTATGTTTCGTTAACCCTTTCGCCAAGTATGCTCGGCCAAGCACCGAGTATTTATATCTGCTCGGTGATATGTTTGAATCACTCCCATGTGCATGATTTGCGACGGTTTGACAGCTTTAATACATGTGAGGAATGTGTAAGAAGCAGACATTTCATGTATCAAAGCTGTCAAAAAGTCACAAATCATGCACACGGGAGTGATTCAAACATATCACCGAGCACGCTATAAATACTCGGTGCTCGTCCGAGTATACTCGGCGAAAGGGTTAACAAAACATACTCGCTCATCACTAAATTCCAGTAAATTATACCAGTTTTCAAGTTAATATTTGCTGCAACCAAGTGATTGAAATTGGCCTGGTCACGAGTACAGCGTTTGTTTGCCAGTAGTTTCCTATACAAAAAATAATGAATATTCTGAGCAACCAAATTGTTAAGGAGGACCTGTCGCTTAATTAAAAAAAAAAGCCTGTGCGTTATGTGAATAATAATCCTCGATTTCCCCTGATACTTCTGCTCTACGCACTTCCGTTTTGCACTACATTGCTGAATTGCAGAGAAATTCACATTTGTTGCTTCTGGAGCGCAGTATGTGAAATCTCTGTTTGTAGTTCAAATGGCCATTTCTTCTGAGTCTTCTCTGGGGTCATATTCTTTTACCCCCTCACTTCTAGATGATGCCAATCACAGCTCCGCATGGTCTCGGACTGCTAGATCAGCTGCTGAGCTGTGATGGGCAGTGTCTGGAAGGGAGATATGAAGGCGAACAACCCCAGAGAAGACTGGGGAAAAAATGCTCTGTTGCACTACAAGCAGAGATTTCACATACTGCGCTCCGAAATCAACAAATTTGAATATCTGTACAAAGGAGTGACACAGCTCAAAATGGAAAACAGTGACAGAATCTGAGGAGCTCGGGATTTTTACAAGGTAGTTAACTCAATTTTTGTGAGCTGATGACAGATCGTCTTTAAATATTCTTAGTGTAATGGATGCCTTGGGTGGCTATGTGCAATAAGCAGAATAGGATCTGTTTTTGCCCTGATTACTGCCCATGGCGATCTCAACACTTTTTCATCAAGGCATTGTGAATGCAAAAACCCAATGAACGTTTTAAGAAAAATTGCTACATTTATTTTATTAGTAAAGCTGGAGCTCCACTGTGACATATGGATGTCCAAGAGTTGATGCAAAAGCACAGCAGTACCATGGCATGCCAACGATGTAAGATCAAGCCGGAGACCATAATTGGCACAACATTTTATATAGGACATGAGACCTTGTTTTACAGAATTTTTTAGCTTTCTTAAATATGCAAATTGTCTCTCCAGAGAGGAAGAGGGATAGAACTCTATAGCGCCACCTATTGGAAGTAGCAATCCTAAAAGTCATAATCGACCCTTTAACGAGTCTTGCAATATGACTTAGGATAAAAGCCAAACAAGAATCTCAGTTTGCAGACACTGTGTTTTGGGGTACTGCCCCTCGTCAGTTCAAAGTATGAGATCTGGTTTGGCTGGGTGAGAGGCGTCTGACTGGGATCCAAGGGGTAACGTTTCTCCTTGTGGAGAGTGACATAAAAGGGTCGATATTGACTTTTAGGATTTCTACTTCCAACAGGTGGCACTAGAGTTCTAGTCCTCTTCCTCTCTGAAGAGACAATGTCCATATTTCAAGGTTCAAGTCTCCTCACCTTGGCATGCCAGGCTTGACATGTCAGTTCCACAAGGGGAAACATTACCCCTTGGATCTTATTTTTCTTAAATGTGATGAACAGCAAGTCATTTCTTTTCCATGACATCTTTTATTACTTCAGGTCAATCTGAGGTTGCTGTGGTGAACACGTGGTCTAGTTTAAACTCCTTTCAACATGTATTTGGAGACCAGAGTCACAGATTCATTCACGGAGATGCATCTATTTCCGATGGCGGCTACAAGTGAGTGACAGATGTTTAACAACATTATCTTAGGTCATGCAATATTTGTCTCTTGTGCAACACTTTAAGCCGTGATCCAAATCCACCCGGACCCTTGCACCTGCATATGCCGCGATATCTGAAAAGTGAACATAAACCAAAAGTGTGGTAGTTTTTTTATTTTTTTTTATTACAGTTAAAAATGGCACCTTCGTTGTTTTTTTTCAGACTACTTTTGCTTTTAATGGTGAGGTACAATCACTTTTACGTGTTTTTTTCCCTACACTTGTGCACTAAAAGCACTTTTATTTACATAGAAATAAGAATAATTTAAAATAGACACATTTTAAAAGCCATATCTTTGTTGAGAGAGCAATTTTATGAAAGGAGGAGCGCCGACGAAGTGAGAGCGGATAGGGTCTGTCTCCTGCTTCATTGCTATGATGTAACAGTTTTAGGGATCAATTATCCCTAAAACTAAAATATAGGGAAAATATATATTCTTGTACCGTGTTAGCCAGTAAATAGAAAAATATTTAGATTTGAGAGTCCTCCATGGTTGATACCTTTCAATGGCTAACTGAAAAGATGGTAACAAATTGCAAGCTTTCGAGACTACTCAGGTCTCTTCATCAGGCTAGTATAACACAAAATCTGAAGAGTCACATATTTATACACAATAAGACACAAAAATAATGCAATAGGTAAGACAGGTGATGGAAAGCAGAGTTATTATGGAAGAGATAAACAGTTTTGGCTATAAATATTTTAGCAGTTAATAGATAGTGTGATGGTTTTATTGTCCTGTGACTAGGTCCAGTGTTATGATGGCCTCATAAGTCTGAGGGGCACATTCATCACCTGTCTTACCTATTGCATTATTTTTGTGTCTTATTGTGTATAAATTTGTGACTCTTCAGGTTTTGTGGTATATAAGCCTGATGAAGAGACCTGAGTAGTCTCGAAAGCTTGCAATTTGTTACCATCTTTTCGGTTAGCCATTAAAAGGTATCAACCACTGAGGACTCTCAAATCTAAATATTTTAAAACTAAAATGTCATTTTTCCCATTTATGTATATAAAAGTCTGTAAATGGCCCATACAAGCAATATGGTCAAAAGTTGTATCAGGTAAAACCTCCTGAAAACACAAGAGGGCGCTGGTTTTCCCTCCATCTGGAGAAAGAAAGGTTCAATCTCAAGAGGAGACTTCGTCATCATAAGAACTATTAATTTTGTTTCTTTAGAAGAATATAGGTACAATTTCTTTATCCTTTCCCCTCGGGTGAACTTGATAGACATGTATTTTTTTTTTTTAACTGTGCCAACTGTATAACTATCTTCCATATACGATTACTATTCCTGCATCCGCTAGAAAGAGTTAGAAAATAAAGAATATGTATTTAGTTTTACTTCATATTTTCCTCTACTTTTTATATTTTACCTTTTTGTGTTGTGTTTGTCCTATTTATCCTCAGTGAACTAAATTAGTCTCAAATTTTGTAAAAATTTTAATACAATTGGAAAGTGAAAAAAGCCTTACTTCTTTTAATATGTTAATGGGTATACATTAAAAGGTGCGAAGTGAGAAAAATAAGAAAATGTATATATACAAAAAATAAATAATAATCCAGTAAAGGGGGAAATGTGGCAAAATAACCACTACAATATCCCTGTAAGGCCCTAAATCATGAGTCCTATCTGCAAAGGTTGACACCCTAATAGGCAACACAAGGGGAGGCGCCCCCGGTCCACATCGTCTAGCCCGGAGATCCCCTATGATGACCCTAGTTAAGTGTTTTACCCTTCGACCACAAGAAACACAGACATCATAGTCTATAAGACACAAAAGAGCAGCAATCTCCTTATGTGGCAATAGATGCGTTATGTGGATAAAAGTAAAAGATGCTAAATTGATGGTGTCCAAAATACGTGTACCTTCGCAAAGAAAAAAATAGATAAATAGCCAGTCGCACAAGTATAACGGCGCATCCCTGTAACAAAGTATCCAAGTTAAAATAACTCGATATGGAGCTGACTAAACTGCATTGTAAAACAATTGGAGAAATATATCTACTTCCCATAATAGGTGTCCATAATCTTCGCTCCAACGCATTTTCCCTCCAAGATAAGGCTCATCAGGAGGCCGGGAAAGATGTACCAACGTAACTTGATGCCTGTATCATTCAGCTGAAATGCATTGCAGCGCCGAGACCCACCATGTCCCTGCACCGCAATACAAGCTGCAGCCAATCAGAGGCCGGCAGCTGACGTCTGCATGGCAGTGACGTCATGTGTTGCCCGTTGCTTGCACGCTGAAGTCAGCTGGTGGCTACAGAAGGGGACGCCGCGGTGAGTAGAATTGTTTATTTTATCTTTATTTAATGCATTAAAGAAGAGTGGCAAAAAAGGGGACATGTATACCAGGATGGGCCCAGAATGGGGGACATGTATACCAGGATGGGCCCGGGATGAGGTACATGTATATCAGGAGGCGCCCAGGATGGGGAACATGTATACCAGAATGGGCCTGGGATGGGGGACATGTATACCAGGGTGGGCCCAGCATGGGAGGACATGTATACCAGGGTGGGCCCAGCATGGGAGACATGTATACCAGGGTGGGCCCAGCATGGGGGACATGTATACCAGGATGGGCCCAGAATGAGGGACATGTATACCAGGATGGGGGACATGTATACCAGGATGGGCCCAGAATGAGGGACATGTATAGCAGGATGGGCCCAGGATGGGAGACATGTATACCAGGCTGGGCCCAGCATGGGGGGGACATGTATACCAAGGTGGGCCCAGCATGGTAGGACATGCATATCAGGGTGGGCCCAGCATGAGGGGACATGTATACCAGGGTTGGGCCCAGCATGGGGGGACATGTATACCAAGGTGGGCCCAGCATGGGGGGACATGTATACCAGGGTGGGCCCAGCATGGGAGGACATGTATACCAGGGTGGGCCCAGCATGGGAGGACATGTATACCAGGGTGGGAGACATGTATGCAAGTGTGGGCCCAGCATGGGGGGACATGTATACCAGGGTGGGCCCAGCATAGTAGGACATGCATATCAAGGTGGGCCCAGCATGGGGGGACATGTATACCAGGGTGGGCCCAGCATGGGGGGACATGTATACCAGGGTGGGCCCAGCATGGGGGAACATGTATACCAGTGTGGGCCCAGCATGGTTGGACATGTATATCAGGGTGGGCCCAGGATGGGGGACATGTATACCAGGGTGGGCCCAGCATGGGGGAACATGTATACCAGTGTGGGCCCAGCATGGTTGGACATGTATATCAGGGTGGGCCCAGGATGGGGGACATGTATACCAGGATAGGCCCAGGATGGGGGACATGTATACCAGGATGGGGGACATGTATACCAGGGTCGGCCCAGCATGGGAGGACATGTATTCCAGGGTGAGCCCAGCATGGGAGGACATGTATACCAGGGTGGACCAAGCATGGGAGTAACGCGCCCAAGGGATGGGGACTCGGCGCCCAGGCCTTGCTGTTTTGGTTTGTCGGGATGTCGCGGTGGTCGGCTCCCAGGGCCGTACCCTGGGGTCACTCTTAAAAAGCAAGGAATTAGGGGAAAAGGTGTATGGGAAAGGGAAAGTTCGTGACGCCACCCGTGGTGTCTGGTGAGACTCACCAGCGCTGCTACAGTCCTTTGAGGCTGGTGGTCAGGCAGCTTAGTTGGTGCCGCTCCCCACAGGTGGAGCAGGGCCTCAGGGCAGCGTAGGAGAAGGGATGAAGGACAGAGGGGACCCAGCCGGGTCGGAGGAAGAATAGGCACACTCACAACAGTTCACTTCAGTACCTTTACTGGTGGTGTTTCAGGCACGATCCAGGGCACTGTAGGGTGAAAGGTGCATTTCAGGACTCTCCCCAATGAGCGGGTGTGGGGCCTCCTGTTTCTTGCCTTTTCCTGATAAGTTTATGACCTGCCTGAAGCTAGGCCTAACTTGGTCTCTGTCTTGCACCTGCTGACCTGGTGGTATGGCCTTCTGTTGGAGTTTACACTCTCCGGTCTCTTGGGCTTCAGTGACTCCTGACCCTGGTATTACAGTCAGCCTTTGGTATTCCTGGGACATGTAGTTCGCCAGGGGTTCCGGTTGCTTCTGCTGGTCCTAGAGATCCTTGCAGACACGGACCCGGTGTCCGGTATATGGTTGCGGGGTGAGCTGGTTAAGCTCCTCTGCCCCCTATGTAGCTTGCTTACTCCACTTGCCTTTGGCCGCGCTCGGGGCCCTCACTAGGCTTCACTCTGGCAGTAGGCCTCGCTACTCTTCACCGCTCTTGGGCTCACTAACCTGAGCTCCCTGAGTCTGGGCTGTCTCTAGAGGGACTGGAACTTCCTCTGTCCCCTGAGAAAACTGTTCTCTAGACTGAGCTCCACTGCAGGCTGACCTCTCAGGCTCACCTACTGCAGGAACTGACTGTAACTGGACTCCTTACAGACTTCAGACCAGACTGAACTGCCTAGCTCCACCTTCCCTATTTATATCCCTAACGGGCTCCCTCTGGTGGTCTGAGGTGGAAGGTGGAGGTGTGTGTATGCTGTGAGGGCCTCTTGTGGAGGAATCCGTTCATGCACCCTTCTAGGATCTGTGGCTCCAAGCGCAGCAGGGCGCCACAGGAGGACATGTATACCAGGGTGGGCCCAGCATGGGGGTGGACATGCATACGAGGGTGGGCTCAGCATGGGGGGACATGCAGTGTATACCAGGGAGGGGCCCAGTATGGGGGGACATACAACCCTATAATTTACTATTCTGTCTGTCTGTGTAATTTATGGAGGTCTAATGCTTGGGATCCCCACCAATGAGCAGAACCTAAGTACTAGCGTGCCCTTTCGTTGCAGAAACGGACAGTACAACTCAGAAGCGTACACAGAAACTATGGGCTCCCACTGTAGAAGTCTTTCTTGGGCCCCCCACAAAAAAAACAACAAAATAATATTCAGCTGGGTCACATAAGAGCATATCTCACAAGTTTGCAACCCTTACAAAGTAATTTTGCCTCTATTGGCGCCCCTTAGTGTTCCCACGCACAAAGATATCCCTCTCATGGCCCTCATAAAGTATGATGCCATGCTATGAACTCAGGTTTTTGAAAAATGTATTGATGTAATATATACTTTAACCACTAGGGGGATTTTGCTGGCAATGCAATGACCACAAATTAAATGATTTTTTTTATGATACTGTGTTGCAAAAAGAGCAACTTTACATAAACTGGAAAAAAAAAATAGTTAAAAAAAATCCTTGTTAAATGAAACATTTTCTGTATAAATTGTATAAACAGACTATTGTAAGTGTTTTATTGATCTGTTGATCAATGTGGCACTTGAGGTGCCTTGGTGTTGCTGTAGCATTGTAAGAGAAGTGTATGTCGTTCTTATATTTCGTAGCTTTCACTGCCATCTAACAATATGGAAACTACATTCAGAAGGGCCAGAGCTGCACATTGTCACATCTCTTCAGTTGTTATTAGCTGCGATATCGATCTTATCTCTCCCCTTCTCTGCCTTTTTTGTGGCCTAGTGAAGTTCTTAAACTGTTTCTTCTATTCTTGTCCAGCTTTAGCATTCCTATCATACTTATCGTGGCATTACAAATGACGCGCCCCCTGGGCCGTGGGGTACTCAGTAACCGGGCCGGTTGAAGCTGGGGGATGTCATGGTGGCGGTGACCCGGTCCGTGACCCAGGATGGTCAATTAAAGGGAAACTAAAAGGGGAATATAGTTTTTATATATAATGTTCATGATGCCACCTGTGGTATGCGGCTATCTGGAGCCGCCGCTGCGGTGCAGATCCACTGGAGCTGATGGTGACGCAGCAGAGTTGGTTCAGCTCTCCACAGGCAGAGCTTAGCTCCAGGGCAGAAGATGGTGATTTTATAAGGTAGATGTTGCTGGTGCTGTGTCATGCAGGGCTGGTGATGGCGCAAGAATAATTCCAGGACACAGTGGGTTGCAGTCTTCATGGTTTACTCACAGTTGTTCAAGACTCCAGGTTACCAGGGCCAGTGTGTAACCTCCCACGTCATCCTGTGTCCTCCGGGGAAGGGGTTCAGCAGCTCTCAAGTCTCTCAGGACCCCATTCTATGTGCCTTCCTTGGTCATCTTCCTGCGCTGGCTCTCTCCCTCCTGCCCTGCGCCTCATAATCAGTGTCCCATGCCATTAGCCTTGGGTCTTGTCGGGCAACGTCCAATCCCCTGGACCCTATGCGGCCACCTTTTCGGCAATGTAATTGACTCGCCCAGGGGAAATGGGAATTACTCGGTTACCCGGGCCTTTAGCCTTAAGGAGGTCGCGGTGGTCGGCTCCCGGGCCCGTACCCTGGGGTCCCTCTTAAAGAAGGCGTTGATAGATGTGAAGTTTTATTAAAGAGTTCATGACGCCACCTGTGGTTTCTGGTGAGATTCACCAGCGCTGCGCAGTCCACTGAGGCCGATGATGAGGCAGCTAGATGGTATGGCTCCCCACAGGTGGAGCTAGGCCTCAGGGCAGGGTATGAATGGGGAATGGAGGACGGAGAGATTTGGCCTGGTCAGAGCAAGAACGGGGACGGACACGACAGTCACTTCAGTACCTTTTATTGATGGTAATTCAGGCACGTCCCAGAGCACTGTAGGGTGAAGGGTGCATGTCAGGATCCTCCCCAATGAGCGGGTTTTTGGGCCTCCTGTTTCTTGCTTCTGCGTAATAAGTTTCTGACCTGCCTGGAGCTAGGCCTAACTTTGTCTCGGTCCTGCGCTGGCTGACCTTGTGGTAGAGCCTTTTCTTGGATTACACGCTCCCGACTTACGGGGCCTATGTGTCTCCTGGCTCTGATACGTATCAGCACTTTAGCGATCCTGGGACTTGCAGTTCTCCAGGGATTCCGGTTATATCTTACTGGGTCATGGAGATCCCGGTAAACTTCGGACCCGGTGTCCGGTAACTGCTTCTTCGGGGTGAGCTAGTTAAGCTCCTCTGCCCCCTATGTACTTGACGCGCCCCCTGGGCCGTGTGTGCAGGCGTGTGGGTTACCCGGAGCCGGGTCTCTGGGGGTTGTAGTCTCCGTGGCGGTGACCCAAGCCAGTGGCAGTCTTTATAGGGTTTTTGTGGTTTAATGTCCGACTACGCCACCCGTGGATTGCGGTCAGGGTGTACCGCAGCTGCGAGGCAGTCCGCTGAGGCTGGTGTAGTGTGCTTAGCTAAAGATGGGATAACTCCCCACGGGAAGAGTATGGCCTCAGGGCAGGGAACGTCGATGATGGGAGTGATGGTGCACGGGCGTCCCAGTACTAGTAGTGCTGTATGCGGTGAGAAAGCAGGAACGACTCAGAGTCTTTGCAGTGCAGTTCAGGGTCTTTACTGATGATATTAAGGCAGACCCTCCCGGGAGTACTGGCTAGCATAAGGGGCCTGGTCAGTCTGTGAGCAAGCAGGAGTTCCCCTGGCCAGGTGGAGTTGTAGGCCTCCCCGTCTATCTGCACTCTTCCTTGCTACCTTGCTGTAAGCGAGTGGAAGTAACCCACGTCCCTGAGTATACCGTGTGATGCTCACCCGTATGGCTGGTGACTTGGGGCCTTCTGATAGCCTCCGCTCCTCGATGGCAGCGCTGGTCCCTTCCTTGTGACTGAGCCTCCGGGCTTCTTTGGCCAGAGGACCTGGAATCCCCTGCCGGCTGGGTTCTGCTGCTGGACTTAGAGGTTCCCACAGCCTCGGACTCCGTTGTCCGGTAGTAATCTCTTCAAC
The DNA here is from genome assembly GCF_046119375.1 of Phyllobates terribilis. NCBI lineage: Eukaryota > Metazoa > Chordata > Amphibia > Anura > Dendrobatidae > Phyllobates > Phyllobates terribilis. Next base: position 226,334,681 of record NW_027362767.1, read on the forward strand.
CAGGACGAGCAATATATCTGCTTCCAGTCCCTGGCACTCAGCTCCTGATCCTACAGAGCTCCTAGCTGTCTCTTGCCCTGTGTCTGGAACTTCACTCCAGGCTCTGACTGACTAATCCCGCCCCAGACCCAGTTTATAAGGGCAGATTCCTCCCCTCCCAGGTCTGGACAGGAGGTGTTGCATGCTTAAGGGCTCCTGACCAAGAAACCTCCCACTTGCTCTCAGATGTAATATTTCTATTACTGTGGTAACCAGACCCCTGGGGTGCCACATACTCACTCTCAACTCGCCTTCGGCCTACTCGGGCCCTCACTAGGCTATACACACTAACGGCAGCTTGCTGCGCTTCACCGATCTTATGGCACCGGCACACCTAAAGCTCACCTCTCTGAGCTACAAGGAGTCTTGATCTGGATAAGCTCCACTGCAGGATAGCAATTGCAGGAGCTGGAACAGGCTTTTGTCCTCTGAGGTAACTCTTCTCAGACTGCACTGGACTCACTGCTAAACCAGACTGAACTAGACTCTGACTGCAACTCAACCAACTGCTGCCTGGCTCCACCTTCCCTTATATATCCCTAACGGGCTCCCTCTGGTGGTCTGAGGTGGAAGGTGGAGATGTGTGAATGGTTATGGGGGCCTCTTGTGGAGGAATCCTTCAATACACCCTTCCAGGATTTGTGATACCAAGCGCAGCTGGGCGTCACATAATTGTGGTAGTGGACAGCTGCAACTTGAAAGTACAGCAGCCTCCGGTTATCTAGCTGAGCCTGATTATTCTACACTAGTTTAGGGGCTGGTCCCCTCTGCAGTCTGATCCCTCTTCGTCTGTGTAGATTCGGGCGCATGAGTGGCTTCTGCACTCACCGTGCCCCTGGGATCCCCTCTGATTCTGGAACCTTCCCTCTGCTCCCGTCCTCTCTCTCCTGGGCCTCTTACCAGGCCCGCTCTCCTCTCTCTCCTGAGCGGAGCTCCTTCTGAGCTCCCACTCCCTACTGTTTCTCCTCTGGACTCACACACTTCTAGATGGTTCCCCTCCTTCGTATACTCCTTCTGCCTGTGCTCCCCTGATCTCCTTCCTCCACCCACACCAACTACATGGTTCCACCCTCTGGCTAGGGACCAGGGACTGTGCTCTACCTTAGGAGCAATCTCGCCCTTCCCTACTGAAGTGGAGTGTATTGGATGTGGGTGTGTGGGACCCGGGTAGTGCTCCCTACTTACCTGAGAGTGGGGTACCACACCTCTGGCTGATATTCAGTACCTCTGTGGTGACTGAACCCATAGGGGCACCACACAAATTTTTCATTAAAGGGAATCTGTCAGCAGGCTTTTACTATTTAATGTGAGAGCAGCATTATGTAGGTTCTTTAGGGATGTGTCACTAATTAAACTGTGTGCTGTAGTATCAATACAATTAGTGTTTAATCAGCAGGAGCTTATCAAAAGAGGACTAGGTGTCACGTGCTAGACAGTCAAACTAATCTGTGTAACCCCGCCCCCACCACTGATTGGCAGCTTCCTGTGTACACTGTCTGAAGTTGCCAATCAGTGATGTGGGCGGGGTTATACAAGGCTCAGAATTCCCGAGTTCTGCTACATCTACAGCAGAGAAAATAAGGATTCTATCAAAACTGCAGCAAGCAGCCCAGTAAGTGATACATCGATGGAATTGGTGTCTCTGCCCCTGCATCATGCTCCTCTTAGATTCTATAGCAAAAACATGCTGACAGATTTCCTTTGAGTGAAATAGGGGTGTTCTTAAGTTAGAAAGTTATCCCCTATCTATGGGATAGGGAATAACTTTCCACTTATTGGGGGTCTGACTGCTGGGATTTTACCGATAGTGAGAACGCCACTCCATTCATTCTTACTGGGAGTCCTGGAGATAACGGAGTGTTGTATTCAACTGATTTCCAGCACTTACATAGGAATGAATGGTGAGGCAATCCACATGATCAGTCTCAGCTCCATTTATATGGGACTTGTCAGAGTTCTCAGGATCTTAGCAGTCGATTTCCCAACGATCAGGAAGTTATCCCATATGCCATGGATATAAACTAACTTTCAAACTTGAGAAAACATTTTAAAGTCCCGCCCCTGGGACCACCGCAAACAGAGCGGGACTCCCTCTCTAGAATATGCTGAGAAGGTTAAATAAAGCATGTTTTGTTTTTTTAACAATGAAATGAGCCTGCAGGCAAAAGTTTTCTCAAACAACTTTTAAATTGACGTGCTGCAGATTTAAAATACCCTGATTATGATTATTAATTTCCACTGATTATTTTTCTTGCAGCTTGTGGATGACATGAAATCCATTGTGAAAATATCATGTAAAAGTCACTGCTTCTATTGTGACATGCTGCAGATTTTCCGCCTGCAAATCTGGATGGAAAATCCACAGCATGTATGAATTCGGTGAACTTTTAAACTTTTTTTTTTGCAAGAAAACACAAAGGCTCAAACATAGGTGGATTAAGGGTAGCCAGGGCCCAGGGTGGTTTAAAGCGCATGGGTACACAAGCGCCCGATGTGTCATCTGACATATAGTATATATGTAGATGTGTACACACATTTGTTTTCTGAATAAAGAATCCCCCACACTGCGCCTCTGAATACATGCACCCAAATTAATTTGCCCTTGTTCTGTACCCTGAATTCATTACCAGTCACCAGGGGCGTCATTAGGCGCTGGATCTTATGAGTACTGCCCCGAATCTCCAGCAATTTTTTTTTTTTTACTGAAATAAGCTTTATTGCTCAAGCAGCACTTTAACACAGACAACCTGAGGTTAGGCAGACACAGCCCTGTATGGTGTGTGGCCACATAGCTCCTCCTCTTGGCTCGTTAGTCCTCCTCTCAGGTGTCATCGGGGGGGCACAGACTGCAGTCACTGCTGCAGCCTCTGACTTCTCCCTGAAACGAATTGTCATCAGTGGTGCTTGCTTAAGGGGCTGTGTTCGTCCCCGCGTGATGTGCACTGTCCGATGTGCACAATGACAGTTCGCTCTCCGCTGTCGGCTCAGCTCAGTATTAACCAGCCGGCAACAGAGCGGTGTCGTGATACCCAGCGTGCAGGAGACCAGTGACGTGACTTGCATTGGCGGCACTGGTCTCCTGCACGCTGGGTATCGTGACACTGCTCTGTTGCTGACTCGTTACTATTGATCTGAGCTGGCGAGATAGCGCACTGTCATTGTGCACAGGGACTAGCCCAGTCCCTGAAACCTGCACCACTAGTGAAGCTTTGTTTCAGGGAGGGGGCAGAGGCTGCAGCTGCAGCAGTGACCGCAGCCTTTGCCCCCCCAATGACGCTTTGTTAGAGTATCTCAGCATGCAGTGGGGTACTCAATTAAAGTATCCATACACAGGAAGTATGGAAAAAATAGAATAGCAGTTAAATAGTGTAGTTTGGTAAGGATAGGGAATTTTTTATGCAAGTATAGTAGAAAATAGCTTAATTATGGCAATAAATAGGGATTTAGAATGAAATTTATTTTGTCTTCAGACCACTCCTTTAAAGTATTTCCTTCTCTGTATTTTGTTAATGTGTGATAAAGGGGAACCCCTGATACAAAGGACCATTGTGACTGATAAATTTGAGCTTTTTTGCCCAGTTGGGCTGTGTTTCCGGTAGCAGCATCCACTGTTAGGCTTCATTCAGACGTTTGTGATTTTTCACATGCTCAAAAAAAGGTCCGAGTGTAATCAGTGTTTTGGATCGGAGTTTTATTGGCGTTTGGTCCGTGTCAGTTTTTACTATCGATTATCTAGTATCAAAAAAATAATAAATTGCAAAGCTTCTCTAATCCAGGTTCCCTTTAATCACAGACAATTCACAAACTGCACTCTGATGCCATCCATGCAGGCGCGGACATATCATTCATTCATTGGTGCAACCTGTGCAGCTGCATCGGCGCCCAAGAGGTAATGGGGGCAACTACCACCAAAGGAGGTGGAATTGTGCATTATGATGAGCTATTAGGCTGTGTTCACACATCATGTTTTTTTCAGCGTTTTTTGATGCAGTTTTTTATGCAAATTTTCAGCTGCCTTTTGAAGTACCAGCAAAGTCTGAGAAACCAGAATTTTCTGTTCACACATCATGTTTTTTTTTTTTTTCAGGATTTTGTGCCTTGCATGTTTTTTTTGGGGGAAAATAGAGCATGTCACTTCTTTCAGCGTTTTTTCAGCTTTTTTTCACCCATAGGAAGTAATGGGTGGTGAAAAAAACACTGAAAAAATGCATAAAAAAAAGCATAAAAATTTATATCAGTGTTTTTTCAGCGTTTTTGATGCCAAAATAGAATTGGGGTTCTTTTTTTTTCATAGAGCTTTATGTACATGCATAAAAAAAGACAGTGAAAAAAATGCTGAAAAAACGCACCAAAAACGCATCAAAAAAGTGACAAAACTTCAAAGAAAAATACTGAACAAAATACCTTTTGAAGATCAGGTTTTGCTGCAGAAAACTGACGCCAAAAAAACCATGATGTGTGAACACAGCCTTAGACGGCAAAGGGCTCATTACACTAGCAGCAAAGTGAAACTCTTAAATTACATTATTCATAATTACAAATCTCTGCAAAATTCTGCAGCCAGTAGCAATAAACAATTTGCAGTTGATTTCTAATTTTACATAGAAAGACACTGCGGTTTGTGCACCAAAATCAATCACTATACACCCATCCCAAAAGATCCAGAGCTTTTCTGTGCCACTTTGCTGCATTAACTACGTAACCAGTTAAGTGCTGCCACCGGTCTGACACAACCAGATTCACACAAACCAGGAGTGTATAAAATCTCACATGGTGTCACAACTGTGGACAATGGCGTCTCCCGACCTACAAGCGCTGCGCTCCAGCTGGAAGCATGAAGAGGCATACTGCTGCCTGGGTGCATCTTCTTAAAGCAACACTCCACCATTTTTTATTTCCATTTTAACGCCAGAGTGGTGCTTCAAATGCCATTTTTAATTCTGGTGTCATCTAATGTGGCAGAGGGTCCTTTGACATCAGAGCCCGAGAGTAACCCATTAGGATGTACTTTGAAGTACTGTCTTAGAAAAACTTAACTTGTCTTATACTCACCTTTCCAGCGTCTTCATCTGTTATCGCAGCGGCTCTCGTCGGTCTCCAGCAGTTTGTACCAGTGTTTCATGGAGCAAGCGATGGTCACAACTCAATACAAGTCTATGAGAGCCTCATTCTGACCTCGTTCTGGCTCTCACAGACTTGCATTGAGATCTTGTGACATAGCTTCCGGCCAATCAGAAGCTGCGCTCGCAAGATGGCACCACGAGACCGGAGCCGAGCCGAAAAAGGTGAAGACGCCAGAAGGCGAATATACAACTGGGAGCAGGAACCTTAGCTAAACTCCAGTGCTGGCAAAAACGCCGCCTGAGTGGTGCTTTAAAATTTTGTGATGTGGCTGCAGATTTACTCCTCTCAATCCCCTCTATATACAGTTCCACTCTGCAGAACATTGCGGATCAGTTCCTGCATATACAAGCCTCCATATGAAATATTTTGCTCCTCAGCCTCAGTATACAGCCTCTATATGCAGAACATTGCTTCTCAGCCACCCATGTACAGCTTCCATATTCAGAACAGCATTCTTCAACCACTCTATAAACAGCATCTGTAGTACATCGTTCCTCAGTCTCTATATATATATATATATATATATATATAGCCTCGATATGCAGTACGGCACACCTCAGCCCCTGTATATACAGCCTCCATATGCAGTACATCATTTTGTATACAGCCTCTATATGCAGTACATTGCTCCTCAGCCCCATATACAACCTCCATATACAGCCACCATATTCAGAACAGCATTCCTCAACCCCTCTATAGACGTCAACTGCAGTACATTGTTTCTCAGCCCCTCCATATATAGCCTCCACATGCAGTACAGTGCACCTCAGTCCTTGTCTATAACCTCTATATGCAGTACATTTTTCCTGAGTCACTGTATACAGCTTCTATATGCAATACAGCAGACCTCAACCCCTGTATATATAACCTCCATATGCAGTACATTATTCCTGAATCCCTGTATACAGCCTCCATATGCAGAACATCGGTCCTCAGTTCCTGTATATATAGCCTCCTTATGCAGTACAGCACTTCTCAGCCCCTTTATATGTAAGGTGACTGAACGAGTGTAGACTGTGAACCCTCGCGGGCAGGGTCCTCGCTCCTCCTGTACCAGTCGCCGTCACATTGTAATTGTTCTTGTATGTATACCCCTTCTTCACATGTAAAGTGCCATGGAATAAATGGCGCTATAATAATAAATAATAATAATAATAATAATAACGAGGTAGTCGTGGGGAGCTGCTGCTTCTGCTCGCTCCAGCATTCTATGGACAAAATGTGTCCCCATCCCGGTGTGCTGCTGTGTGTCAGGTGCATCACACTTACTTCTTGCCTACAGGCCTCCACTGGCTACAGGATTTCCTCTTCTGGAACCTTTACAGTAATCCATCCAGGGGACACGGAATTCGTAAAAACAATCAAACTTTTACTTGACAACTTGCAGCCTTTACAATCAGGCATAAAGGATAAGGCTCAACGGGTTATGGTCTTTCCCACGGGTACCTGACATAACTTCAGCCCTGGTTCTCGATATTGGTAGAGCATCCCACTTTCTAACTTCCCTAGCACTAGGATTTCTTCTCCACCACTAGCAGTGTACCCGGATTCCATCATACTCCCCCTCTGAGAGTTTGAGTCCATCTTTCCCTGCAGCTTCGCAGAATGAGTGTGCTCAAGGGCCCCGACATCCATCTCAAGGTTCCCAGGCCGACGGACAGATTTGCACGGAAATGTCCTTTGGCAATCCACTGCCCAGAGTATTTAGGCTCACGTTGTCCCTAGCAGCCTATAACCTGAGACTACTGCTGTCACTTCTCACTACTTCTCCCAACTGAACTGTCACTTCCTGAACTTGGCACGAACTCTCATTTACCCCTCCCAAATCTGGGCTGGCCGTTCCAGTTAACCCTGTGTAGGCTAAACTTCAACCCCAGAGGGTTTTACTTTCAGAAATATACATTAACATAAAACACATTTAACCCCTTGGAGTATCAGGGAGCAAAACATTACCTGCACCACTCCTACATATATACAACCTCCATATTGCAGTATAGTTCTTCTCTTTCTCTGTATACAGCTTTTATATGTAGTACATGCTCATCAGCCGCAGTATATCCATCCTCCATATGTAGTACATCGCTCCTCAGCCCCTGAATTTATAGACTCTATGCTGGCAGACACAGACAGAATTTGGCCCCTGTGCACAGTACATGGGCCCTTTGCAGTCCAATAGCTAATCACAATGCACAGTTCCCAAAGCTTTGTAAGTGGAAATGGACACCTGACCGATTGCACCAATGATATCTCCACCCCTGAGCCTCTATATGAAGAACATGCTCCTCAAAAAGAGAAAAAAATAACTACTTTCCTTTCCATATGATCCCCCATGGCTCAGCTTGCTTCTTCAGGCTGGTGGGTACCTAGTAAAGATGCAGCCGGTATGATGGCATCATCATGCCGGCTGAATCATAGAGAAAGTGCCATGGGTATGTAGACTAGTAACTAATCTGCAAGTCTCTATTGTGGCAAAAGAAATATGAGCGCAATCTGGCCATGGGTCCCTTGGGCCCTGGGCGGTGGCACAGATTACCCTCATTATAATCCGCCCCTGGGCAGGAAGAAGCCCAAGTTCATTGGCACACCTCCAATGCACTTCTTGTCTGATTTGCATTTGACTCCTAAGTTAGATTTCTCATGACTGGCACATCTGAGCTCTACAAAAAGGTGTCATTTTTATTGGCGGACAAGCCACTGTAAAGCCATAGTACTACTTCTATTTCTAAAAAAAAAAAAAAAAAAGATTGACCCTTTTATGTCTTCCTAGTAAAAAAATAAACCCTCATGAAGCTCTCGTAATAAAGTATTTAATATTTTCTTTTTATACCAAGTGCCACAAAATAGCCAAATAGTAATCATAAAAAAAAAACTATTCATCTGATTCTGGTGCACTATTTCGCGAACTAATTGGCTGCAGCAGTCATGTAAAGGATATTGCACAAGAGAAGGCTCAGAGACCGGTGGGGAACCCAGGGAGAAGTATGGAGGGAGGTAAGCAGGTGAGTATATATATATATTTTTTTAAAACCTGTGATTTGTTTTGGTGCAAAAAAGGTACTGGACAACACTAATAATTGGTTATGGAACTGAGTATTTTGAATTTAACTACAATTTATGCTTTGTCTTCAGGCATGTGGGCACTTACCTCGGATCCTCTGTTATATCTTCAACTGTACTAGCTGGGGAGAGAGAGATGAGCACGTCCGTGCAATATTATTTGTGGCACACTGAGATACCGGTGAGTATTAAAAATCAAGTACTTTATAATATACAGATATTTGTAATAGTGGTAAGTAGGGATGAGCGGACCCGTCGAAGTTCGGGTTCGGCCGAACTTTTGTCCAGTGTTCAGTTTGGGGACACAAACGTGACCCCAAACCTGAACCCCATAGAAGCCATTGGGGACAGAAAACTTTGGTGCTGTAAAATGGCATTAGTAAGGGATAGGAGGCTGCATAAGGAAGCAAAATGGGGTAAGAGCAGGACAATTGCCCTGCAAACAAATATGGATAGAAAAATGATGGATAGATGTCCTGTAGATATTTAACATCCTGTAGATGTCACAAGCCCCCTACATATATTAAACTAGTACCCTTTAGTGCCTTTCATATGACACTAAAGGTTGTTTTTAGACTTATTTAACCTATTAAATAGATTCAAAAAAATGATGTGGGGTCCCCCCTATTTTTAATAACCAGCTAAGGGAAAGCAGACAGCTGTGAGCTGACATTAATAGGCTAGGAAGGTCCATAGATATTTGCCCTTTCCCAGCTTAATAAGTCCAGCTCTCAGCCGCCCCAGAAATGGCGCATCCATTAGATGCGCTATTTCTGGCGGTTAGCCTCGGCTCTTCCAGATTGCCCTGGTGCGTTGGCAATCAAGATAAAGGTTTTGGGGTTGATGTCAGCAGCTGATGCTGACATCAAGCCCAGGGGTTAGTAATGGAGAGGCGTCTGTCAGACACCCCCCATTATTAACCCAATAGTCAACAGAAATAAACACACACAAGTCCATTATTTAAAAAAATAAAACTCCCCAACAATTTCCCTTTCACCCATTTATTTAAATAATAAAAAATAAACTTACGCCGGTCTGCCGTAGTCCTAATCGAAGTCCTATGATGATCCCTTTCTCCAAAGTCAAGTGTATGGAGCCCCGTTCAGAGAATGAAGCTCCATAGACTGGAGTAGCAGCCGCTGCCGGGTCTCATGCTGCTCTCTGCGAGACCCGGCGACTGTTCCTTGAGGTGACGTCATTAAGGTTACCTCCGTTCACAGGCGCTGGATCTCCCGAGGACATCGCAAGAGTCGAAATGATGAGCGGTGACGTCACCTATGACCTACACACTAAACTTGTCATGAGACAGATGTAGCTATGGTCCTTTATGTTACAGTGGAGCGACACAGAAATGAAGGGAGTCCACTAATCCTATAGATAAATGGAAATACCAACAAAATCCTTTACAGTGAATGCTTTTTTTTCAGTAGCACTTGCCACTCTTCCTCCAGGAATAGAAAAAAAATATAATTAAGAAAATGTCATTAGAAATAAATTCCTACATACTTGTTTTGTCTAGAACATTAAAATGGCTGCTGTCTTGTGCCCATGAACATGTGCGATAGGAAGCTCTGCTGCTGTGACCTGATGATAGCTTGACAGTATGTGGAATCTTTAGCTCACAGCAGCCTCTCAGCATTCAGATAGACAGGATGCACAGCAATGTGAAATGGCCCCTTCTGACCTCAACACTCCTAGTATCTCCAGCATTAGAATGGATAGACATGTTGGACAGCAGAATGAGCAGCCTAATCTTACCTTAGCACCTCTAGTGTCTCAAGTATTAGTTCAGAAAGACAGGGTGGACAGAATTATCCTGCTCTTCTTACCTCAGCACCCCTGGTATCTCCAGTATTAGATCAGACAGTGTGGACAGCAGTGTAAGCAGTCTGTTCTTACCTAAGCATTCCTGTTATCTCTAGTATTAGATCAGGTGGACAGCAGTGTGAGCAGCCTCTTCTTACTTCAGCACTCTTGTTATCTCCAGTATTAGATCAAATATGCAATGTGGACAGCAGTGTGAGTGGCCTTTTTTTAACTCAGCACCCTTGGTATCTTTATTTTTAGATCAGATAGACATGGTGAACAGCAGTGTGAGCAGCTCTTCTTACCTCAGTACTCCTGGTATCTCCAGGATGAAATCAGATAAACACAGTGGAAAGCAGCGGGAGCAGCATCTTTTTACCTCAGCACTCCTAGTATCTTCAGTATTAGATCAGTAGACATGGTGGACAGCAGTGTGAGCAGCATCTTCTTACCTCAGCACCCCTAGTATCTTCAGTATTAGATCAGTAGACATGGTGGACAGCAGTGTGAGCAGCATCTTCTTACCTCAGCACCCCTAGTATCTTCAGTATTAGATCAGTAGACATGGTGAACAGCAGTGTGAGCAGCCTCTTCTTACCTCAGCATCCCTAGTATCTTCAGTACTAAATCAGTAGACATGGTGGACAGTAGTGGGATCCTGCTCTTCTTATCTTAGCACTTCTGGTATCTTCAGAATTAGCTAAGAATATCCACTGGGAGCACACCTCCCTGCAAATTAAAGGAAGTTTTTATGCCAGATTCCTTCTGTACATCGTCACAGGCTCCTGGCCTAATAACATTCTAGGACAGGTTTCTCAAAATGAAATGAGATGGCAGCCATTGTGATTCTAGAGTGACAACTTCCCTAGTCAAAATTTAATGTTATTTCTTAGTTAAAAGAAATGTGATTATAAATTAATTCCTAAATACACTCTTATTTTTTTTCATTCTCAGAGAACCATTTTAAACTGATGGAGAAGTGGTTATGGTCTTTTCCAGTGATTATTTCAGTTTGTCCCTCCTCGCATCAATCGGACTTTGTAGTTTTTGCACTAATATTATATTATTTTTTTACACTCCTGAAAGGGTGTAAAGGGATAAAGCTATAGAGCAATATTCACTTCCTTATAATTCACAAAGTTATAAAAAAAAAACCTTGTATGTGTTACAATATTAGAAATGTAGCACGAGTGTAGCTGAACCCTGGGTTTTGCCAATTTCAGGGCTTGATCAGGGGCATATCTAGCATGTTACACTTCTAAAATGAATATATGGTGGACAACTTTATTAAAGTATTTATCATAATTAAAAACATTTCAAAATCATGCTCCACATAAGACTTTACACTGTATACAATTTACTATGAAACAAAATTATAATTTTTCTGTTTAAACTGTATCTGATGTTGCTACCAAGTTTTATTCAACTTAAAAGCAATTGCTACATTGCTAAACGGCTTCTCCATATTAAAGTGTGACTATACTAAAAGCTGTCTTTTTTTTCTTCAATACTGATTGTTTTTTACAATATTTAACAGAAAGGATCGATCAAGCTCAGAACCAATCCTGTCTGTGTTTTTTGGGATTTCAGCATTGGGTAAGTGCTTTATCGAAATGTTACATATACAATATAATGGGCTTATGTCTGTGCTGAATATATTCAGGAAATAGCAGTTTACTGAAATGAGTTTGTAGAGGCTGGTAAATGTTTTCATTGAAGCCAGTAGATGGCAGAGTTTACTCGTGGCTCTTAATCCCCACGTTCTCTACACAAATCACCTGCAATATATGATGTTACACAGTGATAGGTCATAGAACAGTACACCGCGTTACACATCTTCTTTGCAGTGTGTTTCTATTTAGAGGCTTAAGGGCTTTCAGAAGTGCCTCGGGAACAAACAAGACTTTAAAGAAAAGCAACATTTTTTTTTTTTAAAAAGTGATGTAATTAGCAAACAATCTTAGCAAAAGTGATATATGCACAAACAGTTGTGTGTGTATATATGTGTGTGTATATATTACTGTGTGTATAAACTGTGAATGTGTATACCACATGCATTCAGTGAAAAACATTATATATATTCAATGTACATAGTGTGCATAAATTTGTATATATGTGCAAATACGTGCATGTGAATGCAGTTGAAATCATTACACACTGTATGTGTATATATAAGTGTGTGTATATATAAGTGTGTGTATATATATATATATATATATATATATATATATATATATATACAGTACAGACCAAAAGTTTGGACACACCTTCTCATTTAAAGATTTTTCTGTATTGTACATTCACACTGAAGGCATCAAAACTATGAATTAACACATGTGGAATTATATACTTAACAAAAAAGTGTGAAACAACTGAAAATATGTCTTATATTCTAGGTTCTTCAAAGTAGCCACCTTTTGCTTTGATGACTGCTTTGCACACTCTTGGCATTCTCTTGATGAGCTTCAAGAGGTAGTCACCGGAAATGGTCTTCCAACAATCTTGAAGGAGTTCCCAGAGATGCTTAGCACTTGTTGGCCCTTTTGCCTTCACTCTGCGGTCCAGCTCACCCCAAACCATCTCGATTGGGTTCAGGTCTGGTGACTGTGGAGGCCAGGTCATCTGGTGTAGCACCCCATCACTCTCCTTCTTGGTCAAATAGCCCTTACACAGCCTGAAGGTGTGTTTGGGGTCATTGTCCTGTTGAAAAATAAATGATGGTCCAACTAAACGCAAACCGGATGGAAAAGCATGCCACTGCAAGATGCTGTGGTAGCCATGCTGGATCAGTATGCCTTCAATTTTGAATAAATCCCCAACAGTGTCACCAGCAAAGCCCCCCCACACCATCACACCTCCTCCTCCATGCTTCACGGTGGGAACCAGGCATGTAGAGTCCACCCGTTCACCTTTTCTGCGTCGCACAAAGACACGGTGGTTGGAACCAAAGATCTCAAATTTGGACTCATGAGACCAAAGCACAGATTTCCACTGGTCTAATGTCCATTTCTTGTGTTCTTTAGCCCAAACAAGTCTCTTCTGCTTGTTGCCTGTCCTTAGCAGTGGTTTCCTAGCAGCTATTTTACCATGAAGGCCTGCTGCACAAAGTCTCCTCTTAACAGTTGTTGAAGAGATGTGTCTGCTGCTAGAACTCTGTGTGGCATTGACCTGGTCTCTAATCTGAGCTGCTGTTAACCTGCGATTTCTGAGGCTGGTGACTCGGATAAACTTATCCTCAGAAGCAGAGGTGACTCTTGGTCTTCCTTTCCTGGGGCAGTCCTCATGTGAGCCAGTTTCTTTGTAGCGCTTGATGGTTTTTGCAACTGCACTTGGGGACACTTTCAAAGTTTACCCAATTTTTTGCACTGACTGACCTTCATTTCTTAAAGTAATGATGGCCACTCGTTTTTCTTTACTTAGCTGCTTTTTTCTTGCCATAATACAAATTCTAACAGTCTATTCAGTAGGACTATCAGCTGTGTATCCACCAGACTTCTGCACAACACAACTGATGGTCCCAACCCCATTTATAAGCCAAGAAATCCCACTTATTAAACCTGACAGGGCACACCTGTGAAGTGAAGACCATTTCCGGTGACTACCTCTTGAAGGTCATCAAGAGAATGCCAAGAGTATGCAAAGCAGTCATCAAAGCAAAAGGTGGCTACTTTGAAGAACCTAGAATATGACATATTTTCAGTTGTTTCACACTTTTTTGTTAAGTATATAATTCCACATGTGTTAATTCATAGTTTTGATGCCTTCAGTGTGAATGTACAATTTTCATGGTCATGAAAATACAGAAAAATCTTTAAATGAGAAGGTGTGTCCAAACTTTTGGTCTGTACTGTATGTATATATGTATATATATATATATATATATATATATATATATGTGTATATATATATATATATATATATATATATATATATATATATACACATACATACATACATGCACACATACACACACATACATATATATACATGTGTGTATATATACATACACATATACGCATACACAAATATACACATACACACACACACATATGTATATAATCTGAACACTGTGAGTGGCAACAGAGGGTAATTGTAGCTCAGAGCACAGCTCTGAATTACAATAAAATAGTTCCCCACTCTTCGCACAGATGTAAACTTGCTAAGACACCAGATGAAGTCTGCTATACCAAAGGGCTGGAATATTTGCTGTTACATCTGTCAGAGGCCAAAGGCTCAAAAAGGCTACCTTGGACAGATTTGGCATGAGCCACTCCGTTTTGTAGATTCCAGAGAACCCCGACCACCCTTCACCTCTGTGCAGGGTTCTGATCTCGCATTGGCATCCAGTGGATTACTTCAACAGAAAGGCTGCCATCCAGAAAAGCAAACCTGAAGCAGAAAGGGTCGCCAAGGAGGGGGGTGCCATTTTCAGTTGTTTTTTTTATCTCGTAATAGATTATCTTTAATTTGTCTATGGATTTACTGGTCTCAGGGATGTCCAATTCATAGGCCGAAAAGGACCCAAAGTGAGCGTGATACTTAAGAGTGCAGAAAAATGGAGAAGTCTTAAGAGATTCTTGATACTGGTTGTTTACGGTGAATTCGGTTTGAGGCAGTTATTCCACCCAGTCAGACTAATGGTCAGAGACATAACACCGAAGAAATTGTTCGAGTGTCTGCTTGGCACATTCAGCCTGACCATTGGTCTCTGGGTGTTAAGCAGATAAGATGGACAATACTACATTGATCTGGTTACAAAATACCCTTCAGAATTTTTAAACACAGTCTCCTGTTCAGAAACTATATTTTCTAGAATGACATGTAAACACTAGTGATGAGCGAGCATGCTCGCTACTGCTCGGTGCTCGCCCAGGCATCTCACTGCTCAAGATGCTCGGCGCTCGCCGAGTATTTCCGGGTTGCTCGGGCGGGAACTCGGGTCCCCTCCCTGCATGTTTGGCGCTCTTTAGAGAGCCAATGAACATGCAGGGATTGCCTGCCATGCACTGTAATGCCATAGCCATGTTGGTTGTGGGCATTACAGTGATTGGCTGGCCGCACAGCGTTATCAGATCTATATCAGACCTGGCGCCGCCATGCTCGTCACAGTCACTCCGGATCACACAGTGTAGGGAGAGCTGCTGCTGTGTCAGGGAGAGATTTGATCGTGTATTAGGTAGTGTAGGGAGAAAAACCGTACATTACACATATCCATCTTAACAAACAGTCCTTCTGAGGACTAATCCATCTGCAGAGATATCAGGCAGGCAGGGTGTATAGGCAGGCAGTGTATATAGCAAAAATGACTGCAGTGCATATAGCACAAGAGGCTCCATTCCAATTCTGCCTTCTGCTGCTGTTAGATATTTCTATACAAAGGCCCAGGTCTCAGGGGCCAGGAATACTTTTCTTCGGAACTTAATCCTCATTATTTGCTTAAAAAGCAATCCAGAGAACACCGTTTTTCTGCGCCATTTGCTTGTTGGCACTGCAGAATACAGCCAGGTCCTTTCCATATTACAGCGCTAGAAATTCGATCAATTTAAAACTGTGTTTTCTCCGTCAAACGGATCACATATACGTTGTCAGAAAATACTGCCATTTCTGGCCTCCATTAAAAATTTCCTTCAGTGTGTCAGTGAAGCAATTCACACCAGTTTGCTGTTCAAACTACTTACCTACAGGCCAGGTATTTAAAACTCTGTTTTCTCCATCACACCGATCACATATATGTTGTCAGAAAATACTGCCATTTCTGGCCTCCATTAAAAATTTCCTTCAGTGTGTCATTGAAGCAATTCACCGCAGTTTGCTGTTCAAACTACTTACCTACTGGCCAGGTATTAAAAACTCTGTTTTCTCTATCACACGGATCACATATAAGTTTGCTCCAAACTCAGTCATTTGTAGTGAGCGTGGAAGATACTGTCCTCCATTTAAAATGGGCAAGGCACGTAGCAAGGGACGGGTAGCTGGACGTGATGGTAATGGTGCATGCAGAGGCCGAGGACAAGGCTGTGGGCAAGCCGAAATTGTGCCACAACAAACACTCACATCTTCTCGCCTGACCTTCCTATCCCAATTTCTAGGGGACCGCAGCACACCACTATTGAACCCAGAGCAGTGTCAAAAGGCTGTTTGTTGGATAGCGGATAATGCTTCCAGTCACTTAGCCACCACCACCACCACCCTGTCTTCCACACGGTCAAGTCTCAGTAGCCGTGAGTCTGGACCGCATATTCCTCACCCTGATCCTCCTTCCTCCCACCATGCCGAGTACCCAGAGACAACTGATCCCACACTTGAACCCTCTGGAGAGCTGTTCACTTTTCCATTTATAGATTTGGGCCTCTCGCCCGGTCCACTTGAAGCGGGGCAAGAGGAGATCACGTGTAGCGATGCCAAAATATTTGAGCAGCCACGGTCACACGAAGGCGATGGTGGGAAAGTGTCACAAGAGGTGGACGATGATGAGACACAATTGCCAGAAAGTCAGGAGGAGGACCAGCGTTGCGGAAGTGGAAGACAAGGTGGTGGATGATATAGTAACTGACCCAATCTGGCAGGAGGACATGCAGAGCGAGGACAGCGGCACACAGGGGGTGGGAGGCAGAGCACTCCAACAGGCAGGAAGAAGCAGTGTGGTGGCTGCAGATAGAAGGCAGGCAACCATTCCACGTAACACCAACACGAAGGAAGTTGCCAGTACAACTGTTAGGTCTTCCTGAGTCTGGTTATTTTTTAAAGACTCTGCTGATAACCCCAAAAAGGCCATTTGCACCACCTGCCAGGCCAGCATCAGCAGGGGTGGCAAAACGACCAGCCTGACCACCACCAGCATGATCAGGCACATGGCAGCAAAGCACCTGACTTTGTGGGCCAAACCCCAGTGTCCAGGAACAGTGTCTGCGGGTGGCACCATTGCTTCTTCTGCTGTTGTGCATGCAAGCCAATCCCCTGTCCATGGTGCATGCGAAGACGCCTCCTGCCCTGCACCTGTCTTTGCACACTCTCAAGTAGCAGCATCAGGAAGCACGTCCATGTCCTTGTCCCAGCGCAGCGTTCAGTTGTCCATACCCCAGTCATTGGAACGCAAGCGCAAATATGCTGCCAACGCCCCACAGGCCACACTACTAAATTCTCACATTTCACGACTGCTTGCGCTCGAAATGTTGCCTTTTAGGCTCGTGGAGACGGAAGCATTCCGCAACTTGATGGCGGTACTCGGTCCCCAGCTGCCACTATTTCTCCTGGTGTGCCGTCCCCGCATTACACAAGCACGTGTCCCAAAACATTAGCCGTGCTCTCAACAACGCAGTTACCGGTAAAGTGCACCTAACCACGGACACGTGGACAAGTGCTTCTGGGCAGGGATGGTACATCTCGCTGACGGCACACTGGGTTAACATAGTGGAAGCTGGGACCCAGTCAGACCTTGAGACGGAACACGTCCTCCCGAAGCCAAGGATTGCGGGCCCTAGGTCAATCAGGGTTGCCCCCACGGTCTACAGCTCCTGCACCTCATCCTCCTCAGCCTCCTGCTCCTCTTCAGTCTCCATCTCTGAAATGACCACATCAGTCACAAGCTGGAAGCACTGCAGCACTGCCTCGGCCAAGCGGCAACAGGCTGTTCAGAAGCTAATATGCTTAGGTGAAAAACTGCACAATGCTGAAGAATTGTGGACAGCTCTGAAAGAGCAGGCAGATCTGTGGCTCACACCGCTGAACCTACAGCCAGGCATGGTCTTGTGTGACAATGGCTGGAACCTGGTGGCGGCTCTGAGGCGAGGCGAGCTCACACACGTACCATGCCTGGCCCATGTGCTTAACCTCGTGGTTCAGCGGTTTCTCAGAACCTACCCGGAGCTGCCGGATCTGCTTGTTAAAGTACACCACCTGTGTGCCCATTTTTGGAGGCAGTCACAGCTTCCGCCACCCTTGCAGTGTTTCAGCAGCGTTTGCAGCTTCCGACTCACAGACTGGTGTGTGATGTCCCCACGCGTTGGAACTCTACACTGCAGATGTTGGGAAGGATTTGTGAGCCGAAGAGGGCAGTTGTTGAGTACCAGCATCAACAAGGCCGTCGGTATTCAGTTCAGACTCCACACATAAGACCTCAGGAGTGGACATGGATGTCAGACATATGTACCATCCTCCAAAACTTTGAGGACTCCACCAAGATGGTGAGTGGCGATAATGCCATAATTAGCGTCACCATCCCGCTTCTCGGTCTTCTGAAACGCTGTCTGCTCACAATCAAAGAGGATGCATTGCCGGCGGAGCTCGATGAGATGGAGCAAGGAACCATACAGGGTGATTACACACAGCCAAGCCTCATCTCATCCCAACGTGGATTGGGTGACAATGAGGAAGAGGAGGAGGAAGAGGAAGGACAGGAGCTAGTTTCATGCACTATAGATGGTACTACCTGCACAGCTGTCAAACAGTCTGTTCAGCGTGGATGGCCAGAGGACAGAGAGGAGGAGGAGGAGGAGAGCATGGTCAGTCATCCTCTTGGTGAGGACACGGAAGTCTTGCCTGTTAGTAGTCTGGCACGCATGGCTGAGATTATGTTACGCTGCCTTTCCCATGACCCTCGCGTTCTCAAAATTTTGGGTGACAGTCATTACTGGTTGGTGACACTTCTAGACCCATGCTACAGGGAGAACTTTATATCTCTTATTCCTGAGGCGGACAGGTCTACAAAAATGGGGCAGTACCAGAAGGCCCTTGTTGCGGAACTATTAAAAAAAATTCCCATCTGAAAACGCTGGTGGCAGAGGGCACACTTCGTAGGACAACCAAGGAGTACAGGCGAGAGAGACACAACTTCAATCCAGCAGAGGCAGGGGAACACTGTCAAAGTTCTGGGAGAGTTTTCTCAGACCCTCCAATCGCACAGGTCCTGAGGCGCGGGGTACTCTCACAAGGAGTGCAAAGTTTGGGAAGATGCTGAGGGAGGACCTTACCGACCATACCAACGTCCTCCGTGATTCCTCTGTGCCTTATAATTATTGGGTATCCAAGCTGGGTATGTGGAATGAACTGGCTCTCTATGCCTTGGAGGTCCTGGCCTGCCCTGCCGCCAGCGTTTTATCATAGCGGGTTTTTAGTGCCGCTGGTGGAATTATAACTGATAAGCGCAACCGCCTGTCAACTGAAAATGCTGACACACTGACTCTTATAAAAATGAACAAGTGCTGGATTGGGCCAGACTTCTCAACACCACCAAATGATAGTGACGTGCCCCCAGGGCCGTGGGGTACTCGGCAGCCGTGCCTCCGGTTGCCGGGGGATATCACGATGGCTGGCCCGGTCCGTGGCCCAGGGCGGTCACTGAAAAGGGGAATAGTTTATAGGGGATTTGCCATGACGCCACCTGTGGTGTCTGGTGAGGATCACCAGCGCTGCAACAGTCCTCTGAGGCAGATGTTAGGGCAGCTTGTGATGGGACGGCTCCCCACAGGTGGAGCAGGCCTCAGGGCAGTGAAGGGTGAGAGCGTGGGTTGCGCTGGGCGTTGTAGGGAACAATGGCGCCGATGAAAGAAGGGACGGAGGCAGTACAGTGCAGTCATCTGAGATTTTACTCACAATTCTTCAGATAGTCCACAGGTGCACTGTACAGGTGCAGGCCTCCCGCATCGCGCTGCGTTCAGCGGGCAGGGGTTCAATCCATCCTCAGACAGCTTGGGAATACCTGGCAGAACCCCACCTTCTTGTGTTCCTATTTTGACCGTCTTCACACTGGTCTTTCTCCCTCCTGCTCTGCGCTGCCCACTCTCATTCCTATTCGGGTACTCTGAAGTCCCTCCTGTCCGTCGGAGTTACACAGACTTGCTTGACCCTCAGGGGACTAGAATGCGGTTGCGATCCCTCTGTCTTCTGACAGATGCGGAGCGTACGGGTGCCGTCCTGCACGCACCGTAACCCCTAGGATCCTTTCTTAGAACGGAGCCTACTCCCTGCTCCCCTCCGGGGCCTCCAGACTTGGCCCTACTTGTGGAGCAGAGCTCCTAATGAGACTCTGCTCCCTGACTGTTCTTCTGAACTGTCCCGAGCTGTTCTTCTGAACTGCTCTACTCTCAACTGAACTACTGAACTGCCACCCTAAGATGGCTTCCCTATTTTATACTCCTACCAAAGTGCTCCCTCTAACTACTTCCTCCACCCACACCCACTACTGGTTCCCCCTACCTCTGGGTTCCCCCCACTCCAGCCAGGGTCAGGGCTCAGCAGCTGCGCTCTGCATGTTGCCCCTCCAGCTGACCTGGAGCTGTGTAGTGTTGGATGCAGGTGTTTGGGGTTCCGTGCAGCACTCCCTCCTTACCTGAGAGAAGGGAGACACCACACCTCTAGGTGAGGTGCAGTACCTCTGTGGCGACTGAACCCTCAGGGGCGCGACAATACACAATAGCAGCGTAACATAAACTCAAATCCAGTGTCTTTTCTTGGGAGGTGTATTCCCATGCACCTTTTCACACCCACACATGGGTATACACTTCTTGATTTTGTCTATTTGCTCTTGTCCTCCTCCTTCTCCTCATCCTCCACCACCATATCACCAGGGTGACCGTGGTTCGTGATGCAACACCCACATAATTTTTTTAAAGGGTGTTTATGATGCCTGTGAAATTTTTTTTTTATACAGTATGTTCATATAAACCCCCTCCAGGGGTAAATGTTTGTCAGCCCATATATTAGTGCATGGGCATTACAAGTATAGGAGGCCCGGTCCTTTCTAATGGGAACATTTTTTTATGAGGCCCTCCTCCACGTCTCTTCCAAGGGGCATTGAAGTGCCTCCAACACTATGGGAGACTCTCTCCTTTCTTATTGGAATTTGTCGTTACTGTGGCCCTGCTCTGTGTGTCTTTAAATTCTTAGTGGGGTTTTTCCTAAAATTGGTCAGCCGTTGGACTCACTGCATACCCTATAACTGTATAGCAGACCCTATCCTTTCTAATGGGAACATGTCGTACCTTGTTACTGTGGCCCTGCTCTGTGTGTCTTTAAATTCTTAGTGGGGTTTTTCCTAAAATTGGTCAGCCATTGGACTCGCTGCATACCCTATAACTGTATAGCAGACCCTCTCCTTTCTAATGGGAATTTGTCGTTACTGTGGCCCTGCTCTGTTTGTCTTTAAATTCTTAGTGGGGTTTTTCCTAAAATTTGTCAGCCGTTGGACTCACTGCATACCCTATAACTGTATAGCAGACTCTCTCCTTTCTAATGGGAACATGTCATACTCGTTACTGTGGCCCTGCTCTGTGTGTCTTTAAATTCATGTTTTTTTTTCCTAAAATTGGTCAGCCGTTGGACTCACTGCATACCCTATAACTGTATAGCAGACCCTCTCCTTTCTAATGGGATCATGTTGTGCTTGTTACTGTGCCCCTGCTCTGTGTGTCTTTAAATTCTTAGTGGTGTTTTTCCTAAAATTGGTCAGCCGTTGGACTCACTGCATACCCTATAACTGTATAGCAGACCCTCTCCTTTCTAATGGGAACATGTCATACTTTGTTACTGTGGCTCTGCTCTGTGTGTCTTTAAATTCTTAGTGGGGTTTTTCCTAAAATTGGTCAGCCGTTGGACTCACTGAATATGACGCGCCCCCCTGGGCCGTGGGGTACCCAGTGCCGGGCCGGTAAATGCTGGGGGATGTCACAGTGGCGGTGACCCGGTCCGTGACCCAGGGCGGTCAATAAAAAGGGGTTATTTATAGGGGATTTATAGTGTTTGTATAAAGTTTGTGACGCCACCTGTGGTATGCGGCTAGGGGAGCCGCCTCTGCAGAGCAGGTCCTCTGGAGCAGGTTGGTGGAGCAGGCGCCGGGGAGCCCAGGGGCAGGTCGGTGGAGCAGGCGCCCGGGATCGGAGGTACTGCCGGGGAGCCCAGAAGCAGGCTAGCACTCTCAGCACCCGGGACATGGAGTCTCTCCTTACCTGCTCCCGCAGCCGCGCTTGTGCCGTCCTCTGCCTCCTGGCTCCGTTCAGGTTCCTCCGGGGCTGGAGCACTGCTGGTGGAGTGCAGCGCTGGCTGCTGCCGGATCGTCAGGTTCTCCAGCAGCTCCTTTCTCCAGCCGGAGATGGCGTCCTCCTGGGCCCTCTCCATCCTCCGGCCCAGCTCTTGGATTTCCGCCTGGAGGAATTCAGTATCCTCCAGGGATAGCTCTGCCATGGCCTCCTCCAAGGTAAGAGGCCTTGCCGCCTGTTGCAGATCACGGATGGGAGCTGGCTCCTGACTCTCCATCTTGCCCTCCAGGTGCGGTCTGTCTGGACTCTTGGAGACCACACCCTGTCTCCCAGGTTTCTTTTCTCCTCTCCCCTTTCGGGGGCGGTTCCATGGCAACTTGCTGTCGGACACACTTTGGGGCGGCCCCCCCAGCTTGACAGACACATCCACATACATGGTCATTGTTGCTCGGGGCGGGCCTCGCTTTTGGCGCCATTCTGGAACCCGGCCCACGATGGGAGGCGGTTTCTGGTTGTCTTTTGGCTCGCCCATAATGGCGCCTGTTCTTCTGGGGCGGGCGCCACATTCAGTAGAAAACACAGTCCTTAGGCGCACAATACCCGGTGATAACGGGTGGGCTCAAATCCTGTTCGTGACGCCAATTATGACGCGCCCCCTGGGGCGTGACGCCACCTGTGGTATGCGGCTAGGGGAGCCGCCGCTGCGGAGCAGGTCCTCTGCAGCTGATGTTACTGCAGCAGGGATGGTGTGGCTCTCCACAGGTAGAGCTTAGCTCCAGGGCAGTGTAGATGGTATGGGTTATGCTGTGCGTTGTAGTGCAGGGTTTGATGGCGCAGCAATAATCACAGAGACAATGAAGTGCAGTCCTCTGGGTCTTTACTCACGGTTATTGCAGTCCAAGTTACAGGCCCCAAAGTTACTTCCCTCGTCATGCTGCGCTTACTCAGGGAGGGGCTAGGTCCACCCTCAGGTATCTCTAGATTAATTAGCAGGACCCCCTTCTGTGTCCTCTCTCTGGCCGTCTCCCTGCACCTCATACCTAGTGTCCCAATCCGGTACCTGTGGGCCTTGTCGGGCGACGTCTGTTCCGTCCCCTGGGTCCTATATAGCTACCTTCTTGGTGAGAGTGGCATGGACTGTTGGCTGCAGGACTTGATATACTGCAGCCTCCGGTTTCTAGTTGAGTCATAAAGTTCTCTGCTAGTTGAGGGACCGGTCCCCTTTGTGTGGCCTGACCCCTCCACCTCCCGGTAGATTTGGGCGTACGGGTGGCTTCCAGCACTGCCCGTACCCCTAGGGTCCCTTCTTCCGTTCCTGGAGCCCTTTCTGCTCCCTCTCCTCTTTCTTCATTCCTGAGCCTCTCCTCAGGCCCTCTGCCTGAGCAGAGCTCCTGCAGAGCCCTGCTCCACTCCTCTCACTGTAGACTGTTCTCTCTCTCTCCTCAGACTGAACTCACTTTCTAAGATGGCTTCCCTTTTTATACCTTCCTCTCATGTGCTCCCCTAAGCTACTTCCTCCACCCACACCCACTACATAGTTCCTGCCTCCCAGCTAGGGACCCAGGACTGTGCTCTCCCTTAGGAGCAATCTCACCCTACCCCCACTGCGGGTATGTGTTGGATGCAGGTGTTAGGGTCCTGAGCTGTACTCCTTCCATACCTGAGAGTGAGATACCACACCTCTGGTTGAGATGCAGTACCTCTGTGGCGACCAAACCCTCTTGGGCGCCACACTTATCTTATAACTGTATAGCAGACCCTCTCCTTTCTAATGGGAACATGTTGTACTTTTTACTGTGGCCCTGCTCTGTGTGTCTTTAAATTCTTAGTGGGGTTTTTCCTAAGATTGGTCAGCCGTTGGACTCACTGCATACCCTATAACTGTATAGCAGACCCTCTCCTTTCTAATGGGAACATGTCGTACCTTGTTACTGTGGCCCTGCTCCATGTGTCTTTAAATTCTTAGTGGGGTTTTTCCTAAGATTGGTCAGCCGTTGGACTCACTGCATACCCTATAACTGTATAGCAGATCCTCTCCTTTCTAATGGGAACATGTCGTACCTTGTTACTGTGGCCCTGCTCTATGTGTCTTTAAATCCTTAGTGGGGTTTTTCCTAAAATTGGTCAGCCGTTGGGCTCACTGCATACCCTATAACTGTATGGCAGACCCTCTCCTTTCTAATGGGAATCTGTCGTTACTGTTGCCCTGCTCTGTGTGTCTTTAAATTCTTAGTGGGGTATTTCCTAAAATTGGTCAGTCGTTGAACTCACTGCATACCCTATAACTGTATAGCAGACCCTTTCCTTTCTAATGGGAACATGTCGTACCTTGTTACTGTGGCCCTGCTCTATGTGTCTTTAAATTCTTAGTGGGGTTTTTCCCAAATTTTGGCTGCCCTTGCATTCACAGCATGGGCATTACCACTATAGGAGACCCGCTCTTTTATAATGGGAACATTTTTTTTACTGAGACCCTCCTCTGTCTCTTCAAAGGGGTATTGTGTTGTGTTCAAATTTTTGGCAGCCCTTGCAGTCACTACATACGCAATAACAGTATAGAAGACCCACTTGTTAATAATGGGAACAACAAAGCATAGCCGGCTGATGGCTCTTTAACAATAGCTAGGGCCGACTGCTGGCCTTTTAAGAATAGTAAGGGCCGTCTGATGTCCCTGTAAAAATAGGCTTTATGATTTTCAGAGTCCCTCCATCATAAACAAAACAGGATGTGTCTGATGATGTGTCACACACCACATTGCCAGATAAGGTTGTAAAATGTTAAAATGACATTTCCCAGTGAATACATTTGTCTTAAAAAATAACGTAAAAAAAACAAAACAATAGGATCTTTCTTTAGTATGAAAAACAGCTTCACCAATTTAACCTCAATGTAATCACATTGTTCAGCTCCTGCACCTCCTCTTCTATCTCCGAAATGATCACATCAGTCACAAGCTGACAGCACTGCAGCACTGCCTTGGCCAAGCGGCAACAGGCTGTGCTGAAGATAACATGCTTAATGCTTAATTAACAAACCGCCCAGCGCTGCAGAGTTGTTGAAAGCTGTAACACAGCAGCCTGATCTGTGGCTCTCACCGCTGAACATACAGCCAGGCATGGTCATGTGTGACAATGGGCGGAACCTGGTGACTGAGAAATGACAGCCGGGGTAGGTACGGTTTCCCTCTATGCCAGTCCTTTCACCGAGCTAAAGAATATGGCTGTGGTGAAATACAACTCCCACTGAGAAGCTGTTTCAGATTGAAAAACATTGTGCCCACCAGAGGATTTGATTCTGAGGGCTAACCTTTCTCACCCGCTCAAGAGCCCCATAGCAGCTGCAAAGTTAGCGCTATCATGAACTCTCCTGAGGTAGAAGCCAAGGCACACCAGAGGATTCTCTGGTGGGACCGTCCAACCCGGCCAAGAAGCAGTCCTGGCTAAGAAAAGTGTGTTGGAAGGTCCCCGGACACTCTATGGCTGCTTTTTTACTGAGGAGGAAACACACGCAAACACGGGGAGAACATACAAAGTCCTTGCAGATGTTGTCCTTGCTGGGATTTGAACCCAGAATCCCAGCGCTGCAAGGCTTCAGTGCTAACCACTGATCCAATGTGCTGCCATTCACCCTCTATTATATAACAGGCTGGAGAAACTTGCACCTACTGCCACTCTATCTTCAGCTCCTTTGTGAGAAAATGTATTTGGGCTGCCACTCAGTCTACCAAATAAAATTCCTGAGAAGGAAATTGGGGATGGCTTCGCTACTGGTACTGGGAGCTGTGCTAATACGATGGCGTCGTACCATAGTTTGCTGGAAATATTCCAGGCAGGTAGGAGGCAAGAAAATTCCCACAGAAAAGTACCAGCAGTAATGTTCAGGCCACATTTCAAGCGCAAGCAGCTTTAGAGGACTTCCTGGGAGATATGACACGCAGGGTAGATACGGTTTCCCTCTATGCCAGTCCTTTCACCGAGCTAAATACAACTCTCAGCAAAAAAAGTTGTGGAATGGCTCCATACCGTCCCTGGCCACATTCACCTGTCCACGTGTTTGTGGTTAGGCGGTCCTTCCCAGTAAGTGCACTGGGGAGGGCACGGGTAATGTTGTGGGACCCGTGCTTGTGTAAGGCGGAGGCGATACCGGGAAATTTAGTGGTGGCTGAGGACCGAGTATGGACACCCGGCCACCGCCGGCATGAGGTTGTGAAAAGCTTCTGCCTCCACGAGCCTAAAATACCACATTTCAAGTGCAAGCAGCTGTCAAAAATTTGGCAGTAAAGTATTGCAGCCTGTGGGTGGATGGGTGGCTGCCTGCATACTTGCGCTTGCATTCCAAGGAATGGGGTAGGGGCAACTGAACGCTGCAGTGGGACAAGGACGTGGACGGTGATTGTTGCAAGTCTGCAACGACAGGTGCATGGCGGGAGGCATCTTCGCATGCGCCAAGGTTCACTTATGATGGGCACACTTTTAGGCAGTGACCTGGGAGTCAGAGATGCTTCCAGAGGTCTTCCCCATGCTGTTCCCATGTCTTTTCAGCACTGTATGCATGTGTGTGATGAACCTGTAGCCGCCATCTTGGTAATGATAAATCATATCCAGGGATGGCCACACTTCAGCAGCCCCCACCCTTGGGACCTTCTGTTAAAACGTCAACTAGATAGTTTCCCCCCATCCAGGCTCCTGTAAGATAAGAAGCCTACTTAACACTTGAATGCTAGGAGCTTCAAAGACTTCGAGAGGAAACACAGCCAGCAGGGGGGGGTGCTTCGTCTATCTGTACCTGACCATTTGTCCCATAGGACTAGTTTCTTTGTCTGTCACAAGCATGGAGGCATAAGATATAGAAACATGAAAAGTACACGCATGTTGCGTGGGATGGGCCAATAAAAAAATATCACGGCGTCCCGGAGCCATTGCGCACACAAGCCTCCGCGGTAGACGTTTGTACGTGCTCTGGAAGCCAAGATATAGCGCGGAGCCATTCCTGAGGACCGTATGGTATCATAATTGATATCAAAAGGTCGGTTACGGCGGCCCGAATCCATGGGAACCCCTGGGGGTATCATGAGACCATCCCAGAAGAAGTTATTGGGTTCCATAGAATTTGGGCTTCTGATCGAAGTTAGACCTGAGGGTGGAGACTGAGTCAGCTGACCTCACCAGCAGTGGGCGGGACAGGGCAGGTAAGATAGCAGGACAGACAAGAGACAAGTCAGTCTTGACCCAAGAGTGGTGTGCTGAACATCTGAGCACCAGCTGAGGCCACCAAGGGGAGGAGCAGTTTGACCATGCGGTGGTAGGCCTCAGCCTGTAACAAAGAACCGTGCCTGCGATCGCAGAATCCTCTCCCTGCGTCACAAGAAAATCAAGAAACCGGTAACTGATATGCTGTGGTGATTCTGTGTGTTGTATTCCATTGTTGTATAGTTTAGCCTGACCTTATACCTGTGTATATTTAGTTGTATATCGTGTATCTAGTGTATTATTATAATCAATTACCTCAAGTAATTGTGGGCCTGCCTTTTATTCTGCATAACGAACGCACGTCCGTGTGAGCTCGGCTCAAGCCAAAAACGCTACCCAGGGTTGGTTCCTGACCCGATATAGGCCCATTCACGGACTGGGCGTATATCTAAAATAGGGACTGGTGGCAGCATACCAACTGGGGATTGGGGAAGGCTGGTAGTGACGGTCGGAGGTTCAGATATATATATTCCTGGCGCGGCCAAGGAAGATATATATACCGCCCTCACTACAGAGGGCCCCGATACCCAGTAGGTTACAGGACAGTCTCCCTGGCGACCGCTTATCCTAGGTGCAGTTCCTTGACTGACCTGAGGCTAAGAGGGCGCTAGCGAGTTGTGCTGTGTAGTGACGTTACGGTTTAGTGACGTTGAAGGGATAACACACTACCGTGTTCCCTGCGCTGGTTGCAGCTTCCTGGCACTACTTTCTCTAGGTGCAGTACCTTGACTGACCTGAGAGGTAAGGGGGCGCCAGAGAGCTGCACCCACCGGCCGGCTTTCATCACATTGGTGGCAGAGCGGTGGGATTGCAGAATAATAGTGTTGTGGGACCCCTACTCCCAGGCACTAAAGACTGCCAGTGGTAACTTCCACTGCTGGAGTCTTAAGGTCAGCCCAACGTTAGACGGTCAGGCTAAAAGTATAACAAGGTGTGTGCAAACTCAGGGTTGCAGCGGTGTCGGTTACCAAGATGGCAGACGGCACCAGGAGCAAGACCCTGCAAGAGGCTAATGCTACGGTCCGTGTGGCAGGAGGGGAGGACATTGTTACTCATGGCGAGGAGGAGTCCAGCCCGGGCACCTCAGGGAGCCAGTCCCCAGTATACGGTCCCGCAGTGGGCTGCCCACCACCTACCCAGCCCAGCCTGTCCAGATCACAAGCCCTTTTACAAGCGGCTATGGCAAGTCTCCAGTCTCATGGCGATGCCGTCTACAAAACCCTCCTGGCAGCATCAGAGAAGGCAGCGGAGGAGGAGCGTGCAGAGCGGGCTGTGGAGCGGGCTGCGGAGCGGGCTGCGGAGCGTGAAGCTGCAGAGCGCCGGGAGGCTGCGGAGCGTGAAGCTGCAGAGCGCCGGGAGGCTGCGGAGCGTGAAGCTGCAGAGCGCCGGGAGGTTGCGGAGCGTGCAGAGCGAGCTGCGGAGCGCCAGCACCAACTGGACCTGGCCCAGCGGGGGCTTCCGCTAGAGCAACCAACCCATCAGGAGACCAAGTCGTCCAAAGTCCGAGCTGAGGACTTCCCTCTACTGGAGAAGGATGGGGACCTGGACTCCTTTCTGGTGGCATTTGAACGGACCTGTCTTCAGCACCATCTGGCCCGGGATCAGTGGGCCAGATACCTGACCCCCCGTTTGAGGGGTAAGTCCCTGGATGCCTTGGGGGACTTACCTGCCGGGGAGGTACAGAACTACGACTGCATCAAGCGGGCCCTGATCCGGCAGTACAACCTCACTCCCGAGTCGTACCGCCAGAAGTTCCGGAGCCTGCTGCGTGGCCCCAAGGACACCTGGACCGATCATATGCGGGCGCTGTTGAGAGCCGCAGAGCACTGGACCTCGGGTCTAGCGCTTACTACCCGCCAGGAGGTCCAGGAACTGTTCGTCACGGAGCAGTTCTTGTGGAACTGCCCAGAGGACCTCCGACAGTTCCTCCGTGACCGAAAACCAACAGGGGCTTCTGCTACAGCCGCCCTGGCAGACGAGTATGCCAATAACAGGGCGCCTGAGCTGAAGAAGTCTGCCAGCAGCACCTGGAGAGGGGGTAAGCCCAGTCATGCCCCTGTTTCCCCGGCCCCTAGAACACAAGGGGTGTATCCCCCTGTTGCCCTCTCCAGGCAAGGACCAGACGTAAGACGTTGTCATCTATGCAACAAACCAGGACACTTTAGGGCTGAGTGTCCCCAGCGCCAAAAGACCCCATCCCAGTCCCAGAGAGCGCCCAATGTTTTGTGTGTGGGAGGGGGTGGTGGTAGGTCCCTGGACAACATCCAACCCGTCACCATAGGCCGTTCTGCGGTCATGGGACTGCGGGACACGGGCGCTGAACGAACACTGGTACGGCCTGAGGTGGTGTCCCCCCAGGACTTGGTACCAGGAAAGACTCTTTCCGTCTCCGGGGTTGGAGGCGTGGAGCCGGCACTTCCCGTTGCCATGGTGTATTTGGACTGGGGTGCCGGAAGGGGGATGCGGGAGGTGGGAGTAACGCCAAATATTCCCGCAAATGTTTTATTAGGGACCGACTTGGGGCGTCTAGTATCGCAGTATGTACCCTCTGAACCCCCAAGTTCGGCCCCCCAAGAGTGTATTGATTTGTCTGCTGCTAATGCCAACCATGTTGTATGTAGTGTGTGTCCTGCTGAGGAGGAGGGAGTGAAACCTGAGGGTAACACCTGCACAGACACAACACAAACAGGGTTAGTGAAAGCAGGTGGGGAGTGTGGGGATGCCCGCAGAGGTGCTCAGCCGGCGTGCCGTGACCTCTTGTCCTCCGGTGAGGGAGGGGGCGGGCAGGATTCTGTAGAGGGAAGCTCAGGGATGGAGAGGGGGGCAGCTACCGGCAGTGTAGGGCTCCCAGGGGTATCCAGGCTGCTGAGTATAGGCCCACTGCAGGGGGAGGAACAGGCCATGGGAGGTGGGGGTGTCCCAAGAGAGGAGCCGCCAGGTAAGACCCCAGGGCAGGAGTTCCCCACATCCGAGATGTCCAAAGGCCTAGGAAGCCTGCCTGATCGGGCGGCTTGGTCAGAAACAGAGGGGAAGCAGGCACTACCCACGGTCACAGCGGTCATAGCCGCTGTCACCAGGAGTGGGAGCGCCGGAGCCCAAGGAGCCTTGCAGAGGTCCGACGGCTTCCCCACTTCTGACCAAGTGTCTGCCGGGTCAGACAGCGGCCAGGTGACATGCCCGGAGGGGCTGACAGAGGATGTGGCAGTTTCGTCGATTCTGGCCACATCAAGTCAGGAATTTCAGGCTGCGTTGGAAGCAGACGACAGCCTGAAAGCTCTCAAGGAACAGGCGGCACAGCCTCCCATGGAGTCAGACTGCGAGCGGGTGGTCTGGGACCAGGGACGGCTGTACCGGGTAACGGTCCAGCAGGGTTCACCGGAGGCGTGGCCCAGGGACCGACAGTTAGTGGTACCCTATCCGTTCAGGGCGGAATTGTTGCGGATCGCACACGAGATTCCGATGGCCGGACACCTAGGGATCGCTAAAACCAAGGCCAGGATAGCTCAGCATTTCTACTGGCCTGGGATGGGAGCCGCGGTGGGTGCCTACTGCCGTTCGTGTGACACCTGTCAGAGGGTGGGGAAGGCGGGGCCGCGCCCCAAAGCCCCACTGGTAACTCTGCCAATCATCGAAGAGCCTTTCTCGAGGGTTGCTGTGGATCTTATTGGACCTCTGTCCACTCCCAGCCACTCCGGGAAATGCTTCATACTCACGGTAGTGGACTATGCCACCCGGTACCCGGAAGCGGTAGCTTTGTCGTCCATTCGGGCCGACAAGGTGGCTACCGCCTTACTGGAGATCTTCTCCAGAGTGGGTTTCCCCCAAGAAATGCTCACCGACCGAGGGACCCAGTTCATGTCGCGGCTGATGGAGTCCCTCTGTAAGCAAATGCAGGTGCAACATCTGGTGGCCAGCCCGTATCACCCACAGACTAATGGCCTGTGTGAGCGGTTCAATGGCACCTTAAAGCAGATGCTTAAGATGTTGGTCGACTCCCACGGGAGAGACTGGGAGCGTTACCTCCCACACCTCCTATTTGCTTACCGGGAGGTTCCGCAGGCCTCAACGGGGTTCTCCCCCTTTGAGCTCCTGTACGGGCGACGGGTACGGGGCCCCCTGGCTCTGGTGAAGGAAGCATGGGAAGGGGATTTGGCCACCCCCGAGGTGTCGGTCATCGAGTATGTCGTGCGCCACCGGGACAGGATGATGGCCTTGGCAAAGCTGGTGCAGGACAATATGGCCCAGGCCCAGGCCGACCAGAAGCGGTGGTACGACCAGAATGCTTGTGAGAGGACCTACCAGGTGGGTCAAAAGGTGTGGGTACTGGTCCCCGTACCACAGAACAAGCTTCAGGCAGCCTGGGAAGGTCCCTACTTCGTGCACCAGAAACTCAATGCCGTCACCTATCTGGTCACCCTGGATCACGCCCGTGGAAGGAGGAAGGCCTTCCACGTGAACATGATGAAGGCTCATCATGAGCGGGAAGCGACTGCCCACCCAGTGTGCAACCTTCCCGAGGAAGGAGAGGTAGAAACCCTCCTGGATCTGCTCACCCAAGCCAAGGCGGGTGGGTCCATCGAGGATGTGGGGGTTGGCCACCAGCTCACGGAGGACCAACGGTCCCAGCTGGGGACCACCCTGCACCCCTTCCGGGGGCTGTTCAGCAGCCTGCCCGGAAGGACTGAGATGGCTGTCCACGACGTGGACACTGGCGATCACCCGCCGATCCGGCGTTCAGCATATCGGGTCTCTTTCGAGGTGCAGGGAAACATGCGCCAAGAGATAGACGAGATGCTGAAGCTGGGGGTGATCCAGGCATCCAGCAGCGCGTGGGCCTCGCCTGTAGTCCTCGTACCAAAGAAGGACCGAACTACACGGTTCTGCGTGGACTACCGGGGGCTCAACGCTGTAACGGCCACCGATGCGTTCCCCATACCACGCATCGATGACCTGCTCGATCGGATGGCCGGGGCTAAGTACCTGACCATCATGGATCTGAGCCGGGGGTACTGGCAGATTCCTCTGACCCCCGCGGCAAGGGAACGCTCTGCCTTTATCACCCCTTTTGGACTGTACGAGTCCACAGTGATGCCATTCGGCATGAAGAATGCCCCTGCCACTTTTCAGCGGATGGTCAATACGCTGCTTGAGGGACTTGAAGGGTACGCGGCTGCGTACTTGGACGATATTGCAGTCTTCAGTCCCACTTGGGAGGATCACCTAGAGCACCTGCGGCAGGTGCTCGGTCGGATCCACCGGGCAGGCTTGACCATCAAGCCGGAAAAGTGCCAGCTGGGCATGAGTGAGGTCCTCTACCTGGGTCACCGGGTAGGCGGGGGGGTTCTGAAGCCAGAACCGGGGAAAGTGGATGCCATCGCATCCTGGCCCACTCCTAGGACCAAAAAGCAGGTGATGTCCTTCTTGGGGACCGCCGGGTACTATAGGAGGTTCGTCCCACACTATAGCACCCTGGCCAAGCCCCTGACGGACCTCACCAAGAAGAAGCTGCCCGTCGCAGTCGACTGGACAGTCGCCTGCGAGACAGCTTTCGGGGCACTCAAGGCCGCCCTAAGTAGCTCCCCTGTACTGCAAGCTGCCGACTTCGACCGGCCGTTTGTGGTACAGACCGACGCCAGTGACTTTGGCCTCGGTGCTGTGCTAAGTCAGGTCAACACGACAGGCCAGGAACATCCTGTCTTGTACCTGAGCAGGAAGCTACTGCCCCGGGAGGTGGCTTACTCCACGGTGGAAAAAGAATGCCTGGCAATTGTATGGGCCCTGCAGCGTCTGCAGCCCTACTTGTACGGGAGCCATTTCACCGTGGAGACGGACCACAACCCCCTCAGCTGGTTACACACGGTCTCTGGGTCGAATGGCAGGTTGCTACGCTGGAGCCTCGCTCTCCAGCAGTACCACTTCTCCATTCGCCACAGAAGAGGCCGTGACCACGGTAACGCTGACGGGTTATCCCGGCAAGGGGAGGGTGCAGAAGGACGCACGGGGGAACACAGGAATGTGCTACCCCCTCGCGCCCTCGTATAGGGGGAGGTGTGATGAACCTGTAGCCGCCATCTTGGTAATGATAAATCATATCCAGGGATGGCCACACTTCAGCAGCCCCCACCCTTGGGACCTTCTGTTAAAACGTCAACTAGATAGTTTCCCCCCATCCAGGCTCCTGTAAGATAAGAAGCCTACTTAACACTTGAATGCTAGGAGCTTCAAAGACTTCGAGAGGAAACACAGCCAGCAGGGGGGGGTGCTTCGTCTATCTGTACCTGACCATTTGTCCCATAGGACTAGTTTCTTTGTCTGTCACAAGCATGGAGGCATAAGATATAGAAACATGAAAAGTACACGCATGTTGCGTGGGATGGGCCAATAAAAAAATATCACGGCGTCCCGGAGCCATTGCGCACACAAGCCTCCGCGGTAGACGTTTGTACGTGCTCTGGAAGCCAAGATATAGCGCGGAGCCATTCCTGAGGACCGTATGGTATCATAATTGATATCAAAAGGTCGGTTACGGCGGCCCGAATCCATGGGAACCCCTGGGGGTATCATGAGACCATCCCAGAAGAAGTTATTGGGTTCCATAGAATTTGGGCTTCTGATCGAAGTTAGACCTGAGGGTGGAGACTGAGTCAGCTGACCTCACCAGCAGTGGGCGGGACAGGGCAGGTAAGATAGCAGGACAGACAAGAGACAAGTCAGTCTTGACCCAAGAGTGGTGTGCTGAACATCTGAGCACCAGCTGAGGCCACCAAGGGGAGGAGCAGTTTGACCATGCGGTGGTAGGCCTCAGCCTGTAACAAAGAACCGTGCCTGCGATCGCAGAATCCTCTCCCTGCGTCACAAGAAAATCAAGAAACCGGTAACTGATATGCTGTGGTGATTCTGTGTGTTGTATTCCATTGTTGTATAGTTTAGCCTGACCTTATACCTGTGTATATTTAGTTGTATATCGTGTATCTAGTGTATTATTATAATCAATTACCTCAAGTAATTGTGGGCCTGCCTTTTATTCTGCATAACGAACGCACGTCCGTGTGAGCTCGGCTCAAGCCAAAAACGCTACCCAGGGTTGGTTCCTGACCCGATATAGGCCCATTCACGGACTGGGCGTATATCTAAAATAGGGACTGGTGGCAGCATACCAACTGGGGATTGGGGAAGGCTGGTAGTGACGGTCGGAGGTTCAGATATATATATTCCTGGCGCGGCCAAGGAAGATATATATACCGCCCTCACTACAGAGGGCCCCGATACCCAGTAGGTTACAGGACAGTCTCCCTGGCGACCGCTTATCCTAGGTGCAGTTCCTTGACTGACCTGAGGCTAAGAGGGCGCTAGCGAGTTGTGCTGTGTAGTGACGTTACGGTTTAGTGACGTTGAAGGGATAACACACTACCGTGTTCCCTGCGCTGGTTGCAGCTTCCTGGCACTACTTTCTCTAGGTGCAGTACCTTGACTGACCTGAGAGGTAAGGGGGCGCCAGAGAGCTGCACCCACCGGCCGGCTTTCATCACATTAGAAGCAGTCCTGGCTAAGAAAAGTGTGTTGGAAGGTCCCCGGACACTCTATGGCTGCTTTTTTACTGAGGAGGAAACACACGCAAACACGGGGAGAACATACAAAGTCCTTGCAGATGTTGTCCTTGCTGGGATTTGAACCCAGAATCCCAGCGCTGCAAGGCTTCAGTGCTAACCACTGATCCAATGTGCTGCCATTCACCCTCTATTATATAACAGGCTGGAGAAACTTGCACCTACTGCCACTCTATCTTCAGCTCCTTTGTGAGAAAATGTATTTGGGCTGCCACTCAGTCTACCAAATAAAATTCCTGAGAAGGAAATTGGGGATGGCTTCGCTACTGGTACTGGGAGCTGTGCTAATACGATGGCGTCGTACCATAGTTTGCTGGAAATATTCCAGGCAGGTAGGAGGCAAGAAAATTCCCACAGAAAAGTACCAGCAGTAATGTTCAGGCCACATTTCAAGCGCAAGCAGCTTTAGAGGACTTCCTGGGAGATATGACACGCAGGGTAGATACGGTTTCCCTCTATGCCAGTCCTTTCACCGAGCTAAATACAACTCTCAGCAAAAAAAGTTGTGGAATGGCTCCATACCGTCCCTGGCCACATTCACCTGTCCACGTGTTTGTGGTTAGGCGGTCCTTCCCAGTAAGTGCACTGGGGAGGGCACGGGTAATGTTGTGGGACCCGTGCTTGTGTAAGGCGGAGGCGATACCGGGAAATTTAGTGGTGGCTGAGGACCGAGTATGGACACCCGGCCACCGCCGGCATGAGGTTGTGAAAAGCTTCTGCCTCCACGAGCCTAAAATACCACATTTCAAGTGCAAGCAGCTGTCAAAAATTTGGCAGTAAAGTATTGCAGCCTGTGGGTGGATGGGTGGCTGCCTGCATACTTGCGCTTGCATTCCAAGGAATGGGGTAGGGGCAACTGAACGCTGCAGTGGGACAAGGACGTGGACGGTGATTGTTGCAAGTCTGCAACGACAGGTGCATGGCGGGAGGCATCTTCGCATGCGCCAAGGTTCACTTATGATGGGCACACTTTTAGGCAGTGACCTGGGAGTCAGAGATGCTTCCAGAGGTCTTCCCCATGCTGTTCCCATGTCTTTTCAGCACTGTATGCATGTGTCTGATGATGTGTCACACACCACATGGCCAGATAAGGTTGTAAAATGTTAAAATGACATTTCCTGGTGAATGCATTTGTCTTGGTTGAAAGCAATTCAAAAGTGTAAAAACGCATCAAAAACGCTATGTGTGAACATAGCCCAAGTTGTGGAGGAGTATTTTTGTTTTTAGTTATTTATTTTGCCTTATATACAAGTCATTACCCTGGAAAGGATGTTTCTTAACATATTTCCCAGGAAAATCCATTTTAGTTTCGTTTTTGTATGCTTTATTGTGAATCCGTAAAAGTGGCGTAATACTCTGACCACGTTACTGACAGCAGTGATCTGGGAGTCAGAGATGCTTCCAGGGGTCTTCCCCATGCTGTTCCCTTGTCATTTGAGCACTGTTCCCATCGATTTGGCCAATTTTTAGGCCCTCTGCAGACCGCCGGGGGGAGCCGCCTGAAAAATGCTCGAGTTTCCCATAGACTTACATTGGGCTCGTTGCTCGTGTCGAGCACCCGAGTATTCCAATTTGCTCGACCCGAGCAACGAGTACCCGAGCATTTTAGTGCTCGCTCATCAGTAGTAAACACACAATGTGTTTAATTAATAATTTACTTAAGGTTTCAGAGTTGGGTGACCCAGACAGTGTGTCAAAATGACACTGTTTGCTGAACCAGTCGACCACCACCCTAGATACCAGTTTTTCCATTGGAGGATGGCAGGTCAGTAATGAAGTCCATGATGAATCCAAGGGCTTCTAGGAGTAGGTAAGGACTGGAGAAGTCCAGCAGTATGAGTTCGAGGTGCTTTAGCTCTGGAACAGATTTCACAAACAATGACCTATTCCTTACAGTCCCGAACAATGGTTGGCGGACAAAAAATCCTGGTTACCAGTCGAATTGTATTGTTAATCCCTGGGTGATGTGCGAGCACTGAATTACGGGACTCATGAAGAATTTGTAGGTGAAACTGGGAAAGAACAAATATTTTTTAGATGGAGGTATTATCTGGAGCTAAAGCTCGAAATCTACGTATCTCCTCAATAAGATCTAGAGCAACCAAGGACACAACAATACCCTCAGCTAAAATAGGGACCTGTCCTCGGATTGAGACGGACAGAATCTTCAGGAAAGACCATCAGCTGTAACATCCTTAATACTGGGTCTAAATGTTACAACAAAATTAAACCTATAAAAGAGCCCATCTAGTTTGTCTTTTGGCTGATTCAAGATAAGTAAGATTTTTGTGCTCAGTATTACCTGTAACTTTGTTTGGCACCCTCGAGGAAGTGGCAACATTCCTCGAAGGCCCACTTAATTGTCAACAATTCATGATTGCCGATATCATAGTTCTTTTTGGCAGATGAACATTTTGAGTGAGAGACTGTGTAACCTGTGACCACACCTCCCCCACTCCATATCTGAAGTATCAACCTGCACTACAAATGGATGTTCTGGGTCAGGCTGGACCAACACAGGGTCAAAAGAGAAATGCTCTTTTAATTCAGTGAAGGCACAGATGGCTCCAGGCTTCCAGTTAGCTACATCTGCCCCTTTCTGGGTAAAGGCAGCTAGTGGTTTGGCAATCTTGGAAATTTTTTTATTAAATTTATGGTAGTTGGCAATAGAGATGAGCGAACTTGTTCGTAAAACGTTCGCCAATCTCTAAGTCAGCACGAACATTGCACATTCGGATTCTCGAGCATTTTCCTCAAAATCTGCAAAATTCGACCAAAGTTCAGTAAATGATCGAGTTTCCACTAATGCTTTTGTTAGGACTTTGGCTAAGGTAGTGGTGGTCAACGATGGGTGGGGAACACGTGTTTGATAAGAGGAGGGGGTAGGGAGAGGTCAGAGGAGTGGCGGAATGATATTATTATTATTTTTTGGGCTTGTGTCATTGGCTGCCGAAGTCACATGTCCCTCTCCATATAAAAAGCGTGTGCTGAGCGTCAGTGGAGAAAATCTCTTTTAGCAAAGGATTTCATCCACTATAAATTAATGATCAAAACCTATAACTCTGCCCTTCATCTGGCCAAACAACCCTACTTCACAACCCTCATCACTTCACTATCCAACAATCCAAAACAACTTTTTGAAACCTTAAACTCCCTCTTGAGCCCTAAAGCACAGGCCCCCATCATCAATCTCAGCGGTGAGGATCTGGCCACTTATTTCCTAGAAAAAATCAACCACATCCATCAGGACATCTCAGCCCTATTTCCTCAGTGCCTGGATCCCCTTCCCTGCCGCACTAAAAGCTCACTTGCCATCTTTGAGCCTGTTACAGAAGAAGAAGTTACCCAGCTCCTTGCTTCTTCTCGGCCTACAACCTGCAACAGTGACCCTATTCCTTCACATCTCCTGCAGTCTCTCTCACTGATGGTCACCACTCACGTGACTAAAATATTTAACCTCTCTCTTTCTTCAGGTATCTTTCCCTCCTCATTTAAACATGCCATAATAACCCCTTTATTTAAAAAGCCATTCCTGGACCAGAACTGCACTGCTAACTACGGACCCATCTCTAACCTTCCTTCCATCTCTAAATTCCTGGAACTCTTGGTCCACTCACGTCTAATCCGCTATCTCTGATAACTCTCTCCTCGACCCCCTACAATCTGGTCGCTCTTCGCACTTGACTGAAATTGCCCTCACTAAAGTCTCTAATGATTTACTAACAGCTAAATCCAAAGGTCACTGCTCCCTTCTGATTCTCCTGGACCTTTCAGCAGCATTTGACACTGTGGATCACCAGCTCCTCCTCACTGCGCCCCACTCTATAGGCCTCAAGGAATCTGTTCTCTCCTGGTTCTCCTCCTACCTCTCTGACTGCTCCTTCACTGTATCTTTTGCCGGCTCCTCTTCCTCTCCTCGTCCCCTTACTATCGGGGTCCGCAGGGCTCAGTCCTAGGCCCCCTCCTCTTTTCTCTATATGCAGCCCCTATTGGACAAACAATCAGCAGATTAGGGTTCGAGTATCATCTCTATGCTGACGACACCCAATTATACCCTTCTTCCCATGACATCACCCCTACCCTATGTGGTAGGACGCCTCGCTCGGCCACTTCCGAACGTAGACTCAGGAACCCGGGTTTTCTTTGCAGGCTTTATTAACAGCATAAAGCTCTGCACTCTAGCAATATAAACATAGCCTTACTTGGCAAAACAACAAAAACAAAAGATAAACTGTAGCACAGTCCATATATGTGTGTGCGGGTCGCCCACACAGGTTACGTCCAGCCTTCAGCTCCCTCCTGAGCTATGGCTGTCCAGTCTGGAGAACTTGCCTCTCCAAAACACAACACAGAGAAAAAAAACAGGACTGAACATTTAAACGTTGCTCAGCCACACCCTGAGGTGGAGGTATGGGGAATGACATCCCTCCCATCACTATGTTATTCCCCTAAAACCACACCCTTTAAGTGAGTTAACCCACCAACATATAACATGCTGGCAGAAAGTCCATTGGTTTCAGTTCACACAGGCTAGCAACCTGTGCGACATATATCTCCCCTCATAAATCATACCAGTGACTCTGTCACACCTAATACAAAATACCAAGGATTGATTGTCTGCTGTCTCTAACATCATGTCCTCCCTCTATCTTAAACTGAATCTCTCCAAAACTGAACTTCTTGTGTTTCTCCCCTCTGCTAACCTAATGTGGCGCCCTGCTGCGCATTGGCGCCACAGAACCCAGAAGGGTGCATGGATGGACTTCTCCACAAGAGGCCCTCACTACATTCATACACCTCCACCTTCCACCTCAGACCAGCAGAGGGAGCCCGTTAGGGACATATATAGGCAGGGTGGAGCTAGGCAGCTCAGTGAGAAGTTAGTTGTTAGCTCAGACAGAAGTGAGTCTGTGAGCTGAGAGCGTGCCGACGCTCAGAGAGCGGTGAAAACGCAGCACGCCAGCTGCCAAGTAGTGAGGGCCCCGAGTGTGGTCAACGGCGAGGAGAAAAAGAGAGTGGAGCTAAGGGGACAGAGGAGCATAGTAAGCTCACCCCGTTATACAATCCAGACACTGGGTCCGAGCCTACAAGGACCCTTTACACCCAGTAGGGATAACCGGAATCCCAGGAGGACTACAAGTCCCTGGCAAACCTGAAGCTAGACACCTACAGGACCAGGAACCACGAAGGACCCGACATCCAGGGAAAGTGGTTACCAACCAGAGGTCCTACTTCTGAGCAACAGATGAAGTAAAAGCAGGACACATAGTCTAGGCTCAGTTGCAGGCTGGCCAGGAACATACACAGAGACAGACACGGATCAGGAGGCCCTATACCCACTCACTGGGGCGAAGTCAAAAAGTGCGCCCTTCACCTGGAGTACCCTGGACCGTACCTAACAACATCATCAGTAAAGGTAATGAAGCAAATCCCCTGTCTCTGTCCATTACTTCTGCTGTGCCATCGCTCCCCCTGCACCACAACGCCCAGCGCAATCTGCATCGTTTTCACTGCCCTGAGGCCTGCTTCACCTGTGGGGAGCCATTCCTTCTCAAGCTGCCCTAATACCTGCCTCAGAGGACTGTCGCAGCGCTGGTGATCCTCACCAGAGACCACAGGTAGCGTCACGACAAATCCCCTATAAATATCCCCTTTTTGCACTGACCGCCCTGGGTCACTGACAGGGCCAGCCACTATTTCTATAGCATCAACATATTCTGCAGAACTTTACATTTTAGAGGGGACTTGTACAGATAATAAAAGACATCACAAAATAACCATAATCACATAAATCAACAGATACCAGGAGGAGAGAGGGCCCTGCTCGCAAGCTTAAAATCTACGACAAATAAGGGACATGGACGTGGCCGTCAAGTTCTTGCTTTTTGCCATCTTGTTGTTTTTCTTCTTGTTTCATATTTGTATCATCTGCTGGAAATGAATGTTCACTCATAATATTACGGCGATCTGTAGCCAGAATTTTTTTTCAAAAAATCCAATTAACTGATCTAATGACCATTTGCAGTTTCACTGTACCATCTGTGTATACTCTGAAGTTGTGGTTGTAGTTGTCATCTTCATTTTTTTTTAATACATTCCACTTCACAAACTTTTTAAATTCATCCCAAAATTTGAAGAATGGGTAATTTGCTTGACTGCTGCCCTCCTTGGATGTGGTACCCTTTTACCAAACTTCCTCTCCAGATTCAAATCCTGATTCACTGTACGCCGACACCAGCATGTAACTTAGCCGGTACAGCATAGGGGGTCGGTCGGAAGGGAGAGCAGCTTGCTGTGTGGGTAGGTCTAGATTCGGCAGGCGTAGATAAAACACCCCTTGCATGGCGAAGGTAAGATAAATGGCCTCCAGAAGACACCACGGCCGCCCTGCTTCGTCAGCCAACGTGACTCGCCCCCTGGGCCGTGGGGCACGCGGGTCCGGGCGATAGGGAAACGATGGGGGTAGTAGTGGCGGCCCGGTCCCGCGGCTCAGGGTGGTCAGACCAATGGTAGTCTGCTAAGTGCTTCAGATAATGTCCGACTACGCCACCCGTGGATTGCGGTTATTAGGAACCGCCGCTGCGAGGCAGTCCGCTGGGGCTGATGACGTGTGCAGCTGAGATGGTGTGACTCCCCACGGGAAGAGTGTGGCCCCAGGGCAGTGTAGCGGATGGTGGGAGTGATGGTAGTGCGAGTCCCGGTGCTAATAGTGCTGGAGGCGCGAATGAGCACACAGACGACAAGTTACAGTCCAGGGTCTTTACTCACAGTTCGTTTGTTCCAGGTCACTTCGGCCAGCAGTGACCGCCCGAGCCGTGCTGCGTCCACCAGGTGAGGGGCTCGGTCAACTCCCAGGCAGTTCAGGAGCATGGCACAGGACCCCCTTTTATCCTTTCTCTGGCCTGCCTCACCAGTGACCCACTTTTGTCCAGCTGCCGCGGACCTGTGCGGTTAAACGTGGGCCCCGTTCCCCGCTGTCCTATATGGTGCCTTCCTAGCAGGTTTGATGAGGTGTCGCACCAATAGATGATCACGACGATCGGTCTTTGGCTGAGGGTAGTTTCTCCTCCACCAACTTGGGATCCGGTACCCTTAATCTGCCTGACCCTGCACCCTGGATTCTCGTGGGTTCTTAGGGTCCCTTCCACCTTCTTGTTCCTGAGCCCTTCTGTTTCTCTGTCTCTCCTTCTTTGCAGTTCCTTTCTGTTTCTGTTCCTTTCTCTTGGAGCTGAGATGAGCCAGAATCTCAGCTCCCCTTCACCTCCTCCTCAGCCTCTTCTCCAGGCCCACTTCTCCTTCTCCTCTCAGGCCCCGGCCTCTTCCCTAGGCCTGCCTCTGGAGCAGCACTCAGCCTGAGCTGCTGCTCCCTGTCTTCTCCTCTCCACAGAACTGAACTTCTCTTAGAGCTAAGATGGTGCCCACCTTTTATACCTCCCTCTAGCCATGAGCCCAGGTGACCAGCAACCAATGGGCTCCTTCCTACGATCAGAAACCGCCCCCTATCTGCCCCTACAGCACTGGGTGTTCCACCCCTCCCTCCCCACTCCAGCAGGGACATGGTCGGTCGTGCCTGCACTTATGTCTAGTGGGAGCACCGTTGAGCTGTCCCTCGGAAATGGGGTGTGTGTGCTGTATGCAGCTAACTGAGTCCTGGTCCACACTCCATCCTTACCTGGGAGTGGAATATCACACCTCTGGACTGAGGTGCAATACCCCTGTAGCGGCCGAACCCTCGGGGCGCTACATTCCCCCCTGGTAAAGCACAGCACGTCCTCGGGCTGGAAAAGAGCAAAAACAGATAATTACAGGACATGCAAAACTTTTTAAAACTTTTCACATTTAGAAACAGACATTACGGTTCAACTCCCTTTATGGGACACACTTTTCTTTTCACTAGACATTATAGAAAACCTTTTCAATACTTCCGGAACTCTTTTGTATAAAACATTATAGAAAACTTTCACATTACTATTTAGCAGCATATAAAATCTAAAACATTTTTAATTAAAGCACATTCTTGTATTCTTGGTTCATGGTCGCGGTGCAGCTTGCGACCAGGTGTGCATTCTTCTTAAAGTTGCAACAGTCCAGAAAATTTGCCTTGAGGTAGACGTTGCAGTCTCTTTATAAAACCAGTAGGGGGCGCTTTAAGAAGCGCAACTATATACAAGGGATTGGCCGTTCCCAGTCCTCGGCCAGTTTTGGGAAGGGAAATGGCTGCTCACAGTCCTCAGCCTGTTAGGGGATGTAGGGGATAATTTTCACACAGTCCTATATCAGTCCCAACGGGGACCACACTTCAATCTAGTAACAGTTCTCATACCCTGATGGGTAACTATATACAGGTACTTTGCTACTTACTAGTAGCGGTGTCCTCCATATGCTCCTTCTTCCTCTTGGTGATCTCCAGACCCGTCCGGGTCCTCTTGGCTCTCCTCATAGCCATAGTGCTGCAGTTCCTCCTCTGTAAGCCGATGGACATGGAGGGCGTACGGTCCTTTTGCGCCCTCGTGTTGGGTGAAGGTGACCACGTCACCAGGGTATAGGTCAGTCCCAAGGGGTGGTGGCTTCAGGACCGGGGGCGCACGTGGTTGGGAGGCGCCTGGGGAGTTCAGGCCTTGCGACCGGGCCGGTGACGCGTCTCTCTTTATGGCGCCCGGGGTCAAGGGGCGTGGCGCCGGGTGGGGCGTGGCCATGGCGCTCGCCGCTTGAGGCCTAGCTGGGAGCAGTGACGGCGCGGCAACAGGTGCGGTGAGTGGGGCTTCGGGTTCTGCGGCGGGAGGCTGGGGCAGGCTTGCGGCTGCTGGGCCTGGGGTAGTAACGTCCCCTGTACTTGCTTCGGTCTTCGTGGCTCCCTCCGTGACGCTGTCTTCGGCCTTCACTCCTCCTGCACCGTCCTCAGAGGCAGGCGCGCTGTCGGGTGCTGGCAGTGTCTCTAGCGGCTGGGACACGGCCGGCTGGGCCACCTCCTCCTTCCTCCCGGCGATGACGTCCCGCTGTGCCCGGACCATTCTCCGGTCCAGCTCCTCCAGCGCAGTCCGCATGAACTCTGGGTCTTCTTTGGGGAGTTGCGCTAGCAGCTCCGTGAAGCTGCATGGGGATTCGGCCTGCAGCAGGCCACGCGCCA
Source organism: Phyllobates terribilis (assembly GCF_046119375.1). Classification (NCBI taxonomy): domain Eukaryota; kingdom Metazoa; phylum Chordata; class Amphibia; order Anura; family Dendrobatidae; genus Phyllobates; species Phyllobates terribilis. The sequence continues at coordinate 226,378,663 of NW_027362767.1, forward strand.
GGGCGCTGGAGCTGGTTCCTGTCTCTATCTCTGGGTGCGGCCTGGTGAGACTGGTCCAGACCGCGCCCTGCCCCACAGTTTTCTTCTCTTCCCACCCCCATTGGGGGTGGTCCCGGGGCAACTTGGTGACAATCCCTTTCAGGGGAAGCCCCCCCATGTTGATGGACATCTCCACTTCTGCATTCATGACTGGTGGGGGCGGGCTCCTTCTTTGGCGCCATTCTGGGACCTGGCCCACGATGGGAGGTGGCTTCCTGCTGTCTTTTGGTGCGCACATAATGGCGTCCGCTCTGCCAGGGCGGGAAAGACGGATGAAGATGGCGGGAAACGGTCCAAGATGGCGTCTGATGGCGGGAACCGGCTCCGGATGGCGGGAAACGACTCCGGACGGCGGGAAACTTCTTTTTAAGGTACATGTGCAATTTTCTTCAGGCACGCAATACCCGCTTGTGGCGGGTTGGTCACGATCCTGCCGACTACGCCAAAGCTGACTCGCCCCCTGGGCCGTGGGGCACGCGGGTCCGGGCGATAGGGAAACGATGGGGGTAGTAGTGGCGGCCCGGTCCCGCGGCTCAGGGTGGTCAGACCAATGGTAGTCTGCTAAGTGCTTCAGATAATGTCCGACTACGCCACCCGTGGATTGCGGTTATTAGGAACCGCCGCTGCGAGGCAGTCCGCTGGGGCTGATGACGTGTGCAGCTGAGATGGTGTGACTCCCCACGGGAAGAGTGTGGCCCCAGGGCAGTGTAGCGGATGGTGGGAGTGATGGTAGTGCGAGTCCCGGTGCTAATAGTGCTGGAGGCGCGAATGAGCACACAGACGACAAGTTACAGTCCAGGGTCTTTACTCACAGTTCGTTTGTTCCAGGTCACTTCGGCCAGCAGTGACCGCCCGAGCCGTGCTGCGTCCACCAGGTGAGGGGCTCGGTCAACTCCCAGGCAGTTCAGGAGCATGGCACAGGACCCCCTTTTATCCTTTCTCTGGCCTGCCTCACCAGTGACCCACTTTTGTCCAGCTGCCGCGGACCTGTGCGGTTAAACGTGGGCCCCGTTCCCCGCTGTCCTATATGGTGCCTTCCTAGCAGGTTTGATGAGGTGTCGCACCAATAGATGATCACGACGACCGGTCTTTGGCTGAGGGTAGTTTCTCCTCCACCAACTTGGGATCCGGTACCCTTAATCTGCCTGACCCTGCACCCTGGATTCTCGTGGGTTCTTAGGGTTCCTTCCACCTTCTTGTTCCTGAGCCCTTCTGTTTCTCTGTCTCTCCTTCTTTGCAGTTCCTTTCTGTTTCTGTTCCTTTCTCTTGGAGCTGAGATGAGCCAGAATCTCAGCTCCCCTTCACCTCCTCCTCAGCCTCTTCTCCAGGCCCACTTCTCCTTCTCCTCTCAGGCCCCGGCCTCTTCCCTAGGCCTGCCTCTGGAGCAGCACTCAGCCTGAGCTGCTGCTCCCTGTCTTCTCCTCTCCACAGAACTGAACTTCTCTTAGAGCTAAGATGGTGCCCACCTTTTATACCTCCCTCTAGCCATGAGCCCAGGTGACCAGCAACCAATGGGCTCCTTCCTACGCTCAGAAACCGCCCCCTATCTGCCCCTACAGCACTGGGTGTTCCACCCCTCCCTCCCCACTCCAGCAGGGACATGGTCGGTCGTGCCTGCACTTATGTCTAGTGGGAGCACCGTTGAGCTGTCCCTCGGAAATGGGGTGTGTGTGCTGTATGCAGCTAACTGAGTCCTGGTCCACACTCCATCCTTACCTGGGAGTGGAATATCACACCTCTGGACTGAGGTGCAATACCCCTGTAGCGGCCGAACCCTCGGGGCGCTACAAACGCACCCAGGGCAATGCACAGAGTCACTCAGAAGAGGGGCAAGGGAGTAAGGCCCTATGTGGCGCCTCTGTCAGTATTAGAGCTGACTCCGCCGTGGGATCCTTTTTTGGGGGGATTTTATGTTAAGTAATTTCCCTATCCAAATTTGTTTTCAGAGCACTTGTCCTGCTCTTACCCCCATTTTGCTCACTTTTGCAGCCCCCTGGCCCTTACTATGACCATTCTCATATAGACAACGTAGTGTCTTATAGACGCCTCTCCATTATTAACCTGTGGACTTGATGTCAGCTGACATTACAAAGTTATCAACCACACAAATATTACCCCACTTGCCACCATAGCCGGGCAAGGCACCAGAATTAGTGCATCTAATAGATGCGCTTTTTTGGGGGCGGCTGCGGGCTGCTATTTTTAGTCTAGGAAGGGCCAATATCCATGGCCCCTTATCAGTCAGAGAATATCAGCCCCCAGCTGTCTGCTTTAGCTTGATTGGTTGTCAAAAATGGGGGACCCCACGCCGTTTTATTCAACTTTTTATTTAATTTATTTAAAAGAATGGCTTGGTACCTCTCTATTTTTGAAAACCAGCCAATAAAAAGCTGACAGCTGGGGGCTCTCACACAATTTCTGCTGAACATGGCAATACCCCATATGTGGCTGTACAGTACTGCTTAACCACATGGCGAGGCTCAGGAGGGAAGGAGTACTATTTGACTCTTGGAGAACAAATTATCATAGAATAGTTTGCGGGCTCCATAAACAGAGATGCTAGGTGCCAGAAGAGATTAAGTATGCCACTAGGCTTATCTAGGAACTATACAGGTTCCATGAATTCTTGGAATCAAAGAGGGAACGTTATTCAGGGCAACCATTGATTGTAGCTTCCAGAGTCATGAGATGCATTAGTTTTCAGGCACACACCATGCTGATAGGGTCCCAGATAACAGTTCAACACGGTTGTTTAATGAAGGTGCACGTCCAGCACATAAAACGAGTCTGTTTAGTAACAGGCTTTCAATAAAATTAAGATAGTCTCTTCACAGAGGCACAGTATTTACACAGCATCCTTTATCCTGCAGTGAGATGGAGGGGGGGGATTTGGTGAGGGAAATGATTCCTGTGTGACGATCCTCCCACTCTTATCTTCCTGTCAAACGATCTTATTCCCAGGTGTCAGTACAGGGTCTATTACCATAGCCCAACTTCACTCTCTACTTGAATCTTGTTAATTTCACTTGCCTGCATTTCTGTGACACTCCGATAACACATGGCTGATCCTTCCTCCTTCCGGCTGCTCCTAGACAATAAAAAACTTCCCCACAATTGCCCTGGGGCTCTGCTAACCACTTCCTGTCTTCTGTGGCTGTGTTAACCCCTCTAGTTGCTGGATGCTTTTGAAACAACAGCACCACTTCTGCCCAGGGCGACCATCATGTCATTACTGCCCTTACTGGCATATGGGGCCCAGGGAGCAAAGGGACCCTCTGCTCACCGGACCCCAGGGAACTGAACTTGCATCCTCGCTGGGACGCAGGTTCACTTTAAAGCTATTGTCGTGCGGGATTCTTCCCGCATGGCAATTTTTAACGGCCACCAGACAATCACAGCCTGGCAGCTGACGTCACGCACACGTCTCTGGTGTCAGTGTGACTGGCTGGTGTCCGTGCTTCAAATCAAGGAAGGAGTGTCACCGCTGGAGCGGCAGCAAGGTAAGGAGGAATTTTTTTTTTTTGGAGACATGGAGGGGCAGAGCTGAGACACGGAGGGGCAGAGCTGAGACACGGAGGGGCAGAGCTGAGACACGGAGGGGCAGAGCTGAGACACGGAGGGGCAGAGCTGAGACACGGAGGGGCAGAGCTGAGACACGGAGGGGCAGAGCTGAGACACGGAGGGGCAGAGCTGAGACACGGAGGGGCAGAGCTGAGACACGGAGGGGCAGAGCTGAGACACGGAGGGGCAGAGCTGAGACACGGAGGGGCAGAGCTGAGACACGGAGGGAGCAGAGCTGAGACACGGGGGTGCAGAGCTGAGACACGGGAGGCCGAGCTGAGACATGGGGGAACAGAGCTGAGACATGGAGGGGCAGAGCTGAGACATGGGGTGCAGAGCTGAGACACGGAGGGGCAGAGCTGAGACACGGAGGGGGAGAGCTGAGACATGACATGAGGGCAGGATGCAGTCACATGGGGCCCAGAATTGAGTACATATGGAAGCAGGATGTGGGACATTATTACTGTAGGGGCTAATAATGGATTTTATTACTGCTGTGATATATTTTATTTTTGAGGATACTGTTTTCAGTAAGAGGGGGTCCTGTTACTGTAAAGGGCGACACTATGTCACTTTTTTTCTTCATAGTAGTGTAGTGTAGAAGTTGGGGAAAAAGTGGGGAATGTGCTCCTGAAACTACTCTAGATAACCATGCTATTTTCTGCAGAGACGAGTCCTGTCTGGAAGAATTGGTGGCGGTCTGTGTTGTATGAACAAGAAAAGCTAAGATCAAGGACTTCATCTAGACATGTCACCGATGAGTCAGTGTGTTACCTGTACACTGACACTATACACTACAATACTATACACAGGGCGCCTGTGTATAATGTCACTGGTGATCACTGTATTACCTGTACACTTACACTATACACTGTATACTATGTGCAGAGCTCATGTGTATAATGGCATTTATGGTAATATTAGCATTGTTTTTTTTTTTTTATTAATGATCAGTATTGTAGTAGTCAGTCACTATGTCATGGTAATATGTGGTCTGGCCATGGTGTGGCGGTATCTGTTCCTTGTATGTGGTATTGTTTGGTCACTATGTGGTATGGTCATGATGCGACTGTATTTGTCCCTTGTATATGGTACTATTCGGTCACTATGTGGTTGTAATATGTGGTCTAGTCATGGTGTGGCGGTATCTGTTCCTTGTATGTGACATTATTCAGTCACTATGTGGTGGTAATATGTGGTCTGGTAATGGTGTCGCAGTATTTGTCCCTTGTATGTGGTATTATTGGTCATTTTTAAAAAATGTATGTGACACATTCCCTTAAAGGAAAATATACTTAAATGGGTATTATAAGAAATGTTTAATAGGTTAGAGTAGAGTAGGGCCCTGCCAGAAGAGTCTACCTTGTCCTGGTAGCGGCTTAAGAAATCTTTTGATCAAAACAAAAGCTGCTGGCTATGTGTGTGATCTGGTGCGCCCTCCCTGGGTGGAGGGACTGTGAAAGGTTTGAGGAATGGAGGTGGAGCTGGGGTGGAGCCTGGGGAGGAGTCTCAGGGGGGCCCGAAAATGTTGCCAGTATGGGGCCCTGAAATTCCTAGTGGCAGCCCTACTTCTGCCTGTCACACACTGATGGTAAAAACAAACACACTACCTCTATCTGAGCCATTTTTGGATATCTGGATGCTGAAGCAGATCAATGCAATCCTGGTGTAAGGAAACTTTTACACATAGCAGCAGCAGGATCCAAAACAATTCTTCACACATGGCTTAGTCCGCAGCCCCCTCCAGACAAATTGTTTTTAGAAAAACTTGCCTTTATAATGAAGATGGACTGGGTAGACGAGTCTCTTCAAGGGGAGCAAAGAGTTCAAAATTTGACATTTGGGAGACATTTTTAGAACTTTTAACTTACCACCTTCGTAAATCCTTGCAAGATAGTTTTTGACCAACCAAATGGTTTCAACAAAGGCTGCTGATGGGAGATCCTCTGAATGTGAAACCTTCGTTTTCCACTACAGATTATGTATGTGACACGGGGACACAAAGCCGTGCACCACATAATGAGATCTTCTATTACTATATTCTCTACTACTTCTCTACTACTATTTCTTTTACAATCATTAAAATTCTCCTTGATGGAAGAGAGGAGATAACATGGGTAATTGTTGTTATTGGTGCTCATTTGACGTCACTGTTAAAGTGTACTTTGTTGTCCATTAACCTATTGGGCAGTAATTTATATTACTTCATTAACTTACAGTGGTGTGAAAAAGTATTTGCCCCCTTCCTGATTTCTTATTGTTTTGCATGTTTGTCACATGTAAATGTTTCAGATCACAAAACAAATTTAAATGTTAGACAAAGATGACACAAGTAAACACAAAATGCAGTTTTTAAATGAAGGTCTATATTATTAAGGGAACAAGAAATCCAAACCTACAGGGCCCTGTGTGAAAAAGTGATTGACCCCAAACCTAATAACTGGTTGGGCCACCCTTAGCAACAACAACTGCAATCAAGCATTTGTGATGACTGGCAATGAGTCTTTTACAACGCTCTGGAGGAATTTTGGCCACTCATCTTTGCAAAATTGTTGTAATTCAGCCACATTGGAGGGTTTCCGAGCATGAACCACATTTTTAAGGTCATGCCACAACATCCCAATCGGATTAAGGTAAGGAATTCGACTAGGCCACTCCAAAGTCTTAATTTTGTTTTTCTTAATCCATTCAGAGGTGGACTTGCTGGTGTGTTTTGGATCATTGTCCTGCTGCATAGCCAAAGTGCGCTTCAGCTTAAGGTCAAGAACAGATGGCTGTACATTCTCCTTCAAGATTTTTTGGTAGACACTAAAAGAAGAATTCATTGTTCCATTACACAGCAAGTCTTCCAAGTTTTGAAGCAGCAAAACAGCCCCAGACCATCACACTACCACCACCACCATATTTTACTGTTGGTATGATGTTCTTTTTCTGAAATGCAGTGTTACTTCTATTCCAGATGTAATGGGGAATACACCTTCCAAAAAATTAAACTTTTGTCTCGTCAGTCCACAGAATATTCTCCCAAAAGTCTTGGCGATCATCAAGATATTTTCTGGCAAAACTGAGAGAAGACTTAATGTTCTTTTTGCTCAGCAGTGGTTTTTGTCTTGAATCTCTTCCATGCATACCATTTTTTCCTGTCTTTTTTATGGTGGAGTCATGAACATTGACCTTAACTGAGGCCTGCAGTTCTTTGGATGTTGTTGTGGGGTGTGTTGTTGTGTCCTCTTGGATGAGTCGTTACTGTGCTGTTGGGGTCATTTTGGTCAGCCAGCCACTCCGGGAATATTCACCACTGTTCCATGTTTTCGCCATTTGTGGATAATGGCTCTCACTGTGGTTCGCTGGAGTCCCAAAGCTTTAGATATAGTTTTATAACCTTTTCCAGACTGATAGCTCTCAATTACTTTGTTTTTCATTTGTTCCTGAATTTCTTTGGATCGCAGCATGATGTCTAGCTTTTGAGGATCTTTTGTTCTACTTCACTTTGTCAGGCAGGTCCTATTTAAGGGATTTCTTGATTGAGAAAAGAAGTGGCAGTAATCAGGCCTGTGTGTGGCTAGGGAAATTGAACTCCGCTTCCCAAAGATGTGATAAACCACAGTTAAAGGGAATCTGTCACCCCCTGGGACTTATCTGACCTCTAGTATGAGAATACATGTGATAGAAATGTAAATCTATACCTACCTGTATGACTCATATTAGAGGTATTGTTGCTGTGAAATGTCTTTTTATTCCTACAAGTTTCTGATGTGTTCCAGTCCCGGGGACTGGAAGAAATCTCCTCCTCCTGTGTGAATTACAATGCTTCCCCCCTCCCCTGCATGTCACAGTGCCTGGACTTGGCTGCTGCAACTGCACATCACAGGGCACTGTGGCATACAGGGGAGGGGAGAAACATGGTAATTCACACAGGAAGTGGGGATTTCTTCCAGGCACCGGCTCCACAACATCAGAAACTTGACTGAATAAAAAGACATTTCACAGCAACCAAACCTCTAATATGAGTCATACAGGTAGGTATAGATTCACATTTCTATCACATGTATTCCTATATTAGAGGTCAGATAAGTGCCAGGGGGTGACAGATTCCCTTTGATATATGTTTTAGGAGGGGGAGCAATCACTTTTTCACACAGGGCCCTATAGGTTTGGATTTTTTTCCCTTAATAATAAAGACTCTCATTTAAAAACTGAATTTTGTATTTACTTGTGTCATCTTTATCTAATATTCAAATTTGTTTTGTGATCTGAAACATTTAAGTATGACAAACATGCAAAAGAATAAGAAATCAGGAAGGGGGCAAACACTTTTCACTCCACTGTAAGTCAATGATGTAATATAAATTACTGTGGAATAGGTTAATGGGACAACAAAGTACACTTTAACAGTGGCGTCAAATGAGCGCCAATACCAACAATTACCCATGTTTCCTCCTCTCTCCCATCAAGTAGAATTATAATGCTTGTAAAGGAAATAGTAGTAGAGCATATAGTAGTAGAGAATATGGTAATAGAAGATCTCATTATGTGGTGTGCGGCTTTGCATCCCCGTGCCACAGACATAATCTGTAGTGGAAAACGAAGGTTTCACATTCAGAGGATCTCCCATCAGCAGCCTTTGTTGAAGCCAAGTGGTTGGTCAAAAACTATCTTGCAAGGATTTATGAAGGTGGTAAGTTAAAAGTTCTAAAAATGTCTCCCAAATGTCAAATTTTGAACTCTTTGCTCCTCTTGAAGAGACTCGTCCACCCAGTCCATCTTCATTATAAAGGCAAGTTTTTCTAAAAACAATTTGTCTGGAGGGGGCTGCGGACTAAGCCATGTGTGAAGAATTGTTTTGGATCCTGCTGCTGCTATGTGTAAAAGTTTCCTTACACCACGATTGTATTGATCTGTTTCAGCATCCAGATATCCAAAAATGGCTCAGATAGAGGCAGTGTGTTTGTTTTTACCATCAGTGTCATCATTGTTTTTCACGGATAGATAAAAAAATTACAAAGCTTATCTTATCCTTGGTAACGTTAAACCCATTTTCCTTTTACGGCAAGACCTACCATCAGCTCAGGGGGACCGCGATGGGGAGCCCCTCTGCCCCATCATATGCAAATCTCTTCAAGGCTGGTGGGAGGAGACTGTAGTGTTGCGGGAGGAAGCATGGTGGTTTCCATTTATTTTGCTGTGGTCTCGGTTTATCGATGACGTTTTCCTTCTGTGGTCAGGGTCGGTGGATGATTTCCAGAAATTTATACAGTGCCTCAATATAAATGAAATTAATATGAGGTTTACATTTGAAATAAGGGGGGATGATTTGACTTTTTTGGATTTAACGATCGGTACAGATCAGGAAGGGTTCATTACTACACGAACCTACCGAAAACCGACCGCAGCAAACAGTCTCCTCAGATGGGGGAGCCACCACCCAGGTCTACTCAAAAAGGGCATTCCCAAGGGATAGTTTTTACGTATTAGGAGAAACTGTTCCAACCAGGAGGTATTTTTATCCCAGTCTCGCGAGCTGAGGGACCACTTTAAAAGTAGGGGGTATCCTGATAAGGTTATCAAAACAGCTTACATTCATGGCAGTGGTCAGAATAGACAAAGATTGCTATATCCGATAACTAATGAGGATGATGGTAATGGTCCACCCAGAATTATTGACAGCAGGGCAAACAAGGTGTCTACAATTGTCCATAAATACTGGGGTATACTTAAGATGGACCCAGATCTCAAGGGGTTTGTTTCTGACTATCCTAGCATTACCTATAGGAAAGGACGATCCATTGGGGACCGTTTGGTCCACAGTCTCTATAAACGGCCTATTAAACAGGGGTCCTGGCTTGAACGTACCTATTGAGGCTTTATCTATCTGTATCCTGGACTTCAATATTTATGTATCATATGTTTGATCCATAACTGTGGAGTGTGATCCCTGATATACATTCACACTACTGGCCTTAGTGAGTTGCCACCATTAAGGAACACATATCTTGGTTTTGAGCAGTATGTGCCTCAGACCTCTGGTGGATGAAGGTACAGTACAGACCAAAAGTTTGGACACACCTTCTCATTTAAAGATTTTTCTGTATTTTTATAACTATGAAAATTGTACATTCACACTGAAGGCATCAAAACAATGAATTAACACATGTGGAATTATATACTTAACAAAAAAGTGTGAAACAACTGAAAATATGTCTTATATTCTAGGTTCTTCAAAGTAGTCACCTTTTGCTTTGATGACTGCTTTGCACACTCTTGGCATTCTCTTGATGAGCTTCAAGAGGTAGTCACCGGAAATGGTCTTCCAACAATCTTGAAGGAGTTCCCAGAGATGCTTAGCACTTGTGGGCCCTTTTGCCTTCACTCTGCGGTCCAGCTCACCCCAAACCATCTCGATTGGGTTCAGGTCTGGTGACTGTGGAGGCCAGGTCATCTGGCGTAGCACCCCATCACTCTCCATCTTGGTCAAATAGCCCTTACACAGCCTGGAGGTGTGTTTGAGGTCATTGTCCTGTTGAAAAATAAATGATGATCCAACTAAACGCAAACGGGATGGAATAGCATGCCGCTGCAAGATGCTGTGGTAGCCATGCTGGTTCAGTATGCCTTCAATTTTGAATAAATCCCCAACAGTGTCACCAGCAAAGCACCCTCCCACCATCACACCTCCTCCTCCATGCTTCACGGTGGGAACCAGGCATGTAGAGTCCATCAATTCACCTTTTCTGCGTCGCACAAAGACACGGTGGATGGAACCAAAGATCTCAAATTTGGACTCATCAGGCAAAAGCACAGATTTCCACTGGTCTAATGTCCATTCCTTGTGTTCTTTAGCCCAAACAAGTCTCTTCTGCTTGTTGCCTGTCCTTAGCAGTGGTTTCCTAGAAGCTATTTTACCATGAAGGCCTGCTGCACAAAGTCTCCTCTTAACAGTTATTGTAGAGATGTGTCTGCTGCTAGAACTCTGTGAGGAATTGATCTGGTCTCTAATCTGAGCTGCTGTTAACCTGCGATTTCTGAGGCTGGTAACTCAGATAAACTTATCCTCAGAAGCAGAGGTGACTCTTGGTCTTCCTTTCCTGGGGTGGTCCTCATGTGAGCCAGTTTCTTTGTAGCGCTTGATGGTTTTTGCAACTGCACTTGGGGACACTTTCAAAGTTTTCCCAATTTTTCGGACTGACTAACCTTCATTTCTTAAAGTAATGATGGCCACTCATTTTTCTTTACTTAGCTGCTTTTTTCTTGCCATAATACAAATTCTAACAGTCTATTCAGTAGGACTATCAGCTGTGTATCCACCAGACTTCTGCACAACACAACTGATGGTCCCAACCCCATTTATAAGGCAAGAAATCCCACTTATTAACCCTGACAGGGCACACCTGTGAAGTGAAAACCATTTCCGGTGACTACCTCTTGAAGCTCATCAAGAGAATGCCAAGAGTGTGCAAAGCAGTCATCAAAGCAAAAGGTGGCTACTTTGAATAACCTAGAATATAAGACATATTTTCAGTTATTTCACACTTTTTTTTTAAGTATATAATTCCACACGTGTTAATTCATAGTTTTGATGCCTTCAGTGTGAATTTACAATTTTCAAAGTCATGAAAATACAGAAAAATCTTTAAATGAGAAGGTGTGTCCAAACTTTTGGTCTGTACTGTATGTTAGACATGCGTTGCTGCACAGGGAGGGGACAATTTCTTCTGATGGTATCAATGGAGGTTTTTCGTCCAGATTAAGGAAGGAGGGGTTGATGAATTAAATCAGATTGGGTATATTAAGAGGGCTCGTGGCAGCATAAGATAGACTGCAAACCATCAGCAGGATACCTAATTACATTATCATCCCATTTTTTCTCCTGATGAAACTTGATTTACACGGGGAAACGCGTTGAGGAATGTGGAACCCCTATACTATACTGGGAAGGCAGTGTCCCTGCATATTAAGATGAGTAATTATTTATGCACTTTAACTCTATATGCACTTTATCTGAAATATCTACAACTGTAGTGGGAGGTATTGCGTCATCTGTGTATACTTCATACTATATGAACCCTTTTTTGCAAGGGAACCTGCTGTTATATCCCAGCCTGGGGAAGTTATTTATCTATATATTAGTTTGTAATTTTGGAGTACTACTATCACCTGGTGATTATACTGCTAACTGCAGCTAGTTATTAAGCATATTCACATTAACAGGTGATATGCTGAGATGAATTAGAGGATTCAGGAATCATCTTATATTGTACTGATGTCGCCTCCACCGGGGATCTTTTTTGAATCAAAATAAATGAGTAATATCTTCTAGCGGTACTCTTAGTGGCTAATCTTGCTATTATGATCTATGACTGTTATATAAGAATAGGCTTTTGTGAGAGACTCTGAATGGTTGGGTCTCTCTGGACTACATGTCGTCTTGTTAGACCTTATAGCCTATAGCTTGATGTCTTTCTATATATCCATCTGAGCTAACAGCATTTGATCATCTTTTCACAAATTTTATCTCTATTTCTATGTTATACAGTATTTGTTTGTGTGCCTTAAGGCAATATTTTAATGATATCTAGTAAAGGTTATTTTTTATGGGTTTTTTGATGTGAGATATAATTATATACCCATGAGGTTATCCTATTTCTGTACTCTAACGTTAAACCCGGACAGCACAAAAAGTGATTCATGTGTTGTACGTGTTTTTCAGGGACACATAGACTTTTATTAGCACTTTTTATCCATGATACTGGGAAAAAAAAGGACTCGTCTCTGTGATTTTTACACAAACACTCGGTCCGTTAAACACTGACATGAATAGCACAATAGATTATGAGTAAGTGTTTTTTTTCAGTGAAAAGTTACAATGAGTATAAATGTGATTGGCTAATTCAGAACACACCCACATCTCCAATTATAAAAGGGTGTACACACTTATGCACCAACATTATTTTTGTTTTGTTATTTTTATATTCCCCCTCAAAATTATTTCAGTTTATTTCTCAATGAATTTTTACAGATTATGGGTCATATTAAAAAAAAAATTAATTTACGTTTCTCTTCGGAGAAAACCTCAGGGAATACATATCTGGGATCCTGGAAACAGTCAAAGGGCTTTGATAACATTTCTAAGGAACTATGGCTGAGCATTTAATTATTAAATAGTTCCCACATAATCAAACCATTATTTTTCCAATAATTTCTTTACGCAATTGGAAAACTGATAAATGGCCAAAATGTTTAGTACAGAAGTGGACTGAATGTTGGAACCTTTAAATGTGGTGTTGTCTGTACACTTAAAGGGGTTGTCCGGTCTAGAATGACAAGTCTACCATCACTCTATGTGACTGCAGACTTGTGAATCCTCCCAGGGCATCCACTGTGCTCTGCAAGCATTCGACAGTATCTGTTCCGGGAACCGCAGTCAAGTATGTGATATGCATATTCCCGGGCAGAACCCATCTAGTGGGTACGGCCTCGCTTAATGCACTAGACAGGTTCTGGCCGGGAGTATGATTATCGCATACTTGACCGCCGTTCCCGTAGCAGACACCGGGAAATCTTCCCAGCTATGCGTTGGGAGGATTCTCAAGGTTGCAGTCACACAGAGTGACTGCAGACGTTTCATTCTAGACTGGACAACCCTTTTAAGGATCTTATTTAACTCTGTATTTGTTAGCTTATTTAAATATATTTAAATTTCTTTTTGTGGATCATCACTATGTAGAAACTATTGTTTTCTAACCAATACCCAATATTTCTTATGTGGACTGCTTGAGGTCTCAAACTTTTAATTGCAGTGTTCAATAAAACGTTATTGCCTTTTTTTCGGTCTTCCCTCAATGGTAAGATGAAAGATGGGATTGGATTAAGAATTGTACTCATGCAATATTTTAAACACATGATATATAACATACTTGAGTACCACTGATCTGCCTCTGTCCATGATCTCTATTTCATCGGTATCTACATCCTCAGGATGCGTATCAAAGAAAATATTAAAATCTATGCAGCCACTGTAGTGAATGTGCATTCACCCCACTCCCTCCTCCCCTCTCTCTTTTCCAGTAAGGATAAGAGCTGGCAATCTAGCTGACAGTTTGAGTCTCCTAGAAGTTAGACTGGTACAATGGACATAAAGGAGTAGGAAGTTAAGCTGGATAGTGAACCATCACCTAATTAGAATACATGCAGTTCCTTTTAGGACAAATGACCCCTGCAGTGTAAAAGAGGATGTCTCTTGTGTGAAAAATTTGAGTTTTAGAATAAGCAGGTAATATAGAGAGGAGAAGTCTTTTCAGTGGCTTGGACAACGATAGGGTACATGTGTTTACATATAACTAACAAAGTGGAAGCTTCTTTGTCCCCAGAAAATGCATTTTGAATTCAAGTGACACTGTGGTTGCCTGCAAGAAAAATGGTATACATTGAGCCCAGATGTATGTCTCCAAAAGAAAATTATGAATATCGAAGCTTGTGTAGATTTGATAGTGATGGGACATATAATTCAGTTTCAGGATGAATCGGGGAAGAAGATGCATGTTTTATCCTAACTGTAACCCCTGCCTATAAGCCAGGGGAATATAATAGTGGAACAGTGAGTCGTCTGCTTCTTCTTTCACCATTCATCCTGTGCATCTGAGGCTTAGCACTGCAGGCATGATGATGTCAATAGTTGATCATGCCTGCTGTGCGGAGCCTCAGTCCATAAAGTGTAGAGGGAAAATGGTGCTAGATAAGTAGTCTTCATTTATTTGTTTTGTCACCCTTTCACCCCTCTATCAAATGCTGCTAATCACAGCTTGGCAGCTGATCTGTGATTGGCAGCATGTGGAAGGGAGGGGTTAAATAACAGGCCCCCAGAACAGACTCTGAAAAAACGCCAGTTTTTCTTTACGATGTAGCTAGTGTTATCCATTTTCATTGTTTCTCTAACTGGTTCTTGGTTACTCTTCTCTTGTTGATATTTACTGTAAGCGTATAGTGTAAGAAGGAAAACTAGTTCTCTTCTTCAATTATTAGGCTAACCGGTATACTATCCCTTCATTGTTTCTGTTCCACACCAAGGGGGCAGATATACTGGATGGCCTGATAAATGAAAATTAGGAATAGGTCCAAAACACATAAAAGCCCCAAAGCTTTTCATTAACCTTTTTCTGATAACATTCCACTGCTGGTTTTGGGTTACAGATGCTGGCGAAGAATACTGACCCCTTATACTGCCACATACAATTTTTAGATATTATCTAGAGATTTAACCCTTTGGAGAGGAGAAGGGAAATGAGTGAGGAACACTAATTTCAATGAGCGACCAAGCAGACATGGGCAGATCCGAGTTGCTGATTCAAGCAATTGTTTTTTCTCACTTAAGTGCTGGCTTCACAGCCACACAGCTCAGTACTAATGGATATTTTCTTCAATGCTGCTTCTGTCTGTGTGCCACAGAGAAAGAAGAGCTTAGATGATGATTGATGTTCTTGGCTTCTCTGTTTTAGGCCAGAAAGTGGAGGAGGCTGGTCTACAGATGGGTGTCAGATCAAAAATACATTCCCTCACGCAACAAGTTGTTTTTGTAACCACACCACCAACTTTGCAGTCTTGCTACAAGTTTATGACGTTCAGGTAAAGCAAATCTCAATAAGTGACTTTTAGAAATTGTTGAAACCATCTGAGCTATCAGCGATTGCCATGTTTGAATTTTCTATTATGATATGTTCTGATGAGTAATGTGCTTCCCAACATTTACCAGCATTGTTGAATAGAGGTCATGGTCCACCACTTATCTCTACTCTTTTCTCAAGTTCACATAACCTAATAAATGTATACTTTTTATTCTAATAGGCAGAAGTTCTAACTTGCTAAAACGTATCATACGGATTGTACTGTGAATTAATGTAGTTTTTATAGCTATTTTTTTAATCTAATAACTTGGACATTCACGTAACACATTTTATTTATATGTACAGAGAAGTGAAGAAGAAGAGTGGATTCTGAGGACCTTGACTTTTATTGGATGCGGAGTATCACTAATCGCTCTTATAGTAACTTTCATTCTCTTCCTCGTTGTTGGGTAAGAACCCACTTGATGCTGTTACCACTTTAGCAACGTTATCGGCTTCATTCTTTGCAGTGCAAAGATATACGGGCATAATGTGAAAAATAAGTTTTGCAACAATATTTTTCAAACACAATGGACGTGTAAATTAATATCTCGGCTTACTAGCAAGAGTGATTACGTAAATTAGTTTATGATCCGTATATTTTACTGAACATTTTAAGACAAAGATTTGGAGTGCAAATTCAAAGAAAGCTATATACACGTAAGACGTAAGGACTATGTATTTAGAGAATGATTCAGATGTAGAGTGATGGAAAACTATTTATAAACGCATGTAGCTCTTTTAAAGACAAGTTCAGCAATACCTACCTTTACATGACCAGCTCGATCCTCTGTTACGGAGAAATCAGTGTTCGAATTGGTATGCAAATGAGGCTGAAGAGCTATGGTAGATCTGAAGCCTCTGTCACTCCAGCTCTATTCCCTTGCCTAACGCCTCCTCCTGCTTGTGACTCGCCCCCTGGGCCGTGGGGTACTCGGTGCAGGGCCAGTCGTTGCTAGGCGAGATGTCACAGTGGCGGTGACCCGGTCCGTGACCCAGGGCGGTCAGTAGAAAGGGGGATTTTATAGTTATGTACAAAGTTCGTGACGCCACCTGTGGTATGCGGCTAAAGGGAGCCGCCGCTGCGGAGCAGTCCTCTGGAGCTGATGTTAGTGCCGCAAAGCTGGTGTGGCTCTCCACAGGTAGAGCTTAGCTCCAGGGCAGTGTAGATGTTATAGGTTGTGCTGGGTGTTGTAGTGCAGGGATGATGGCGCCGATAATAATCACAGAGACAGTGGGGTGCAGTCTTCCGAGTTTACTCACAGTTGTTAAGTTCCTCAGGTTACAGGTTCCGGACTACAACCTCCCACGTCGTGCTGCGTTCACCAGGCAGGGGTTCAGCAATCCCTCAGGTAATTCAAGAGTGCCTGACAGGACCCCTTTCTATGTGCCTTCCTCAGTCGTCTTCCTGCGCTGGCTCTCGCCCTCCTGCCCTGCGCCTCACAATCAGTGTCCCAATCCGGTAGCCTTGGGTCTTGTCGGGCGACCTGCAGTCCCCAGAACCCTATGTGGCCACCTTTTCGGCGATATAATTGTGGTTGTGGCCACTGCACCTTGCAAGTACAGCAGCCTCCGGTTCCTAGCTGAGCCTTGGAGTTCTCCACTAGTTTAGGGGCCGGTCCCCTCTGCGGCTCGATCCCTCCACCGCCTGGCAGATTCGGGTGTACAGGTGGCCTCCAGCACTTCCCGTACCCCTGGGATCCCTTTTGTTCCTGGAGCCTTTCTCCTGCTCACTCTCCTCTTCCTTCAGTCTTGGTCCTCTCCTCAGGCCCGCTCTGGAGCAGAGCTCATGCAGAGCCTCTGCTCCCCTCACTTTCCTCCTCCAACACCACTCCTCACTCACTGAACTGATCTTTCAAGATGGTTCCCCCTTTTATATCACTCCCTCACAAGTTCTCCCCTGATCTAGGTCCTCCACCCACACCCACTACATGGTTTCCCCTCACTAGGTTCCCCTCCACTCCAGCCAGGGACCAGGGACTGTGCTCTCCCGTAGGAGAAATCTCGCCCTGCCCTACTGAAGTGGATGTGTTGGATGCAGGTGCTAGGGTCCCGGGCAGCACTCTATCCTTACCCGAGAGTGGGATACCACACCTCTGGGTGAGATGCAGTACCTCTGTGGCGACTGAACCCGCAGGGGCGCCACATACCCTGTTGGTAAAACACAGCACGTCCGCGGGCTGGAACAGAGTAAAAACAAGGTATTTCAGACTTTCAAAAATTTTAGAATGCATTCACATATAAGATTAATCAGCAAAACTTTTTCTTCCCTTTATGGGAGGCACTTTTTCTTGAACGTTACTGGTTACGCTTTTATCAAAACATTATAAGAATTTTTAAATAACATTTTTCTTCACATATAAAACATTTTCCAACAGGTTACAGTACGATCTACAACTGGTGTCCATTCTCTTTATCAAGGTGCTAGCTAGCAAACATGAGCATGAGGGACCCGTCCGAAAACCTTCAACATAGGCCCTGGGCGTGGCTGCAGGGCATGGATGATCCAGGTGTTGGACCACGTCTTCGGCCACGCCAACCGGGTTTTTGTTCTGAGGTCATTCGTTGTTACATAAAACCAATAAGGGGCACTTTAAGAAGTGCAATTATATACAGTGGAAAGTTTTTGGCTGCTCACAGTCCTCAGCCTACAAGTTCTGGTACCCTTACCGGGTAACTAAATGAACAAAACTTTCTGTACCTTTCCAGGTAACTATGTACAGTTCTGCAAAACAAACAGTTTAACAGTGAGGCTCCCTCGGGGGAGTAAACTCCTGATTTTTACAGGCTGACCCAGCCGGGTTTTCAGCCTGGGGCTGCGGGGTCAGGTCTCTTCTTCTTGCCACCCGGTACACCTGAAGGGCGTACCACCCGCGTTCACCCTTGTGGCGTGTAAAGGTAACGTAGTTGCCGGGTTATAGATCCCGGTCAGGATGCCCCTGTTGGAGGTGGGGTTCTTCATCCCGCCGGTTAACGAACACGTCTCTATCAGTATGGGGCTCCCTTACAGAGCCCCACCCAGCATCCAAGTCAAATTTGACCACTATCCCCTCCAGACGGGGACTGGGTGTGGTGGACTTTACCTGGCGGGCCCGGGCATTGGCCGCCATGTTTCGGGCCTCCATGTGCTCCCACCGCATCTGCCGGTTATATCGCTCCTTTTCCAACTGCAGGAGCTCTTCCCTCCAGAGGGCCTGGGTCTGCGCCTCCCTCGGGAACCCCATGAGGTCCCCTTCCCGGTCGTCCCACCGGAACTCCTCTCTTCCTGGGCAGGCGACCGGGGGGTGGAGGCATGGGCGTCATCAGAGGGAGTCCTCCCTAGTCGGCATTCCTGGCGGACCAGTCATATGTGGGGCCTCCGTATGCCCACTCAGGTTCGGGGGCTGGTGGCTCCGGTAGGGGGTCCAGGAGCAGGTCAGCTGAGCAGGCGCCCGGGTATGGGGATTCCGCCAGGGGGTCAAGGAGCGGATCGGCGGAGCAGGCCAGGTGGTATGGGGATTCCGCCAGGGGATCGCGGAGCTGGTCGGCGGAGCAGGCGCCCAGGTACAGAGATTCCGCCAGGGGCTCGAGCAGCTGGTCGGCGGAGCAGTCACCCGGTGTAGTAGACTCTGGGCTTGGGAGCAAGTCGGGAGCGTGTGCACCCGGGTATGGAGGCGCCGCCAGGGGGCCCAGGAGCAAGTCAGCGCGGTCTGCGCCCGGGACAGGGAAACTCTTCCTACCTGCTCCTGCGGCCGCTCCTGTGCTGCTCTCCTCCTCCTGGTCCTGGTTAGGCTCCGCCGGGGCTGGGGCGCTGCCGGTGGACTCCGGTGCTTGCTGCCATCTCGCTCTCATCTTTTCCAGCACCTCTCTCTTCCAGCTGGCGATGGCTGTTTGCTGGGCCTCTCCCACCCGCTGACTTAGCTCACACATTTCGGCGTGGAGGAACTCCGCGTCCTCCAGGGACAGCTTACTGATCACCTCTCCCAAGGTAAGTGGTGTCTCGTCTTGCTACAGGCCGCAAGCTGGAGTTCCAGGCTCGCCTCCTTCCATCTTGCCTGCCGGGTGTGGTCTGTCTGGTCTCTTTGAGACCACACCCTGTCTCCCAGTTTTCTTCTTTTTTCCTCTCCCCTTTCGGGGGCGGTCCCATGGCTGCTTGCTGTCGGCCACACCTGGGGGCAGCTCCCCCACCTTGATGGACACCTCCACGTTCATGGTCACTGCTGCTTAGGGCGTGCTCCATTTTTGGCGCCATTCTGGGACCCGGCCCATGATGGGAGGCGGTCTCTTGTTGTCTTTTGGTTCTCACATAATGGCGCCCGTTCTTCTGGGGCGGGTGCCACATTCAGTAGAAAACACAGTCTCTAGGTGCACAATACCCGGTGATAACGGGGGGTTCATATCCTGTTTGTGACGCCAAATATGACGTGCCCCCTGGGCCATGGGGTACTCGGTGCCGGGCCCGTCATTGCTAGGGGAGATGTCACAGTGGCGGTGACCCGGTCCGTGACCCAGGGCGGTCAGTAGAAAGGGGGATTTTATAATTTTTATGTACAAAGTTTGTGACGCCACCTGTGGTATGCGGCTAAAGGGAGCCGCCGCTGCGGAGCAGGTCCTCTGGAGCTGATGTTAGTGCATCAAAGCTTGTGTGGCTCTCCACAGGTAGAGCTTAGCTCCAGGGCAGTGTAGATGTTATAGGTTGCGCTGGGCGTTGTAGTGCAGGGGTGATGGCGCCAATAATAATCACAGAGACAGTAGGGTGCAGTCTTCCGAGTTTACTCACAGTTGTTAAGTTCCTCAGGTTACAGGTTCCGGACTACAACCTCCCACGTCATGCTGCATTCACTAGGCAGGGGTTCAGCAATCCCTCAGGTAATTCAAGAGTGCCTGACAGGACCCCTTTCTATGTGCCTTCCTCAGTCGTCTTCCTGCGCTGGCTCTCGCCCTCCTGCCCTGCGCCTCACAATCAGTGTCCCAATCCGGTAGCCTTAGGTCTTGTCGGGCGACCTGCAGTCCCCTGGACCCTATGTGGCCACCTTTTCGGCGATATAATTGTGGTTGTGGCCACTGCACCTTGCAAGTACAGCAGCCTCCGGTTCTTAGCTGAGCCTTGTAGTTCTCCACTTGTTTAGAGGCCGGTCCCCTCTGCGGCTCGATCCCTCCACCGCCTGGCAGATTCGGGCGTACAGGTGGCCTCCAGCACTTCCCGTACACCCTGGGATCCCTTCTGTTCCTGGAGCCTTAATCCTGCTCACTCTCCTCTTCCTTCAGTCCTGGTCCTCTCATCAGTCCCGCTCTGGAGCAGAGCTCTTGCAGAGCCTCTGCTCCCCTCACTTTCCTCCTCCAACACCACTCCTCACTCACTGAACTGATCTTTCAATATGGTTCCCCCTTTTATATCACTCCCTCACAAGTGCTCCCCTGATCTAGGTCCTCCACCCACACCCACTACATGGTTCCCCCTCACTAGGTTCTCCTCCACTCCAGCCAGGGACCAGGGACTGTGCTCTCCCGTAGGAGCAATCTCGCCCTGCCCTACTGAAGTGGATGTGTTGGAAGCAGGTGTTAGGGTCCCGGGCAGCACTCTATCCTTACCCGAGAGTGGGATACCACACCTCTGGGTGAGATGCAGTACCTCTGTGGCGACTGAACCCGCAGGGGCGCCACACTTGACTGACAGTTCCTTTGCCTGAGCTTCCAGACAGTCACTTATCACAGCAGTCTAATTCTGTATTTTGGACAGCCCCCACTATGACAAGAAAGCTGCTGCATTTCTACATTCCTCTGACAATAGACCAATAAACCTCAGCTGTGAATTGTGGTAGTTTGTTTTTTTCAACAAATGGTTTCTGTGTACAAAAATGCTATCATTTTTTTCTGAGCATACCGTAAACTAAACGGTTCTGTCCTCTTAAAATCTGTGAGCAGGTTTTGTTATGTAATCTGAGAGCAGCATGATGTAGAGGCTGAGACCTTGATTCCAGCGATGTATCACTTACTGGTCTTTGTTTTGTTACTTTAATAAGATTAGTGTTTTATCAGAAGGAGATTATCATTACTGGACTAGGTGCCTCGTGCCTCCTGGTCCAACCACACACCCCCATCACTGATCGGCAGCTTTCTACACAGAAAGCTGCTAATCAATGGTGTGGGCGGGGTTATACACAGCTCAGCATTCTGAGCTCTGCTAGATCTACAGCGGAGCAAACGGTGACTGTATCACAGCTGCTGCACCCAGTAAACTAAGTGATACATCGCTGGAATCAGGGTCTCTGCCCCTACATCATGTTGCTGTTGGATTACATAGCAAAAATCTGCTGAAATATTCTCTTTAACCAAAAGATGTAATAATAAGTTCTAAGAAATTTGATGCTTTTAAATTGATAGGATTGCATTTATGCTTTAAGAAGGATGATCATCAACTTTTATATATAGTCTTTGATGGCCTAAGCTGAATTGCAGCTAGTTTTTTTTTTAACTATAATTTATGCAGTTTTCATTTATTTGCATTTTACGTACTAAATAATCTTCAATTTCAGAGTTCCTAAATCGGAGAGAACAACTGTTCACAAGAATCTGATATTCGCTCTGGCTGCTGCAGAAACATTGCTCATGTTCAGCGAGATAGCGAAAAGTAATGAGGTCAGTATTGTAGCTGGTTTATGAAATAAAATCGCAGCCTAAGACAGTAGCTTTAGTTCTATACTAATATATATATTACTGTATGATGTTCTCCTACAGTCCTCCGACAGCAGTTGGAAAGTTAAAAAAGTAGGATTGATACTTTTATTGCCGCAGATAATTCATCCCTCCCGTTAAAAGACCGAAAAAATTGGCTAAACGCGGTGACGACTGGTAGATGTGAGACATTTTCTCTAGTTTTAATGAAAGATTTGTTTTTTTTTTATCATTGTTCTTCAGGAGCGTACTGCTCCCCTGCTTCCACCTTGCTTTCCAGGGGGTAGTGTGCTCCTGATGATTGACAGTTTGCACCAGCCGCTGACCTGAACTGTGCACAGTCCAATGCAACAAAGAGAAGCAGCACTGTCCATGTCCCAAGAGCAGTGGTCACTTTATTTGGTAGCTTGTTTGTGTTTCCGTGTTTGGTAGGGCATAAATTATGCATGAATATGGCAAGACCGGGCAGTAACGGGCTTCCCCTATCTAGAAAGGGGTCAGTGTCTATAGTGATCAAGACTTCATCAGGAACCTCTTTGGCAAAGCGTTTTTGTGGATCTTTCTACACTGGAGGAAGGCAGACCTGTCGAGAATAACTTTTTTTTTCTTGTATAGAAAAGAAACCTTCTGCAGAGGTCTGCTCATTCATATAACCTACTGCATGAACAAAATGATAGTTCTCATTCTGTCTTTTTGTTTTAAGTCTAAAATCATATAAAAAAGTGATATTTCTATAGTGGATCTCTGCCATTTCAATTATAGTTACCTTTTGTTAAGCTTCATGAACCTCGCCTATGCCCTTAATGGAAATATTCCTATTCTCCTGACACAATAGGCCACTTATTTTAATATGTATTATCATGAATAGTCATTTTTTTTTATTTATTAATTCCATTAACTGTATTTTAAAAATTGCTCCAAAGTTCTCATCTCCATAGTAGACGCATTTTCAAGGTTATTGTAAGGGAAATATGCATTTACTTCACGTTGGTTGTGGGCAGTTTAGGGAAGCTGATACTGTGCAATACAAGAAAGCTTATAGAAATGTGTGTGTTCGTGTGTATATATATATATATATATATATATATATATATATATATATATATATATATATTATATGCACAGTATATATAATATTATACGCACACATACTTGCATACCTACACAGGGTGGGTGAAATAAGTATTAAACACGTCACCAATTTTCGAAGTAAATATATTTCTAAAGGTGCTATTGACATGAAGTCAACAGATGTCGGTAACAACCCATCCAATGCACACAGGCAAAGAAATCATCATAGAAGTCCATAAATTAAGTTATGTGTAATAATGAGAAATGACACAGGGAAAAAGTATTGAACACGCTTACTGAAATCTATTTAATACGTCGCACAAAAGTCTTTGTTGGTGGTCTTGCTGAAATGTCCACCCTCGTTTCATCTTCATCATCCAGGTAGATAGCAGTAGATTTTTTATCAAGAATGTCTTCTACATTTTCCCATTCATCCTTCCTTCAATTATATGAAGCTTGCCAGTGCTGAAAAACAGCCCCACACCATGATGTTCCCACCTCCTTCACTGTTGGTATGGTGTTTTTGGGGTGATGTGCAGTGCCTTATGGCCTCCAAACATGGTGTGCACTATGGCCTCCTCTGACAAGACTATATTCTCTCAGTATTTCACAGGTTTGTCTAACTGACGTTTAGCAAACTGTAAATGCGTTTGAATATGTTTTTTGTTTAGCAACAGGGTCTTGTGTGGTGAGCATGCACACAGGCCATAGAGGTTGTGTGGTGAGCGTGCATACAGGCCATGGAGGTTGAGTGCATTACTTATAGTTTTATTGGAAACAATTGCACCTGCTGATTCCAGGTCTTTCTGTAGCTCTCTACATGTATTCCTTGGCTCTTGGACAACACTTCTGATAATTATTTTCACTCTTCTGTCTGAAATCTTGTGGGGAGCACCTGGTTGTGGCTGGTTTGTTGTGAAATGATGATCTTTCAACTTCCAGATTACGTCCCCAACAGTGCTCACTGGAATCTTCAGTAGTTTAGAAACTCTTTGGTAACCAATGCCATCAGTATGTTTTGCAACAATAAGGTTATGAAGTTCTTGAGACAGCTCACTGGTTTTACCCATCATGAGATTTTTCTTGTGTGGCACCTTGGTAATGAGACACCTTTTTATAGACCATCCATTGAACCATCTGATATTATTTTTCACTAAGTGTCACAATTGCTTTCTAATTACTGATAGGTTTCAGCTGTTGTAATGCCTTTCCATGGCTCTTTGCACCTTTCGTTCTTCATGTGTTCAATACTTTTTCCCTGTGTCATTTCTTATTATTACACATACATGTAGCTTAATTTATCGACATCTATGGTTTTATTTCTTTGCCTGTGTGGATATGTTCACTTCTCAAAATTAAGGGTGGTAAATCAATTTCACCTGCTTTTATAAAAATGAGCATGCAAATAGCCTTCTCAGGGAGGAAGAGGACAGAAACTCTAGTGCCACCTATTGGAAGTAGCAATCCTAAAAGTGTATATCGACCATTTTAAAGGGCCTTGCCACATGACTTAAAATAAAGAGGCCAAAACAAACTCCCCATTTGCAGACACGTGTTTTGGAGTTTTTGCCCCTCATAAGTGCAAAGCAGGAAATCAGGTATGGCTTGATGAGATGCCGCTGACAGGGTTTCTAATTGGTAAAGTCTCATGGATAAAAAGTCTATCATTGTGGAGAGTTCCAAGTTGGTGAAGGGAAGGTAGCAATCATATAAAAGTCTGTGTCAACCCTTTAAAGGGTCTGGCCACATGACTTGGGAAAAGAATCCAAACCAGAAACTCCATTTGCAGATACATGTTTTAGGGGTATAAAGGAGGGTTCACTTTTTTTTTTCTTTTTTATACACACTGACTTTTTGGGGGGGTTCTATTTTTTGGTGTCTTGCATGTGGAGCAGCACCCCCAATTGTCTATGTAGTGCCTGCTCTCATTTTGATTATATTTCACCTACTTTGGTGCAAATCAAAGTGTCAACAGGTGAGCTACAGTCATATGAAAAAGTTTGGGCACCCCTATTAATCTTAAGCTTAATGTTTTATAAAAATTGGTGTTTTTGCAACAGCTATTTCAGTTTGATATATGTAATAACTGTTGGACACAGTAATGTTTCTGCCTTGAAATGAGGTTTATTGTGCTAACAGAAAATGTGCAATCTGCATTCAAACAAAATTTGACCGGTGCATAAGTATGGGCACCCTTATCATTTTCTTGTTTTAAATACTCCTGCCTACTTTTTACTGACTTACTAAAGCACTTTTTTTGGTTTTGTAACCTCATTGAGCTTTGAACTTTATAGCCAGGTGTATGCAATCATGAGAAAAGCTACTTAAAGTGGCCACTTGCAAGTTGTTCTCCTGTTTGAATCTCCTCTGAAGAGTGGCATCATGGGCTCCTCAAAACAACTGTCAAATGATCTGAAAACAAAGATTATTCAACATAGTTGTTCAGGGGAAGGATACAAAAAGCTGTCTCAGAGATTTAACCTGTCAGTTTCCACTGTGAGGAACATAGTAAGGAAATGGAAGAACATAGGGACAGTTCTTGTTAAGGCCAGAAGTGTCAGGACAAGAAAAACATCAGAAAGGCAGAGAAGAAGAATGGTGAGATCAGTCAAGGACAATCCTCAGACCACCTCCAGAGAGCTGCAGCATCAACTTGCTGCAGATGGTGTCACTGTGCATCGGTCAACTATACAACGCACTTTGCACAAGGAGAAGCTGTATGGGAGAGTAATGCGAAAGAAGCCGTTTCTGCAAGTACGCACAAACAGAGTCGGCTGAGGTATGCAAAAGCACATTTGAAGAAGCCTATTTCTTTTTGGAAGAAGGTCCTGTGGACTGATGAAACCAAGATTGAGTTGTTTGGTCATACAAAAAGGCGTTATGCATGGTGGCAAAAAAACACAGCATTCCAAGAAAAACACTTGCTACCCACAGTAAAATTTGGTGGAGGTTCCATCATGCTTTGGGGCTGTGTGGTCAATGCCGGCACTGGGAATCTTGTTAAAGTTGAGGGACGCATGGATTCCACTCAGTATCAGCAGATTCTTGGCAATAGTGTTCAAGAATCAGTGATAAAGTTGAAGTTACGCAGTGGATGGATCTTTCAGCAAGACAATGATCCAAAACACCGCTCCAAATCTACTCAGGCATTCATGCAGAGGAACAATTACAATGTTCTGGAATGGCCATCCCAGTCCCCAGACCTGAATATCATTGAACATCTGTGGGATCATTTGAAGAGGCTGTCCATGCTCGGTGACCATCAAACTTAACAGAACTGGAATTGTTTTGTAAAGAGGAATGGTCAAAAATACCTTCATCCAGGATCCAGGAACTCATAAAAAGCTACAGGAAGCGACTAGAGGCTGTTATTTTTGCAAAAGGAGGATCTACTAAATATTAATGTCACTTTTCTGGTGAGGTGCCCATACTTATGCACCTGTCAAATTTTGTTTGAATGCAGATTGCACATTTTCTGTTAGTACAATAAACCTCATTTCAAGGCAGAAACATTACTGTATCCAACAGTTATTACATATATCAAACTGAAATAGCTGTTGCAAAAACACCAATTTTTATAAAACATTAAGCTTAAGATTAATAGGGGTGCCCAAACTTTTTCATATGACTGTAGATAGGCAAGACAACCCTCAAAAAATGGTTTTGCAGGTAGTGGCTACAGACTATTTCTCCTTATATCACCTCTCTAGTTTTGCATTTTGCTAGCTTTCTTCTCATTGCTGTTAGCATCAGACAGTACCTGCAGCCCAATCAGGTTGCACATGTAGGTCAGGTCCTCCATGATGGCACATCCATACATGCTGTCACAGGAAGATTTGCTGATCCACCAGGACATCATTAGCATGGAGCAAAGACTCAAAAGTATGGAGCAAATTCCAGGCCATGGGCCGGTACACAAACTGATCAGGGTCGCAGAAGGGCATCAACCCAACAGGAGGAGAACTGGTATCTGCTCCTTTGTGCGAGGAGGAACAGGAATAGCACTGCTAGAGCCCTATAGAATGACCTCCAGCATGGTACTTATGCGCTGGTTTCTGGCAAATTGTCAGAAACCGAGTTTTTAAGGGCGACGTGAGCCCCCAATGTCCTGTAGTGGGACCTGGGCTCACAGCCGATCACCATGCAATCAGATTGGCAAACACCTGGGAACTCCAGAATTGGCAGGTCCACGTTTGGCACCCTGTGTTATTTCCAGATGAGAGCCGGTTCACTCTGAGCGCATGTGACGGACATTAAAGAGATTGGAGATGCCATGGTGGATGTTATGCTGCTTGCAACATCCTCCGGCATGAGTGATTTGGTGGTGGGTCAGCGATGGTCTGGGGAGGTATAGCCTTAGAAGGTCACACAAACCTCCATGTGATAGCCAATGGTACCTTGAGTGAAGTTAGGTACTGGGATGGTGCAGGACAATTCCTGACCTTAGTCTGCCTGTTCCTGAATGATAAAATCCTTCATGTCATTGAATGGCCCTCAAGTTCCCCAAACCTGCATTTAATTGAGCACCTACAGTGGGTACGAAAAGTATTCAGACCCCTTTACATTTTTCACTCTTTGTTTCATTGCAGCCATTTGGTAAATTCTAAAAAGTTCATTTTTTTTTCTCATTAAAGTACACTCTGCACCCCATCTTGACTGAAAAAAAATGGAAATGTAGAAATTTTTGCAAATTTATTAAAAAAGAAAAACTGAAATATCACATGGTCATAAGTATAAAGACTCTTTGCTCAGTATTGAGTAGAAGCACCCTTTTGACCTAGTACAGTCATGAGTCTTCTTGGGAATGATGCAATTTAAAGGGGTCTGAATACTTTCCGTAACCACTGTATGGGGCATTATGGATCGATGCGCCACAGACTGTCCAGGAAACTCACAGATTCTCTTAATCAAGTCCATGAGGAGATCCCCCAGGACAACATCTACCATCATGTCAGTAGCATACCAAATAGACATTGATGGGAGTGCATACAGGCATTTGGGGGACATACACACTACATTGAGTTGCTATTTTCAAATTCATGGAAATTAGATCCTCCTGTAATTGAATTTTTTTACTTTGATTTTTGGACTGATTTGAAATCTACCCCTCAATTGGTTAATAATTTTGAGGATTCAGAGATAGTTGATGTGTAATTTTATTCTTAATGAATTATGCAATTTAGCTCCGTAAAGGTTTTCTATGTAAATCTTTTCGTTACAGTGTAATTGGTCTTTAGCAGCAGAGACTGAGACAATTTTTTTTTTGCTCTACAGTCTGTCAAACTGCATAAGGTAATACTGAAGAAACTGACTTTTAATTGAGGGCAGAAATGCCATTGGATAATGGCAAAATCATTGCATGCTGGGAAATTAAGTAATAGAAGTTCCAGCACCTATAGTTCTGGCAGAAGGATAATGAAAAGGAACCACCCACTCAAAATGAGTAGATAGAAATGAACAAAGGTTATGAATCAGGGATAATTCCTGCACTGATGAGACTGGTATATGCACCAACAGCAGTTTTACCTTGTGGGAGATGGAGTCTGCAGGACTGTCCTTTGCTGGTATATGCAACAGTTGTGGACTTCTTTGTTTGTGTGAAGGAGGACTTTATGCTGATTTGACAGTAGATGGCGATGTTGTGTAAAGTTTCCTTGTTTACTGTATTGTAAAAGAAAAAAGTCTCTCTTGTTTTTTCAGTTTTGTTCTTACTTCCTGGTGCAGTACTGTGTGACTGTGCGTTTTTTCCTTTACCTCATGTTCTGAAGCTTGTTATCCCATGTAATCTGCTCTCTGAAGTATATGCTTTAAATCAACCATACATTTAGACATCTCAACACAACGCAAAATATAACCTCAATCTCTTCTTTTGTTTTTTGCCCCTTCTATTAGGTTGCATGTGTTACGGTTACAGCTGGTCTCCATCTTTTTTATATGGCGGCCTTTGCATGGATGTTAGTGGAAGGCTTACTCTTATGGAGCAAAGTCGTTGCAGTTAACATGAGCGAGGACAAAAGAATGAAATTTTACTACATCACTGGATGGGGTGAGGTTCTTAATTTTTTTTTTTTAAATTCCATTTTATTTTAATGCTCATGTAGATTTTAGGAGGTTGTGCAGGATCTGGTAATTCCTTTTTATGGGCATTGTCTGCAGGTGAAGACAACAAGGCCAAGCGGGCTGTATATTGCATTATTAATACATGTATGTTCCTCTGCAATTATTATTCCTGTAAAACGTATTGACAAAGTATATGTATGTCTTTGACAATGATGTTAGCGGCTTCGTTCAGTGACCTTCCAACACAAAGAACCGGCATAACCACATCTGTCCTATAAAGAAAAGCTTTCAATCACAATACCTGAGCTACAGCCGTACCCTTCGTGAGTTGCTGGGTAGTTTAAACATTGGGAGTAACCAGCTAGCCAATTCTAAGTATTAATTCCTGAAGATCATTTTTTTTCTTTTTTTTTTCTTAATGCTTAGCCAAAATCCACAAGTATATACGAATAGTTTTTTTTCTACATTGACCATTAAAGGCTTCTTGTTTTCTGCAGAATGGGTTTTAGTTTTACTGAAAATGGCAAAAAAAATCTTTTATGGGGTCTGATGAAAAAAAATACAGCGATTCTGTTCTTTTTGTATTTCGGAGTTTTTTTCTAAGTCAAGCACGGAGTAGTAAAATGTTATTAACTTTTATTATGCGGGTTATATTTTATTGCTTCAAATATTTTTTTTTTTTTTCATGTTTCAGTCTCATTAGGGACTAGAACCTGCGTTTGTTAGATCACTAGTGCATTACACTGCACTACCCCTGCATTGCAGTGTATTGTCCTATATCCATACTTCAGTGCAGTCCTGCCTGTGGTAAGGTCTACATTAATTGTATACTTGCTAATAGTCCCTTGAAATGGGCCTCAAAAACCAACAACTTATTTTTCACACAAAAATTATTCAAATATATACAGATGGCTCTGTTATACCTTAACCAACTCCCATCACAGCATTGCCTTTTCTCTACCTAATAGAACGTACCGACTCCCGAAAGGATGGGAAAAGGTGGTTCATCTTCACAGTTGGATTGTAAGTGTCACGACACAGCTGTCTGGTGACCAGGGATCAGGGGCTCCTACCCTGACCTTAACACTAGGGGGTGCCCTAGCTCGCCCTATTCCCCAGGATACCTCTGAAGGTGACGATGCTGAGGCCTCCGTCTTCGCCCTAACTCCTGAGTTTGCCCTCCGCTTGTTCTCCTCCATCACCCGGGGAAGAGGGGCGCTACTGTGCACCGAAGTACACCCACTCAACAAACAAGGAAACACGGACAGGGATAAACAGAAAACTCCAGGCACACAAAATATTCTCTCACATATAACAGAGGGAAGCACCGGGGTATGTAGGTAGCAGGAATAAACCAAAATGGAGAAGGATAAGGAATAACCACGCATACAAACCAGGCAACAGTCACAAGTTATTCCTCCCAAACTCCTTCTCATAGAACTTCTCACTCTCCTTAGCCATGCAGCAAATGCTAGCTCTGACAAGGACCCCATGTTATAAAGGGAAAGGGAGTGGCTAAATGAGCTCAGCTGTGAGCACAGGGAAATCCAACATGGCCGCTTATCCCCTGTTCTGCTGGAAGAAATAAATACATTTAAAATGACGGAGAAGTGCTTCTTCTCGGAGTTGGAGCAGGAGCCATCCGACGCTGAGGTCTCCTGGCTCCAACCTGTCACGGTAACCCCATGACAGTAAACCTGCTCAGTTAACCCGTTGCATTCCATGGTCATTAGTGACCATAGCATGCAAGGAGTTTGACACAGGGATATCAATTCCTCTGTCACTCCATCAGCTCTCTGCAGCGCAATTGTAGGGAGCAGATGGTATGCTATAGCTGATGGTTGCCAGGTTTGTCATAGATATAAGCCTAATAGATTGTGCCAGAGGCATGATTTATTCAACTATATGTCAATATAACACTGACAGGCTAGATAATGCACTGTACTACATGAGTATCGCATGTTTAAGTCCCCTTGTCCCCTTGCGGAACTAGTAAATATTGTAAAAACAAAAAAAAATGTAAAATATATTTTTAATTATTTCACCCCTTACCAACATTGGACATGCTGGTCTGTTTTGGGAAGTTTTTTCCACATTTAGACAAACCAGTATGTTATGGTGATGAGACGAGCATAGGAGATGTGTTCCCAGCACAATCAATCCAGGGGCTCAACTTAACGGACAGCTGAGCTCATGTAGTAACAGTTAGGTGAACAAGTCTGTGAAATGTCTGTAGTGTCAAAATGCTCACCACACCCCTAGATGAGTTCAGTGAGGGATGTAATTTGGAAAATAGGTTCATTTTTGGGGGACTCTGCAAATGTGACATGGTGACTGCAAACCATTTCAGCAAAATCTGCACTCCAAAATAGCACTCCTTCCCTTCTGAGATCTGCAGCCTGCTCGAATAGTAGTTTCCGGACATATGTATTGCTGCAGTCAGGAGTAGTTATGTTATTAATTGTGGGATTCTTTTTCTCCTGTTGTACACTGATGAAAATGAAAAATTTGGGGCTAAAGCAACATTATAGTGTAAAAACATAATTTTTTATTCCCAAGGCCAAATTAAATTCTGTGATGTATCTATGTTTAAGATGCTCACCACAACCATAGATGAATTTCTTGAGAGGTGTAATTTCCAAAATTAGGTCACATGTGGGGGTTTCTGCCATTTTGGCACCTCAGAGGCTCTGCAAATGTGAGATGGCGCTTGCAATCTCTTCTGACAAAAATATATGCTCCAAAATTTAAAAAGCGCAAAACTGTAGTATCTAACCACATATGGGGTATCTGTATACTCAAGAAAAATTGTACAGCAAATTATGGGGTCCATTTTTTTGTTACCCTTGTGAAAATGAAAAATGTAAGGCTATAGAAACATTTACAAAAATGTTTTTTTATTCTTTCGCCAATGAGAGCACCTGAGAGAGAGCAGATCTGTCCCTAAGAACAGGAAACCCGTGATTAAAAAAGATGGAGCCTCTACGATGTGTCAGTAGTCTTCTACCTTGGAGAGGGAGCCTACACCCTGGTGCTGCCAGAGGAATCTTGTTCCATTAGCTTTTTATTGTATTCTAGGAGCAGAAGGTCCCATCTATTCTCTGACATGTGCTCTGTTGTGGTCTGGAATGACGTCTGAAGGCAGATAGTGCTCTGCTGTTTATTTCTTGTGGGTGGAGGTACAGGTATCCACAGCATTCCCAAGTTCCGAAGTCCCCACTATGACTGGGACCTGAGCACAGGAGTGCTTGTGACGCCTTCAATGTGGTGCTTTCAGCTTGGTTCATGTGTCGCTAGTATGTGGAAGGAACTGCTATGGAACATTGGCATGAGGAGAGTCAACATACTAGCTCATGCGCTCATTCTGATGATGGCAGAGGAAATAGGCAAGTGACCAAAAAAGTTTGTTCATGGTGCCTTTGGATTAGTCTTGCTTATCAAGAAGTTGATGTTGTTCTGGACCCTATAATATCTGGAGATGGGTAGAGGTCTGTAATGTCATAAAAGTATGCCGTATCAGACATTATTTGGCTGCTTGCACCAGAATGCGTTAAGTGGTCTTTTTTATGGTCACTTTTGTGTTTCCCCTAATTATCCACCCATGGATGATGCAGCTGCCTCTAGAAAGGATCATTCGGAAGATCCAAACCCTGTTGGGGTAGTTTGTTAAATTTTCAAAAATTAAGGTTATTCCCAAAAAAGTTTGGACATTTTCGAAGATTAGCCAAGAGGGAAAATAGTCTGTTTTCAAATCTCCAGGTGTCCTTAAGGAAAGTGATTTCTATTTTGAGTACTCTGACATCTTGCATACCAGCTGTACCAATGTGTCCAAAGTTATTGTCTTTCTCTTCAGGGAGAAATTCTGGCAGCTCGGCAGGAACTTCAGGGCCAATTGGAGAAGAATCTAAAAAAATATTTCAAGACTCTTCAGATTCTTCATTTCTGACTAGTAGAAAAAAACTTTTCCAAGTGCATTGCCTGGAGAAGAATGTCTATTCCTTGGATTCTTTCAGAACTGTTAGTGATGAAAAGATTGTGTATGTAGGAAAGTTTGTTTCAGATTGAGCGCGCGTTCCATAGAGCTCCTGTTAGTGGGACTGGGGAAGCGGGGGCTGATCGGATGTGTATGAGGTTAGAACAGTTCTGAGAGTTTGTGATAGATCGTGGATAGGAGGTGGAAGTGACTATAGAGATATGGTGAGGAGAATCAGGATTTAGAGATATCGCCAGCTCTGAGGAGGAACAGAGAAAGTGTTAGCAGGTGGGAGAAGGAGAGGGCATAGGGTTGTTGTCTGTGTTTGGAGACACAGGATTGAATGTTGAGGAATAGTTTTGAGGAGGAGGTGAGATGAATGGGGACGGATGGAGGGAGAGATGACCAGTTCCTTACTAGGTGTAGAGATTAGGGGGGCTAGTAGAAAGTGGAGGACTATGGGGGCGAGAGTGAAAACAAAGACAAACATTGTTTACAGTGTCCAGGTATCCAGTTTACCTTCAGTTCCCTTCAGGTTCAATTCAGGTATAATTCATATTTCTCACACTTAAGCATGGACACTTAAGGCAATGCACTGCAGACACGTCTATAGCAGACTCCTTGGTCACAACATATTTGCTACAGAATGCGTTCAGGTGTGAACCAGAGGTGAGTGGTCTGTGCTCATCTTGATCTGCTGACTAAGGCTGAGCCAGATGCACGATATTCAAGGGCCAAGTAAACAAGGTCATTAATAGGTAGTAGTAGTTAGTTGAAAATGTACCATGTGTATGCAGGAGCAGAGGAAGGGAGAAATCAGCATGGGAAAGTTGGGTCGCGTACCATGTGTATGTAGGATATAGAGAGAGGAGCGAGCTCAGGAAGGAACGGAAAGTGTATGAAAATGTCATATGTCTTAACAGAAACATCCATGAAGTTTTGCACCTGCTATCCCCTGTACATACTTCTCCCTACGTTATTCAGTAAAAGACAGTTTCATTTTGAGTGGTAGTCTCCCTCATTAAACTCTACAACATCTGGTCCTGGCCAGTCGAAATCACCGCCATCATGTGGTCTACAAGGGTGTAGCACCCCCATGTCCAAAGTCCACACACCCAGCCAGGATCCCCATCTTCATGTAGCTTGCCGGGGCATGAAATACAAGTACCTTGCCAAAGGCTACCGCCCTGCGCCATATTACATTCTCATACTTTGAAATCCGCTGATGCATTGTAGGCAGCAGCTGTACCTTTTATTGGTAGGTTTACTATCCTTGAAGGCAGGTCCCCTCTCTGGTGCTGTCATGAGTTTTGGAAAATCCACTTACCAGTAAGTGTAATTATCATCTTACATTTTTATGGCCCATTATCATAAAATTCTGTGAAGCACTTGTGGGATCAGGATTCTCACTGCACCCCTAGATAAATGACTTGATGCATGTACTTTCCAAAATGGAGTCACTTATGGGGTATTTCTATTATTTATGAATCTTTGGGAATCTGCAAATGCATTATGGTGACTGCAATCTATTTCAGTCAAATGTATGCTCCAAAAGTCAAATAGAGATCCTTCTCTTCCGAGCCCTGTTGTGTTTTCCAAAAAGTAGTTTCTAACCACATGTCTGATATCTGCATGCTCAGAAGAAATGACAAGACACATTTTGGTGTCCATTTTCTCCTGTTACCCTTGTGAAACCAAAAAAATGTAAAATGGAAACAATATTTTAGTAAAAAAAAAATTCCACTTTGCGATATTTCTTGTGACACATCTGAAGTGTTACCAAGCTATCTGAATGTGGTTTTGAATACTTTGACAACTACGGTTTTGAAAATGGGGTGTTACTTGGGGGTTTTCTGAAACACAAGCCCCTTATAGTCATTTCAAAAGTCAAAATCCTGTTTTTTCACATACTAAGTTGATCAAGCCAGTAAAAAAAACTAACTAATGTAACATCCCTGGCGGCATGCTTGCATGGCTTACCACCTCCCACCATGCAAGACCGCTATCTTACCTATCAGTCCAGGCTGCACACTTTGCTCCAGTACTTGCTGTGTGCATGTCTCTTGTCTGATTGCTTAGGGCGGCGGCGCGGTTACTGCCTGTTTCTTATAGTTACTGTGTGCGCACTCCTAATGCGTCCCCAGCCTATTGCTGTGAGTCACTGGATACTTAAACCCCCTCCACCCAGTAGGAGAGTGCCTGAGCAACACTTTCATTCAGTGTGTTCTGTGCAACAGAGTTGCCAGGTCTTGTCCTGTATCTTGTCTGTTTCCGCCACCCTGGGGGCTGTATACCCAGGCCTGTTACCTGTATCTGTGACTTCTAGTCTGTTCCGCCACCCTGGGGGCTGAGTTTCCAGGCTCGCTCCTGTACCTTGTTCCTGGTTCAGTTTCTGTCTGAACAGTGTCCTAGCCCGTTACTTGTTTGTCTCTATGTCCGTATCTTCCCTTTTCCTGCAGTGTCTGAACCTGCACCTAACTCCAACTCTTTGTCTCTGTACTTCTGTTTGTGAGTTTTGTGTCCACTCACTACTTCATTGTAAGTACCTTGTGTGTATCTGGTTCTGCTTGTACTGTTTCCCTGCCTCCGTATCTCCCTTCCGTGTTCTAACTATCTTCCTGTATTTTCCAGTCTGTTCCATGTGAACAGAGCCCTGTCCTGTCTGCCTGCACCTTCTGCTCTGTTCTGCTCTGCTTGCCCACTGCATCTGCCATTTCGCTCTGCTCTGCTTGTTCACCGCACCAGCGGTTTCGCTCTGCTGTACTTGTTTACCGCACCTGCGGTTTCGCTCTGCTCCGCTTGTTCACCGCACCGGCGGTTTCGCTCTGCTTGTTCACCGCACCTGCGGTTTTGCTCTGCTCTGCTTGTCCACCGCACCTGCGGTTTTGCTCTGCTTGTCCACCGCACCTGCGGTTTTGCTCTGCTTTGCTTGTCCACCGCACCTGCGGTTTTGCTCTGCTTGTCCACCGCACCTGCGGTTTTGCTCTGCCCTGCTTGTCCACCGCACCTGCGGTTTCGCTCTGCTCTGCTTGTCCACCGCACCTGCGGTTACGCTCTGCTCTGCTTGTCCACTGCACGGGCGGTTTCACTCTGCTCTGCTTGTCCACCGCACCGGCGGCTTCGCTCTGCTCTGTTTGTTCACTGCACTTGTGGTTTTGCTCTGCTCTGCTTGTCTATCGCACCTGCTGGTTTTGCTCTGCTCTGCTTGTCTACCATATCTGCTGGTTTTGCTCTGCTTGTCAACCGCACCTGCGGGTTTTCCTCTGCTCTGCTTGTCTACCGCACCTGCGGGTTTTGCTCTGCTTGTCTACCGCGCCTGCGGGTTTTGCTCTGCTCGTCTACCACACCTGCGGGTTTTGCTCTGCTCTGCATGTCTACCGCACCTGCGGGTTTTGCTCTGCTCTGCTTGTCTACCGCACCTGTGGGTTTTGCTCTGCTCTGCATGTCTACCACACCTGCGGGTTTTACTCTGCTCGTCTACCGCACCTGCGGGTTTTGCTCCGCTCTGCTTGTCTACCGCATCTGCGGGTTTTGCTCTGCTCTGCTTGTCTACCGCACCTGTGGCTCCGTTTCTGTATCCGAGTCGGTACTGGTCCCTATCCTGCCTGCGTTCCTACCTGCTAGTGCCCACCTGTCTGCATGCCAGCCGTGCCTGCCAGTGACCACCTGTTTGCATACCAGCCGTGCCTGCCAATACCCACCTGTTTGCATACCAGCCGTGCCTGCCAGTACCCACCTGTCTATATGCCAGTCTAACCTGCCTGTTTCTGCATTCCCCGGTGTGGGTCAACAGCTGTGACCAGGGTCTGACCTGGAGTAGCACCTGGTCCCTCTGCTCGGTTCCTCCCTGGTTCACGGAGTCGACTGAGCCACCGTGCGACCTTGGTCGGACCGGGTTGATACTTAGTTACGCCCCTCCAGGCACTCCTCGGTTCATGTTCCAGTGGGATCACTAATCATGCTCATGCCAGTCAGTCCAGGCGTGTGCGTATCAACTAAAAAGATACACATCAGGTATTACCGCATCTGTGACAAACAGTGTAAAAAAAATCATTTATCCCACCTGTTAACACAGCAAAGAAAAAAAATCTAAAAAACAACAACAGTATTGCCATTTTTGTTTAACCCAAACTCATGTAAAATGAAATAAATACATACACTGCTCAAAAAATAAAGGGAACACTTAAATAACAGAATATAACTCCAAGTGAATCAAACTTCTGTGAAATCAAACTGTCCACTTAGGAAGCAACACTGATTGACAATCAATTTCACATGCTGTTGTGCAAATGGAATAGACAATAGATGGAAATTATTGGCAATTATCAAGACACACTCAATAAAGGAGTGGTTCTGCAGGTGGAGACCACAGACCACATCTCAGTACCAATGCTTTCTGCCTGATGTTTTGGTCACTTTTGAATGTTGGTTGTGCTTTCACACTCGTGGTAGCATGATATGGACTCTACAACCCACAGAAGTTGCTCAGGTAGTGCATTCAGGATGGCACATCAATGCGAGCTGTGGCAAGATGGTTTGCTGTGTCAGTCAGCGTAGTGTCCAGAGGCTGGAGGCGCTAGCAGGAGACAGGCCAGTACACCAGGAGACGTGGAGGGGGCAGTAGGAGGGCAACAACCCAGCAGCAGGACCGCTACCTCCGCCTTTGTGCAAGAAGGAACAGGAGGAGCACTGCCAGAGCCCTGCAAAATGACCTCCAGCAGGCCACAAATGTGCATGTGTTTGCACAAACGGTTAGAAACCAACTCCATGAGGGTGGTATGTGGGCCCGACATGCACAGATGGGAGTTGTGCTCACAGCCCAACACCGTGCAGGACGCTTGGCATTTGCCACAGAACACCAGAATTGGCAAAGTCGCCACAGGTGCCCTGTGCTCTTCACAGATGAAAGCAGGTTCACACTGAGCACGTGACAGACGTGACAGAGTCTGGAGACGCCGTGGAGAGCGATCTGCTGCCTGCAACATCCTTCAGCATGACCGGTTTGGCTGTGGGTCAGTAATGGTGTGGGATGGCATTTCTTTGGAGGGCTTCACAGCCCTCCATGTGCTCGCCAGATGTAGCCTGACTGCCATTAGTTACTCAGATGAGATCCTCAGACCCCTTGTGAGACCATATGCTGGTGCGGTTGGCCCTGGGTTCCTCCTAATGCAGGACAGTGCCAGACCTCATGTGGCTGGAGTGTGTCAGCAGTTCCTGCAAGATGAAGGCATTGAAGCTATGGACTGGCCGCCCGTTCCCCAGACCTGAATCCGATTGAGCACATCTGGGACATCATGTCTCGCTCTATCCACCAACGTCACGTTGCACCACAGACTGTCCAGGAGTTGGCGGATGCTTTAGTCCAGGTTTGGGAGGAAATTCCACAGGAAACCATCCACAACCTCATCAGGAGCATGCCCAGGCGTTGTAGGGAGGTCATACAGGCACATGGAGGCCACACACAATACTGAGCCTCATCAGGAGCATGCCCAGGCATTGTAGGGAGGTCATACAGGCACGTGGAGGCCACACACAATACTGAGCCTCATTTTGACTTGTTTTAAGGACATTACATCAAAGTTGGATCAGCCTGTAGTGTGTTTTTCCACTTTTTGGGGGTGACTCTAAATCCAGGCCTCCATTGATGATTTTTGTGTGATTTTGTTGTCAGCACATTCAACTTTGTACAGAACAAAGTATTCAATGAGAATATTTCATTCATTCAGATCTAGGATGTGTTATTTGAGTGTCCCCTTTATTTTTTGAGCAGTGTATATCAAGAGTCTCATATATCCTAAATAAAATCTACAACAAATAATGAATAAAAAGTACCGTAAATAAAATTTAAAATGTGAAATAGCTGCAGAATATTTTTTTTTTTTAATTTCTTCCCATAAGACCTAACTTTTATTTACTCTTTAAGTTGTATATACCCCAACATGGTGCCCCTGGCTACTACAACTCCTCATACATAAAAAACCCACATACAAAAAAATGTAAAAAAAACAAAAAACTCTTAGAAGACAGAAATGTTTTTTTTTTTTTTTGCAATTGAGACACTTTTGTTCTTTTGGTGTTATTTTTTTATTGACACATATAACACAGTAATTGTTTATTTTTTCATCTTTTATGTTTTATTGAAAGTAGTGCAAACAAATAATTAAATAAATACAAATTTTTCAATTTTACAGTTGATGGAAAATGTAGAAAGTGGAAAACTGAAACTTCATAGCCCTAGTGCAAATTCTGTAACTCGGCACATTCTTTCTCCATGTGCCTTTCATTTGCTCCTCTCAAAGCACCACTCCAGCAGTTTTTTTTTTCACCGTTGGAGTAGTGCTGTAATTGCAAGCCCCCTGCTCCATGTCATATACTCGCCCTCCGGCGTCTTCATCTTTTTTCGGTGCCGCTTCGCTCCCGTGGCGCTATCTTGTGAGCGCAGCGTCTGAGTGGCCGGAACTCAGGTTCCATCACAAGCTCTTAATGCAAGTCTATGAGAGCCAGAACGAGGCTCTCATAAACTTGTATGGAAAAGTGACCTCCACGCAGCTCCATGAAACACTAGAGCAGACTTCAAGTCACAAACTGCAGGAGACGGACCGGAGAGCGAAAACAGATGAAAACGCCGGAAGGTGAGTTTGACGGGGACAGGGGATTTGGATTTTAAGCACCACTTCAGCGGTGAAATTAAAAAAATTCCGCTGGAGTGGTGCTTTAAAAATATACTGGACATGAACCGTATGGGAGACATTTATCAAAACTAGTTTAAAGGAAAAGTGCAGCAAGTAGAAAAATTATGGCGAGAGCGGCACTTCCAAGCGGTGATCAAAATAAAAAAATTCTTTATCCATAAAAACGGTAGACGAGGAGATTAAAACAACTGATGTATTTCTAGCGTCTTGCACACCCTTAATCATAGTATGTTAGTTTAATTACGGTAGTCTCGTTTTAAGCTAAACGGAACCAATCACAGTGAACCCATGAATGACTTATATGCTACCACAAAGGAAACATGTGCATTAAATATACATATACAAAGTATGAAATGTAACAATTCAAAATATATAAAAAAGATCGCTCATACTTAGTATCTAATTTTGGTATCCAAAAAGCTTTCCGCAGCATGAGACATTTCTGTCAGCTACCTCCTCTGGGTGGGTGAGGAACTTTTTCTATCCTAAAGAATTTTAAGTTCGTTATATCCCCATTGTGTGCAAGAATAAAATACTTAAATCGCACCAGAATACGAAACATTCTTTTTTAGAATATTTGCTAGATGTTCAGAAATGCATCGTTTTAATTTTCTAATAGTTGCAGCTATGCTACTCACTTGGGAGCAATCCGAGGTATAACAGGAACATAAATACCATCACAGGAATCTCAAATACAGCCTTTGTCTGGCAGAGAGTAAAACATAAAGCAACAAGTCCATACAATAGTGCTAGTTAGCCCACGTGGCTTAGAGTCCAGCTTCTTTGTTCTTTAGCAAAGGCACTCAATCCTGGAGATCAGCACACCTCCATACACACAGACATGTGTGAGACAAACAGCTTTCAATTTACAAAGTGAACCACACCCAGGAGTGGAGATATGGTGAGCAGCCATTTCTCTCAACTCATCAGCAGCTCACAATCAGCCTGTCATCACCGATTAACCCCTTCTAGTCCTATATGTACTAAAGCATTACTCCATGTTTATCTCCCAACCACTAGGTGTCTTAACAGTCGCCTTACATACTACAACCTATATAACGTACATTACAAAGATAACATTCAATGCAATACACCACATGGTAGGTATCACAATTGATGAACCCATCAATATAGTAATTATGGCCCTGGGGTGAAGAAAAACATTTTGTTTTATCAGCAGAAAAAACGCACATATTGCAGCGGCTTCCCACACATTTAAAATGGCCTTTTATTTTTAACCTTGTTGTCCTTTCAATAGGGCTTTGGAATAGACTAGGTGAAAACATATTGCCTAATGAAGGTCCACTTCTTGCTACATATCTACACCCTCCTGATATAATTTTTCTGGGTGACAATAAAAAAATATTTTTTTGGATAATACTTTTTATTTGATTATACTGGAGACTGAAATATGTAGAAAAGGTAATAAGTGTTGATCCCTTTTTCTATTTTTTGTGGAATATTGTCATTGTTTTTTAATAACTGATTTGTGGATTTCATTTTGACCTTTTCAAATTCAATATGAACTACTTGATCTCTATAAGTCCTCTCACGTAATCTGTCATGTACAATAGCACTTACGTCCGGAAAACTGCTATCTTCTGAGCAAATGCGTCTTGCTCGAAAAAACTCGCTGTTCGGAATGGCTTTTATGGTATGCCTCAGATGGCAGCATGTGGACTGTGGGATGGTAGTGCCAGATATACCTTTCCTATATAGGGATGTGTGAACTCGTCCCTTAGTGTTGTCACCTATAAGGAAAATATCCAAAAAGGAGATATGAATAGATGTTGAGTTGGCTGTAAAATCCAAATTGAATTGATTATTTTAATCAATGTTTGGCATATAATGCAGCATCCAAAACCACCACGCATCCTGCTTTGTCCGATTGACGGATCACTAAATTAGTATTGGAGCGGAGTTCGTTAATAGCTTTGAACTGGTTGCTAGTAAGGTTTTGATGTGTGGATGATATCATTAATTGAATATAGAGAATATTTAGGTCCCGTTCTAAAGGGGTAATACGTGGGATTTTTTATTTTAAATGTCACATCACTATCATGAATACCACCCATATTTTGATTTTCTGCTTGGAGTTATTGACACCAAACCTGTGCATTCTGTTCCTGAAAGGAGTTGGCTGTAAAATGCAAATTGAATTGATTATTAAGATATGTAATGAAATTTGGAATATCCGATAAGTTGCCACACCATACGATGAGGAGGTCGTCCACATAACGACCATACCATTTGAGGTCAATGGCAAAGAGGTTAAACTAATTAAAAATCTAATTTTCTTCCCACCAGGCCATGAATAAAGTCTTTAGTAGACCATGAAATTGTAACATCCCTGGCAGTGTGCTGGCATGGCTTACCATCTCCCACCATGCAAGACCGCCAACTTACCTATCAGTCCAGGCTGCACATTTTGCTCCATTACTTGCTGTGTGCATGTCTCTTGTCTGATTGCTTATGGCGGCGGCCCTGTTACTTCCCGATTCTTAAAGTTACAGTGTGCGCAGTCCTAATGAGTCCCCAGCCTATTGCTGTGAGTCACTGGATACTTAAACCCCCTCCACCCAGTAGGAGGTGCCTGAGCAATGCTTTCTTTCAGTGTGTTCTGTGCAACTAAGTTGCCAGGTCCTGTCCTGTATCTTGTCTGTTTCCGCCACCCTGGGGGCTGAGTACCCAGGCCCGTTACCTGTATCTGTGACTTCTAGTCTGTTTCCGCCACCCTGGGGGCTGAGTACCCAGGCTCGTTCCTGTGTCTTGTTCCAGGTTCAGTTCCTGTCTGAACTGTGTCCTAGCCCGTTACCTGTATGTCTTTATGTCCGATCCTTTCCTTTTCATGCAGTGTCTGAACCTGCACCTAACTCCAACTCGTTGTCTCTGTACTTCTGTTTGTGAGTTTTGTGTCCATTCGCTACTTCATTGCAAGTACCTTGTGTATATCTGGTTCTGCTTGTCCCGTTTCCCTGCTTCCGTATCTACCTCCTGTGTTCTAGCTATCTGCCTGTGTTTCCCAGTCTGTTCCATGTGAACAGAGCCGTGTCCTGTCTGCCTGCACCTGCGGTTCCGCTCTGATCTGCTTGTCCTCCACGCCTGCGGTTCCACTCTGCTCTGCTGTGCTTGTCCTCCGTGCCTACGGTTCTGCTCTGCTGTGCTTGTCCTCCTTGCCTGCGGTTCTGCTCTGCTTGTCCTCCGCGCCTGCGCTTCTGCTCTGCTCTGCTTGTCCTCCGTGCCTGTGGTTCTGCTCTGCTTGTCCTCTGCGCCTGCGGTTCTGCTCTGCTTGTCCTCCGCACCTGCGGCTCTGCTCTGCTTGTCCACTGCACCTGCAGCTCTGTTCTTGTATCCCAGTCTGTATTGGTCCCTATCCAGACTGCTTTCCTACCTGCCAGTACCCTCCTGACTGCATACCTGCCGTGCCTGCCAGTACCCGCCTGTCTGCATACCTGCCGTGCCTGCCAGTACCCGCCTGTCTGCATACCTGCCGTGCCTGCCAGTACCCGCCTGTCTGCATACCTGCCGTGCTTGCCAGTACCCGCCTGTCTGCATTCCTGCCGTGCTTGCCAGTACCCACCTGTCTGCATACCAGCCGTGCCTGCCAGTACCCACCTGTCTGCATACCAGCCGTGCCTGCCAGTACCCACCTGTCTGCATACCAGCCATGCCTGCCAGTACCCACCTGTCTGCATACCAGCCTAACCTACCCGTTCCTGCATTCCCCGGTGTGGGTCAACAGCTGTGACCGGGGTCTGACCTGGAGTAGCACCTGGGCCACCTCCCACGTCCCTCCTCGGACCACTGAGTCGATTAAGCCGCCGTGTGTTCGTGGTCAGATCTGGCGAGGCCCCTAGTCACGCCCCTCCAGGCACTCCTCGGTTCGTGGCCCAGTGGGACCACTAACCACGCTCACACCAGTCAGTCCGGGCGTGAGCGTAACAGAAATATGGGCATTATAGGATGATCTGTAAAAAAATAATTTTCAATGCTTCGAATCAATGATGCTCAAAGATGCACCTTCATCTAATATGATAGATAATGTATTTTTAAAAAAATATTGTAGGGTCAGACTCAATTTTTCTGTATGTACTAGTGTCATTCAGAATTAATGAAAGTTGTTTGGCATATAATGCAGCATCCGAAACCACCACGCATCCTGCTTTGTCCGATTGACGGATCACTAAATTAGTATTGGAGCGGAGTTCGTTAATAGCTTTGAACTGGTTGCTAATAAGGTTTTGATGTGTGGATGATATCATTAATTGAATATAGAGAATATTTAGGTCCCGTTCTAAAGGGGTAATGCGTGGGATTTTTTATTTTAAATGTCACATCACTATCATGAATACCACCCATATTTTGATTTTCTGCTTGGAGTTGTTGACAGCAAACCTGTGCATTCTGTTCCTGAAAGGAGTTGGCTGTAAAATGCAAATTGAATTGATTATTGTTAAGATATGTAATGAAATTTGGAATATCCGATAGTTTGCTACACCACACCTTGAGGAGGTCGTCCACATAATGACCATACCATATGAGGTCAGTGGCAAAGGGTTTAAATGGATTAAAAATCATTTTTTTCTTCTCACCATGAGTATAATGGGGATATAACAGACTAAAATTCTTTGGGATAGAAAAAAATCACTCACCCGCCCAGAGGAGGTAGCCTGCAGATACTAAAATGAGATACTAAGTATCCGAATGGTGTGAACTTTAAGAGTGATCTTTTTTTTATATATTTTGAATTGCTACATTTCATACTTTGTATATGTGTAATTAATGCACATGTTTCCTTTGTGGTAGCATATATGTCATTCATGGGTTCACTGTGATTGGTTCCGTTTAGCTTAAAACGAGACTAACGTAATCAAACTTAACATACTATGATTAAGGGGGTGCATGACGCCAGAAACGCGTCAGTTGTTTTAATCTCCTCGTCTACCATTTTTATGGATTGAAGAATAAAGAACTTTATTTTAATCAACACTTGGAAGTGCCGCTCTCT
Source organism: Phyllobates terribilis (assembly GCF_046119375.1). NCBI lineage: Eukaryota > Metazoa > Chordata > Amphibia > Anura > Dendrobatidae > Phyllobates > Phyllobates terribilis. The sequence goes on from NW_027362767.1 coordinate 226,423,378, forward strand.
TCGTCCTTTTCCTACTGATTGTTGTTGTGCTTCACCAGCAATAGACATGGCACCATTCGGTTGATCCTCCCATGGACTCACGTGAAGCAGGCGTGGTAAGCTCCTTAACCCTTCTTCTTACAATTGTAAGGCGCAGTAGTTGCCCATCAAAATCAATTATTCATTTTCTGTAAACGTTTAGGAAAATGATTGCACAAATCTGATTGCTTCCTATAAGCCTTTATTACACTTTTTTTTCTGGTAATAATTATTTTATACTCTTTTTGTGTTGTTTACCAACTTAGACATATGGTTCTGCATCTGTAATATGCTCCTCTTATACTATAAAGCAGTATATTCAGATCACCTTTAATTATCACTTATGAAGCCAATTAATTCATTTTACGGTTGTATTTATGGTTTTATATGAAATGAACAAAAAAAAATCCTTCTGAATATTAATAGGTCTGACATCTTTTTCTACAGGTCTGCCAGTCATTATTGTAAGTGTGACCTTGGGAACCTCGTTTAATAAGTATTTGGCAGATACTCACTGCTGGCTAAATGTTCATAGCGACATTATATGGGCCTTTGTTGGACCCGTGCTCTTCATATTAACGGTATGTAAGTGTGTTTAATTATTATGCTATTTCCAGTTTATGCTTTCGACAATATAATCTGAATGTTTAGAATTTGTAATTTACCACAATGAATTTTACAGAATAAAGGAAACAACTATTGAATATCTCGATTTATATTAATTGCTTATTTTTACATTAATCTCCTTATTAGTGCTCATCCGAATATACATTTGTTCTTTATTCGAATAGAACGATTTTTAATCACCTTTTACTAAAGAACCCGTGTTCTTGTGTTTTGTTACATAAAATTTAAATGAAAAGTTTACAATGAAAGCAGAAAGTCATTAAGATAGGGAATGTCTAAAGAAGAACAAGAAAAGCATTTGTTCAAACCATTTACCAATTTTGTGCCAATTTTTATTTTTTTTTGTCTAATTTTTTTTCTCTAATTTTTATTGTATTTTTAGTTATTAGATTTCAATGAAAAGTCAATTAAAGTGAAACACTTGTTAGAAACATCTGCAGCAATAGATCAAGTATGCTTCACAGCAAGAGCAAAATGGGGTCCTTGACGTGTGATAATTCATATTCAGGAAAAGAAAAAGATTTTTGGCTTCTGGGTTACTTTTCCCTTTCCCTAAAGAAAAGCTGGCAGCCCAGCCCTTGTTTGTCAAGTAGCCCAGCCCTAGTTTGTCGGCAACCCAGCCCTAGTTTGTCGGGCAGCCCAGCCCCCTTTTGTCGGGCAGCCCAGCCCCAGTTTGTCGGGCAGCCCAGCCTTAGTTTGACCAACAGCCATCACAACCCCCCCAAAAATGCCAGTTAACTAAATTCTTATCTGTTTCAACTGCCCCATACACATTATACACATGAAAATTTAGCTCAGATGATCATGCATGTGTTTTCAAATCAGGATAGCGGAGTAAGATGTTTCCAGACAGCCCTGGTGGAAGCCTTTTTTGGGAAACAAAAGGATTGGGTGTTGTAATTTAACATTTTTTTCTTTGCCAGCACCATCTCTAAGGAACACCCATACACATACCCATACTCTCATCAAGATTTATGGGTTCAGCTGACTTTAAAATAATGTATATTGGGGGCATTTAGCGAATATTTATTCATTCATTGTGATGCACCATAAATCTGAAGGTGCTGTACATGTGTAGCACCCCGAGGGCTCGGTTGCTACAGAGGTATTGCATCTCAACCAGATGTGCGATATCTCACTCTCAGGTAAGGATGGAGTGTGGATTAGGACCCCGACACCTGCATGCATTACACCACATTTCCGGGGGACAGGGCGACCGATATGCTCCAAGTAGAGCACGACAGTCCCTGTCGCTGGCTGGAGTGGGGGGAGGGAACACCGAGGAAGGGGGAACCCTGTAGTGCAGGAGCAGGGAGAGAGCAGTTCCTGGGTGCACCTAGAGGGAGGTATAAAAGGTGGGAGCCATCTTAGGAACAGTGTTCAGTCAGAGGGAAGAAGTGACAGAGCAGGGCCTCTGTCGAGCTCTGCTCCGGAGGTGGGCCTAGCCTGTGAGGCCCTGCCAGGACTGAGAGAGAGAGAGAGAAGGAGGTGGGAGCAGAGGCTCTGCATGGGCTCTGCTCCGCAGGCAGGCTGGAGAGAGCTGCCGGAGTCTGGAGGAAGGAGAAGGAAGGAAGAGGAGCGGAGGAGGCTCCAGGAACAAGGAACGAAGGGACCCCAGGGGTGTGGACCGGCGAGTCGCCACCGCACGCCCGAATCTACCTGCGCAGAAGGGTCAGGCCAAAAGGGGGAGACCGGTCCCCGAAACTAGTGGAGGAGGGGAACTACCCTCAGCTAGAAACCGGAGGCTGTGACATTTCACGTGGCGCAGCCCCTCGCTACACCGCTAGGAAGGCACCATATAAGGTCATGGAAACTGGCGCTTAGGTTTACCAAGAGAAGGCCTGAGGCAACCGGACAGAAGCGAGGTCACTGGTGGGGTATGACAGGCCAGAGAAAGGACACACAAAGGGGGTCCTGTGAAACGCTCCAAAGTTATCTGGGAGTAGGCCGAGCCCCTCACCTGGTGAGCACAGTGCGACGCGGGAAGTTACAGCCGGCCGGAGTAACGTGGAGTAACGAACTGTGAGTAAAGATCCTGGACTGCATTACAGAGACTCTGAGTCATTATTCCCGCGCACCATCACCCCCATCATCTTCACTCACTGCCCTGAGGCTATACTTCTCCCGTGGGGAGTTATACTACACTCTGCTGCACCCACAACACCAGCCTCAGCGGTCTGCCCTGCAGTGGCGGATCACTCTGACCGCAATCCACGGGTGGCGTAGTTGGACATTTAATATCACAAAACCCTATAAATAGACTGCCATTTGGGTTGACCACCCTGAGCCACGGGACCGGGTCACCGCCACGGTGACTACAACCCCCAGCATCCCACAAAAGGCCCGGTTCCGGGTTCCCCACGTGGCCCAGGGGGCACGTCACATGCGGAAAGGGTGTACATAAATTACAAAGTGACAGACGGGTACAGTGAAAGAGGGCCCTGCCCTTGTGGGTTTACAGTCTACAAGGTTCAAAGATGAGACAGTAAATTAGGTAATTTGCAGAGTCTGTAATGAGGTGGCAGCAGGGTTATGGAAGGTTTGTAGGGTTTTTGGATTGCATTTGAAGACTTCAATAGTGGAGGACAATTTGAAGTGCTGAGGTAGTAATTTCCAGAGTAAGGCCATGTGCCCACTTAGCGTTTTTGCGGCGTATTCATGGCAGTGAAAACGCTTGTAAAACCGTCTGCCATGCAAAGCAACGTGAATTTGGATGTGCTGTGCACATGATGCGCTAATTTGCGCGCCGAATTCGCATTGCGTTGCAAAACGCAGCATGACCATTTCTACCGCGATTACGCTGCAAATTCGCAGCCATTGAGGAACATTGAAACGCAGCAAACCCGCAGGTATATGTGGATTTGCTGCGTTTCAATTAAATTCAATGGCCGTGAATTTGCAGCGTAATCGCGGTAGAAATGGTCATGCTGCGTTTTACAACTCCTCTTCATCCCGGCTACCACGCGGTAAAAAAAAGAAAAAAGTTAAAAATAAAAAAAAAAACTGTATATTCACCTCTCCGGTCTGCTCCCGGCCGCGTCCTCTCTCCTCAGCGTCTCTCGGTGTACTTGCAGGACCTGCCATGACGTCATTTAGTCAGCTGATGGTCACGCGACCACTGACGTCAGCGGTCAGGTGATGGTCGCGTGACAATCAGCTGACTAAATGACGTCACCGCAGGTCCTGCCAGTACACTGCGGGACGCTGAAGAGAGATTACGCCGCCGGGAGCAGACCGGAGAGGTGAGTATACAGGTTTTTTTTATTTGTAACTTTTTCATTCTTTTTTTTTTTTTTTTTTTTTTTTTTTTTTTTTTACTATAGATGCAGCATTTAAAGCATCTAAGTTGGTCACACAATATAAATCCATGCCGGTTGCATGGATTTATATTGTGTCTCCAACTTGTCAAGCACTTTTCCAAGTGATGCTCAAAATCGCTTGGAAAAGTGCTTGAAAAAAATGCATGCAAAAATGCATGTAAAAACGCTGAAAAAACGCTTCTTTCTGGCAGAAAAAACGCATGTAAATCTGCATGCGTTTTTTTTCTGCCAGAGAGAGGCAAAAACGCTCTGCTTCAAATCTACTACGTGGGCACATAGCCTAAGGCTGTGTGCCCACGTAGCGTTTTTCAAGCGTATATGCTGCGGAATTTCCGCAGCGTAAACGCTTGAAAAACGCATGTATATCCGCACCCCATGGTCCCCAATGGCATTCCGCAATGTCAATGCCCATGCTGCGGATTTTTCCGCAGCGTATATGCTGCAGTCAAAAATCCGCAGCGTGTTCATTAATTTTGCGGAAGCGCAGCGGAATCAATGTGTGGATGGTACCCAAGTCTGGATGAGAGGAGACTCTCATCCAGACCTGGGTACCAAAGAACCTGTAAAAAAAAGAATAAAATAAAGTTTATACTTATCTTCTGATGTTTTCCCTCCGTCGCGCTGTTGTCTGAAGGACCTGCCACGTCATTGAGTCATGTGACCCACCACATGCCTCAATGACGTCACCGCAGGTCCTGCACACAACAGCGTGAGCCGCTCAAGACTCCGGACGGGGCAGAGGATGCATCAGAAGGTGAGTATAAAGTTTATTTTTTTATTTTACCATTCTGAACAAGTTGTCAAGCACTTTTCCAAGTGATGCTTGGAGAAGTGCTTGATAACCCGCATGCGGAAATGCATGCAAAGACGCCTCACAAACGCTTCTACCTGGCGGGAAAACCGCATGTAATATCCGCATGCGATTTTCCCGCCAGGGAGAAGCGTAAAAAATATGCTTCAGGTCCGCAACGTGGGCACATAGCCTAAGGGAGAAATCTGACACAATTGTGTGGGTACCAGACAAGAGGACAACAAAGGAGATCTTCTGCAGTGGTCTAGGTGGGAGATGGTAAGGAATTGCACTTACCATTTGTGTCAAATTCTGTGCATGTTATCAGATCACCAGGGTATGTGAACTTTTGATCAGGGTCATTTGGATGTTTTTGGTTGTCATTAAGATTTACAAAGAGAAAACACAGTAGTTTGACAATAAATGGCTTCACCCAACCAATAACCATGAGTGTAGAAAAAGTTTTTTTTTGTTATCATTCATATTCTCTGAAACAAGGCCAAGAAAGGAAAAATTCTGCCGGGGTATGTAAACTTTTGAGCACAACTGTATGTGGAGATGGGCGAAAGATAATGAGTTCAGTTTTGTCCATTTGGTGCTTAAAGCCCCCGTCACACTAAGCGAGATCGCTAGCGAGATCGCTGCTGAGTCACAAGTTTTGTGACGCAACAACGACCTCAGTAGCGATCTCGCTATGTTTGACACTTAGCAGCGACCAGGCCCCTGCTGTGAGATCGCTGGTCGTGTCGGAATGGTCTGGACATTTCTTTGATCGTTGAGGCCCCGCTGGGTAGCATGCATCGGTGTGTTTGACACCTTACCAACGACCTTGTTGACGACTCAGACACAGAAACACATAGGCGTGCAATGTTATACAGATCGTTACGGGTCGCTGCATCGCTGCTGCGTCGTTGGGAAGATCTGACTGTTTGACATCTCACCAGCAACCACATAGCAACGCAGCAACGATCCGTGACAGGTCGTATCGTTGTCGGGATCGCTGTAGCATCGCTTAGTGTGACGGGGCCTTTAGAAAGCGGAAGAAGGATATAGCTGATAGACTCTCTTGATTCTGGACAGTAGAGAGGAAATGTCTGGGTCACAATGGTAGATTTCAGTATCATCAGCATAATAAAAATACTGGAATCTTTCAGGTAATTTCAGTGAATTGATGGGAATGGAAGCCAAATTGTAAGTATTCAAGGTATGTTGGATGGGAAGACAGTTCAAAATAGATGTTACCCTCATATTGAGCATAGAAGCATGGCTTCATTATAAGATGTGAATGGAAAAAAAAAAAATCGAACACTCCATTCCAACCCTTAGCTCGTCAACCCCCATGCTGTAAACAGATAATTGAAGTAGGTTATCTGATGGAGAAAAGACATGGCGAGTGTACACAAAGACATACAGCAAGAAAAATTGGTATGTATAATTAGACAGGGAGCGTATGGATAAAAAATATCATAATTTTTATTGAGTGAATACAGAACTAGACACAACATAGAAATTTAAAAGCATTTAAAAAAGCATGATGCTTCAGTAGAAACCACAAAAAAGTATCACATACTTCAGGGTATGTGACGGGTTGAGCAAGCAACATTCATTGAATATTTCTTGAACCTTTGGTGCCCTCCTTTTGTGTGTTTCTTCGAGTGTACACAAAGGAAAGGCTGTGTGGTGATATTTTGTCTCTCCAATGTAAAAAAAATCTTTCTTGGCATCAAAGTAACATATAGCTAATGATGGCAGTCGGGACGGAGCCGGATACCAGATATGAATATTGGGGTTTTTGTGACCGGTGCAGGTTCTATAGTTATGGGAGACATATTTTAGACATCATGGTGCAGTGGAAAACACTATGCATAGACTTGCATTGTGGTGTGGCCTGCCTATTAGTCCAGAATTAATATTGGCCAGATGGATAAAGTTGTATATGCCATGTTTTATATGTATAGAAAGCTAAAATCATGATCGGAAATATGGCATTAATATCTTCCACCTGGGACCTCATGGGACCTCATGGGGTCACAAGGAGGTCACAAGGGCACTGACTCGTACCAGGTAAAAGCGTATTCTGATTTACAGCCATTATTCAATGCTGGGAGACGGATCTCTCTTAAGGACTGTACCAATTTCCAAACTGAATGCTTTCCTTTGAAAGATCTGCGCCATTCATATGGCAACAGGTAACAGGTCTAGTAACTTTCTTTTATTTATCTTTTTGTAATTGTATATACTGTATTGTTTTGTCCACCTTGTAACATCTTTTGCATATTTTTATAAGCACTGCCTAAATTTTAGATTAAATATATAAAACAAATTATTTTTATTCCTCTTGCTCTATAAACCGCACCCCTGAAGACTCGTGAGGCCCCACATTACCAGTAATGGGTGTCCAATTGGCCTATAATAAGCGAATGGTGGTGGCAGCAGCTAGTTTTTTTTTTGGTTATTGCTGAGCTTAGCAGTGACCATACCAAAGTGTGTGTGAGTGTATATATGTACAGTGAAGGAAATAATTATTTGATCCCTAGCTGTTTTTGTTAGTTTGCCCACTGACAAAGACATGAACAGTCTATAATTTTAAGGGTAGGTTAATTTTAACATTGAGAAATAGAATAACCCCCAAAAAATCAAGAAAATCACATTGTATAAATTAGATAAATTTATTTGCATTTTGCAGTGAGAAATAAGTATTTGATCCCCTACAAACCTTTATGAGTTCTGGCTGCTACAGACCAGTTAGACGCTCCTAATCAACTCGTTACCTGCATTAAAGACAGCAATCTTACATAGTCACCTGTATAAAAGACTCCTGTCCACAGACTCCGTCAGACTCTAACCTCTACAACATGGCCCAATATAAGTTTCTCAATCGGTACATATTAAAGATCATATATAATGCTCAGTGGCTAGCACCTATTAGTGGGAGTATTGGTTAAGTCGCTCAGCATATATAAATAATTGAAGAAAAAACACGACCATATCAACCCAAAATAATGGTAAAATGTAACTTTTATTCATAAATAATGTTAAAAGTTTATAACATAATCAGTATCAGGCACAATGCAAAAATGCACATATAATGTTGAATAACCATCTCACTGAAGGGACGATACGGTCCACATTGTATGGGGTCCGAGGCACCACAGCAAAAATATGTAGTCCCTCATATAATAGACTGATAAGGAGGATCTCCAAATGACCACAGTACAGTGTCCATAATAGTACCCATATAGTAGTGCATACAACAAATATATATATATAAATAGTTTTAAACACAATGCAGTACCTCATAGGGGACCCATAACCTATACTATCAAGGTGCCATGTGTCAGCGGCTAAGGTATTCGTTCACCATATATATCTAATGTCAAGTGGAGGACACTAATAATGGCCACTATTGCACCTAAATCAGTCAGGGTATGACAAATAGAGTAGCTCAGAAGTGGGACTATGTTATCAGGGTGCGTTCCTGGCAAACATAATAATAGGTAAGTAATAAGCAAGTAATTCACTATGTAAAGGAAAATTACCTGGGCCAGGGGCTGTGCTGTCAGGGTACCCTCACGTGGGCCGCGCGTCCACCCCAACGCGCTTTTTGGCGTTGCCATCTTCAAGGGGCGTACCTCTACAACATGGGCAAGACTTAAGAGCTTTCTAAGGATGTCAGGGACAAGATCATAGACCTGCAAAAAGCTGGAATGGGCTACAAAACCATAAGTAAGACGCTGGATGAGAAGGAGACAACTGTTGGTGCAATAGTAAGAAAATGGAAGAAATACAAAATGACTGTCAATCGACATCGATCTGGGGCACCATGCAAAATCTCACCTCGTGGGGTATCCTTGATCATGAGGAAGGTGAGAGATCAGCCTAAAACTACACTGGGGGAACTTGTTAATCTCCAGGCAGTTGGGACCACAGTCACCAAGAAAACCATTGGTAACACATTATGCCTTTAAGGTTTAAAATCCTGAAGTGCCCGCAAGGTCCCCCTGCTCAAGAAGGCACATGTGCAGGCCCATCTTTGCCAATGAAAACCTGGGTGATTCTGTGAGTTATTGGGAGAAGGTGCTGTGGTCAGATGAGACAAAAATTGAGCTCTTTGGCATTAACTCAACTAGCCGTGTTTGGAGGAAGAGAAATGCTGCCTATGACCCAAAGAACACCATCCCCACTGTCAAGCATGGAGGTGGAAACATTATGTTTTGGGTTTGTTTCTCTGCTAAGGGCACAGGACTACTTCACTGCATCAATGGGAGAATGGATGGAGCCATGTATCATAAAATCCTGAGCAACAACCTCCTTCCCTCCGCCAGGACATTAAAAATGGGTCGTGGCTGGGTCTTCCAGCAAGACAATGACCCAAAACATACAGCCAAGGCAACAAAGGAGTGGCTCAAAAAGAAGCACAGTAAGGTCATGGAGTGGCCTAGCCAGTCTCCAGTCCTTAATCTCATAGAAAACTTAAGGAGGGAGTTGAAGCTCTGAGTTGACAAGCGACAGCATCAAAATCTGAATGATTTAGAGATGATCTGCAAAGAGGAGTGGATCAAAACTCCTCCTGACATGTGCGCAACCCTCATCATCAACTACAAAAAACGTCTGACTGCTGTGCTTGCCAACAAATATTAAATGTTGTTTGCCAGAGGGATCAAATACTTATTTCTCACTGCAAAATGCAAAAAAATGTATCTAATTTATACAATGTGATTTTCTTGAATTTTTGGGGATATTCCATCTCGCAATGTTAAAATTAACCTACCCTTAAAATTATAGACTGTTGAAGAAAGGGGCTGGAAGCAAGGGAAGCTGGATGGAAGCCCCACATGACTGGGATGGGCTACAAGGGTGGAATTTTTGAGATAAAGGATCAGGATTGGGTATTAGAGCTGAGGGGTGGGCAGTTGGTGGTGGGAGGGTGAGTATATCAAGAAAAAAGTGCGGGAAATTAGTCAGTCCGGCAGGGAAGTTACAGGAGAAAGTTCAAAAAAAAAAAAAAAAAAAAAATTTTAATATCCGCTCACCCATTGTTCTGAACACTGACCGGGCGTAATGGAGACCGTGGAATCTCTGTTTAGCAGACTGTGGGATGCGGCTCGATCCAGGCGTGGAGGGTGGCTGGAGGCACAGCTTTAAGGGTTGCTGCATGGCTCATCCGAGGAATCGGCGGGGGGGTCAGGAAGGAGGGCAAGGAGAACGCGGCCCCCCAAGAGGCTTTTGCCAGAGACTCCCACGTGCTGCAGACGCAGGCTGCGGAGCCCCTCATGGGACCCTGAGCCAGGTGAGCCCGGCGGCGGAACCCCCCTGCCGCTGCGCCCGCCGCTGCAGGAATCCGCCCAGCCGGCCTGTGGGCGCTTCCGTCAGCGGATCGCTAGCAGGGTCTGGACCGAGGGCCCCACAGGAAGTGCGGCCTGCTCCGGCGGCACGCCGCAGTAATAGAGCCTGGGCCGCGCCGGAAGCAAGGCCCGCACTAGAGCCGCGTCACCAGTCAGGGGGCGTGGCTTCGCCGGAAGTTTGGCCCGCGTCACTTCCTGTGCACGTTACCGGGCCGGACAGCGATGACGCTGGCCCCCGCAACCAGGGCCAGCAGCGGTTCACGGCGGCGGACGGCCGTGATATAAAATAAATAAATAAAATAAATAAAGGGGCCAGGAGGAGCAGCAGCGTGGCAGGCACACCTGGCGATGCACCAGTCGGGGTGCCTGCCAGTCAAATCGACAGTGGAGGACAGTATGGCGTTTTAAGGGCAGGCAGCGGCAGTTTGTAGACCTGTTGCCTGGCCCCAGTCACCGGAGTCACAGTAGCAGAGCAGCGGGCAGCAGCATGGAGCTGCCTGGCAGCCCCCCCACAGATCAGCACGGACTGGGCTGGGGGGCCCAGGTCCAGAGGTCGTGCTGGATCACTGACGGCAGGAAGGATCGGTGCAGAAACGTGCAGCGGACGAGCTGCGGGGGCATCAGTACGTGCTCAGGTCCCCCCTGGTGACGAGGAGGCCAGGGGCGCGGGCCTTGAGCAACAGCGAGAGGGAGGATCGGAATACGGAGAGGATCAGGACGACCCAAGGAATCGGCAGGACTCAGGACGTATGGCTGGCGGGGACACAGCACCTGCGCAGCTCCGTGAGTATGCGTCTATGTATGTTTTGTCACCCACGGGGTCTGTAGCGGATGCGGTAGGGGATAGGCAGTTGGCAGTGCCCTGTGGTGTAAATGTTAGGGGGAGACGTGGTTAGATGTCGTGGGGCTCAGGGATAATTTGGCAAACATGTCACAAATTCTGGCTAGTTTAGGCACTGGTGGAGCCAGTGAGGCAGGGTTATCTCCGATGGGGGTTTGGTACCCGGTCGACCTGTGGCGTCGCAGGTGGGGAGTGAATCGGCAAGGGCGGCGGTGTGTGCTGAGGGGGACTTTAGGGGGTATCGGTTTCTGTACAGACAGAAAAGGATAAAGCGGATGCCGTAAAACTGGATGATAGGGTGAAAGGGGAGGTATACATGTGCTTTGAGGGGCAGCTGGGCACATTAAAAAAAAAAAAAAAAAAAAAAAGTTAAAGAAAAAATTGGGCGGGATGAATTATTAGAAATGTTTTCCCTACTTTTTCTTGAAAAGTTTAATTTGGACAAGGGAAAAAAGGACGACAGCAAAAAAGAAAAAAAAAAAAAAAAAAAAAAATGGAGGAAGAAAAGCGTAGGTGGAGGTTCACTCCTCAGACGTTTGTTACTTGGTTGCAAGCTTTTGCAATAATGGCTAGTGTCATTGGGAAAAAAGCTCCGGATAATTGCGCAGGTTTATTTTGCTACCTGGATGCTATAGGGGAGGCTCATCGTACTTAAGGGGGCCAGACATGGTTACGATAGACGAGCAATATCGGCAGAGGAAGGCAGTCCGCCCGGAGATTAGATGGGATCAAAGGACGTCGGGTTGTGGCTGAAAGTTGTGGCTCCGGTGAGGTATGGGCAGTCCTTTCACGGGAGCAGCGGTAGTGGGAACTAATCGGCAGGACACCGGGGAAGTAGCCAGGGTGCACAAAGCACTAAGAAGGAAGCGGGATCTTGCTGGCAATTTAATGATGGCCAGTGTTAGTACGGGAACTCCTGCAAATTTAAACATGTGTGCTCCCATTGCAACGGTATTTCACATGGAGCATCTAAATGCTTTAAGAAGGGTAATGGAAAAATGCCAATGGGTACCGGTCAAGGGGGTGACTCAGAAAGGGGGCCATCTCGTGAACCCTCACCGAAGTAGGTATCCAGATCAGTTGAAGGCTAAGGTCATTTCAGATGGTCTTTTTTGGAAGGTTTTAGAATTCCTCCTCCTGATCATGAGGTCCCCTTTTCTCTTAAAAATTTGATGTCGGCTTCCCTTCATCCGGAAGTGGTTAGCTTGAAACTGGCAAAGGAGGTGGAATTGGGCAGGATGGCTGGTCCGTTTCAGGATTTACCTAGCAGCAGGGTGATTGTTTCGCCGTTGGGGGTCGTGCCCAAAAAGAGGCTAATAAGTTTCGTTTGATTCAGCATTTGTCATACCCTAAGGGTTTTTTTCGGTGAATGATGCCATTGCTCAGGAATTATGTTCGGTGGAGTATTCAGTATTCGATGCGGCGGTGGGATGGGTGTGGAGATATGGGCCAGGATCATTGCTAGCTAAAACTGATATCAAATCGGTTTTTGGATTGCTGCCAGTACATCCGGATAGCTTCCCATTGTTAGGTTGTTTTTGGAAAGGGGAATACTACGTGGACAGGTGTTTGCATATGGGCTGCGCAATTACGTGTTCCCTGTTTGAAACGTTTAGTACGTTTTTGGAATGGGTGGTGAGGGACCTGGCATCAGTTCAGTCGGTCATTCATTATTTGGATGACTTTTTGTTTATAGGCCCTCCGCAATCGTTGTTGTGTAGGACTTTGTTAGGAACTATGGTGTGGGTAGCGGAGCATTTTTGGCATACCTTTGGCAGGTAATTTAAAAAAAAAAACAAAAAAAAAAACAGAGGGACCTTGCACCTTGTTAACTTTTTGGGCATCCTAATTGATACGGAGAGGATGGAGTGTCGGTTACCTGATGATAAATTGAGTTTGCTCAAGCAGGAGGTCGATAGATTCAGGAGGTTGCGTAAGGTGACGCTGAAGGAGCTACAATCCCTGTTAGGTCGTTTGAATTTCGCATGCAGCATTATGCCAATGGGCAGGATATTTTGTCGCGGGTTGGCAAGGGCGACAGCAGGAGTGCGCGCCCTCCATCATCTCATTCGTTTAAATAAGGATCACAAGGAGGATTTGAAGGTTTGGAAAATGTTTTTTGGAAAATTATAACGGCAGGTCGTTAATTCAGCACGAGTTTTTGAGCAGTCGTGATTGAGATTTTTTACAGATGCTGCAGGAGGTGCTGGTGTAAAAATTCCATCGCAGATGCCTTGTCTCGTTTTCAGTGGGATCGTTTTTTCGGGCGCTAGCACCAGAAGCAGAGGACGTGGGACAGGAATGCCCTTCGCATTTGTGGCAGCTGGTTATGGAGGAGTGGGGACGTTTAATACGAGAGTCCATTACGAGGCTGACCTGGTCCTCATACGAGGCATCGTGGGAGTATGGAAAAGTTGGATAATGCAGTGGGGTTTGGTGGAGAATGTCGGTGATAGGGAGATGGCGGTGTTCTTTCTTGTAGGCAGGGCAGCGGAGATTGGATGGTCTGTTTCAAAAGTGGGGATAAGATATGTTACAAAGTCCTTTTTAGTGTAGCAAGCACTTAGGGGCTTTAGGAGAGGAGATAAGGTGCTGGATAAAAGAAGACCGGTGACTTTTAACATCTTGGAACGTTTGGGTTTAGTGTTAGACGAAACTTGTTGTTCAGTTGTGAAGCTACATTGTTTAGGTTAGCCTTTTTCGTTAGCGTTTTTTGGTGCGCTGAGATTGTCTGAATCGGTGGCACCAAGTAGACTGGCAATTTTGGCCTGGGCGAGTGGGTTCCTAATTATGTCATGAAAATGGGGACTTTTCTTAAATAGCAGTATTTAAGAAAGGAGTTCGGGAGTTGGGCCTTCGCCCGGAGGTGTACGGGTCACATTCTTTTAGAATTGGCGCGGCGTCAGAAGCCAATTGCTTGGGCTTAGGCAAGGATGTGACAAAGCGGATAGGGAGGTGGAGTTCTGATCGTTATTTGTCCTTTGTTCGGCATTAGGTACGGGGGGCTGAGGTTGTTTTCATATTGTTAAGTATTGAATACATTGTGGTTGTTTGTTGCAGATGGTGTCCCATTGTTAGCGTGGTTTCTGGGACATTCCTTTGTCCACTGGGGGTGTTGCGAGAGGACGGGAGGCCAGACGGTAGGCAGTTGGGTTTTAGGAGAGAGAAAGTTGTGGTTCGGTGGCTCGTCTCCAGAAGCATGGTATGGAGAAGGGTGCTGCCTGAATTTCATAAGGCAGCCCGTTTGGTTCGGACGCTGGATATTTTGGTGGTGCATATGGGGGGGAATGACTTGGGGGCTCGCCCGGTCAGGGAACTGATGAAGGACATTCGATTTAATTTTTAAGGTTATGGACATCCTTTCCTGTGGTGTTGTCGGTCTGGTCTGACATTGTGCCAAAAAAAAAGTGGAGGGAGGCTAGATCTTTGAAGGGGATTAATAGGGCGAGAGTGAGGTTAAATAGAGCCATATCAGCCTTTGTGTCAAGGAACGGGGGAGTAAGCGTTCGACATTTTGAACTCGAGGCGGGAGTTGGAAATTTTTGGGCAAAGGATGGTGTACATTTGAATGACATTGATACAGATTTGTGGGCATTGGCTATACGGGAGGGGAATGAGAGGGCTTTGGCGTTTTTTTTTTTTGGGGCACTCACGAGCCTGAGGTGGTCAGGGCTTTTCGTTTGTGGCAGGGGGTGGGGTTCTTGGAGTTGGCACAGAAGTGTCGGTGGGAATAATTTGGTTAAAATTACAGCCAATTGGTTAATTGAGCGGGGTGATCTGGCATTTGGTTTTTGGGCTCTGGACGGGGTTTTACCCTGGGAGCTTTTGGTGCCCTTGAGCTGGTGATGGACGGCTGAGGGTAATATGGTGGTTCCAGTTCGGTTTAATTTATGCCAGATCTAATTTTTAACTCCAAGAACCCTCCCTTCTTATTTATTTATAACACTGTTAATGTGTTAATGTTGTTTGTTAATAAAATGGCCGCTGTGGCCAAATTTATCCAAAGAAATTACAGGTGCAGTGTTTTTATTTGTGGGAAAAGGTGAGTGCTGGAAAATGGGAGGAACAGGTTAAACGGTGGAACCCAGGTTGGCCGTACACAGTCATGTCTTTCTCAGTGTGCAAACTTACAAGAACAGCAAGGGATCAAATAATTATTTCCTTCACTACGTGTATATGTGTGTATATATATATATATATATATATATATATATATATATATATATATATATATATATATATATATATATATATATATATATATATATATATATATATATATATATATATATATATATATATATATACAGCCATGTGTTGGAATTGGATGTGTACATACTATACGCTCACAGTGAAAGCGCCCAATAATCTGCCTAGTAGTAATAACCGCTGCTGCCTCGTCGATCAATCGACAGTTAATTGTGTGATTATCCTGGTGAACTGGAGGCAGCGGAGTGCTGTTTGTGACATGCTATTTGAAGCAAATGTGGGAATATGAGGTGATGGCTTAATATTAAGGATGGGTCGGTCAAAGGATGGCTTCTTGAGAATGAGTGTTATTGTTTGATGTCTATAAGAAGGGAAGACACCAGTGGTTAGCAATAGGTCAAAGAGATGGGTTAGGACTGGGATAAACACAGTAGTGAGGTTGGGGATGAGATAGGATTTTACACTTGAAGTGCACAGGTGGGAAGGTGTGATTGGGCTTTTATGGACATGGCGATACCACATACAGTGGGGAAAATAAGTATTTGATACACTGCAGATTTTGCCAACCTACAAAGAGTGTAGAGGTCTGTAATTTTTATCGTAGGTACACTTCACCTGTGAGAGACAGAATTTAAAAATAAAAACCAGAAAATCACATTGTATGATTTTTAAATAATTAAATTGCATTTTTTTGCATGAAATAAGTATTTGATTTTCTACCAACCAGCAAGAATTCTGGCTCTCCCAGACCTGTTAGTTTTTCGTTAAGAAGCCCTCCTACTCTGCACTCATTACCTGAATTAATTGCACCTGTTTGAGTGTGTGGACAGGTGTCTTTTATACAGGTAATGATTTCAATCAATCACACTCCAACCTCTCCAGCATGGCCAAGGCCAAAGAGCTGTCTGAGGACACCAGGGACAAAATTGTAGACCTGCACAAGGCTGGGATGGGCTACAGGACAATAGGCAAGCAGCTTGATGAGAAGGCAACATCTGTTGGCACAATTATTAGAACACTAGATGACTGTCAATCTTCCTCGGTCTGGGGCTCTGTGCACGATCTCGCCTCGTGGGGTAAGGATGAATCTGATAAAGGCCAGGAATCAGCCCAGAACTAAATAGGAGGACATGGTCAATGACCTGAAGAGAGCTGGGACCACAGTTTCAAACATTACCACACATTACGCTGTCATGGGTTAAAATCCTGCAGGGCACGCAAGGTTCCCCTGCTTACACCAGCACATGTCCAGGCCCGTTTGAAGTTCAGCAATGACCATGTGGATGATCCAGAGGAGGCATGGGAGAAGTTCATGTGGTCAGATGAGACCAAAATATAACTTTTTGGTATCAACTTCACTCGCCATGTTTTGAGGAAGAAGGATGAGTACAAGCTCAAGAACACCTTCCCAACCATGAAGCATGGTGGGGAAACATCATACTTTGGGGGTGCTTTTTTGCAAAGGGGACAGGACAACTGTGGACCGTATTGAAGGGAGGATGTATGGGGTCATGTATCGCAAGATTCTGGCCAACAACCTTCTTCCCTCAGTAAGAATATTGAAGATGGGTCATGGCTGACCCATCTTCAAGCAAAATGAACATAAACCCTGCTGTAAATAAATAAAAAGCAAGTGTATTTAAATAAAATTAATTTTATTTCATTCATTCATTTTGCTTCTTGTATGTTTTTCTGATGCATGGCCATTGTGAAACATGTATTTATGTGCTGCATGTATACCAACTTTAACCAAGATCAAATTTTGTGTTTTTTTTCTTTGTATTTTTGCATTCTGTGCAAACCAGGGTGTGGCCTCCCTTCTTAGAGCTGGATAATACATTTAAAAAGCTTCCCTTGGCTGGTGTCCACAGTTCGGGACCCGGTCCTTTGTCTGCCCTTATTCACACAGAGGTCAACTTTGACATATGGTAAGGTTTTTAATATTAGACAGTGTAGGACTATCCCGAACGGGTTCACCTTGTCATGGTGGGATAGCTTTTAGACTAAATTTGATCAAAAACAGTGTTACTAAGAACCCTATTTTATTTATATGCACTTGCTTTTTATTTATTTACAGCAGGGTTTATGTTCATTTTGCTTCTTGTAGGAGTTTGTTTTTTTATTGTATCAAATACTTATTTCATGCTATGAAATGCAAATTTATTATGTAAGAATCATAAAATGTCATTTTCTGGATTTTGTTTTCAATTCTTTCTCTCACAGGTGAAATGTACCTATGATAAAAATTAAAGACCTCTCCATTCTTTGTAGGTGGGAAAACTTGCAAAATTGGTAGTATATCAAATACTTATTTTCCCCACTATATGTATTTTTTTATGGCAAAAATGGGGTGATTTGGATTTTTATATTTATTTTTCATATTTGTAAAACGTTATTTTACTTGTCACTGTATTTTATAGTCCTCTTCAGGGATTTGAACCTGCAATCGTCTGATTGCTTGCATTATATATAGCAATACTTCAGTTTTGTTATATACAGCCAAAATCATGGTCTCCTATGAGTGCTAATCACGGGCTGGCTTTCATTGGAATGCCATCATGACAGACACGGGGGTCATTAGCAGACACCTGAATGTCATGGCATCCCATCGGCACCCGAGATAGTGTTAAGGAGGTGCCAATTGAACGTTGGAACATCACATCCCCCAGGACTGTGCCATTTAACAGGTTAACAGCCAAAGGCATAGTTCAGCTGAATTAACAAAACCATTATCTGCCAGGAAAGTTGCAGGTTCCGCTCTTGAGCCCGCATCAAAGAGAGACCTAACATACAGTGGGAGAAATAAGTATTGAAGCACATCACCAATTTTCTAAATAAATGTATTTCTAAAGGAGCTATTGTCATGAAATTCTCACCAGATATTGGTAACAATCCATTCGCTCTACACAGGCAAAGAAATCACCATAGATGTCCATAAATTAAGTTGTTTAATAATGAGAAATGACACTAGGAAAAAGTATTGAACACGCTTACTGAAATTTATCTAATACTTTCTAAAACCTTGGTTAATGATGACAGCTTCATTACGCCTCCTGTATGGAGAAATTAGTCACATGCATTGCTCAGGTGTAATTTTTGCCCATTTTTCCACATAAACACTCTTCAAATCCTTGAACGCGCTTGAACATGCTTTTTGTTCAGCAATAGAGTCTTGCATGGTGAGTGTGCATACAGGACATGGAGCTTGAGCGCATTAATTATAGTTTTCTTTGAAACAATTGAACCTGCTGATTCCAGGTCTTTCTGTAGCTCTCCAGAGGTGGTCCATGGGTCTTGGACAACTTTTATGATAATTATTTTCACTCCACTGTATGGAATCTTGTGGGGAGCACCTGGTCGTGGCCGGTTTATGGTGAAACTTCCGTATTATAGCTCCAACAATGCTCACTGGAACCTTCAGTAGTTTAGAAATTCTTCTGTAATCAATGCAATCCATATGTTTTGCAACAATAAGGTTGCAAAAGTCTTGAGAAAGCTCTCTAGTTTTACCTATAATGAGATGTTTCTTGTGTGGCACCTTGGTAATGAGATACATTTTTATAGGCCATCAGTTGAACCGGCTGATATTATTTTTCACTAAGTTGCAGGATTGCTTTCTAATTATTGATAGATTTCAGCTGGTGTCATGACTTTCCATAGCTTTTTACACCTTTCTTTCTTCATGTGTTCAGCATTTTTTCCCTGTATCATTTCTCATTATTACACATAACTTAATTAATGGACATCTATGGTTTTATTTCTTTGCCTCTGTGGATTGGATTGGTTGTTAAAGACATCTGGTGAGAGTTTCATGACAATAGCAGCTTTAGAGATATATTTACGGTACTTAGAAAATTGGTGACATGTTCAATGCTTATTTCATCCGCTGTATGACGTACTTGTACGTCAAGTTAGGAAAGAATTAAAGAACAATCAGACATAGAGCAGCACTGCATCTCAATTTTCTTCCAATTGTTTATTTTTAATACTGACAGGAAAGTTATTAAAATAAAGATTGCTCTAGGAAGAAGCCGAAAGGCGAAACTTAGGGTCAGGTACAAGCCGAAGTGCCCAGTATTTGATATATTTGTATGTATTTTTAATTGTCGTATTCTTGTAAACATATTAAAACCCCAATTGGAAGCACATTTTAAATTGATGTTGCTCTATATCTGATTAAGAGAAACTCAAGGCACTGTTTATTAGACTTGAATACTTGTGGATTGTTTTATGTAAAACATAATTTTGAAGAAGGGGAATTCATGTTTTCAAACTGATTGAAGACTAATCCAAAATGCTGTGTTTTGCACTAATTATGCATTAATTATTGCAAAAGGGTATTAAAAATCACATGGAAATGCACCCTTACTGTGAGGTATCAACACGGATAGTTTATTTACCTTGTTTTATGTCAAGCTTTTTGAATAGTAAGCCCATTATAAAGAACTCTTTTGACAATCAAAGCAGTTCTCTCCCATAATAGGTGATTAAATATATGATCCAGAGAATGGGGGTCCTGTGCCCCTTGTCTGAACGGAGCAGTAGAGCCAATTCATGTGACTACTAGTGATGAGCGAGCACTAAAATGCTTGGATGCTCGTTATTCGAATCAAGCTCTTTGGACTGCTCGGGTGCTCGACTCAAGTAACAAGTATAATGGAAGTCAATGGGAAACTCAAGCATTTTACCTGCACACTCCCTAGAGGTCTGTGGGGCATTAAAATTGCTGAAATGGATGGAAAAAGTGCTTAAATGGAACAGCATGGGGGAAGATGCCTGGACGCATCTCTGACTTGCAGGTCACTGCTGGGAAAGATGTTGTCAGAGTATTACCCCACTTTTACGGACTGACAGTAAAACATACCAAACCGAAGATAAAATGGATTTTTACAGGAAAAAAAAGTTAGGAAACATTCTCTCCAGTATAATTACTTGCATACTGTATAAGGCAAATAAAAGAGAGAAAAAAAACCTGCCTCTTCCACCCCGAAGGCTATGTTCACACGTAGCATTTTTGCACTCTCATTGTTTGCATTAGTGAAAAAATGCTGCAAAAACGCTGAAAGAATTGATATGCTCCTTCTTTCAAAAATGCAGCAGTTTTCCTTTTCAGTAAGGAAAAAAAAGGAATATGGAATCGTGTGCATGAGATTTATGAAATTCTTCTCAACCCCAAAAGACGACCGCAGAGGAACATCAATTCAAATTTGTTTTTTTCTGGTTTATTTCCATGCTCCCCTTCCCAGCCCAAAAATTGTATATGGTTCACACTTTATTATTTTTGTTGTCGTCCTCCTCCTATCAACAGGGTTATCATTTGTCACTCGGTCCAAATTTTTGGAGGGCCATCAGGCGGCTCTCAGTCATACATTTTGGAGGGCCATCAGTCAAATGTTGGAGGGCCGTCAAGGGGCCCTCCATAATACATTTTGGAGGGCCATCATGTGGCCCTCATGCAGAAATTTTGGAGGGCTATTAGGCGGCCCTAGCTCATAAATTTTGGAGGGCCTCATCCTCCATCTCCGACTTGAAGTCCATATCAGTCACAAGCTGGAAGCACTGTCTCGGTGAAGCGGCAACAAGCTCTGCTGAAAGTCATTTGTTTATGTGAAAAACAGCACACCACCGCAGAGTTGTGGAAAGGTATAATAAACCAGACAGATCTGTGGCTCTCGCCGTTGAACCTACAACCAGGCATGGTCGTATGTGATAATGGTCATAACCTGGTAGCAGCTCTGAAGCTTGGCAAGCTCGCACACATACCATGCCTGGCCCATATGCTCAACTTAGTGGTTCAGTGGTTTCTGAAAACCTACCTAGCTTTGCCTGAGCTACTTATGAAGGTATGCCACTTATGTGCCCATTTCGCAAGACTGCTACAGCCGCCGCCAGTCTGGCAGTGCTGCAGCAGCACTTGCAAGTGCCAGCTCACAGACTGGTGTGCAAAGTGACCATGTGCAGCATAGGGCCGTAGTTGAATAACAGCTACAACATGCCTGTTGGTATTCCAGGCAACTGAAAATGCTGGCTGGCTGACTGTCCTCAAAATGAACAAAGCTTGGATTGGCCCAGACATCTCAACCGCAGCGGATGACAGCAGCGGAACATAAAGCCAAATTAAATGTTCCTTTTTTTCTGGTGAATTCCAATGCACCCTTTCCCACCGCAAATAAGGTATACAGTTCATGGTATATTTTTTTTCTTACCCTCCTCCTCCATCATATCTACAGGGATATCATGCAGCCCTCACTCATAGATTTTGGAAGGCCGTCTGTGGCCCTCACTCATAAATTTTAAAGCACCATCAGGCGGCCCTCACGCATAAAATTAAGAGGGCCTGCAGGTGGCCCTCGTGCAAAAATTTTGGAGGGCAGAAGGCAGCCCTCACGCTAAATTGCTGCTTACCCTGGAATGTTTTGTGGACACTGAGGCTTTCCGAAACCTCATGGTGGCGGCCATCCCCCGGTACTCAGTCCCCAGCCGCCACTTTTTTTCCCAGTGTGCCGTCTCCACCTTACACCAGCTCTTGTCCCATAACATCACCCATGCCCTGGCCAACTCAGTTACTGGTAAGGTCCACTTAATAACCGACACGTGGACAAGTGCTTGTGGACAGGGATGCTACATTTCCCTGATGGCACTGTGTGTGAGGCCGGGACCGAGTCGGACACTGGGACGGCACTCATGCTACGGTCGCCAAGGATTATGGGCCCTAGTTATATCAGGGTTTAATCCAACTCCTACACTAGTTCCTGCACTCCCTCCTCCTTCATCTCTGAATTGTCGTCTTGGAGCACCTGGTCCATATCAGTCCCAAGATGGAAGCACTACCTCGATGAAGTGGCAACAGACTCTGCTGAAACTCATTTGTTTAGTCGACAAATAGCACACTACTGCAGAGTTGTGGAAAGGTATAACAGACCAGTCAGATCTGTTGCTCTCGGAGCTGAACCTACAGCAAGACATAGTCGTGTGTGATAATGGCCATAAACTGGTGGCAGCTCTGAAGCTTGGCAAGCTCGCACACTTTTCATGCCTGGCCCATGTGCTCAACTTAGTGGTTCAGCGGATTCTGAAAACCTACCCATATTTGCGTGAGCTACTTGTGAAGTTATGCCGCGTGTGCACCCATTTCCGCAAGTCCGCTACAGCTGCCGCCGGTCTGGCAGTGCTGCAGCAATGCTTGCAAGTGCCAGCTCACAGATTGGTTACTTGTGAAGGTACGCCACATGTGCGCCCATTTCCGCAAGCCAGCTACAGCTGCCACCGGTCTGTCAGTGCTACAGTAACAATTGCAAGTACCAGCTCACAGACTGGTGTGCAACGTGACCACATGCTGGAACTCCACATTATGTATGTTGGCAAGACTTTGTGAGCAGCAGAGGGCAGTAGTTGAATACTAGGGACAACATGCCCGTCGGTGTTACGGTCAACCTCCGCACATAACTGACGTGGCTGGCATTACCCAAAGAGACACATATTTGAATTCTATATGATTCTAGCCTAAAGGTACGTCCCTGACTGGAAAGATTCGGACCCAGCAGTCCATAGGTGAGGCATACACAGCGGGTTTTGGATGCTACCATGTCCAAACCTACCAGCCTGGCCTTGAGAAGAAGACCGGAGAGGATATACAGCAGCAACAAGATACAGCAGCTACAGGAGCTGTGCCAGCTTCAACGGATTGAATACCAGGCCACCGACACTCATCTGATTTAATTCAGGAACCACAGGATGCAGAGGATGGCATGTGTGGACACAATGGATACCAGTCTGCTTTCTTCAATTGCAAGTGGAGTTTATTCGCAGGGAAGACATGGAATATGCTCTGAGGAAACTGAATGATGCAAAGTTTTGTTCTCATGAAGGTGAGTTTTGTTCTCATTCTTGTCTGTGCTTAAAGACATGCTGATGGGACTGTCTCTAATAAGTGGAGAAGTGTGATTGGGATCCTATCATGTTTGGCTAATTATGATTGGGGGAGCAATGTGACGATACTGTCACGATTGCTGCATTCTTTGTGGGATTGCTATGCTGTCCTATTGAACTGGTTCTTGCTGTGTTTTGATGGACTGCTTGGCTGTCCAATCCTGTGAGTGGCAAGTCGGACTCTCGGTGCTTTGATTGACAGCTCGGCTGTCCAATCTTTGACTGGGATTTGCAGGGCAGTCTCCAGGTGTTCAGTGTTCTGGAGATTGCCCAAGCTATTCAACTGAGCTGACTGCCCCTGTTCCCTGCCAGATGTAGTTTGTGCTTCCTGGTGAGCGTTTGCCTCATTCTGTTGTTCTGTGCTCTGGTCTTCTGCTGTCTGACCCTTTGGACCGTGTTATGACTACCTCCTTGTCTTGCCCTTTTGGCTTTCTTCTGCTCTCTATTGATATTGACCCTGGACTGTGACCTGACTTATGCATATGTCTTTTCCCTTGGTATCTACGGGCTCTCTTGGTATTGACCTCGGAACATGTGACTACCCGCCTCATGGTCAATCCGTGAGTTAGTGACTAGTGTCACAGATACAGCTTAAAATCTTAATAAGCCAGACATTTAGATTTGTTAATCCAAGAGAAGTGCTCTATTATCTTTGTGTATTTGTGTCTGGTTATTAAGAACAGACCAGTAATTGTATAACCCTGAGTGTTGAATTCTATTCCCTTGGAAACAATCAAGCTTACTATGCTAATGACCAATTGTACTAAAAGCCAGCTAGATGTGTATTTATAAGAGCCCCTGTGATACCAACTATGTAAATATATTACCTCAAACAATGATAGTTGAGCCCTGCACCTTTACCTCTTACCTGTGACTAATGACCTTTGACCTGTGGATGTGTACTTAAAAAGGACATATGCTTCTGTAGCAGAGAAACTTTAAACAGTGATGTCTGTAGTTCTGCAAGCATAATCAAGGAGCGTCAGAAAGACTTTACAAGGAGAATGAGAGACATCCTTCAAGACAGCAGATGGATTGCATGGCATTACCCAAAGAGACACACATTTGAATTCTATATGACTCTAGCCTAAGGGTACGGACCTGACTGGAAAGATTCGGATCTGCTCCATTGACCATCAGAGAGACATGGATACATTCTGGGGAGACCAGGTTGGAACGAAGAAGTCACCTGGCCCAATGGATATGTTGTTTTGGGGTTGCCAGGAGGGACCCACCGGTCGCCTGCAACCCACGGAGACATTCGGAGAAGCCAGATAGGGACCCGCTGGTCATCTGGCTCCATGGAAACTCGGAGATGCCAGTTTGGGACCCTCGGGTTTCCTCGCCTTGTACCTCGATGGACTGCTAGCTTCCTAAGCTTGCAGCTACCTCCTCTTTGTGGGGGCCCACCAGAAGTGGGGGGGCACTGGTTGAGGTAGTCGGCCCTGGAAGTCTCCAAAGTTGCAGCTATTCTATCCCAGGTGGGCGGAAAAGGAATGGTGAGACTGTGTAATGTTTTACCGTCTTTGGTATTTGCTGGGACTGTTTTTTGTGTTTATTGTCCGCTTTGTGGTTCAATAAAGTATTGCCACGCTGTTTTACCCTCACCCTGTGTTGTCTGAGTAGCATTACGCCCATGGAAGACCCTGGGTCTTCACACAAGCTGTAAGCTGGGTTTTCAAGTTCTACTTGAAAGTTCCAAATGTAGGGGATAATTGCATGTGTTCGGCCACAGAATTCTTCAAAATTTGGGGGATATTCAGGAGAAGTCTTGCAAGCAAGAAAAAGGTCTTCGGAGGGCTAGAGATTGCATGATGGGAGATTAGTTCAGAGATATATGGGGGAGACAGATTATCTATGGCTATGTACATTAGTGTTAGTAGCTTGAAGTGGAAGCTTTGTGGAATTGTGACACAATAAATGGATTTGTAGAGGGGATAGGGAAGGAGGAGTAGCAAGCACAGAAGTGTATTAGTAGAGCAGCAGAGTTAACTACAGACTAGAGAGGTGCGATGGGAGATGATGAGGTCCTAGACACCACATTGAGTTAAGGCCATCCCAGTGACGTGGGCAGTTTGGAGTAAGAGGTGGTAGTCATGCTGCCCCAGCTGCACAACAAAAGAGGGAGCAGGGTGCAAAAGCACCACGGGTGGCCCCCTAGTCAGTCTGTCGCTTGCTACTGGCCATCGTGTTGACGAACAGGAGCACACCAAAGCCAGCTCAAAGGAGATCCCTGACAATACACTGGTGGTTTGCATGCTGTGCCATCAGAGATTGAAGCGAGGCATAAATGTTCATAACTTGAGCACCACCTGCATGAAGAGGCATCTGAATGCAAAGCATGAGCTGCAGTGGAATACACACCTGAAAAAACAGGAAAGATGTGAGCCTCCTCCCTCTTCTGCTGTGGTCTCTGCCTCTTCCTCCCCCTCTCGAGCAACAGGGCCACCTGGCTCCCTGCAAAGAAAGGATGTGACAGCACCACCAGCAGTGTCACCGAGCATCTCCAGACCATCCCGTTGAAGTGTTCAGCTGAACATCCCCCAAACACTGGATTCCATATTCTACATGTGGCCTTACAAGTGATTTCTAAAGGGCTAACAATATATGTTGGGATCATGGGAACCATAGTATGTTTTTTCCCAACCTTGCGTGTCCTGCAGGATTTTAATTCATGATGGCGTAGTGTGTTACTAACGGTAATGTTTGAGACTGTGGTCCCAGCTCTCTTCAGGTCATTGACCAGGTCCTTCCATTTAGTTCTGGGCTGATTCCTTACCTTTCTCAAAATCATCCTTACTCCACGAGGCGAGTTCCTGCATGGAGCTCCAGATCGAGGAAGATTGACAGTCATCTTGCGTTTCTTCCATTTTTTTAATAATTGTGCCAACAGTTGTTGCCTTCTCACCAAGCTGCTTGCCTATTGTCCTGTATCCCATCCCAGTCTTGTGCAAATCTATAATTTTGTCCCAGGTGTCCTTACACAGCTATTTGGTCTTGGCCATGGTGGAGAGGTTGCAGTGTGATTGATTGTGTGGACAGGTGTCTTTTATACAGGTAATGAGTTCAAACAGGTGCAATAAATACATAAATACAAATACAATGGATGAGGTGGTGGCACAGAAGGAAGAGGAGGAACAGGGAACATTCACACCATCATGAGGCCAGGCATCCACACATGTCTTGGTACAGGAACCCATCCTCCAACAGCGGCAAGGTACACAAATGTCCAGCCAGGGGTCAGTTTTGGAGGATGGGGAATAAGGAGGAGAAGGATGAGGAAGAACCCCTCCCACAGCCCATCAATCAGGGTCGTGCGCGTTACTGTGTCACACCTGGCTGCAGCCGAAACTTGACGTGACTTCAGCAGATGTCAGAGCAGACTGCAGCCGGGGTCAAGTGATGCCTAGTGAGCAGTCAGCGATAGCGCCGCTCACAGGCAAGAATCACAACAGAGAGTAATTACAAAAAAAAAATATTTCCACTGTTTAAATCAATTGGGGCATTCTGTATAGTAGTGGACAACCTCAAAACAGACCACAAAACATAAGCTCAAGGGATCAAATCCATGAGCATGGTCGCTTCAACAACATGGTGGGATGGAAGAGTGTATGTCCACACGTCTATACATACTGAGTGATGGGTCTGGCCCGTTTAACTTCTGGATCTCCAAATTGGATGCATGGCCTGAGCTTGCCCTTTACTCCTTGGAGGCGCTGGACTGCTCTGCGGAAAGTGTACTATCGGAACATGTGTTTAACACAGCAGGAGGTGTGATCACAGACAGGCGCATGAACTGTCCATAGCCAACGTGGACAAACTCCCATTCATTAAAATGAACCAGGCGTGGAGCCCACAGGACTTGTCTGTACCTTTGGCTGAACATATGAGTATAACAGATGCACCCAGCCATTGTTAGATTCCACCGCAGTTTGTTTGTTCTATTTTTCATTCACAATGTTTTGTAGCCTACCCAAATTAAAAAAAAAAGCTTGTGTTTTGCAGAGTACACCCACACAGGCTGCTTTGCTGAGTATCCCCAACAGAGGCTTTTTTTCAGAAGTCTCCCACAGAGATGTGTGCAGAGTACACAGTTTTTTTCAGCACAGTATTCCCACAGGCACGGTTGCAGATTAGAAAAAATTGTTTTTACTCACAGTACTCCCACAGACAGGGTTGCAGAGTATAATTCTCTTTTAGAACCACAACTCGTACAGACACATCGGCAGAGTACAATTATTTTTTTAAGCACACTACTCGTACAGACACGTCAGCTTTTTAGCACAGTACTCCCAGAGGCAGGGTTGCAGAGTACACACACAGGCTTTTTGGCATAGTACAAACAGAGGCTTTTTTTGCTACACTACTCCCAGAGGCTTTTTTTTTTGCACACTACTCCCAAAAGTTTTTTGACACAGTACTCCCAAAGGCTTTTTGGCCACAAATAGGAAAGAGACGCCTGCATAGTAGAAATTTTTTAGACACACTACTCACAAAAAGATGGCTGTATAGTGGAAAACTTTCTTACAAACACTACTCGTATAGACACCGCAATAGAATAAAATATTTTTTTGGGCCCACAAATGGGAAAAAGATGGCTGCATAACTAGAATTTTTTTTTTAGACACACTACTCACAAAAATACATCTGCCGAGTAGAATTTTTTTTTTTGCCACACTACTCACACAGACACGGCAGCAGAGTACAGAGAACTTTTTTGGCACAGTACTCCCACAGGCGAGGTTGCAGAGTAAACACAAAGGCTTTTTGGCACAATACTCCTACAGGCAGGGTTGCAGAGTACACACAGAGGCTTAAAGGCACAGTACTCCCACAGGGCGGGGTTGCAGAGTACACACAGAGGCTTAAAGGCACATTACTCCCACAGATTTGGTTGCAGTGTAAACACAGTGGCATTTTGGCACAATTCTCCCACTCAGACACGTGCAGAATACACACTGTTCTATCGCCACATAAGGCGATTGGAGATGTAGCCGATAGGTAAGATGCTGTGAGATCTTCTTTTCCTTACCTCCATATCCAAAATGGGGAGCAGGCCGAACCAGTGTAGACTTGAATG
The DNA here is from genome assembly GCF_046119375.1 of Phyllobates terribilis. NCBI lineage: Eukaryota > Metazoa > Chordata > Amphibia > Anura > Dendrobatidae > Phyllobates > Phyllobates terribilis. The sequence goes on from NW_027362767.1 coordinate 226,451,537, forward strand.
TAGAACCACAACAAGGGTGCAATTCAAGACTTGATTTATTGAAAACCGGATACTGAACTAATATTTGATGGTACGATCCTGTAACTTTCACTGAAGCTGCTGACGTCGGTTGCTGCTCATCAGAAATTGATGACTTCGCTAGCCCAGTAAGTGGTCCCTGTCTCACAGCAGCTCTGGCTATAAAATGGCTGCGAATAGCAAGTGACCCACCAACTGCCATGTGAAGCCATGCACTGTTTGAACCAACCTAAATGGAACGAACGAGAGTGAGCAGTGAATAAATACAAATTCAGAACTCATTTCCTAAAATATGCAAAACAAACATCTGAACTGTTATGATCGACTACAAGCACTAAGGAAAGAAAGGAGATCTGTCCCTACAATAGAACTAAGCTAGATCCTTACGATGTAACGGGGAACCTGATCCTGCGATCAGACCCGCTAAAGTCCTCGGCTAGTCTGTACGAAGACCGATAGATGCAAGGGAGGGATCCCTACAAGAACTAGGGACTGGGATAAAGTTGGACACCTCCTAGCAGAAATTGTAGCAGTAAAAGACAAACACACAACATAGAACATAAAGGTCCGAAGACCTAGCTAAACTGACTGAGAAAGGTAACTAAGCACCAGGCTAGCTTAAGAGTAGAAATTACAATGAAGTCCAGCAAGGCCAGGAGGGCGGAGCAGGACTAAATAGGCAAAAAAGGTCATGTGACCAGCAAGATAGAAAAAACCTAACAGGAGAGTTCTAACAGTACCCCCTCTTCTATGAGGATCCTCCGGATCCCCTAGGCCCAGGCTTATCAGGAAACCTCTTGTGAAACGCTCTGACAAGTCTGGAAGCAGAAACATCATCCGCCCTCACCCATGAGTTATCCTCGGGTCCGAAACCCTTTCAAGCGACGAGATACTGCAAACTCCCTCTATACTGTCTAGAATTTAGGATGCGGGAAATTTCGTATTCCCCGACCTCCACCACCGGAGGAACAGTGGCAGAGGCGTCTCCATCCGACACATAAGCTCTTTTCAACAGAGAAACATGAAACACCGGATTAATCTTCCAGGAGGTAGGAACCTCCAAGCTAACAGCAGATTGGTAAACTACCTGAAGCACCTTAAAGGGCCCTACAAACTTGGGACCCAATTTTTTAGAAGGAATCCTCAACCGCAGATTCTTAGAGGACAACCAAACCATGTCACCAATAGCAAACAAAACCTCTTGCCGTTTCCTATCAAAGTACCTCTTAGATTTTTTGTTAGCCTCCTGAAGATTACCACGCACAACCGTCCAAACTCTCTCCAAATCACCGGAAAAACTCTCCTCCTCAGGCACAGCCGATACCAATTTGGAGAATGACCCAAAAGACGGATGTCTCCCAGAACAACAAAAAAAAGGCGAACAACCAGCAGAAGAGGATGTATGGTTGTTAAGAGCAAACTCAGCAAGTGGCAGAAACTCAGACCACTCCTCCTGATTGTCTGCAACAAAACAACGCAAGAACTGCTCAGCATCCTTATTCTTCCTTTCTGTCTGGCCATTAGACTCAGGATGATATCCGGATGAAAACGACAAATGAACTCCCAACCTGTCACAAAAAGCACGCCAAAAACGAGCCACGAACTGAGGTCCCCTGTCCGAAACAATGTCAGTAGGAACACCATGTAGTCTGACAATTTCCTTGACAAAGGCCTTAGCGAGTGTCTTAGCGTAGGGCAGTTTGATGAAAGGAACCAAGTGACACATCTTGCCAAGACGGTCCACGACCACCCAGATGACCGTGAAACCTTCAGAGGGGGGAAGGTCAGTAATAAAGTCCATAGCCAGATGTGTCCAAGGTGCACTAGGAACCTCCAGAGGGCAAAGCAACCCCGCTGCAGGAGTATGTGAAGACTTAGATCTAGCACACACCGTACATTGACGCACCCACTTAATGACTTCCTTCTGCCATCCAGGCCACCAAAAACTGCGACCCACAAGTCTCTTGGTCTCAGAAATTCCTGGATGACCTGCCAACCGAGACTCATGACACTCGACAAACAAATCTCTCCTAAAGGTCCTAGGCACAAACAACCTCCCATGGGGAGTGTTAGATGGGGCATTCTCCTGTGCTTTAAGAATCTCATCTTCCAAAACGGAGTCCAATGCAGCAATCACAACACCTTCTTGTAAAATGCTCTCCTCCTCAGCACCGACCATGGGAGAAAAGCTGCGAGACAAAGCATCAGCTTTAACATTCTTGGTACCCGGGATGTAAGTAACGGAAAAATTAAACCGCGAGAAAAAAAGTGCCCACCTAGCCTGACGGGCATTCAAGCGCTTGGCAGCATCAAGATAGATCAGATTTTTATGATCAGTGAAAACCTGAATGGGAAATTCAGCACCTTCCAAGAGATGACGCCAGTGTTCAAATGCGAGTTTAATAGCCAGCAATTCCCGATTACCAATATCGTAATTAAGTTCAGTCTCAGACAATTTTTTTGAAAAAAAAGCACAGGGATGTACTCCATCCTTGTTTTTCTGAGATAACACCGCACCGACCCCTACCGAAGAAACATCAACCTCAACCAAAAACGGCTTAGTCACATCAGGCTGCATAAGGATAGGGGCAGAACTGAACCTCTCCTTTAGAAACACAAAAGCTTCAATGGCCTCAGTAGTCCACTGAACCGCATTAGCACCTTTCCTGGTGAGATCGGTCAGTGGTTTGACAATAATAGAAAATTTTTTAATGAATTTTCTGTAATAATTGGCGAAACCCAAAAACCTCTGTATCCATTTCAAACCAATAGGCCTAGGCCATTCCTGCACAGCTTGAACTTTCACCGGGTCCATCTCAAAGCCCTCGCTGGAGATAATGTAGCCCAAAAAACTAATTCTCTGTACAGCGAACTCACATTTCTCCAGCTTAGCAAAAAGCGAATTGTCAATTAATAACTAATACCTCACGTACGCTCCGCCAATGAGACTCCAGATCCGGTGAATAAATCAAAATGTCATCCAAATACACAACCACATTTTTGCCGATCAAAGGTCTAAGGATGTCATTAATAAGATTCTGAAAAAATGCTGGAGCATTGGTAAGACCAAAAGGCATAACCAGATTCTCAAAATGACCCACAGGAGTGTTAAAAGCAGTCTTCCATTCATCAACCTCCTTCATGCGCAACAAATTGTATGCCCCCCGGAGATTTTAGAGAACCACTTGGCCCCCACTAACTGGTTAAACAAATCAGGAATCCATGGCAGTGGGTAAGGATTGCGTACAGTAATTTTATTAATCTCACGAAAATCCAGACAAGGACGTAAACCGCCGTCCTTTTTTTTTAACAAAAAAAAAAAACCAACAGCCACAGGAGACTTGGAAGGCCTAATGTGACCGGCGGCCAAGCTTGTCTGTATGTATTCCTCCAAAGCCTTTCTCTCAGGAATAGTAAGATTAAATAAACGACTTTTAGGAAGAGTCGCTCCAGGGACAAATTCAATGGTACAATCATAGTCTCTATGGGGAGGCAAAATTTGTGACTCCTCTTCAGAAAAAACTCTCCAAAAATCCTGAATAGGTACAGGTAATTCCCCTTTTTCCACCGCAGCAATACGTCCGTTACAACACTTGTCATAACACTTAGGGCTCCAGGACTTAATTTCATTGGTAGACCAATCCAGTACAGGATTGTGCAGTTTTAACCAGGGCAACCCCAAAACTACTGGAGAAGGCAAATTATTTAATACTACCAAATCCAAATTCTCTTGGTGAACACCATTAATAGTGAGGGGAAATTCATAAACCTTGTGAGTAACGCTCTTCAAGAGAGAGCCATCGACAGAAACCACAGCAATAGGGGATGACAAAGGTTTGGGTTTTAATTTAAGTTTTTCCAAGAATCCCCCCATCAATCACATTCAGAGTAGAACCACAATCCACAAATACCCGAAATTCAATTAATTCTTCCTGAGCAGCAGTAGTAGCAGAAAGAAATACACCCTTAGTATTTAAACAGGCTATACGGGCGTAACTGACCTTTTTTTTTTCTTTGTTCATCCGAAGCACACAGTTCTTAATAAAATGGCCAGATTTCCCGCAATAAAAGCACAAACCTTCAGAAGACCTGCGGTCTTTTTCCTGAGAGCAGGGTGCCATCGCCCCAATCTCCATCGGCTCTCCAATGTCAGTACAGACCCTCTCAAGACTCGGAGCTGACATGGCAGAGGATTTACTCTCATTAACCCTTGCACGCAGTCTCCTGTCCACCCATATAGCTAATTGCATTGCCTCCTGCAAGTTTCCAGGTGTGGGATAAGCAATCAGCAAATCCTTAACCCTTTCACCTAGCCCCGCAAGAAACAAACTTTTCAAAGCTGAATCGTTCCACCCCACCTGGGCAGACCACCGACGGAAGTGAGAACAATATTTTTCCACATTACCTGATCCCTGTCTCAAACGTCTCAATTAAGTCTCAGCTGATGAGACACGATCAGGATCATCATACAACAAACCCAAAGCAGAAAAAAAACTATCCACTGATCTAAAGCATGGATCACTAGGTTGGAGAGAAAAGGCCCATCCCTGAGGTTCTTTGCGCAAAAGTGACATTATGAACCCTATGCGCTGTGATTCATCACCAGAAGATCTGGGTCTCAAACGAAAATACAACAAACAAGCATTTTTAAAGGAAAAAAATTCTTGTTGATCACCAAAAAATAAATCAGGCAAACGTACCTTTGGCTCCACAAAATGTGCTCCAGAACAGCTACTCACGTGTTGTTGGAGCTCGGCCACCTCCAGAGAGAGTCCCTGCAGTAGTTGAGCCAAATCCTGAACCGACACAATGATGGAAACTGGAAGTCTTTCCTTAGAGATATTTTTGGGCTGGACTTACTGTTATGATCTGCTTCAAGCACTAAGGAAAGACAGGAGATCTGTCCCTACAATAGAACTAAGCTAGATCCCTACGATGTAACGGGGAACCTGATCCTGCGATCAGACCCGCTAAAGTCCTTGGCTAGTCTGTACGAAGACCTATAGATGCAAGGGAGGGATCCCTACAAGAACTAGGGACTGGGATAAAGTTGGACACCTCCTAGCAGAAATTGTAGCAGTAAAAGACAAACACACAACATAGAACATAAAGGTCCGAAGACCTAGCTAAACTGACTGAGAAAGGTAACTAAGCACCAAGCTAGCTTAAGAGTAGAAATTACAATGAAGTCCAGCAAGGCCAGGAGGGCGGAGCAGGACTAAATAGGCAAAAAAGGTCATGTGACCAGCAAGATAGAAAAAACCTAACAGGAGAGTTCTAACATGAACAGCAATTATGTCTGGGGGAACAGCACACACACAGTGGCTTTTTGGCAGAGTCTACATTCTAATTCTGTCCCTTACTCCAGTTGCATCCTGTACCTACTCTAATCAGAGCAGAATGGTAGCAGCACTCGTGATCTGGCATTTATACAGGCCAGGTTACGTACTGCGCCGGCCAATCACAGCTCAAGAAGTGCCCACAGCCTAAAAGCTTGTTGATAGGCTGCAGCGCAGCCTTTCAACAAACTTTATTAGGCATCCAAACCCGAACAGAAAACCAGACATCTTGTTAAGTCTGTGTTCAAGGTTCGGTACTGGACACCAGGTGTCTGATATGGACCTTGTACTTTACAGTTCGGGTTTGCTCATCTGTAGATACTATGGCAACATCTTAAAAGCATTTTTTTACATATATTTTCTATAGCTTATGTTTTGGATATATTTTTACCATGTATTTTTGACCATACTGCTGCAGGCATTTCAATCCCTACTTTTATACAAAGCGAGTGTTTGGCAGTGCATAAAGGTGTTTAGCTCACAATGCAGTTCACATTCTTTTGTTACTACCATTTATACTGTACATTATCTGAATATGATAATTACCGGAGGATAATACTACATTGTGTGTTTGAATGCACAAAGAGCTGGTCCATAACTGGTGGCCTTGACTCTTAAGGACGTCTTGACGCCTTTATTTATAATTGTTGTATTTCACAAAGAGCTGGCTTTTATAATGGAGATAGACTGTATATTGCTGTGGACCACAATGCAAGGTTTGAGCTGAAATCCTTCAAGATATACTGTAGACATTTATTTTCTCATATAGATGTTTTTCTAAATATGAATCCGCTTATACGTTAGTAACAAAGCCATGTGCATCATATATCCTTAGGCTGACTATAAGGCTATGTGCCCACGATGCAGAAATGCTCCGGATTTTTCCTGAGCGTTTCTGCATCTTCCTGGCAGAAAAAAACGTATGCGGATTGTACATGGGTTTTTCATGCCAGGGACAAGCGGAAGTGAAGCGTTCTTCACATGCATTTCCGCATGCGGGTGTCAAGCGCTTTCCAAGCGATTTTAGCATCACTTGGAAAGTGCTTGTCAACTTGGTCAAACTATATAAATCCATGCAAACGGCATGGATTTATATAGTGTGTCCCGAGAGAATGGTTAAAAATAAAAAAATAAACCTATACTTACCTTCTGATGGCCCCTGCAGTCTTGCTGCGCTCCTGTGCTGGCTGCCGGCAGATTGCGGTGCCCTGTACTGAAGGACCTGCCGTCACATGACTATGACATCACCGCAGGTCCTTCAGTCCTGCGCGATCTGTCGGAAAGCACAGGGAAGGAGTCCGGGGGCTGTCTGAAGGTGAATATAATCTTTATTTTTTATTTTCTTCTTTTTTTTTTACAGCTTTTAATGGTACCTGGGTGTGGATGAGACTCTCCTCTCCTCCACACCCGGGTACCATCCGCACATTAGAACGCGCCAATTACGCAAGTACAGATGCAGTCTTGCGGAATTGACGCGTTCTAATGCAAGTCAATGGCGGCGAAAATGCAGCGCTTCCACAAAATGAATGGACATGCTGCGGATTTTTGAGCGCAGCATGGGCATTGAAAGTGCGGAATTGCATTGGAGACCATAGGGGAAGGTTTACCAAACGTTTCCCAAGCGTTTACAGTGCGGAAATTCCACAGCGTAAACGCTTGAAAAACGCATCGTGGGCACACAGCCTTAAACCCATTTCTGAAAATTGATGTTTACTTCAAAAGAAAGCAGTATTTAAAGAATGACCGCATAAGGGCAGTTATAATTGATATCTGCATCTTAACACTATCTTCCTTGATTGAATAAAATGCAGATCCTCAACACTGAAGTCAATATTCTAATCTTCGACATCCCCTTTGTCATGTCCCCATCATTTGTGATATTAAAGTCGTCATTAGAGATGAGCGAACTTGTTTGGAAAACGTTCGCCAATCTCAAAGTCTGCACAAACATTGCAAATTCGGATTCGTGTTCGGATTCCCGAGCATTTTCCTCAAAATCCGCAAAAGTCGGCCAAAGTTCAGTAAATGATTGAGTTTCCACTAATGCTTTTGTTAGGACTTTGGCTAGGATAGTGGTGCAATATGATGAGCGAGGGGGGGACATGTTTGATGGGAGGGGGTGGGGGAAGGTCAGAGGCATAATTTTTTTTTTTTTATTAACTTAATGTATGGAGATTCCGGCAGCCATTCATGGCGTAGAACCCATCCAGACACAAGGGCTTGTGCCATTGGCTGCCGAAGTCACATGTCCCTCTCCATATAAACAGCGAACACGTTGTTTTGGCACCATTTTGTCAGTGTAACATTGCAGAGAGGCTGCTCCTGCTGCTACAGGATAGTGAGGTCGTTATCTAGGCAGTTGATTGTCAGTCAGCTAGTTCAGATAGGATCTTGTGTGAAATCGACCTTCCAGAATATCAATCCTTTGTGCTAATATTTTTGTCCAGCCAGGAGTCCACATTTCATTATCTAAATTCTTTGTGTTAATAGTGTGGCCCAGAAACCAAGGCCACATTTCAGCATATATAGTTGAAACCAGAAGTTTACATACACTATATAAAAAGACAAATATGTATGTTTTTCTCAATATCTGACATGAAATCAGAACAAACCTTTCCTGTTTTAGGTCAATTAAGATTACCATAACTTTTAATATTTACCAAATGCCAGAATAATGAGAGAGAGAATGTTTTAAGGCATTTTTATTACTTACTATAAAGTCAAAAGTTTGCATACACTAAGATAACTATGCCTTTAAACAATTCTGGACTGCCCATTTGATGATGTCATGTGTTTGGAAGCTTCTGATAAGTTTTTTGGCAACGTCTGAGTTAGAGACTCACCTGTCTGCAGAAATCAGCCAAGATATCACGAAGAGAATTGTGGACTTGCACAAGTCTGGCTTATCCTTGGATACAATTTCAAGATACCTGAAGGTGCCTCGTTCATCTGTACAGACCATTATACTCAAGTACAAACAAGATGGGAATGTCCAGCCATCATATCACTAAGGAAGGAGATGGGTTATGTGTCCCAGAGATGAACGTTCTTTGGTCCGACATGTGCATAACAACCCAAGGACAAAAGCAAAAGACCTTGTGAAGATGATGGCAGAAGCTGGTAAGATTGTGTCAATAACCACAGTGAAATGAGTACTGTATCAACAACAACACAGTGTCTGAAAGGCCACTCTGCCAGAAAGAAGTTATTACTCCAAAAGAAGCACAAACAAGCCAGATTAATGTTTGCAAATGCACACAGGAACAAAGACCTTAATTTTTGGAGACATATCCTGTGGTCTGATAAAACTAAAATGGAACTTTTTGGGCATAATGATCATTGTTACGTTTGGAGGAAAAAGGGAAAAGCTTGGAAGCCTAAGAACACCATCCCAACTGTGAAACACGGGGGTGGCAGCATCATGTTGTGGGGTTGTTTTGCTGGAGGGGCTGGTACACTTCACAAAATAGATGACATCATGAGAAAAGAAGATTGTGACAATACTTAAGCAACATCTCAAGACATCAGCCCGGAAGTTATAGCTTGGGTGGAAATGGGTTTTCCAAATGGACAATGACCTGAAGCATTCTGCCAAAATGGTAACAAAGTGGCTTAAGGATAACAAAGTCAGTGTTTTGGAGTGGCCATCACAAAACCATGATTTCAATCCTATTGAAAATTTATGGGCAAAGCTAAAAAAGAGGCAGGTGCGAGCAAGGCAACCTACAAACCTGGATCAGTTACACCAGTTTTGTCAGGAGGAATGGGACCAAATTCCGACCAACTATTGTGAGAAGCTTGTGGAAGGATATTCCAAATGTTTGACCCAAGTCAGTTAGTTTAAGGGCAATGGTACCAAATACTAATGAAATGTATGGAAACTTTTGACTTTGCAGTAAGTAATAAAAATGCCTTAAAACATTCTCTCTCTCTCATTATTCTGGCATTTGGCAAATATTAACAATTATGGTAATCCGAATTGACCTAAAATGGGAAAGGTTTATTCTGATTTCATGTCAGATATTGAGAAAAACATGCAGATGTGTCTTTTTATATAGTGTATGTAAACTTCTGGTTTCAACTGTAAATCTTTTGTGCTAATATTTTTGTCAAACCTAGGAGTCATTATTTCAGAAACTAAATTCTTTTTGCTGATAGCGTGGTCCAGACTCTTCCTTCCAGCCTAGGAAAGGATTTTCTCCAGTACTTGAATCCTCATTCTGATAAGATCAGGATTGAGACTGGAGTTTCTAAAAAACCCACCAGAGAGATTCATCATAACCACCACATGAGCATCTCCGCCAGAACAACAGGCATTGGAGAGAGAGGAGTTAAACCTCCTAGGAAAGAACATTTTACGGGAAGTACCACCGGAGGAAAGAGGGAAAGGCTTTTACTCCCCCCTATTCCTTGTAAAAAAAACGACGGCACATACAGGATAATAATCAATCTGAAAAGCCTAAACAAATTCTTAAACATCCCATCGTTCAAGATGGAATCAATAAAATTAACGATAAGATTGCTATTTCCCAGATGTTACATGGCCGTCCTGGATCTAAGGGACGCATATTACCATGTGCCAATACATGCGGATTTTGAAAAATTCCTCAGAGTGGCAATAACTGTACAAGGTAACTAAAAGGAATATAGAGCGCACATAGGGTCTTATCCGAGATAAAAGGAATATAAGTGAAAGATAAATCAAATTCACTCACCTATTAGGGTTGTGTAAGACACAACCACTGTACTTAGAATTGGCGGCTGCTGCAAACCCCAAAGCAATGATCCTTTGTTGGTTGAAGAGAATGGGGCGTCAAACTGCGCTGCTCGCCTGTCAGAATTACGTACCAGAGGAATCCAAGTCGATGTAATTGACTCGCCCCCTGGGCCGTGGGGCACTCGGATCGGGGCAATAGGGGAACGATGGGGGTAGTAGTGGCGACCCGGTCCGTGGCTCAGGGTGGTCAGACCAGTGGTAGTCCCTTTATAAGTTTTAAGTGATGTCCGACTACGCCACCCGTGGATTTGCGGTCATTAGGAACCGCCGCTGCAGGGCAGACCGCTGGGGCTGATGGTGGGTGCAGCTGAGGTGGTGTGACTCCCCACAGGAAGAGTGCAGCCCCAGGGCAGTGTAGTGGGAGTGATGGTGGTGAGAGTCCCATTACCGGTAGTGCTTGAGGCACGAAGGAGCACACAGACAACAAGTTACAGTCCAGGGTCTTTTACTCACTGTTCATTTGTTCCGGGTCACTTCTGTCAGCAGTGACCGCCCGAGCCGTGCTGCGTCCACCAGGTGTGGGGCTCGGTCAACTCCCAGGCAGCTCAGAAGTATGGCTCAGGACCCCCTTCAATCCTTCCTCTGGCCTGCCTCACCAGTGACCCACTTTTGTCCAGCTGCCGCGGATCTGCGCGGGTAAACGTGGGCCCCGTTCCCCGCTGTCCTTTATGGTGCCTTCCTAGCAGGTTTGATGAGGTGCTGCACCAATAAATGGTCACAGCCTCCAGTCTTTGACTGAGGGTTGTTTCTCCTCCACCAACTTGGGATCCGGTACCCTTAATCTGCCTGACCCTTCACCCGGTATTCTCGTGGGTTCTTAGGGTCCCTTCCACCTTCTTGTTCCTGAGCCCCTCTGTTCCTCTGTCTCTTCTTCTCCTCTTTTCTGTTCCTCCTTCTTCTCCTTTCTCGTGGAGCTGGGCTGAGAAGGAACCACAGCTCCCCTTCACCTCCTCTCTCTCTCCATTCTCCTCCTCGGCCTTTCTCTAGGCCCACTCTGGAGTAGAGCTCCTACAGACCCTCTATTCCCTGTCTTCTCCTCTCTCTGCACAGACTGTCTCACTGTCCTAAGATGGTGCCCACCTTTTATACCTCCCTTTAGCCATGAGCCCAGGTGACCAGCAACCAATAGGCTCCTATCTACGCTCAGGAACCAACCCCTATCTGCTCCTACATCACTGGGTATTCCTCCCCCTCCCCACTCCAGCCAGGGACATGGTCTGTCGTACCTGCATTTCTGTCTAATGGGAGTACCGTTGAGCTGTCCCTCGGAAATGGGGTGAGTGTGCTGTATGCAGCTAACTGAGCCCTGGTCCATACTCCATCCTTACCTGGGAGTGGAATACCACACCTCTGGCAGAGGTGCAATACCCCTGTAGCGGCCGAGCCCTCGGGGCGCTACATAATGATGAAATAGACTTTATTTCTACGCGTTCAATGGTGATCACACCACTTCTACGCGTTTTGTGGTGATCACACCACTTCCTCAGGACAGTCTATAGACTGTCCTGAGGAAGTGGTGTGATCACCACTAAACGCGTAGAAATAAAGTGTATTTCATCATTACATCGACTTGGATTCCTCTGGTATGTAATAATAACAGGCGAGCAGCGCAGTTTGATGCCCCATTCCCTTCACCCAACAAAGGATCAATAACTGTACAAGGAGTCATAGGCACTGTGACAGAGTCACTAGCAGGTTACTTGGGAAAGAGATGTATAGCACTGATATTGATAGCTGCAGTGATTGTCCATAGTGAAAAGTTTCCAGCACATGAGTAGGTTAAACCACCATTTTGGTCCTAGGGTGATTAAAGCACCTGTAGAAAGGGATGAACTGGAAGGATAGGAAAACACAGCCTTGCAGAGCATTTAGTGTGTGGTGAGCTGGAGGTGAGATCTCTGAGCTGTTTGTGGCACACATGCTGGAAATATGGAGATTGCAGGTCTCCTGGTGTTAATTCCTTTGCTAAAGGACATGGACGCTGAACTCTAAGCCAGGTGGGCTAAACAGCACTATTGTATGGACTTGTTATTTTATGTTTTACCTTCTGCCGGGCAAAGGCTGTATTTACATTTTCTGGTGATGTGATTTATGAGGACTGCAATAAATCAGCCGTACTTTAAACAGAAACAGTTCCTCTGACTGCCTCTTTAAGAAGCCGAGTGAGTCGATCTACTACAGCACTTTCAATACAGGGCACTCCCCTTTGGCCTAGCAGTGGCGCCCCGCGTATTTACAAAGCTGATAGCAGAGGTTATGGCCTACCTCAGGGAAAAAGACAGGCTAATTATCCCCTACCTGGATGATTTCATAATAGTCGGAAATTCATACGGTCATTGTCTGAGTCAAGTGGAACATATATGCACCATCTTGGAAAACTTAGGGTGATGTTTATGACGCGCCCAGAGGGATATGGAGGAGTCGGTACCCGGGCCTTTACCTTCTTGGGATGTCACAGCAGTCGGCTCCCGGGCCCGTACCCTGGGGTCACTCTTTAAAAGGGGTTTGTTAACAGTTTTGTCTCGTGATGCCACCTGTGGCTCCTGGTAATGGGTACCAGTGCTGCTGCAGACCTCCGGGGGTGATGGGATGGCAGCTGAGATGTTTCTGCTCCCCACAGGCGGAGTGGGCCCCCGGGGCAGGGTTGCTGGAAGGGATGCAGGTGAGAGATGGCCTGGTCGGGTCAGGGGAAATGACGGACACGCACACAGGGGATTCGCTTCAGTACCTTTACTGGTGTAAAGGCAGGTATGGTCCAGGGTACCTAGTAGGAAGGGTGCACTTCCGGACTCTCCCCAGTAAGCGGGTAGTAGGCATCCTGGTCCGTTTCTTCCTCTCTCTAAAGCTCCTGGCCAGCCTGGAACTAGGCCTAGCTTCTGTACGGTTTCACTCTCTCACCTGTCTGCTTGGTAATAGAACTTTTCTCTGGCTACCACTATCCCTGGACGCTGGGGCCTTCGTGGTTCCTAGTTCTGTAAATGATGGTAGCTTCAGGTTGACCATGGGTCTGGAATCCTCCTGGTATGCCTGTTGCCCTTTCTGGGTGTAGAGGACCCTTTAGGCACGGACCCGGTGTCCGGCTTGTGTCCTGGGGTGAGCTTTAGATGCTCCTCTGCCCCCTTAACTCCTCTCTCCTTGCATCCGGCCACACTCGGCGCCCTCAACACACAGCAGCTCACGTGCTGCTTCTTCACTGATCTAAGTGTCAGCACACTCTCTACCTAACTCCACCCTCCGTATATATATCCCTAACAGGGCTCCCTCTGGTGGTATGAGGTGGAAGGGCGGAGGTGTTTGTTATGTAATGAGGGCGTCTTGTGGAGAAGTCCGTCCATGCACCATTTTGGGTCCTGTGGTACCTGTGGGTAGCAGGGTGCCACATTTAAACCTAGAAAAATCAAGGTTACACCCACAGACTCAAATCTTTTTAGGCCTACCACTGGACACAGTTTGACAAGTGTCGCCTACCCGACCAGAAAAAGGAGAAAATAAAAGACTGATTTCAGCGGCATTAGCAAATCTGGTAATGACTCTTAGAAAATCAATGTCCCTTCTAGGTTCCCTCACCTCCTGTATCCCAGCAGTAAATTGGGCCCAGTTCCACACAAGGGAGTTGCAATGGAACTTTCTAGAAAATGAAAGTTCCCTTCAGGGATATCTAGAAGTCAAACTGATGCTCCCTCAAAGTAATACACTCGCTCCACTGGTGGTTAGGGGTGGACACGGTCCGGGAGGTAGTACCCTGGGTTCCCCATATCACCAGGGTAATCACTACAGACGCCAGCCCCAGGGGATGGGGGGGCGCATCTGGACAGCCACCTGATCCAGGTAACATGGTCGGAGATGGAAAGAATAGGCTCCTTGAACATGTGGGGACTTCATGCAGTAGAGACTGCACTAGGCAGTCTATTAACCCTCTTACAAGGCCACCACGTAAAAATACCCTCTGACAACCAAGTCACGATAGCACATATAAACCAGGAGGGAACTCGCTTAAAAACCCTAATGAAGATTGCAGGGCGGATCTTTACGCTTGCAGAGGGGAAGTTCCTGTCCTTGTCTGCTCTTCATATCAGGGAGAAGGACAACGACAGGGCAAATTTCCTGAGCCAAACCACTGTTACAGGGGGAGTGGTCACTAAACATTTCAGTATTCGATCAATTAGTGATCATTAGGCATGAGCGAACATTTCAATGTTCGATTCGGAAAAGTTTGACGAACAAATTGATATTCGCCAAATTTATTCGCCGAATGTTCATCAAACATATCTGAATTCCATAGGAGTCAATGGGAGGACCAAAAAAAATGCATAAACAGCACCTAGGAACAGGACAAAAAGCTGCCAAAACACATCAAATTAGGTGTAGACACCAGGGAAGTGCCATCAATTGACCCAGAGTACATGTACTATAATTATTATTACTGTGACAGCGACATTTATTCAGTTGCGCTTTACATGTCAAAAGGGGTCACCGACTGGTACAACAGGAGAGAGGACCCTACCTGCGAGGGCGCACTGTCACGGACGTAGTTTGTGGAACCACTGTGCCACGGACGCCAGAGAGCTTGGAGGGGCATGACTAAGCAAGCACCGAACTGTTCACTTGTGCCTCTGATGGTGAGGTTAGACTTGGCTCCCGATGAACGCCAGGTGCCACTCCAGGACAGACCAACGGACTCACTGCAGCTGGACTCAGTAGGACAGACTAGATTGTGCGGCAGGCCGAGTCTGGATCAGGCGTGCGGCAGGCCGAGTCTGGATCAGGCGTGCGGCAGGCCCGAGTCTGGATCAGGCGTGCGGCAGGCCGAGTCTGGATCAGGCGTGCGGCAGGCCGAGTCTGGATCAGGCGTGCGGCAGGCCGAGTCTGGATCAGGCGTGCGGCAGGCCGAGTCTGGATCAGGCGTGCGGCAGGCCGAGTCTGGATCAGGCGTGCGGCAGGCCGAGTCTGGATCAGGCGTGCGGCAGGCCGAGTCTGGATCAGGCGTGCGGCAGGCCGAGTCTGGATCAGGCGTGCGGCAGGCCGAGTCTGGATCAGGCGTGCGGCAGGCCGAGTCTGGATCAGGCGTTCATAGAGAACGAAGGCTGTGCTCGACCGATAAGATAGGTGCTCAGGAAAAAATAGTCTAAATATAGTAAAGATATATTCCCGGCACACATATGAAAAGGCAGAAATTTTGATGCAAATAAAAGTATGTTTATTAATATGATAGATCCTCAATAAATCAGACGATCGTTTCAATCAATTTGATTTTCATCAGGGACTGGGATCTATACAGACACAAATATAACATACATCATGCTTAATTCAACCAAAATAACAGTAATACACAGAAAAGGAGACATCCCTCACAATATACATACATAGATCATGAAATGAAAAAAAAAAAGAAAAAACAAATCAAAAGAGTACCTCAATTCAAATATATTGAATAGGATGCCAGTGTCGTGGCTCAGTAACCCGCAACTCGGGTCCTGTATATAGGAAATTATAATTAGATGTATACCCATATATGTATAGAATACAATAAGTGAGAAGAGTTACAATATATGTAAAAGGTTACATTAGATGTGTATATATATATGTACAAAAATGCAGAAAGTGACAAGAATGGATAATATATGAATAAATTACCAAATGGTATACAGAGAAATAGAATCACCCAGTAGAACACATAGAAAGATCTTCTTCCCAAAAGGATATTTGCTCAGGGAGAACCCAATATGAGGAAGAGGGGAGGAAGATCAATACCACACACATGGGATCCGTAATGCAAGGACTTTAGAATTGTTAAGTAAAAGGTAAATGCAGGGCATAGGATGACAACTGAAAAAAAATAATGCCAGTGTCAGTAGCTATGTCAAGGTATTGGCAAAAGAAATAAGAAGCGTACCACATGCCTACCTTAGGAGCCGCACCAGGTGATTCTGCTGTCGGATGTGCTGTGCCCACCACGCTGCATCGTTTAAATACACCATAACAATGACCAGAATGAATAGGGAAGTCACGTGACTTCCTGTTTCCGGTGTGTGGAACGCAGGAGTGAAGCGCAGGGACGTGCATTTGTGGATACAATTACATAGAGCAGTATGGGACAGCGTTGAAGAAAAGGAAAGGTGAGACCCCTTGTGGTGACAGCTGGTATGGCAGGGTAAAATGTTCAGATCTAAAATGGGAAAGAATATAATGTCAATAGAGCATGGGATTGAGAAAGACAGATTACAACACTGATCATTCCATGGTACTATACAGCAATGCATCAATAAAGTCATAATTCGAGACGATTGAGTAAATAAGGAGTCAAAACACGTCACGGCCGTTCAGAGTACCATGTCGTACTCTCTGTTCATACCCAAAGGTTCAAGTGTCTGTAGGGTATGAATCCAGTATGCTTCTCGTTGACGCAATTGTAGGATTCTATTACCTCCTCTCCTACTATATGGAACATGCTCTAACACCTGGAAGCGCAGCTGAGAGATGTTGTGCCCATTAGATATGAAATGATGGGGGATAGGAAGAACAGTTTGCTTACATCTAATGGTAGACTTATGTTTGGAGATGCGGTCTCGGATATGCTGGGTAGTCTCTCCAACATATCCGAGACCGCACGGACACTTAATCAAATAAACTACATATGATGACTCACAAGTAAAATATCCATGTATAGGGAAAAGTCTGCCAGTGCGTGGGTGCGAAAAATGTGTACCTTTGATGATGTGTGAACACTGAAAACAGTGTAAACATGGAAAGTTTCCTTTACGGTTTGTGGTCAAGTAGGATTGCCTTAAAGAACCAGAGAGGGAACCTATGTCAGCTCTAACAAGAGTATCTCTCAAGCTACGAGCTCTTTTGTGACATATTAGAGGTGGTGATGCAAATTCAGATATAGTAGGGTAGGCCTGTTGTAATAAGGGCCAATGTTTCCCTATGACATTAGTAATCAATTTTTGATATGGATGATATGTGGTAATGAAGAGAACACGGACAGGTTTAGAATGTGAGGATGTCCTAGTAGTTGAGTGAGGCTCACTGATGGAAAGTGGATAACCCCTGTCCAAAAATCGTTGGGTCATCTCTTGATGACGAAGAGTTCTAGTCCCTTGGTCTGAGACAATCCTGGCCACCCGCATATGTTGTGACTTAGGAAGAGCCAACTTTACATGTTTGGGATGTGCACTAGAGAAATGAAGCAGGCTGTTCCTATCAGTAGGTTTCCTATAGAGATCAAATAGGAAACTGCCAGTGGTATCAAGGCGTACAATCGTATCCAAGAAATTGATTTCGCTTTCACCAATATGCGACGTGAACCTAAGGTTGGTAGTCATTGTGTTAAGTTCAGAAAAAAAGACATTGAAGGATGTTGTATCACCCCGCCATATTAGGAATACGTCGTCTATGTACCGTTTCCAAGTTACCACATGAGTTTTGAAGGCATTATGAACATAGACGAAAGTTTCCTCGAAATGGGCCATATATATGTTTGCGTACGGAGGTGCGACATTTGACCCCATCGCGGTCCCTTTGGATTGTAGATAAAATTGGTCTCCAAATAAGAAAAAGTTCTGTCCTAAAACAATACGCAAGGCTTCTATGCAGAAGGTAGTCTGATTATGATCAAATGAACTATAATGAGCCAAGAACCACGATACGGCTTGTAAGCCTAGGTCGTGGTCAATACTAGTGTATAGGCTGTTCACATCAAGTGTGATTAGAAGACATTGATCAGATGGACATGGTACATCCTTAATCTGTTTTAAAAAAACTTACAAGCCGTATCGTGGTTCTTGGCTCATTATAGGAGTGCAGCAGGCCGAGTCTGTATCAGGAGTGCAGCAGGCAGAGTCTGTATCAGCAGTGCAGCAGGCCGAGTCTGTATCAGGAGTGCAGCAGGCCGAGTCTGTATCAGGAGTGCAGCAGGCCGAGTCTGTATCAGGGGTGCAGCAGGCCGAGTCTGTATCAGGGGTGCAGCAGGCCGAGTCTGTATCAGGGGTGCAGCAGGCCGAGTCTGTATCAGGGGTGCAGCAGGCAGAGTCTGTATCAGAAGTGCAGTGGCAGAGTCTGTATCAGAAGTGCAGTGGCAGAGTCTGTATCAGTTCAGCAGGCAGACGCCAGCAAAGTGGCATCAATTTCACTACTGCAGAAATAGTGTAAATAAGACCTACACCTCTTCCAGTACAGCCAACCCAGGAGATGGAGACCTAACCAGGAGTGTTCACATTGCCCGAAATGAGGACCTAACACCACCGAAGTGGCATCAATGTCATAAGACTACAAGTAGTTTAACGCAGACCCATACCTGTCCCACGACAGCCAACCCAGGAGATGCAGACTCAATCGGAAGTGTTTACATTTAAAAAAATAGCGCCTAAGACCACCATTTCCGTGGCCAACAGATTGGAGATGGCGGAGTTCAACCTCTTAGCTTCGTCACGTGTTGGATGAAACAATCTTTTACGTGACCACAACAGCGGGATTGAGGGCTGGCTGCAGTACTGAGAGAGGGCAGAGTAAGGTGAAACGGACAAACCGATAGACCGTGAGTGAGGTGCAGGCGGCGATGTTACGGTGGATTGAGAAATGTGTGGTGTGCTTAGAGAAACAAACACAACAGGCATGTCCGCTTCACTTACAGCTGACGGGCTGTCACTCAGCCTAACTGCAGCGCCTATACAGCTGGTTCTTTCGGACACCTGCGTAACACAAATTGGCACGGTAACAGAGGAGGAGGAAGAAGCAGCAGAGGTGTTTGGTGGGGCGGCTGATGGTTGTTTATTGAAAATCAATTTAGAGTTTATCACGTTTGTGTACCTGTTTGGGGAGAACAATATCCGCACCAAATGCTCAATTTCACTACAGTATAACTATAGAAATGCATGGAGACCAAAACCTTTTCCACTACACTCAACCCAATGGATGGAGACTAGTGATGAGCGAGCATGCTCGCTACTGCTCAGTGCTCACCCGAGCATCTCACTGCTCGAGATGCTTGGCGATCGCCGAGTATTTCCGGGTTGCTCGGGCGGGAACTCGGGTCCCCTCCCTGAATGTTTGGCGCTCTTTAGAGAGCCAATGAACATGCTGGGATTGCCTGCCATGCACTGTAATGCCGTAGCCATGTTGGTTGTGGGCATTACAGTGATTGGCTGGCCGCACAACGTCATCAGGTCTATATCAGACCTGGCGCCGCCATACTCGTCACAATCACTCCAGATCAGACAGTGTAGGGAGAGCTGCTGCTGCGTCAGGGACAGATTTGATTGTGTATTAGGTAGTGTAGGGAGAAAAACCGTACATTACCCATATCCATCTTAACAAACAGTCCTTCTGAGGACTAATCCATCTGCAGAGATATCAGGCAGGCGGTGTATACAGCAGACTGCAGTGCATATAGTACAAGAGGCTCCATTCTAATTCTGCCTTCTGCTGCTGTTAAATATTTCTATACAAAGGCCCAGGTCTCAGGAGCCAGGAATACTTTTCATTGGATCTTAATCCTCATTATTTGCTTAAAAAGCAATCCAGAGAACACCATTTTTTCTGCGCCATTTGCTTGTTGGCACTGCAGAATACAGCCAGGTCCTTTCCATATTAGAGTGCTAGAAATCCAGCTATTTAAATCTGTGTTTTCTTCGTCAAACGGATCACATATACATTGTTCAAACTACTTACCTACAGGCCAGGTATTTAAAACTCTGTTTTCTCCGTCACACGGATCACATATAAGTTTGCTCCAAACTCAGTCATTTGTAGTGAGCGTGGAAGATACTGTCCTCCATTTAAAATGGGCAAGGTACGTGGCAAGGGACGAGGAACTGGACGTGATGGTAATGGTGCATGCAGAGGCCGAGGACAAGGCAGTGTGCAAACCGAAATTGTGCCACAACAAACACCCACATCTTCTCGCCTGACCTTCCTGTCCCAATTTCTATGGGACCGCAGCACACCACTATTGAACCCAGAGCAGTGTCAAAAGGTTGTTGGTTGGATAGCGGATAATGCTTCCAGTCACTTAGCCACCACCACCACCACCCTGTCTTCCACACGGTCAAGTCTCAGTAGCTGTGACTCTGGACCGCATATTAATCACCCTGATCCTCCTTCCTCCCACCATGCCGAGAACCCAGAGACAACTGATCCCACACTTGGACACTCTGAAGAGCTGTTCACTTTTCCATTTATAGATTCGGGCCTCTCACCTGGTCCACTTGAAGCGGGGCAAGAGGAGATTGCATGTAGCGATGCCCAAATATTTGAGCAGCCATGGTTTCACGAAGTCGACGGTGGGAAAGTGTCACAAGAGGTGGACAATGATGAGACACAATTGTCAGAAAGTCAGGAGGAGGACCAGGGTGCGGAAGTGGAAGACGAGGTGGTGGATGATATAGTAACTGACCCAACCTGGCAGGAGGACATGCAGAGCGAGGACAACAGCACACAGGGGGAGGGAGGCAGAGCACCCCAACGGGCAGGAAGAAGCAGTGTGGTGGCCGCAGACAGAAGGCAGGCAACTGTTCACCGTAACACCAACATGAAGGAAGTTGCCAATGCAACTGTTAGGTCTTCCGGAGTCTGGTTGTTTTTTAAAGACTCTGCCGATAACCCCAAAAAGGCCATTTGCACCACCTGCCAGGCCAGCATCAGCAGGAGTGGCGAAACGACCAGCCTGACCACCACCAGCATGATCAGGCACATGGCAGCAAAGCACCCGACTTTGTGGGCCAAACCCCAGGGTCCAGGAACTGTGTCTGCGGGTGGCACCATTGCTTCTTCCGCTGATTACACACAGCCAAGCCTCATCTTATCCCAACGTGGATTGGGTGACGATGAGGAAGAGGAGGAGGAGGAAAAGGACAGGAGCTAGTTTCATGCACTATAGACGGTACTACCTGCACAGCTGTCATACCGTCTGTTCAGCGTGGATAGCCAGAGGACAGAGAGGAGGAGGAGGAGAGCATGGTCAGTCATCCTCTAGGTGAGGACACAGAAGTCTTGCCTGTTAGTAGTCTGGCACGCATGGCTGAGTTTGTTACGCTGACTTTCCCATAACCCTCGCATTCTCAAAATTTTGGGTGACAGTCATTACTGGTTGGTGACACTTCTAGACCCACTCTACAGGGATAACTTTATATCTCTTATTCCTGAGGCGGACAGGTGTACAAAAATGGGGCAGTACCAGAAGTCCCTTTTTGCGGAACTATTAAAAAAATTCCCATCTGAAAACGCTGGCGGCAGAGGGCACACCTCGTTGGACAACCAAGAAGTACAGGTGAGAGAGACACAACTTCAATCCAGCAGAGGCAGGGAACACTGTCAAATTTCTGGGAGAGTTTTCTCAGACCCTCCCATCGCACAGGCCCTGAGGCGCAGGGTACTCTCACAAGGAGTGCAAAGTATGGGAAGATGCTGAGGGAGTACCTTGCCGACCGTACGAACGTCCTCCGTGATTCCTCTGTGCCTTATAATTATTGGGTATCCAAGCTGGATACGTGGAATGAACTGGCTCTCTATGCCTTGGAGGTCTTGGCCTGCCCTGCCGCCAGCGTTTTATCAGAGCGGGTTTTTAGTGCCGCTGGTGGAATTATAATTGATAAGTGCATCCGCCTGTCAACTGAAAATGCTGACAGGCTGACTCTTATAAAAATGAACAAGGGCTGGATTGGGCCAGACTTCTCAACACCACCGAATGATAGCAGCGTAACATAAACTCAAATCCAGTGTCTTTTCTTGGGAGGTGTATTCCCATGGACCTTTTCACACCCACACATGGGTATACCATTCCTGATTTTGGCTATTTGCTCTTGTCCTCCTCCTTCTCCTCATCCTCCACCACCTTATCACCAGGGTGACCATGGTCCGTGATGCAACACCCACATCATTTTTTTAAAGGGTGTTTATGATGCCCGTAAAAATTTTTTTTATACAGTATGTTCATGTATACCCCCCAGGGGTAAATGTTTGTCAGCCCATAAACTTAGTGCATGGGCATTACAGGTATAGGAGGCCCACTCCTTTCTAACGGGAACATTTTTTTATGAGGCCCTCCTCCACGTCTCTTCCAAGGGTCATTGAAGTGCCTCCAAATTTTTGGCAGCCCTTGCATTCACTGCATAGGCCAACACTATGGGAGACTCTCTCCTTTCTAATGGGAATTTGTCATTACTGTGGCCCTGCTCTATGTGTCTTTAAATTCTTAGTGGGGTTTTTCCTAAAACTGGTCAGCCGTTGGACTCACTGCATACCCTATAACTGTATAGCAGACCCTCTCCTTTCTAATGGGAACATGTCGTACTTGTTACTGTGGCCCTGCTCTGTGTGTCTTTAAATTCTTAGTGGGGTTTTTCCTAAAATTGGTCAGCCGTTGGACTCACTGCCTACCCTATAACTGTATAGCAGACCCTCTCCTTTCTAATGGGAATTTGTCGTTACTGTGGCCCTGCTCTATGTGTCTTTAATTTCTTAGTGGGGTTTTTCCTAAATTTGTTCAGCCGTTGGACTCACTGCATACCCTATAACTGTATAGCAGACCCTCTCCTTTCTAATGGGAACATGTCGTTTTTGTTACTATGGCCCTGCTCCGTGTGTCTTTAAAATCTTAGTGGGGTTTTTCCCAAATTTTGGCAGCCCTTGCAGTCATAGCATGGGCTTTATCACCCTCTCCTTTATAATGGGAACATTTTTTTTACTGAGACCCTCCTCTGTGTCTCTTCAAAGGGGTATTGGGTTGCGTCCAAATTTTTGACAGCCCTTGCAGTCACTGGATACGCAATAACAGTATTAGAGACCCACTTGTTAATAATGGGAACAACAAAGCATAGCCGGCTGATGGCTCTCTAACAATAGCGAGGGCCGACTGCTGGCCTTTTAAGAATAGTAAGGGCCGTCTGATGGCCCTGTAAAAATAGGCTTTATGACTTTCAGAGTCCCTCCATCATAAATAAAACAGGATGTGTCTGATGATGTGTCACACACCACATTGCCAGATAAGGTTGTAAAATGTTAAAATTACATTTCCCGGTGAATGCATTTGTCTTGCAAAATAACGTAAGAAAAACAAAACAATAAGATCTTTCTTTAGTATAAAAAACAGCGTGACCAATTTAACCTCAATGTAATCACATTGTTCAGCTCCTGCACCTCCTCCTCCTTCTCCGAAATGACTACATCAGTCACAAGCTGACAGCACTGCAGCACTGCCTTGGCCAAGCGGCAACAGGCTGTGCTGAAGATAACATGCTTAATGCTTTATTGACAAATCGCCCAGCGCTGCAGAGTTGTTGAAAGCTGTAACACAGCAGCCTGATCTGTGGCTCTCACCGCTGAACATACAGCCAGGCATGGTCGTGTGTGACAATGGGCGGAACCTGGTGACGGAGAAATGACAGCCGGGGAAGATACGGTTTCCCTCTATGCCAGTCCTTTCACCGAGCTAAAGAATATGGCTGTGGTGAAATACAACTCCCACTGAGAAGCTGTTTCAGATTGAAAAATATTGTGCCCACGAGATGATTTGATTCTGAGGGATAACCTTTCTCACCCGCTTAAGAGCCCCATAGCAGCTGCAAAGTTAGCGCTATCATGAACTCTCCTGAGGTAGAAGCCAAGGCACACCAGAGGATTCTCTGGTGGGACTGTTCAACCCTGCCGAGAAGCAGTCCTTGCTAAGAAAAGTGTGTGGGAAGGTTCCCGGACACTCTATTTTTACTAAGGAGGAAATACATGCAAACACGGGGAGAACATACAAAGTCCTTGCAGATGTTGTCCTTGCTGGGATTTGAACCCAGGATCCCAGCGCTGCAAGGCTTCACTGATCCAATGTGCTGCCGTTCACCCTCAAATATCTAACAGGCTGGCTGGAGAAACTTGTACCTACTGCCACTCTATCTTCAGCTCCTTTGTGGGAAAATGTATTTGGGCAGCCACTCAGTGTACCAAATAAAATTCCTGAGAAGGAAATTGGGGATGGCTTCACTACTGGTACTGGGGGCAGTGCTAATACCATGGCGTTGTACCATAGTTTGCTGGAAATATTCCAGGCTGGTAGGAGGCAAGCAAATTCCCACAAAAAAGTACCAGCAGTAATGTTCAGGCCACATTTCAAGTGCAAGTGTAGCACCCTGAGGATTCGGCTGCTACAGGGGTATTGCACCTCAACCCAGAGGTGTGATATTCCACTCCCGGGTAAGGAAGGAGTGTGGAACTGAGCTCAGATAGACTGCATGCACTACATACATCCCATTCCAGAGGAGCAGGCCGACGGTACTCCCACTTAGAAATGTGCAGGTACAACCGAGCCTGTTCCTGGCTGGAGTGGGAGGGGGGTGGTACATCCCATGTAGTGTAGGGGCAGATAGGGGGAGCAGTCTGGGTAGTGATAGGAGCTCATTGGGTGCTGGTCACCTGAGCTCACACATAGAGGGATATATAAGGAGGGCACCAACTTAGATCAGGGTCAGACGCTGAGAACAAGTCAGTTGGAGAGGAGAGAGAAGGAAACAGCAGCCCTGGAGAGAGAGAGAGGAGAAAGAAAGAGAAAGACCCAGAGGGGGAAGACTGAAGGGACCCAAGAACCCAAATTAGAGCATCGGGTGAGGAGTCAGCAAGAGGGTACCGGAACCCAAGCTGGTGGGGGCAAAAACAATCCCCAGCCAGAGACCGGAGATCGTGGGCAGCGTTTGCCACGGTCACCCACCACATTCACCCTGAAGGCAAACCACATGAAGGGTCAGGGAACCCAGGGCCAAGGGTGTCCCAAAAGAAGGCCCGAGGGAGCTGGACCTAGGTGAATCACTGGTGGGGACGGCTGAAGAAAGGACAGAGGGAGAGCTCAGGGCCACGCTCCGGACTTGTTTGGGGGTTGGCCGGATCCAGGACCTGGTGGACGCAGCACGGCTCGGGTGGTCACTAACAGCTGGAGTGACCGAAACATCAGCAGTAAGTAAACTCCCTTAACTGCACAACCCGAGTCTGTCTTCATTGCCGGCTGCACCGCACCACCACAACCCCCATCCTCTGCGCCTGTCCCCTCTGAGGCTATACCCCTCCCGTTGGGGGTTATCCCACCAAGCTGCACATCCATCATCAGCCTCAGCGGACCCTGCTGCAGCGGCGGCCACAGTGACCGCATCACAACGGGTGGCGTAGTCGACACAAAAGAACTCTTATAACATCAGTAAGGACTGCCACATAACACATAGCTTGACGCCCTGGGCACGGGACCGGGTCTCAGCCGCTCGGAGACTACAACCCCCCATCTGATCCGGTGCCGGGTATTCCCCTCAAAAAGGAATATGTCCCAGGGGGCGCGTCACAAGCAGCTTTAGAGGACTTCCTGGGAGAAATGAGACGCAGGGTAGATACGGTTTCCCTCTATGCCAGTCCTTTCACCTAGCTAAATACAACTCTCAGCAAAAAAAGTTGTGGACTGGCTCTTTACCGTACCTGGCCACATTCACCTGTCCACGTGTTTGTGGTTAGGCGGTCCTTCCCAGTAAGTGCACTGGGGAGGTCACGGGTAATGTTGTGGGACCCGTGCTTGTGGAAGGCAGAGGCGATACCGGGAAATATAGTGGCGGCTGGGGACAGAGTATGGACACCCGGCCGCCGCCGGCATGAGGTTGTGAAAAGCTTCTGCCTCCACGAGCTTAAAAGGCCATATTTCAAGTGCAAAGAGCTGCCCAGAAATCTGGCAGTTTAGTGTTGCGGCCTGTGGGTTGGTGGGTGGCTGGCTGCATACTTGCACTTGCATTCCAAGTAACAGAAAACAAAGCAGATGGTGGCCTCTATCATCATCATGGCCTCACCTCGGCACTATGAACTCTCCTGAAGGAGAAGTCAGGGCCCGCCGGAGGAGTCTCTGGTTCTCTGGTGGGCCCGTTAACCCTGCCAAAAAGCAGCCCAGGCTAAGAAAAGTGTGGGGGAAGGTTCCCGGACACTCTATGGCTGCTTTTTTAATGTGGATTGGCCATGCTTATGCATGTTATTTCTCAAAAGGCATTACAGATCAGGCCATTGTCCAACTCTATATTCAAGACATTAAATGCGCAAAGAAAGATGTGTGTGTGTCAGAGCACCACCGACAAGTGCGAGTTGATGTTGGACGGGCTGCCATTGCTTCTGCAACAAGCTCAATTACAGGACTTCCTGGGAGAAATGACACGCAGGGTAGATACGGTTTCCCTCTATGCCAGTCCTTTCACCGAGCTAAATACAACTCTCAGCAAAAAAAGTTGTGGAATGGCTCCGTACCGTCCCTGGCCACATTCACCTGTCCACGTGTTTGTGGTTAGGCAGTCCTTCCCAGTACGTGCACTGTCGAGGGCACGGGTAATGTTGTGGGACCCATGCTTGTGGAAGGCGGAGGCGATACCGGGAAATATAGTGGCGGCTGGGGACAGAGTATGGACACCCGGCCGCCGCTGGCATGAGGTTATGAAAAGCTTCTGCCTCCACGAGCTTAAAACGCCACATTTCAAGTGCAAGCAGCTGTAAAAAATTTGGCAGTATAGTATTGCAGCCTGTGGGTGGGTGGGTGGCTGCCTGCATACTTGCGCTTGCATTCCGAGGAATGGGGTAGGGACAACTGAACGCTGCACTGGGACAAGGATGTGGACGGTGATTGTTGCAAGTCTGCAACAACAGGTGCATGGCGGGAGGCATCTTCGCATGTGACTCGCCCCCTGGGCCGTGGGGCACTCGGAGCCGGGCAATCGGGAAACGATGGGGGTAGTAGTGGCAACCCGGTTCCGTGGCTCAGGGTGGTCAGACCATTGGTAGTCTGCCATGCGCTCTTGGTAATGTCCGACTACGCCACCCGTGGATTGCGGTCAGTGCGAACCGCCGCTGCGAAGCAGACCGCTGGGGCTGATGGTGTATGCAGCTGGGGTAGTGTGACTCCCCACGGGAAGAGTGCTGCCCCAGGGCAGTATAGTAGAAGATGGGGGTGATGGTGTAGGGCCTCCCAGCGCCGTTAGTGCTGGAGGAACAAGGAGCACACAGACAACAGGTTGCAGTCCAGGGTCTTTACTAGAACAGGTGAACTGACCCACAAACAGGCCCGGCTAGGAGGGGAGGGGCCTGGACGTCTGAGAGCAAACGGGAAATTGGCCCTGGTCAGGGTGAGGGTGTAGGCCTACCATGCTCTCTGCGCTCCTTCTGGCTATTTCCTCCTTATAGGGTAACAGCCCACGTTCCCGAGCTCACCGTGTCTTCTCGCCCGTATGGCCTGCAACTTGGGTCCCTTTCTATTCCCGGCCTGGTACGGCTTTGCTGGTCCCTTCTGGTGTGGCGGAACCTCCGGGCTTCTTAGGCCAAGGAACATACAGTCCCCTGCGGACTGGTTATCTGCTGTAGGACATGGAATCCTCACGGCCTCAGACGCCAAAGTCTGGTAAATTGGGTTCTTTGTCTGCCAGGACAGGCGCACTTCACCTCTTGTCCCTGGCTTGTGGCTCTCCTACCGCCTCACGTCCTCTTAGGGTGCAATACAACTGTCTCTCCCTGCTCTGGGACACCTCTCAATCCAGAGACAGGTCGTCCAGTTCTCTCTAACCCTGCCCCCAGTTCCAGCTTTTATAGGGGCAGCCTGCTCCCCCTACTGGCCTGAGACAGGAGGTATTGCATGCTAATGTTCCCCTGACCAGAGAACCTCCCCCTTGCTCTCAGACACAGCTTTATTATATTTGTGGCATCCAGGCCAGGGTGACACACATGCGCCAAGGATCACTTATGATGGGCACACTTTTAGGCAGTGACCTGGGAGTCAGAGATGCTTCCAGAGGTCTTCACTGTATGCATGTATCTGATGATGTGTCACACACCACATGGCCAGATAAGGTTGTAAAATGTTAAAATTACATTTCCTGGTGAATGCATTTGTCTTGGTTGAAAGCAATTCAAAAGTGCAAAAACGCATCAAAAACGCTACGTGTGAACATAGCCCAAGTTGTGCAGGAGTGTTTTTGTTTTTGGTTATTTATTTTGCCTTATATACAAGTCATTACCCTGGAAAGGATGTTCCTTAACATATTTCCCAGGAAAATGCATTTTGGTTTCGTTTTTGTATGTTTTATTGTGAGTTCGTAAAAGTGGCGTAATACTCTGACCACGTTGCTGACAGCAGTGATCTGGGAGTCAGATGCTTCCAGGGGTCTTCCCCATTTTGTTCCCATGTCATTTGAGCATCGTTCCCATCGATTTGGGCAATTTTTAGGCCCTCTGCAGACCGCCGGGGGGAGCCGCCTGAAAAATGCTCAAGTTTCCCATAGACTTACATTGGGCTCGTTGCTCGGGTCGAGCACCCGAGTATTCCAATTTGCTCGACCCGAGCAACGAGTACTCGAGCATTTTAGTGCTCGCTCATCACTAATGGAGACCCATTCAGGATTCCCCACGTTTCCAAAAATTAGCGGCAGACGCCAGCAAAGTGTAATCAATTTCACTACAGTAGAAATAGTGTAAATGAGACCCACATCTCTTCCAGTACAGACAACCCAAGAGATGGAGACTAAACCAGGAGTGTTCACATTGCCCTAAATGAGGGCCTAACACCACCGACGTGGCATCAATTTCACTAGAGTATAAGTATTGAAAAGGAGGCCTAAACCAGTTTCTCTACAGCCAACCCAATAGACGGAGACCCAATCAGGATTCTCCATATTTCAAAAAATTAGTGGCAGACACTAGCAATGTCTAATCAATTTCACTACAGTATAAATAGTGTAAACAAGACCCACACCTCTTCCAATACAGCCAACCCAGGAGATGGAGACCTAACCAGGAGTGTTCACATTGCCCCTAAATGAGGGCTTAACACCACTGAAGTGGCATTAATGTCATCAGACTACAAGTAGTTTAATGCAGACCCAAACCTGTCCCACTACAGCCAACCCAATGGATGGAGACACAATCAGAATTCTCCACATTTCCCAAAATTAGGGCCTAAAACCTGTAGCAGCAAGCGCAGGCACAGACGCCATATCACAGACTGCCATTTCAAGAGACCAATGCAGCATACTCAAAACCACAACATCGCCTAACTCTGTCTGCAATTGGGGTGCAAAAGTCCTTGGAAATCCATGACTTTTTCATCTTGATGAAAGTTAGGCGGTCTACACTTTCAGGGGACAGCCGGGTGCGCTTATCCGTCAAGACACTACCAGGAGCTCTGAAGACACATTCAGAGAGAACGCTGGCTGCCAGGCATGATAAAACCCCCAAGGCGTGAGAGGCGAGCTCAGGCCATTCATCCATTTTTGAAGACCAAAATGTAAAAGGGTCAAAATCCTCCCTGATGGTATTCATATTAAGCTCTAGATAGTCCTCCATCATCCTCTCCAGTCATTCACCACGTGTCAGACTTGTACTCTGTTGTGCTGGTGCACAAGCTGATGCAAAAAATGTGTGAAAGGACTCCAAGAAATTGCTTCTGTCACTTACTCAGCTGCTGCTGCTAATGTTTTGGCGTTAACGAACTGACGTGCCGGAGGTTGAAAGACTACAACTGCGATGCACACTGTGTGCCTCACTGTTAACTTGGGGAAAACCTCTATTAAGGTTGCTTAAAAGCTTGTTTTGATACTCCAACATAAGCGGGTCCCTTTCCAGGGCGGGAAGCATCTGGCAACATTGACTCTTATAACGTGGATCTAACAGAGTGACAACCCAGTAGTCAGCATTATTTCAAATCCTAACTGTACCGGGATCATGTTAAACCTTCACTATTAGTGTGCCTTGTATCACCAAACCCCCTCGATCACTGTAATCCACTGTCACTTGGCATCCGCCTGTGTGACGACAGTCTGGAAATTTGAGACATTGGTATCCCTTCCGCATCCTCCTCTTCTTCTGGGGCCACCACCTCCTGCCGCAGTTTATTCAAAGTTTGCTCCAGCATGTATATGACCGGAATAGTGATGCTGATGACGGCATCGTCGGCGCTAACCAATTTAGTAGCCATTTCAAAACCGTGCTCAAGGGTGCCGAGGTCCTTAATCTGTTCCCACTCCGCAAACATGATATGCCCCAAGTCCGTACTGCGTTGCCCCAAGTTATACATCATGACATACTGCATCAGAGCTCATTGCTGCTGGCACAGTCGCTGCAACATGTGCAGAGTGGAATTTCACCGCATCGGCACATCGCAGATCAACCTGTTAACTGGCACGGACAAAGACCTCTGTATCGATGCAAGTCGATGAGATGAGGGGTGTGAATTTCGGAAGTGAGCACACAGCTTCCATTCTTTGTGAAGCAGCTCATCCAGGCCAGGATAGTGGCAGAGAAATCGCTGTACCAGCAGGTTGAGGACGTGAGCAATGCAAGGCACATGTGCGAGCTTGCCTCGGTCTAGAGCCGCTAACAGGTTTGCACTGTTATCGCACACGGCCTTCCCTGGCTCTAGGTTCAGCGGAGACAGCCATTGCTCAAACTGAGCCTGGAGAGCTGCCCACAACTCTTTACCTGTATGACTGCGATCTCCAAGGCATATTAATTTGAAGACTACCTGATTACGGTGAGCCCTGACTGCGCAGTACGGAGGTGGTGTGTATTCGCTCCGCACCCTTGGAACGGGTGTCTCATTAAGGCAGAGGTTGAGTGCGCAGGTGGAGGCCGTAGAGGAGGTGGAGGAAGCAGAAGCAGAGGAGGAAGTGGGAAATACAAAGGTTTCTTATGCAAGCCTTGGGGATTCCAAGATTTGTGGAGCAGCCCCTTCCCCGCCTGCCCCCACAGCTACCAGAGTCACTTAGTGCCCAATCTGCGAGATGTAACGCCCTTGGCCATGCTTACTCGTCCAGGTGTCTGTGGTGAAATGCAACCTGGCACACGTAGATTTAGACAAGGAATGGGTGATGTTGTCTGCGACATGCTGGTGTAGCGCAAGAACAGCTTTCTTAGAGAAGTAATAGCGACTGGCAACTGGAACTGGGGGACTGCGACGGCCATCAGTTTTCGGAGACTCTCTGCATCTACCAGGCGAAAAGGCAGTATTTCCGTGGCTAACAAATTGGAGATGGTGGAGTTCAACCTCTTAGCTTTGTCATGCGTAGGATGAAACAATCTTTTACATGACCACAACTGCGGGACTGAGGGCTGGCTAAGGTGCTGAGAGAGGGTGGAGTATGGTGAACCGGAAAAACTGGTGGAGCGTGAGTGAGGTGCAGATGTTACGGTGGATTGAGAAACATGCGGTGTCCTCGGTGAAACAAACACAGTAGGCTTGTCCGCTTCCATTACAGCTGACGGGCTGTCACTCAGCCTGACTGGAGCGGGTAAAGAACCATAGTTTCTACGATGGGAGACCTGCATGACAATACTTGGCACAGTAACAGAGGAGGAGGAGGAAGAAGCAGCAGATGCATGTGATGGGGCAGCTGATGGTTGTTGAGGTGCACTGGTCCGCATTTCAGCACGGTAAGATTCCCAGCATAAAGAATGTTGTTTGAGCATGTGAACGTTCATGCATGTAGTAGTCAAACTATTGCAGTGTTTCAATCTACTGAATTTTTTATCGCAAAGTTTGCAGAT
Organism: Phyllobates terribilis; assembly: GCF_046119375.1. NCBI lineage: Eukaryota > Metazoa > Chordata > Amphibia > Anura > Dendrobatidae > Phyllobates > Phyllobates terribilis. Next base: position 226,483,193 of record NW_027362767.1, read on the forward strand.
AACGTGAGTTGGCTCATCCTTTGCAGTGACAAAAAAGGCCCATGCTAGGCAACCCTTGCTGCCCCTGCGAGCTACAGACTCGTGACCGCTGCTGGCCACAGCCACGGGTGTGGCTCAGGATGCAGTGCTCCTCGTGCTTGCATCACTCCGTGTCTGCGCCGTAGAGTGAAATGTAACCTCCTAGTCTTCCTCCTCCACCTCCTCAGATGAGCTACTCAGTTGCGTGACTCTGGGTTCACACCAAGTAGGATCTTCAACCTCGTCATTATCCAATGTGTTATCCCATTCCTCGCCCTCCGAGTGACCCCTCTCCTCTTGTTGTCCTGACAGCACAGTACAGTCCGCATGAGCCTCAGGTATCTGAGTATCATCGGGATCACCACCCTCCCCTGTGGTTAGCGTCTGGTGACGAGGGTCAGGAATCTGCTCGGACCCTACTTCGTCCTGCCCCGAATCCAAGCTAAAAAAAATTTGGGCATCAGTGCTGATGCTTTCCTCCCCTTGAATCTGTGACTGTTTGGAGTACACTTCTGATGCGTATGGTGTGGAATGGGTGAAGAGTTCTACAGACTTGCCCATCTGTGGTTCGCTACAGTCAGTTGGGCAGTTGGCCAGTTGTGACACGGGGGGAAGCATGGGTAATTGGGGTGCCGCCTCTGTGGACTGTACTGCGTGTGATGTTGACGTGGAGGAAGAAGAGGAGACGCCACTGGAAGCAGAGCTTGACATCCACTGGAGCACCTGCTCTTTCTGGGCCTTATCAACAAGGTGTATCGCTGTGCGGCTGCCAAAGGAAGGGAGTGCAGTAGGCCGTCCACTAACATAAGTTTTCAGTTGTCTTTGGATTGGACCTGTTTGTGTTGGTTCACTAGTGCTTTCACCACGTACCCCATGTACACCTTGAACACCAAGCCTATTCCCCCTTCCACCATGTCTTCTCTTTTTCCCACTCATGTTGGTCAGATACAGTGGTAGGAGCATGCAATTAAGTAAAGAAAAATATTTTTTTTTCCTGTGCAATAGCTCAGCACACACCTGAATTTCAGCGACACTAAATGACAAGGTAAGATATGGTCTGCCGTATAACGTTACTAACAGACAAAAGAAATTTGTTAGTGTGCATGAGGCCAATAAAACCTTAGAGATATTCCCTAAACAATTTCAAACTGAGATGTCCCCTGCTGTATTACCTTAGGAACAGAAGACATTTTTTTTTTTGAATGTGGATGAGGCCAGTATGACATAGAATATATGCTCCAAAATATTTCAAACTCAGATCTAGCCAGCTGTATCACTTTACTCAGAGCAAAAAATATTTTTGGGTTACTCTGCATAAGCTCTGCGTCCAGCTGACTTTGACTGCCACTGACGTAGTAGCTGACTTATAGCACTGTATGACTTTTGGCACAGGAAAAAAATTTCTTTGGACTGGGCCTAGTAAGAGAAGTTTTTTTTTCTTTACTGTGAAACCAGGACAAGTTCAACGCCACTAAAATAGGATCTGCCTTTTAGCAGACTGGATCCACTTTGCCACAGTAAAAAACCTTTGATGGACTCTGCCTGCCAACCAAAAATATATATAGGTTTGACTGTGCATACAAGCTGAATTTGACCACCACTGACGTAGTAGCTGGCTTATAGCACTGTATGACTTTTGGCACAGGAAAAAAGAGACAAAAAATGTGTTTTTTTACTCTGAACGCACCTGAAGTTCAACTCCACTAAAATAGTATCTGAAACTAAAAAAAAACTTTAGTGCACACAGCTTTCAATATCACAATAGCAACAGAAAAAAAATCAGATTTTGTGCTCTGCAATAAGAAGCTCTGCAGACTGTGCAGAGTACAATTTCAACCCCACTAAATGAAAAGGTGCACTGCGCTTGCTTGATCACATTAGCAAGTGCAAAAAAAGATTCAAGGTGCTGCACCAGTGGTTACAGAGGTACGCAGGCCAGGCAGGAATTATCTACACTTTCTGACTATGACGTTCCCCCTGGGCTGTGGGGTACTCGGTAGCTGGGCCGGTCCTGTATTGGGGTAGTCACGGTGGCAGTGACCCGGTCCGTGACCCAGGGCGGTCAATTAAAGGGAAAGTAAAAGGGGAATAACGTTTTTAGAGATAATGTTCGTGACTCCACCTGTGGTATACGGCTTTATGGGGCCACCGCTGCGGTGCAGATCCACTGTAGCTGATGGTGACGCAGCAGAGTTGGTTCAGCTCTCCACAGGCAGAGCTAAGCTCCAGGGCAGTATATGAAGAATTGTGGAGGTAGATGTTGTTGGTGCGGTGTAATGCAGGTGATGGCGCTGCAATTATTCAAGGACACAGTAGGGTGCAGTCTTCAGGTTTTACTCACAGTTCTTAAGTTCTCCAAGTTACAGTCACTGGTGTGCAACTGTCCACGTCGTCCTGTGTCCTCCGGGGTAGTGATCCAGCAAACTCTCAAGTATCTCAGGAGCACTTGGACGGGACCCCGTTCTATGTACCTTTCCAGGTCGTCTCACTGCTCTGGCTCTCACACTCCTGCCCTGCGCCTCACAATCAGTGTCCCAAGCCAGTGGCCTCGGGCCTTGTCAAGTGACTTGCAATCCCCTGGACCCTATGTGGCCACCTTTTCAGCGATATAATTGTGGGTTTTGGCTGCAACACCTTGAAAATGCTGCAGCCTCCGGTTGGCTAGCTGAGCCTGGTTGTTCTCCACTGGTGTGGGGCCGGTCCCCTTCTGCAGCCTGATCCCTCCACGTAAGTGTGAATTCGGGCGCACGGGTGGCTTCCTGCACTCACCGTGCCCCTGGGATCCCCTCTGTCTCTGGAGCTTTTCCCTCTGCTCCTCTCTCCTCTCCTCACTCTCCTCCTGGGCCTCTCTTACTAGGCCCGGCTCCTCTCTCTCCTGAGCGGAGCTCCTTCTGAGCTCCCACTCCCAAATGAACTTGAACTTCTGAGCCCTTTCTAGATGTTTCTATCTGCCTTTCATACTCTTTCTGTCTGTGCTCTCCTGATCTACTTCCTCCACCCACCTCCTCTACCTAGTTTCACCTTCCAGCTAGGGACCAGGGACTGTGCTCTCCCTTAGGAGCAATCTCGCCTTTCCTTCCTGAATTGGAGTGTATTGGATGTGGGTGTGTGGGTCCCGGGTAGTACTCCATCCTTACCTGAGAGTGGGGTACCACACCTCTGGGTGAGATGCAGTACCTCTGTGGCTACTGGACCCGCAGGGGCGCCACAACTACCACACAAGCGCCTATCTATCTAGCTAATATCTCTCATTACACAGGAGAACACTGAGCTGTGTCTGTCTCCATCAGTGACATGGATATAATGGCACTGAGGGAACATGGCCGCTTTTTATATTGAGAGGACATGTGATTTCTGCAGCCAATTGCAGAAGCCCTTATGTCTGGACAGTGTAGATGCTTCCTGCACTATGATTGGCTGGCCACGCTTTCCTCAGTTAAGGTTACCGCCCACAGGAAAAAAATAAAACAAAAACAGTGATCTGACCTGTTCTAAGCTCTCCACAGCCCCAACACTCACCTGGCACATGTCACCGCTCATCATACATTTGCACTATGCTAACAAAACTGGTCAAAATGCCGTGGTTGCCCTGTATTTGAGGTCCCGCGCAAATTTGTCGAACTTTTCTGATTTTAAGAAAATTTGCTTGCCTTTGCGATCACAAATCCAAACGTGCCATATTCGTGCCGAATTTGAAACTTTAGAACATTCGCCGAACAAATTCGCTCAACACTAGTGACCATGTGGGGTTATCCGGAGATTGACCTCTTTGCAACCCGTCAGAACAGCAAGTTAAAAAAGTTCTGTTCCTGGAACCCAAGGGAAAAACCTCACATAGTGGATGCCTTCCAGGTCAAATGGGATTTCATTCTGGTATACGCATTTCTTCTGACATGTCTGATTCCAGCAGTATTGAGGAAGATCAGAGAGGATGGGGCACGGGTGGTCCTCATAGCCCCCTTTTGGCCCAATAGACCATGGTTCTTTTGGCTGAAAAACATGTCAGTCACGAATCCCTGGGTTCTAACAGAGATCCCCGACCTTCTTGCTCAAGGTCCTATATTACATCCTCAGATGAATGGGCTACACTTAACAGCCTGGAACTTGTAAGGTCATTACTAGAAAGCCAGGGATTCTCCTCAAATCTGGTTACTACCATATTAGGAAGTAGAAAGCCGATCACTATAAAAATTTTTGGAAGTCCCTGTAAAAGCCATCTTGGGCTTTCTTCAGAGAGGGCTAAAGCAAGATCTGGCGCTTAACACCATAAAAGTTCAAATTTCAACCCTAAGTGCCTTATATAACAATAATCTCGCAGAAAACAGATGGGTGGCTAGATTAGTTAAAGCATGCAGTAGAGCCAGACCAGTCCCTATTAGTGTTGAGCCACCCCCGTAGTGTTCGAGTTCGGTTCGGTTCGTCGAACACCCGTGTGTTCGCCGAACTGTTCGTCGAACACCTTCGAGCACCGTTAAAACCAATGGCAGGCAAACAAAAACACATAGAAACACATAGAAAACACCTTCAAAGGTGTCCAAAAGCTGACAAACTGCTCAGAAGACACAACTAACACATGGAAAAGTGACAAGTACATATAGTCATGCGAAAAGAAAAGAGGTGGAGGAGTAAAAGGAGGGGGAGACACAGATATAGGCATGTCATGCCCTTCTAAAATCCAAAAAGTGAGAAGCCGACACGTTCAGTCCGCTCCTGCCCGTGCCACCTCCGTGTCGCCGGGTTTGTGCCAGAGCCGCGGTGAACCCTGACGGCCAGCCCCCCTCTCCCAATACTGGTGCCTGTCCGCTGGTGGGTCGAGCGAGCCCCCCTGTGGTGGAGGCAGCTCTAAGCTTTTTAATTTAAATTGTCTCTCTAATTTGAATAAATACACTTTAAATCCATTTACAAGGATCTATTGGAGGGCAAGTCTCATGCCAGCAGCCGCGTAATTCCAGCTCCAGTAGCGTCCACTAAAGCTGCTGCAGTTAAAAAGCTTTTATAAGGATCGAGCTCGGCTGTCCACCGCAAGGCATCCTACTGCCAGTCCCAGCCCCTATGCCTTGGGGTGCCTCCTGATGCTCTTCACTGAGTATCCCGTGGTCCCGAAGCATTTCCTTTGAAAAAATTAAGTGTCCAAACTACAGGTGGTGTAGCTTGCTTAACAGCCGGGATAATCCGCTGACTAGCAGACACTGCTACTAGGCACAAAGTATTTCCTGGGCTAGATGCAGTTAAAAATTTGTAATTAGATACTCTCGTTGGATGCTGAGAAAGCATTCCATAGAGTCTCCTGGCACGCCATATATGATTCTCTTAAAAAGCTTGGGGTAGGGGTCTAGGGGACCCTTTTATAGCCAAAATCACGGCCCTGTATCGCAATACGTCACCTAGGCTGAAGATAAATGGAACTGTAGCACCCTGAGGGCTCGGTTGCTACAGAGGTATTGCACCTCACCCAGAGGTGTGATATCTCACTCTCAGGTAAGGATGTAGTGTGGATCAGGACCCGACACCTGCATGCATTACACCACATTGCCGTGGGGCAGGGCGACCAATATGCCCCTGAGATGGGCACGACAGTCCCTGTCCCTGGCTGGAGTGGGGGGAGGGAACACTGAGGAAGGGGAACCCTGTAGTGCAGGAGCAGGGAGGAAGCAGTTCCTGGGTGCATTGAGAAGGGAGTATAAAAGGTGGGCACCATCTTAGTTCAGTGCAGAGAAGTCTGAGCAGAAGTGGCAGGGAGCAGGGGCTCTGCATGAGCTCTGCTCCGGAGGCGGGCCTAGTAACAGAGGCCCAGGCCTGGAAGAGAGAGAAGGAAGGAAGAGGAGCGGAGAAGGCTCCAGGAACGAGGAACGAAGGGATCCCAGGGGTGCGGATGGGCGAGTCGCCACCGCACGCCCGAATCCACCTGCGTGGAGGGGTCAGGCCAAAGGGGGAGACCGGTCCCCGAAACTAGTGGAGGCAGGAAATGACCCTCAGCTAGAAACAGGAGGCTGTGACATTTTATGTGGCGCAGCCCCTCGCTACACCCGCTAGGAAGGCACCACATAGGGTCAGGGAAACTGGCGCCAAGTTTACCAAGAGGAGGCCCGAGGCAGCCGGACAGAAGGGTTGGTAAGAATGGCCAGACAAAGGACACACAAAGGGGGTCCTGTGAAGCGCTCCAAAGTTATCTGGGAGTTGTCTGAGCCCCTCACCTGGTGAGCACAGTACGACGTGGGCAGCCGTTACCTGCAGACGTGGTCTGGATAATAAGAACTGTGAGTAAAGGCCCTGGACTGCATCACTGACTCCGTGTCGTTACTGCTGCTGCCCTGCACCATCACCCCCATCCTCCGCATACACTGCCCTGAGGCTATACTCCTCCCGTGGGGAGTTATGCTACGCTCTGCTGCACCCACAACACCAGCCTCAGCGGTCTGCCCTGGAGCGGCGGTTCACTCTGACCGCAATCCACGGGTGGCGTAGTCGGACATTTAAACATCAAAACCACATAAATAGTTCCGCCACTGGTTTGACCGCCCTGAGCCACGGAACCGGGTCGCCGCCACGGAGACTACAACCACCAGCATCCACCAAAAAGGGACCGGCTCCGGGTGTCCCAAGGCCCAGGGGGCGCGTCAGAACATTTTCATCACCTTTTACAATCACCAATGGGACAAGGCAGGGATGTTCTCTGTCCCCTCTCTTATACATCCTAGTGACGGAGCACCTGCTCTCATCAATTCACCATAACCCCAATATTAGGTGGATTGAGGTGGGAGGCACCGAGTACAAGTGCTCTCTATTTGCTGATGATGTCCTAGTATATATCACTCAATCACATATATCCATCCATGCTGTTATGGCTGAAATAGATCACTTTGTTACATGGTCAAATTTTAAAATCAATGCAGCGAAGTCTGAGGCCCTCGATGTCTCCCTCCCCAAATCCATATAGGATTCCATCCAGTCCAACTTTCCCTTTGCCTGGCCCTCACAGGGTATCAAATACTTAGGAATTCCTATTCATAGAGACCTCTCCCATCTATGTTATCTTAATTTTGGGCCCTTTATTGAACAACTCCATACAGACCACGGTTGGCAAGTTAGAACTGTAAGATTCACTACGTGAACCACTGGTGTTTTGTGGAAAAGCACATGTACACTGTGTTCCAAATTATTATGCAAAAAGTGTTTAGGAGTGATAAGGGAAGAATTTGTTTGTTTGTCAGTTAAACTCATTGATGGTGATGTGTGTCAGGGCTCTTTATATCACTGTAAGCAATTGCAGACACCTGTGCTAATTAGTTTGGCAGGTGTGTCCAATGAAAGGCAAGACTACTTAAGAAGGCTGTCTCACATTATTAAGCAGCCTACATTTTCTGCCAAAATGGGAAAGAAAAAGGATGTGTCGGCTGCTGAGAAGCAACAAATTGTGGAGTGTTTAGGTCAAGGCATGACTACAATCAACATTATGCGATGATCAGGATGAAGTGTCTTGGCAATCAAGAAGTATGTAGCTGATTCACAGTACACACGTGTGCGTGCTGATAAGGGCAAATTGAGGACTCTTTCCTACAGGCAATTACGTCAGGTTGAAAGAGCAGCGGCAAAAAAGCCTTGTCATAGCAGCAGACAAGTTTTTGAAGCTGCTGGTGCCTCCAACGTCCCCCGAACAACAAGATGCAGGGTCCTTCAGAGGTTTGCAGCTGTGCATACGCCATCCTTTCGACCTCCTCTATCCACTTCACACAAGCAGAAACGGCTCCAGTGGGCCAAACATTACATGAAGACTGATTTCAAAACTGTTTTGTTCACGGATGAGTGCCGTGCAGCGCTCGATGGTCCAGATGGATGGAGTGGAGGATGGCTGGTTGATGGACACCCCACGCAAACACGGCTACAGCGCCAACAAGGAGGAGGTGGAGTAATGTTTTGGGCTGGAATCATGGGGAGAGAGATTGTCGGCCCCTTTAGGATCCCTGAAGGCGCTAAAGATGAACTCCATAATGTATGTGGATTTTCTCAAACAGCACTTCCTGCCATGGTTCAAGAAGAAGAACCGTGTATTTCACAGCAAGATCATTTTTTTGCATGATAATGCACCATCTCATGCTGCACATAAAACATCTGCATCTCTGGCTGATATGGGCATAAAAGGGGACAAACTTATGGTGTGACCCCCATGCTCACCTGACCTCTACCCCATTCAGAACCTTTGGAGCATCATTAAAAGGAGTGTCTATGATGGCGGGAGGCAGTTCACATCTAAGCAACAGCTCTGGGAGGGTATTCTGTCCTCATGCAAAACAATTGAAGCAGAAACCATCCAAAACCTGACAAATTCAATGGACGAGAGAGTTCAGAAGCTCCTTTCGAACAAGGGGTCCTATGTGAAAATGTAACATCACCTAGAATAAAGTTTTGTGTTGAAAACTGTTTGATTTCAGTTTCTAACAACCTGCTAATGCTTATAATTTCAAAAATGACCATTTTTTTGGTCTTTATTAAAATGAAAAGGTTGATCGAAAAGTTTGGGGGATCTAAGAGTGTGGCAACCCAGTAGTCATGATTACTTTGAATTCTGACAATTCGAGGGTCATGTTGCAGGTAGTGCAGCAAGAAGGCACTCATGTGTGTTGCGCATCCAGGAGCACCGAGTCCCTGTTGTGTTGGTGGCGAGGTAACAATCATGCTTCCTTCCTCTGTCCTCTCCCCCCAACCTCGCACAACAGAAATGTGATCAAGGTCTCCCTCATCTGATGAGTCTTCCATCAGTTCGTCCTCCACTTCTTCCTGGGCTCCTGCACCTTCCTCACTAGTTTGGCTGCTACCATGCGCCCTGGTAAAACCATCTCCCCCACCCTCACATGCCTGCCGCCTTGGTGCTGCCGACCGTCTGGACCTTGCAGATGTTAGCCCTTCCGCATACAACTCCTCCTCCTCTACTTCCTCCACCTCCTCTTGTGCCACCACCTGACTCCGAATTCTGTTTAAAATGTGCTCCAGCATGTAAATCACCGGAATAGTCATGCTGATAATGGCATCGTCAGCACTAAACATCTTCGTCGCCATTTCAAAACTGTGCAGAAGGGTGCATAGGTCCCTGATCTGAGACCACTCCTCTAGCGTGATTTGCCCCACCTCTGGATCTCGTTGGCCCAGGCTATACGTCAGAACGTATTGCACCAGGGCTTGTCGGTGCTGCCACAGTCGCTGCAACATGTGCAGAGTTGAATTCCACCGGGTAGGCACATCGCATTTTAGCCGGTGAAGTGGCAGGCCCAACGACTTCTGTAGAGATGTAAGTCGCTGAGCTGCGGGATGCGAACGGCGGAAGTGAGCACACAGCGACCGTGCCCTCTGCAGAAGGCCATCTAGTCTGGGATAGTGGGCTAAAAATTGCTGGACAACCAGGTTCAACACGTGAGCCATACAAGGCACGTGTGTGACATTGCCCCGGCGAAGGGCCGCACCCAGGTTTGCAGCATTGTCGCACACGGCCTTCCCTGGTTTCAGGTCCAGTGGAGACAACCATTCATGAAATTGGTTCTCCAGAGCTGACCACAACTCCTCAGCTGTGTGACTCACATTTCCCAGACATTTCAATGTAAAAACCGCCTGATGACGTTGAGCCCTACTGCCAGCATAGTAAGGAGGTGTGCAGGATCCCTTCTGCGCAGTTAGAAAGCTTGTGGCATGACCAGACAGGCTTTGGGTGCAGGTGGAAGACCGAGAGGAGGTTGAGGAGGCAGAAGCAGTGGAGGAACTTTGACATAAAGAGGATTGACGCACAACTCGTGGGGACGGCAAGACTTGGACAGCAGCCCCTTGTCCTGCTGTCACCATAGTTACCCAGTGCCCAGTCAGCGACATGTAACGCCCCTGTCCATGCCTACTCGTCCAAGTGTCTGTGGTGAAATGCACCCTGTCACACACAGAGTTTCTCAAAGAAGCGGTGATGTTGTGTGCGACATGCTGGTGGAGCGCAGGCACACCTTTCTTTGAGAAGTTGTGCCGACTGGGCATCTGGTACTGGGGCACTGCGACGGACATAAGGTCTCGAAAATCCTCTGTGTCCACCAGGCGGAAAGGCAGCATTTCTGTAGCCAAGAGCTTGCAGAAGGTGAAATTCAACCTCTTAGCTTTCTCATGGCTAGGAGGAAATGGTCTTTTACTTGTCCACATCTGAGGGACCGAGGGCTGGCTATTGTGCTTAGACGGGGTTGATAAGGGTGTCCCCGGCAAACTGCCGGTCTGTGAGGAAGATGCAGGCGGACATGTTAGGTTGCCTTGATCCAAAGGTGGTGCTATCGATGTCGGACAGCGCTCAACACCAGCTGGTGTTACCACCTCCAAAGAAAATGATGACCTGCCAATCACGCTGGCTGTTGCGGGTAAAGAGGTGGCAGGTCTGCGCCCCAAAACAGGTGTGACTGCTGTCCCCCCAGTCACAGAGGATGAAGAGGCCGCGGATGCACAAGATATGGCAGACGGTGGTTGGCCCGGCCGGCTAGGCCGCATTGTAGCACACTGAGCTTCCCACTGCAACTTATGCTTCATGTCCATGTGCCGGTTCATGCATGAAGTACTCAAACTATGTATTTTTTGGCCTCTACTTAGCTTTTGCTGACAAATGTTACAGATAACACGAGTTGGGTCATCTTTATCGATCTGAAAAAATGCCCAGGCTATGCAAGGCTTAGCACCCATGCGACCTGAAGAGCCACCACGACTTGTGGTGAGAGGCAGAGTTGTGTTTGAGGATGCAGTTGTTGACGTGCTTCCAGTACTACGTCTCTGTCCAGGAAGGCGCAACCTGACCTAGTCGTCACTAGCATCTTCCTCCACCTCCTCTGCTGACCTCATCTCTTGGCTGACTGTGGGTTGACAGTAAGTGGGATCTCCAACCTCATCATCATCACCCTGTGCGTTATCACACCCATCGTCCTCAGAGCCAACCTGTTCCTGCCCTGACAAAAAACTAAAGTTGTCGCTCCAATCAGGTATTTGAGTCTTATCATCGTCTTCCTCATTGTCTCCACCAACAGGAGTTACAGTTTGGGAATGAGGGTCTACATTATGGTCAGAACCTTCTGCGTCTGGTCCTGGATCCGACTCATAAAGATTCTGGGCATCAGTGCAGATCATTCCCTCGTCTGGATTCACAGAAGCGCTGGAGTCGACCTCTGATTCCCAGGCTATAGTATGAGTAAACAGCTCTGCAGACTCAACCATCTGTTCTACCTCATACTCAGACAGGCAGCTGGAGATTTGGGACCTGTGAGGAAGCAAGTGCGATTGGGGTGACACCTTTGAGGACTGGAGTATTTGTGATGTTGAAGTTGATGTGGAGGAGAGCCCACTTAAAGGAGCACTTGATATCCGTTGAAGCACCTGCTGTTTTTGTGCCTCATCTGGAATTTGTAGCGATTGGCGTGGCCGTAAGAAAGGGATCTTATCACATTGTCCGCTAAAAGAAGTAGCCATTTTAGTTTGGCTGGAAAATGGTCTTTCTTCTGCAGATGTTACTGTTGCTTTAACACCTACCCCACGGACACAACCTTTTTTCCCCTTCCCAACACGCCTATTCCCCTTTCCACCAGCAGCAGGCCTTTTTCCACTCATTTTGGTGGTTAACTAATTCACAACTCTGGAGTTGTTTGCACAAAAAAACAATGGATGGGAACCGAGCAGAGCTGAGTGGCCAAACTGTGGTACTAGGCCAAAACTATTGGCTGGGTTAGATGCAGAAAAAAATTATATTCAATTTGCAACCTGATGGAGGTCAGTATAGATGGACTAATAGAACAAGTCCCACACACAGCTAGAAGCCCAAATATTTTTTCAGAGGTAGATGCAGAAATTTTTTTTATTCAGTTTGCAACCTGATGGAGGTCTGTATAGATGGATTAATAGAACAAGTCCCACACACAGCTACAAGCCCAATATTTTTTCAGAGGTAGATGCAGAAAAAAAATATATTCAGTTTGCAACCTGATGGAGGTCAGAATAGATGGACTAATAGAGAAAGTCCCACACACTGCTAGAAGGCCAAATATTTTTTCAGAGCTAGATGCAGACAAAAAATTATTTTGAATTTGCAACCTGATGGAGGTCAGTATAGGTGGACTAATAGAACAAGTCCCACACACTGCTAGAAGGCCAAATATTTTTTCAGAGCTAGATGCAGAAAAAAATTATATTCAGTTTGCAACCTGATGGAGGTCTGTATAGATGGATTAATAGAACAAGTCCCACACACAGCTAGAAGCCCAAATATTTTTTCAGAGGTAGATGCAGATAAAAAATATTTTTAATTTGCAACCTGATGGAGGTCAGTATAGATGGACTAATAGAGAAAGTCCCACACACTGCTAGAAGGCCAAATATTTTTTTCAGAGCTAGATGCAGATAAAAATTATATTCAATTTGCAACCTGATGGAGGTCAGTATAGATGGAATAATAGAACAAGTCCCACACACTGCTAGAAGGCCAAATATTTTTTCAGAGCTAGATGCAGATAAAAATTATATTCAATTTGCAACCTGATGGAGGTCAGTATAGATGGACTAATAGAACAAGTCCCACACACAGCTAGAAGCCCAAATATTTTTTCAGAGGTACTGTAGATGCAGATAAAAATTATTTTTAATTTGCAACCTGATGGAGGTCAGTATAGATGGACTAATACAACAAGTCCCACACACAGCTAGAAGCCCAATATTTTTTCAGAGGTAGATGCAGAAAAAAATATATTCAGTTTGCAACCTGATGGAGGTCAGTATAGATGGAGTAATAGAACAAGTCCCACACACAGCTAGAAGCCCAAATATTTTTTCAGAGCTAGATGCAGATAAAAATTATTTTTAATTTGCAACCTGATGGAGGTCAGTATAGATGGACTAATAGAGAAAGTCCCACACACTGCTAGAAGGCCAAATATTTTTTCAGAGCTAGATGCAGAAAAAAATTATATTCAGTTTGCAACCTGATGGAGGTCAGTATAGATGGACTAATAGAGAAAGTCCCACACACTGCTAGAAGGCCACATATTTTTTCAGAGGTAGATGCAGAAAAAAATATATTCAGTTTGCAACCTGATGGAGGTCTGTATAGATGGATTAATAGAACAAGTCCCACACACAGCTAGAAGCCCAATATTTTTTCAGAGGTAGATGCAGAAAAAAATATATTCAGTTTGCAACCTGATGGAGGTCAGTATAGATGGACTAATACAACAAGTCCCACACACAGCTAGAAGCCCAATATTTTTTCAGAGGTAGATGCAGAAAAAAATATATTCAGTTTGCAACCTGATGGAGGTCTGTATAGATGGATTAATAGAACAAGTCCCACACACAGCTAGAAGCCCAATATTTTTTCAGAGGTAGATGCAGAAAAAAATATATTCAGTTTGCAACCTGATGGAGGTCAGTATAGATGGACTAATACAACAAGTCCCACACACAGCTAGAAGCCCAATATTTTTTCAGAGCTAGATGCAGAAAAAAATTATATTCAATTTGCAACCTGATGGAGGTCAGTATAGATGGACTAACAGAATGATGCTATGCCCAAAAGATTTTACTTCACTAGGTGCAGTAAAAAAATTGGTATTCTATACACAGGTGGTGTATCTTGCAACACAGATAGGCTACTCCACTGACTAACACACTCTGCAATAGGCCAAAAAGGATTAGCTTTGCTAGATTCAGCCAAATGCTGTGAAAAAAACTTGCACAGCACTGGCACAGACCTGCCTGGCAAAAACTGATAGGAACTGATGTAACCTAGTCCTGAAAAGGACTCCAATTACAATTAGTCTTTACTCCCACAATCTATCTATTTAAGAGCACAGACCTGCCTGATAAAAGTCGTAGGAAATGCTGTAACCTAGTCCTTAAAAGGACTGCAATCACAACTATTCCCTACTCCCAAGCTATCTGTATATTTGTGCGAAAATTGGCTTGAAATTAACAAGGTATAGCGCACACAGCAACAGCGGTGCCGTCTAACACGCAGCTGCAGCAGTGAGAAAATGGTGGCGACGGGGAAAATGGCTTGGTCTTATAGGGCAAGGACATGTGACATACACTGCCAATGACACATGCCCTTGCTTGTGTGAAAAAAAGCACTTCGCTCCGTGTGTGCGCTGCTGATAGGCTGACAGATTGCACCTCCCCACTGTAAATGCGGGAAAGAGAAAAAAAAAATGGAGATCTTCATTGTTCCTGCAGAGATCCATCCCCTGCCCCTCCCCCCACCCCGCTGTACACTCAAACTGCGTATTAACATTAATTTTCATCATTACTGAGAAAAAATCCAGTTATGATTTTGGTGCATGAACAGTTATCGAACATAACCTCGAACAGCCGAATTTTTCTCAAATTGTTCGTGTTCGCCGAACGGCTCGAACACCGCCCAAAACAGCTCGAATTTGAGATTGGCGAACAGTTCGAGTAGAACAACGCTCATCTCTAGTCCCAATAACAAGAATTCCTCATTGTGATTTAAATTTAGTGCTGAATGCTTTTAATAGTGTCACCATTTGAGCCTCTTAGTGCGGGGACCATAAAGATGCTTACCCTAAAGACGATACTTCTGGTAGCCCTAACATCAGCACGTAGGGTGAGTGACTTGCAGGCTCTGTCTGCAGCTCCACCCTTCACCTTGATATTGGAAGATAGAGTAGTTTTGAAACCTGACCCGGCCTTTTTACCTAAGGTTGTATCCAAATTTCACATGTCACAGGAGATAGCTCTACCCTCCTTCTGTCATAACCTTAAAAATAGTAAGGAGTTAAAATACCACACCTTGGATGTTAGAAGATGCCTTCTACATTATTTGACATCCACAAACTCCTGGAGAAAGAATAGGGCTCTATTTATCTCCTTTCAGGGTCCCAGAAAAGGAACAAGGGTTTCAAAAAGTATTCTATCAAGGTAAATAAGAGAAGCCATCAGGATAGCCCAGGGTTCCCCAACTCCAGTCCTCAAGGCCCACCAACAGGTCATGTTTTCAGGATTTCCTTAGTATTACACAGGTGATAATTGCATCACCTGCACAGGCAATAATTCCATCACCTGTGCAATACTAAGGAAATCCTGAAAACATGACCTGTTGGTGGGCCTTGAGGACTGGAGTTGGGGAACCCTGGGATAGCCTATGTGAGGGTGGGCAGAGCGGCTCCTGACAACCTAAAGGCCCACTCTACAAGAGCGATGGCAACATCCTGGGCAGAAAGGTCGGATGTGCCCATCGAACAAATATGTAAGGCAGCCACATGGTCATCTCCGTCCACCTTTTACAATCACTATAGACTTGACCTTTTGGCCTCCTCTGATCTCACGTTTGGGAGAAGGGTTCTACAGGCTGTGGTCCCTCCCTAAAATACATTTAATTCTCTGTAATTCTCTCATTGGTGCTGTCAGGGGTGACAGCAAAAAACATATATTACTCACCAGTAATGTGTCTTTTCGGAACTCATGACAAAACCCTTATATTCCCTCCCATTACTAAGATCATCACCTTCCGGTTGGTGGGTGTTTGAATTATTCACTTGGGTGTGAGTTATATATAGTTTTATAAGAATGGTGTACAATAACTGGGATGTCCTCTCATGCTCTGTAAAACATTGATGCGGAGAGAGGTGCCGCCCTTTTTATCTTGAAGGTTTCCTGTCCTTGAAGGCCGGATCCCCTCTCTCGTTGGTGCTGTCATGGCTTTCAAAAAAACACATTACCGGTAAGTAATATACGTGTTTTGTCCAGCCAGAAGTCCACATTTAAGAATCTAAATTCTTTTTGCTGATAGCATGGTCCATACATCAGGCCACATTTCAGCATATAAATCTTTTGTGCTAATAGTGTGATCTAGAAGCCAGACCACATTTCTGCATATAAATTTTTTTTGTGCTAATATTTTTGTCCAGCCAGGAGTCCACATTTCAGAATCTAAATTATTAGTGCTAATAGCATGGTCCAGACACCAGGCCCCATTTCAGCATATAAATCTTTTGTGCTAATATTTTTGTCCAGTCAGGAATCCACATTTAAGAATCTAAATTATTAGTGCTAATAGCATGGTCCAGACACCAGGCCACATTTCAGCATATAAATCTTTTGTACATAGTGTGGTCCTCCAGACATCCAGCCACATTTCAGGATATAAATCTTTTGTCCCAATTGTGTGGTCCAGACACCAGTCCACATTTCAGAATGTAAATCCTTTCTGCTAATAGTGTGGTCCAGACACCAGTCTACATTTCAGCATATAAATCCTTTGTGTAAATTGTGTGGTCCAGACAGGAGTCCACATTTCAGCATCTAAATCCTTTGTGTAAATTGTGTGGTCCAGACACCAGTCAACATTTCAGAATTTTAATCCTTTGTGCAAATTTTGTGGTCCAGACACCAGTCCACATTTCAGCATCTAAATATTTTATGCTAATTCTGTGGTCTAGCTACACTATCTCAGCAAATAAATACAAATTGTTAATTTAGTGACAGGTGACTGACTTACAGGTCTGAGCCTAGGGTTGTGAAACAGCTGGTTAAAAGAGGGGAAGGGTATATCCAACATGACTGGTGGAAGAGGGAATAGGCTTAGTGTTCGAGGTGTATGTGGGATAAATGGTAATGTTACTGAAAGCTCTACTGAGCAAACACCGACTCATCCTATCCAAAGACAACTGACAACTTCTGTTACTGAATAGGCTACTTGACTCCTTTTGTTTGTCAGCCGCACAGAAGGACGCCCTGGGATGATGGTCAGAAAGAGCTTATGCTTCAGTGGATGCAAGCGCTGCAACAAGTGGCCTCTCCTCCTCTTCCTCCACCTTAACATCACACACAGTACAGTCCTCATAGGTGGCACCCCGATTACCCTGGTTTCCCCCCTGCATCACAACTCTTCAACCGCCCAACTGACCAAGAGTACAAATAGTAGAATTGTGCAGCATGTATGCATGAGACAGGGCTTGGACCAGCATTTCTAGCTCAACATTGATCAGTAATAGGTGGATGAGTGACAGGTGTAGGCCTGATGCTCTGAGAGCCATGCCAAATTCAGGCAACACACATGAAGGAGACCCAACTTGGACTCCAAACATTTCCAAAAATTAGAGGCATACACCACTAAAGTGGCATCAATTTCCCCAAAGTAGAAATAGTATAATGGGGCTCTGACACCCATTCTACTACAGGTAACCCACCAGATTGAGACCCAACTTGGAGTCTCCACATTTAAAAAAATTGTTAATAACATCAACAGCTGGCACAGAAGCCATGACAAAGCTGTCACAGACTGCAATAACGCGAGATCAATGCAGCACACTAAAAACTACACCATCACCTAATCTGCCCAGTCTGCAACTGGGGTGGAAGTGTCATTGGAGATCCATGACTTGTTCATCTTGATGAAAGTTAGGTGGTCTACACTTGCAGGGGACAACTGGATGCACTTATCCGTCAGGACTCCACCAGCAGCGCTGCACGGTGGCGTACCGCCCATAGAGGCAGACCACGCGACTGCTATTGGGCCTCAGCATTCAGGGGGCCCGGAGCCGGCTGCTCTGTCCATAGACATGCCCCTCTAGATCACTGCGCTGCATGCACAGCAGAGAGGAGCTGAGCACCTGGAGCGTGGTGGTGATCATTGGAGCCTGGCTAATGGAGACAGAGGGAGCCGTCCTGGATGCAGTGGTGACACTCAGCTGACACTGCAGGGTAGCAGGGCAGCGCTGGGCTCTCCGTGCAAAATGACTCAGTCAGATGAGTTTCCACCTGCATGCTGATTGTTGGATGTGCGGGTGTTAAGGCAGGGGGAGGGGTCGTAAATAGAATTCTGCTAACTATTTACAGGTTTATGGGGAGGAGGGCTGTGATTGTGCACAAAGAGAGTCAGGAAGCCTCCTTCACACCGAGCTAGAGCTACTGTCACACTGTCCTGTGTTGGTCACTCAAAGGCTTGAGGAGGAACTTCTGGGACCAGAGGGGATTACAGCTGAACATTAATAAATTGTATAAATTACTGCTTTACACACATTTATCTGCACGGCAGCTCATGCTCTCCTAGTCAGGACTTGTAAGGGTCTGTGGGGTCTTATACTGTGATGGGGACTACTGAAAGGGGGTCATCATATGATGCGGGGGGCTTGTGGCGACCATCATATTGTGGTGGGGACTACTGTGGGGGCCAATATTATTTATTTATTTTACTCACCTTATTTTTTGGATTATAAGACACACTTTTTCCCCCCAAATTTGGGAGGAAAAAGGGTGTGCATCTTATAGTGAAAAGTTATGGTTACTTGGGGGGCGTCGTCGGATAGGGGTCCCAAACACATTAGGTTGGCGGCGGCTGCGGCAGTAGCGGGGCGATTCTTCGGCCCCGCCCTCAGAAGAAATGTCAGTGATTCAAGGCGGTGGTGGTGGAGGCGGGAGCTTGCCGAGTTCTCTAGAGATCTCAATCTGCGCATGCTCCGGCGGCCATTTTACAAAAGCACAGCGCAGGGCTATGTACAGGATAGGGAACCTCGCCCCTGTCTTCAAAAGTAGATAGCTATGTCCTTTTGTGACTGCTCCTATACACTGTGATTCCAGTTACGTTGTATATTTTTTTTTACGTGGAAGGGGGGCCCAATTTGGACTTTTGCTATGGGGCCCCATGATTTCTATGTACGCCCCTGGCGCTGCAGACACGTTCTGAGAGAACGCTGGCTGCCGTGCATGATAAAACCTCTAAGGCGTGACAGACAATCTCAAGCCACTCTTCCATTTTTGAAGACCAAAATGTAAAAGGGTACAAACCTCCCCTGATGGCATTAATATTGACGTTGAGATACTCCTGCACTATCCTCTCCAGTCGTTCATGTGTCAGACTTGTAGTCTGTTCTGCTGGTGCCCGGGTT
Source organism: Phyllobates terribilis (assembly GCF_046119375.1). NCBI lineage: Eukaryota > Metazoa > Chordata > Amphibia > Anura > Dendrobatidae > Phyllobates > Phyllobates terribilis. Next base: position 226,502,104 of record NW_027362767.1, read on the forward strand.
GGTCTAAAAAATGTGTGAAACGACTCACAGAAATTGCTTCTGCCGCTTACACTGCTTCTGCTGCAAATGTTTTTGCATTGATGACTCTACGTTCCCGAGATTGGAAGTCTAGAACTGCGATGCACACTGTGTGCCTCAGTGCTGTCTTGGGAAAACCGCTCTTTAAATTGTGTACAAATGTATTTCAATACTACAGCATGCGCGCATCCCTTTCCAGGGGAGGGAAGCATCTGGCAAAATGTACTCTTGTACCATGGATCTAACATAGTGGCAACCCAGTAGTCAGCACTATTTCTAATCATAACAAATACGGGCATCATGTTGCAGATAGTGCAGCAAGAAGGCGCTCATGTATCGGGCGCTTCCATGAGATCCAAATCCATGGTGTGTTGGTGGCGGGGTAACAATTAGGCTTGCTTCCTCCATTCCCTCTCTACAACCACGGACAACAAAGCCCGCCTTGATCGCTGTAATCCACCCTCCCATGGCACCCACCTGTGCAATGATAGTGTGGAACTTAGAGACATTGTTATCCATTCCGCTTCTTCTTCTGCTTCCTGCTCTTCCTCTGGGACAACCACCTCCTCCCGCAGACTATTCAAAGTGTTCTCCAGCATGTAGATGATGAAAATAGTGATGCTGATGACTGCATCATCAGCGCTAACCTTTTAAATAGCCATTTTGAAACTGTACAGAAGGGTGCAGAGGTCTTTAATCTATGCCCACTCCCGAAACGTGATTTGCACGATGTCCGTACTACGTTGGCCCAGGTTATGCCAAATTACATACTGCATCAGGACTCGTCGCTGCTGCCACAGTTGGTGCAACATATGCAGAGTGGAATTCCACCATGTCGGCACATTGATTATCAATCGGTTAACCGGTAGGCTGAAAGATCCCTGTAGCGATGCAAATAGATGACCTGTGGGGTGCGAACAGCGGAGCTGAGCAACTGGTACTGGGAGACTGCAATGGCCATCAGTTTTCGGAAACCGTCTGTATCCACTAGGCAGAAAGGCAGCATTTCCGTGGCTAACAGATTGCAGATGGTGAAGTTCAAGCTCTTAGCTTTGGCATGTGTAGGTGTAAACAGTCTTTTACGTGACCACAACTGTGTGACCGAGGGCAGGCTGCTGTGCTGAGAGACAGTGGAGTAGGATGAACACGATAAACTGCTGGACTGTAAGTGAGGTGCAGGCGGAGATGTTCTGGTGGATTTAGAAAGATGTGGTGTGCTCGGTGAAACAAAACCAGCAGGCATGTCCACTTCCATAACCGCTGTCGGGTTCTCACTCACCCCCAGTGTAGCGGGTAAACAGTGGAGGTTCTGCGTCTGGAGACCTGTGGGAGAATACTTTCCAGGTTGACAGAGGAGGAAGAAGCAGCAGATTTGGTTGATGAGGTCGGCCAATGGTTGGCGAGGTCCGTTGGTCCGCATTTTAGTGCAATGAGATTCCCAGACACACATGTGCTGGTTCATGCATGTAGAAGTCAAATTCCTGGATTTTTTGCCTCTGCTGATGATCTGGCTTCAGAGAAAATAGAAAATATCCATCAGGAAATCAGCTCCCAGCCACCAAGTGCCGTGACTCCCATCCCTCCCCACATCCCCTTTGGCTCACTCTCCACATTTGACCCAGTCACAGAAGAAGTCTCCTGGCGTCTCTCTTCTTCTTGTCCTACTACATGTACTACTGGCCCCATTCTCTCACACCTATTCCAGTCTCTCTCTACAGTCATCACTACTCACCTAACTAAAATCTTCAATCTCTCCCTCTCTTCTGGTATCTTTCCCTCCTCCTTCAAACACTCTATTATTACTCCATTATTAAAAAAAACCCTCTTTGGACCCATCCTGCACAAATAACTACAGACCAGTCTCCAATCTCCCCTTCATCTGTAAACTCTTGGAGTGGCTTGGCTACTTCCACCTTACCCGTTACCTCTCCACTCACTCTCTTCTAGATCCATCACAGTCTGGCTTCCGTTCCCTCCATTCTACAGAAACTGCACTCATCAAAGTGACCAATGACCTTTTGACAGCAAAACGTAATGGTGACTACTCTCTGCTCATTCTTCTTGGCCTCTCTGCAGCTTTCGACCCTGTTGACCACCATCTCCTACTCTCTATGCTCCACTCAATCGGCATTAAGGACACTGCTCTCTCCTAGTTCTCCTATTTTTCTGATTGCTCCTTCAGTGTATCGTTCGCTAGCTCCACTTCTTCCCCTCTTCCTCTCGCTATTGGGGTCCATCAGGGTTCAGTCCTTGGCCCTCTTCTCTTCTCTCTCTACATGGCCACTATTGGACAGACCATCAGCAAATTTGGCTTTCAGTACCATCTTTATGCTGATGACACACAATTATGCACTTCATCCCCTGACATTACCCCTGCTGTACTACAGAACACCAGTGACTGTCCGCAATTTTCAACATCATGTCCACTCTCTATCTGAAACTCAACCTTTTCATAACTGAACTTTTTCTGCTCCCGCCATCTACTTACCTCCCTAAATCTGACATCTCCCTCTGTGTATGGCACCACAATAATACTGAGCCTGCAGGCTCGCTGTCTGGGTGTTATGTTTGACACCAATCTTTCCTTCACCTCCCACATACAATTTCTTTCCCGCTCTTGCCACTTGTACCTGAAGAACATCTCTAAAATCCGCTCCTTTCTCACCATGGAAACAACAAAAGCCCTCATTGCTGACCTGATCCACTCCCGCCTTGACTACTGTAATTCTCTATTAATTGGCCACCCCCCTCACTTGACTCTCCCCTCTCCAGTCCATCCTTACTGTATCATCCAGGGACATCTATCTGCCTAATCATTACCCGGATGCTTCCGCTCTGTGCCAGTCATTGCACTGGCTGCCCATACATTATAGGATCCAATTTAAATTGCTTGTTCTCACTCACAAAGCTCTCCACAGTGCTTCACCCCCCTATATCACCTCCCTCATTTCTGTTTATTGGCCTACCCATTCTTTACTCTCCACAAGTGACTTTCGACTAACATTCGCAATAATCCATACCTCCCACTCCTGGCTCCAAGACTTCTCCCAAGGTGCACCTATTTTTTGGAATTCTCTACCCCAAGAAATTTGGACGAACCACAACTTACACAGTTTTAGGCGCTACCTAAAAACACATCTATTTAGGGCCGCCTATCACATTCCCTAATTGAAGTCCTTTTATATATAGCCCATTCACTAGTTCTCTGAACATAATTCTCCATCAAACTCCACTTCACCCAAAAGCACTACAAATATTGGCTGGTGACTAGCTCATGCAGCCTTTATCTATCCCCCATTCCCTCAAGATGGCTGGACCATCATTGTAAATGAGCACCTGTACTTTGTGTCACCCCCTCCTCATTGTAGATTGTAAGCTCTTACCAGCAGGGTCGTCATTATTTTTGCTTTGATTATTGTATTATCTTTAGCTATGTTACTTATGACTGTTGTATATGAACCTCTGAATTGTAAAGTGCTGCGGAATATGTTGGCGCTATATAAATAAAGATTATTATTATTACTTGTCGTTTATTACAAAGTTGACAGATAAAGTGAGTTGGGTCATCCTTTGCGGTCTCAAAAAATGCCCAGGCTAGGCATCCAGTGCCACCCCTGCGAACTGCAGACCCGCGACCGCTGCTGGCCAAAGCCAGAGTTGTGGCTAAGGATGCAGTTCTTATTGTAAGGATGTAGTGTGGATCAGGACCCGACACCTGCATGCATTACACCACATTGCCGTGGGGCAGGGCGACCTATATGCCCCTGAGATGGGCACGACAGTCCCTGTCCCTGGCTGGAGTGGGGGGAGGGAACACTGAGGAAGGGGAACCCTGTAGTGCAGAAGCAGGGAGGAAGCAGTTCCTGGGTGCATTGAGAAGGGAGTATAAAAGGTGGGCACCATCTTAGTTCAGTGCAGAGAAGTCTGAGCAGAAGTGGCAGGGAGCAGGGGCTCTGCATGAGCTCTGCTCCGGAGGCGGGCCTAGTAACAGAGGCCCAGGCCTGGAAGAGGGAGAAGGAAGGAAGAGGAGCAGAGAAGGCTCCAGGAACGAGGAATGAAGGGATCCCAGGGGTGCGGACGGGCGAGTCGCCACCGCACGCCCGAATCCACCTGCGTGGAGGGGTCAGGCCAAAGGGGGAGACCGGTCCCCGAAACTAGTGGAGGCAGGAAACGACCCTCAGCTAGAAACAGGAGGCTGTGACATTTTATGTGGCGCAGCCCCTCGCTACACCCGCTAGGAAGGCACCACATAGGGTCAGGGAAACTGGCGCCAAGTTTACCAAGAGGAGGCCCGAGGCAGCCGGACAGAAGGGTTGGTAAGAAAGGCCAGACAAAGGACACACAAAGGGGGTCCTGTGAAGCGCTCCAAAGTTATCTGGGAGTTGTCTGAGCCCCTCACCTGGTGAGCACAGTATGACGTGGGCAGCCGTTACCTACAGACATGGTCTGGATAATAAGAACTGTGATTAAAGGCCCTGGACTGCATCACTGACTCCGTGTCGTTACTGCTGCTGCCCTGCACCATCACCCCCATCATCCGCATACACTGCCCTGAATCTATACTCCTCCCGTGGGGAGTTATGCTACGCTCTGCTGCACCCACAACACCAGCCTCAGCGGTCTGCCCTGGTTCACTCTGACCGCAATCCACGGGTGGCGTAGTCGGACATTTAAACATCAAAACCACATAAATAGTTCCGCCACTGGTTTGACCGCCCTGAGCCACGGAACCGGGTCGCCGCCACGGAGACTACAACCACCAGCATCCACCAAAAAGGGTCCGGCTCCGGGTGTCCCAAGGCCCAGGGGGCGCGTCAGAACATTTTCATCACCTTTTACAATCACCAATGGGACAAGGCAGGGATGTTCTCTGTCCCCTCTCTTATACATCCTAGTGACGGAGCACCTGCTCTCATCAATTCGCCATAACCCCAATATTAGGTGGATTGAGGTGGGAGGCACCGAGTACAAGTGCTCTCTATTTGCTGATGATGTCCTAGTATATATCACTCAATCACATATATCCATCCATGCTGTTATGGCTGAAATAGATCACTTTGTTACATGGTCAAATTTTAAAATCAATGCAGCGAAGTCTGAGGCCCTCGATGTCTCCCTCCCCAAATCCATATAGGATTCCATCCAGTCCAACTTTCTCTTTGCCTGGCCCTCACAGGGTATCAAATACTTAGGAATTCCTATTCATAGAGACCTCTCCCATCTATGTTATCTTAATTTTGGGCCCTTTATTGAACAACTCCATACAGACCACGGTTGGCAAGTTAGAACTGTAAGATTCACTACGTGAACCACTGGTGTTTTGTGGAAAAGCACATGTACACTGTGTTCCAAATTATTATGCAAAAAGTGTTTAGGAGTGATAAGGGAAGAATTTGTTTGTTTGTCAGTTAAACTCATTGATGGTGATGTGTGTCAGGGCTCTTTATATCACTGTAAGCAATTGCAGACACCTGTGCTAATTAGTTTGGCAGGTGTGTCCAATGAAAGGCAAGACTACTTAAGAAGGCTGTCTCACATTATTAAGCAGCCTACATTTTCTGCCAAAATGGGAAAGAAAAAGGATGTGTCGGCGGCTGAGAAGCAACAAATTGTGGAGTGTTTAGGTCAAGGCATGACTACAATCAACATTGTGCGATGATCAGGATGAAGTGTCTTGGCAATCAAGAAGTATGTAGCTGATTCACAGTACACACGTGTGCGTGCTGATAAGGGCAAATTGAGGACTCTTTCCTACAGGCAATTACGTCAGGTTGAAAGAGCAGCGGCAAAAAAGCCTTGTCATAGCAGCAGACAAGTTTTTGAAGCTGCTGGTGCCTCCAACGTCCCCCGAACAACAAGATGCAGGGTCCTTCAGAGGTTTGCAGCTGTGCATACGCCATCCTGTCGGCCTCCTCTATCCACTTCACACAAGCAGAAACGGCTCCAGTGGTCCAAACATTACATGAAGACTGGTTTCAAAACTGTTTTGTTCACGGATGAGTGCCGTGCAGCGCTCGATGGTCCAGATGGATGGAGTGGAGGATGGCTGGTTGATGGACACCCCACGCAAACACGGCTACAGCGCCAACAAGGAGGAGGTGGAGTAATGTTTTGGGCTGGAATCATGGGGAGAGAGATTGTCGGCCCCTTTAGGATCCCTGAAGGCGCTAAAGATGAACTCCATAATGTGTGTGGATTTTCTCAAACAGCACTTCCTGCCATGGTTCAAGAAGAAGAACCGTGTATTTCACAGCAAGATCATTTTTTTGCATGATAATGCACCATCTCATGCTGCACATAAAACATCTGCATCTCTGGCTGATATGGGCATAAAAGGGGACAAACTTATGGTGTGACCCCCATGCTCACCTGACCTCTACCCCATTCAGAACCTTTGGAGCATCATTAAAAGGAGTGTCTATGATGGCGGGAGGCAGTTCACATCTAAGCAACAGCTCTGGGAGGGTATTCTGTCCTCATGCAAAACAATTGAAGCAGAAACCATCCAAAACCTGACAAATTCAATGGACGAGAGAGTTCAGAAGCTCCTTTCGAACAAGGGGTCCTATGTGAAAATGTAACATCACCTAGAATAAAGTTTTGAGTTGAAAACTGTTTGATTTCAGTTTCTAACAACCTGCTAATGCTTATAATTTCAAAAATGACCATTTTTTTGGTCTTTATTAAAATGAAAAGGTTGATCGAAAAGTTTGGGGGATCTAAGAGTGTGGCAACCCAGTAGTCATGATTACTTCGAATTCTGACAATATGAGGGTCATGCTGCAGGTAGTGCAGCAAGAAGGCACTTATGTGTCTTGCGCATCTCGGAGCCCCAAAATTATTTTCCGGGCTAGATGCAGCTAAAAATTATTATTAATTTTAAATCTGGTGAAGCTTTAGTATAGATGGCCTAATAGGATCAGTGCTGCACACTGCTACAAAGCCCAAATTATTTTCCAGCCAAGATACAGATAAACATGATTAGTAATTTGAAAGCTTAAAACGGTTGGTAGGGTGATTTTAACCAATCATCAAGCTTTTACTCTCCCCAGGATGACACAGGGGTAGAAAAGTCGTTTCGGATCCATGATTTGTTCATCTTTATGAACGTGAGTCTGTCTACATTATCAGTGGAGAGCCGCGTGCGCTTATCTGTCAGCACACCACCAGCAGCGCTGAACACACGTTCAGACAGAACGCTGACTGCGGGGCATGACAAGATCTCCAAGGCGTAAGTGGCTAGCTCCGGCCATTTATCCAGATTGGAAGCCCAAAAAGAGCAAGGGTCCAGTGACACAGTCATGGCTTCAATGTTTACTTGGAGATACTCCTGTACCATCATCTCTAGGCGTTGACTATGTGTCAGACTTCTTGTCTCCTGTGGCCTTGCAAAGGATGGGCTAAAAAAGTGGTGAAATGATTCCGCAAAATTGATGTTACCAGCAGATACTGTGGTTCTGTTACGGTTTGAGTGCTGAACACTTGACGGTCCCACGGTTGGCAAGTTGGAACTGTGAGATTCACTACGTGCACCACTGGTATTTTGTGGAAAAGCACATGTAAGATTCTGCAACAGTCTCTGCTGATACTTCTGCATGCGTGCATCCCTTTCTATGGCAGGAATAATTTCTGCAAATTTACTTTTGTACCGGGGATCTAACAGTGTGGCAACCCAGTAGTCAGGATTATTTCTAATTCTCACAATTCGAGGGTCATGTTGCAGGTAGTGCAGCAAGAAGGCACTCATGTGTGTTGCGCATCCAGGAGCACCAAGTCCCTGTTGTGTTGGTGGCGAGGTAACAATCATGCTTCCTTCCTCTGTCCTCTCCCCCCAACCTCGCACAACAGAAATGTGATCAAGGTCTCCCTCATCTGATGAGTCTTCCATCAGTTCGTCCTCCACTTCTTCCTGGGCTCCTGCACCTTCCTCACTAGTTTGGCTGCTACCATGCGCCCTGGTAAAACCATCTCCCCCACCCTCACATGCCTGCCGCCTTGGTGCTGCCGACCGTCTGGACCTTGCAGATGTTAGCCCTTCCGCATACAACTCCTCCTCCTCTACTTCCTCCACCTCCTCTTGTGCCACCACCTGACTCCGAATTCTGTTTAACATGTGCTCCAGCATGTAAATCACCGGAATAGTCATGCTGATAATGGCATCGTCAGCACTAAACATCTTCGTCGCCATTTCAAAACTGTGCAGAAGGGTGCATAGGTCCCTGATCTGAGACCACTCCTCTAGCGTGATTTGCCCCACCTCTGGATCTCGTTGGCCCAGGCTATACGTCAGAACGTATTGCACCAGGGCTTGTCGGTGCTGCCACAGTCGCTGCAACATGTGCAGAGTTGAATTCCACCGGGTAGGCACATCGCATTTTAGCCGGTGAAGTGGCAGGCCCAACGACTTCTGTAGAGATGTAAGTCGCTGAGCTGCGGGATGCGAATGGCGGAAGTGAGCACACAGCGACCGTGCCCTCTGCAGAAGGCCATCTAGTCTGGGATAGTGGGCTAAAAATTGCTGGACAACCAGGTTCAACACGTGAGCCATACAAGGCACGTGTGTGACATTGCCCCGGCGAAGGGCCGCACCCAGGTTTGCAGCATTGTCGCACACGGCCTTCCCTGGTTTCAGGTCCAGTGGAGACAACCATTCATGAAATTGGTTCTCCAGAGCTGACCACAACTCCTCAGCTGTGTGACTCACATTTCCCAGACATTTCAATGTAAAAACCGCCTGATGACGTTGAGCCCTACTGCCAGCATAGTAAGGAGGTGTGCAGGATCCCTTCTGCGCAGTTAGAAAGCTTGTGGCATGACCAGACAGGCTTTGGGTGCAGGTGGAAGACCGAGAGGAGGTTGAGGAGGCAGAAGCAGTGGAGGAACTTTGACATAAAGAGGATTGACGCACAACTCGTGGGGACGGCAAGACTTGGACAGCAGCCCCTTGTCCTGCTGTCACCATAGTTACCCAGTGCCCAGTCAGCGACATGTAACGCCCCTGTCCATGCCTACTCGTCCAAGTGTCTGTGGTGAAATGCACCCTGTCACACACAGAGTTTCTCAAAGAAGCGGTGATGTTGTGTGCGACATGCTGGTGGAGCGCAGGCACACCTTTCTTTGAGAAGTAGTGCCGATTGGGCATCTGGTACTGGGGCACTGCGACGGACATAAGGTCTCGAAAATCCTCTGTGTCCACCAGGTGGAAAGGCAGCATTCTGTAGCCAAGAGCTTGCAGAAGGTGAAATTCAACCTCTTAGCTTTCTCATGGCTAGGAGGAAATGGTCTTTTACTTGTCCACATCTGAGGGACTGAGGGCTGGCTATTGTGCTTAGACGGGGTTGATAAGGGTGTCCCCGGCAAACTGCCGGTCTGTGAGGAAGATGCAGGCGGACATGTTAGGTTGCCTTGATCCAAAGGTGGTGCTATCGATGTCGGACAGCGCTCAACACCAGCTGGTGTTACCACCTCCAAAGAAAATGATGACCTGCCAATCACGCTGGCTGTTGCGGGTAAAGAGGTGGCAGGTCTGCGCCCCAAAACAGGTGTGACTGCTGTCCCCCCAGTCACAGAGGATGAAGAGGCCGCGGATGCACAAGATATGGCAGACGGTGGTTGGCCCGGCCGGCTAGGCCGCATTGTAGCACACTGAGCTTCCCACTGCAACTTATGCTTCATGTCCATGTGCCGGTTCATGCATGAAGTACTCAAACTATGTATTTTTTGGCCTCTACTTAGCTTTTGCTGACAAATGTTACAGATAACACGAGTTGGGTCATCTTTATCGATCTGAAAAAATGCCCAGGCTATGCAAGGCTTAGCACCCATGCGACCTGAAGAGCCACCACGACTTGTGGTGAGAGGCAGAGTTGTGTTTGAGGATGCAGTTGTTGACGTGCTTCCAGTACTACGTCTCTGTCCAGGAAGGCGCAACCTGACCTCGTCGTCACTAGCATCTTCCTCCACCTCCTCTGCTGACCTCATCTCTTGGCTGACTGTGGGTTGACAGTAAGTGGGATCTCCAACCTCATCATCATCACCCTGTGCGTTATCACACCCATCGTCCTCAGAGCCAACCTGTTCCTGCCCTGACAAAAAACTAAAGTTGTCGCTCCAATCAGGTATTTGAGTCTTATCATCGTCTTCCTCATTGTCTCCACCAACAGGAGTTACAGTTTGGGAATGAGGGTCTACATTATGGTCAGAACCTTCTGCGTCTGGTCCTGGATCCGACTCATAAAGATTCTGGGCATCAGTGCAGATCATTTCCTCGTCTGGATTCACAGAAGCGCTGGAGTCGACCTCTGATTCCCAGGCTATAGTATGAGTAAACAGCTCTGCAGACTCAACCATCTGTTCTACCTCATACTCAGACGGGCAGCTGGAGATTTGGGAGCTGTGAGGAAGCAAGTGCGATTGGGGTGACACCTTTGAGGACTGGAGTATTTGTGATGTTGAAGTTGATGTGGAGGAGAGCCCACTTAAAGGAGCACTTGATATCCGTTGAAGCACCTGCTGTTTTTGTGCCTCATCTGGAATTTGTAGCGATTGGCGTGGCCGTAAGAAAGGGATCTTATCACATTGTCCGCTAAAAGAAGTAGCCATTTTAGTTTGGCTGGAAGATGGTCTTTCTTCTGCAGATGTTACTGTTGCTTTAACACCTACCCCACGGACACAACCTTTTTTCCCCTTCCCAACACGCCTATTCCCCTTTCCACCAGCAGCAGGCCTTTTTCCACTCATTTTGGTGGTTAACTAATTCACAACTCTGGAGTTGTTTGCACAAAAAAACAATGGATGGGAACCGAGCAGAGCTGAGTGGCCAAACTGTGGTACTAGGCCAAAACTATTGGCTGGGTTAGATGCAGAAAAAAATTATATTCAATTTGCAACCTGATGGAGGTCAGTATAGATGGACTAATAGAACAAGTCCCACACAGAGCTAGAAGCCCAAATATTTTTTCAGAGGTAGATGCAGAAATTTTTTTTATTCAGTTTGCAACCTGATGGAGGTCTGTATAGATGGATTAATAGAACAAGTCCCACACACAGCTACAAGCCCAATATTTTTTCAGAGGTAGATACAGAAAAAAAATATATTCAGTTTGCAACCTGATGGAGGTCAGAATAGATGGACTAATAGAGAAAGTCCCACACACTGCTAGAAGGCCAAATATTTTTTCAGAGCTAGATGCAGACAAAAAATTATTTTGAATTTGCAACCTGATGGAGGTCAGTATAGGTGGACTAATAGAACAAGTCCCACACACTGCTAGAAGGCCAAATATTTTTTCAGAGCTAGATGCAGAAAAAAATTATATTCAGTTTGCAACCTGATGGAGGTCTGTATAGATGGATTAATAGAACAAGTCCCACACACAGCTAGAAGCCCAAATATTTTTTCAGAGGTAGATGCAGATAAAAATTATTTTTAATTTGCAACCTGATGGAGGTCAGTATAGATGGACTAATAGAACAAGTCCCACACACTGCTAGAAGGCCAAATATTTTTTCAGAGCTAGATGCAGATAAAAATTATATTCAATTTGCAACCTGATGGAGGTCAGTATAGATGGACTAATAGAACAAGTCCCACACACAGCTAGAAGCCCAAATATTTTTTCAGAGGTACTGTAGATGCAGATAAAAATTATTTTTAATTTGCAACCTGATGGAGGTCAGTATAGATGGACTAATACAACAAGTCCCACACACAGCTAGAAGCCCAATATTTTTTCAGAGGTAGATGCAGAAAAAAATATATTCAGTTTGCAACCTGATGGAGGTCAGTATAGATGGAGTAATAGAGCAAGTCCCACACACAGCTAGAAGCCCAAATATTTTTTCAGAGCTAGATGCAGATAAAAATTATATTCAATTTGCAACCTGATGGAGGTCAGTATAGATGGACTAATAGAGAAAGTCCCACACACTGCTAGAAGGCCAAATATTTTTTCAGAGCTAGATGCAGATAAAAATTATATTCAATTTGCAACCTGATGGAGGTCAGTATAGATGGACTAATAGAACAAGTCCCACACACAGCTAGAAGCCCAAATATTTTTTCAGAGGTACTGTAGATGCAGATAAAAATTATTTTTAATTTGCAACCTGATGGAGGTCAGTATAGATGGACTAATAGAGAAAGTCCCACACACTGCTAGAAGGCCAAATATTTTTTCAGAGCTAGATGCAGAAAAAAATTATATTCAGTTTGCAACCTGATGGAGGTCAGTATAGATGGACTAATAGAGAAAGTCCCACACACTGCTAGAAGGCCACATATTTTTTCAGAGGTAGATGCAGAAAAATATATATTCAGTTTGCAACCTGATGGAGGTCTGTATAGATGGATTAATAGAACAAGTCCCACACACAGCTAGAAGCCCAATATTTTTTCAGAGGTAGATGCAGAAAAAAATATATTCAGTTTGCAACCTGATGGAGGTCAGTATAGATGGACTAATACAACAAGTCCCACACACAGCTAGAAGCCCAATATTTTTTCAGAGGTAGATGCAGAAAAAAATATATTCAGTTTGCAACCTGATGGAGGTCAGTATAGATGGATTAATAGAACAAGTCCCACACACAGCTAGAAGCCCAATATTTTTTCAGAGGTAGATGCAGAAAAAAATATATTCAGTTTGCAACCTGATGGAGGTCAGTATAGATGGACTAATACAACAAGTCCCACACACAGCTAGAAGCCCAATATTTTTTCAGAGCTAGATGCAGAAAAAAATTATATTCAATTTGCAACCTGATGGAGGTCAGTATAGATGGACTAATAGAATGATGCTATGCCCAAAAGATTTTACTTCACTAGGTGCAGTAAAAAATTGGTATTCTATACACAGGTGGTATATCTTGCAACACAGATAGGCTACTCCACTGACTAACACACTCTGCAATAGGCCAAAAAGGATTAGCTTTGCTAGATTCAGCCAAATGCTGTGAAAAAAACTTGCACAGCACTGGCACAGACCTGCCTGGCAAAAACTGATAGGAACTGATGTAACCTAGTCCTGAAAAGGACTCCAATTACAATTAGTCTTTACTCCCACAATCTATCTATTTAAGAGCACAGACCTGCCTGATAAAAGTCGTAGGAAATGCTGTAACCTAGTCCTTAAAAGGACTGCAATCACAACTATTCCCTACTCCCAAGCTATCTGTATATTTGTGCGAAAATTGGCTTGAAATTAACAAGGTATAGCGCACACAGCAACAGCGGTGCCGTCTAACACGCAGCTGCAGCAGTGAGAAAATGGTGGCGACGGGGAAAATGGCTTGGTCTTATAGGGCAATGTGACATACACTGCCAATGACACATGCCCTTGCTTGTGTGAAAAAAAGCACTTCGCTCCGTGTGTGCGCTGCTGATAGGCTGACAGATTGCACCTCCCCACTGTAAATGCGGGAAAGAGAAAAAAAAAATGGAGATCTTCATTGTTCCTGCAGAGATCCATCCCCTGCCCCTCCACCCACCCCGCTGTACACTCAAACTGCGTATTAACATTAATTTTCATCATTACTGAGAAAAAATCCAGTTATGATTTTGGTGCACGAACAGTTATCGAACATAACCTCGAACAGCCGAATTTTTCTCAAATTGTTCGTGTTCGCCGAACGGCTCGAACACCGCCCAAAACAGCTCGAATTTGAGATTGGCGAACAGTTCGAGTAGAACAACGCTCATCTCTACTCCCTATAACAAGAATTCCTCATTGTGATTTAAATTTAGTGCTGAATGCTTTTAATAGTGTCACCATTTGAGCCTCTTAGTGCGGGGACCATAAAGATGCTTACCCTAAAGACGATACTTCTGGTAGCCCTAACATCAGCACGTAGGGTGAGTGACTTGCAGGCTCTGTCTGCAGCTCCACCCTTCACCTTGATATTGGAAGATAGAGTAGTTTTGAAACCTGACCCGGCCTTTTTACCTAAGGTTGTATCCAAATTTCACATGTCACAGGAGATAGCTCTACCCTCCTTCTGTCGTAACCTTAAAAATAGTAAGGAGTTAAAATACCACACCTTGGATGTTAGAAGATGCCTTCTACATTACTTGACATCCACAAACTCCTGGAGAAAGAATAGGGCTCTATTTATCTCCTTTCAGGGTCCCAGAAAAGGAACAAGGGTTTCAAAAAGTATTCTATCAAGGTAAATAGGCTATCCTGATGGCTTCTCTTATGTGAGGGTGGGCAGAGCGGCTCCTGACAACCTAAAGGCCCACTCTACAAGAGCGATGGCAACATCCTGGGCAGAAAGGTCGGATGTGCCCATCGAACAAATATGTAAGGCAGCCACATGGTCATCTCCGTCCACCTTTTACAATCACTATAGACTTGACCTTTTGGCCTCCTCTGATCTCACGTTTGGGAGAAGGGTTCTACAGGCTGTGGTCCCTCCCTAAAATACATTTAATTCTCTGTAATTCTCTCATTGGTGCTGTCAGGGGTGACAGAAAAAAACATATATTACTCACCAGTAATGTGTCTTTTCGGAACTCATGACAAAACCCTTATATTCCCTCCCATTACTAAGATCATCACCTTCCGGTTGGTGGGTGTTTGAATTATTCACTTGGGTGAGAGTTATATATAGTTTTATAAGAATGGTGTACACTAACTGGGATGTCCTCTCATGCTCTGTAAAACATTGATGCGGAGAGAGGTGCCGCCCTTTTTATCTTGAAGGTTTCCTGTCCTTGAAGGCCGGATCCCCTCTCTCGTTGGTGCTGTCATGGCTTTCAAAAAAACACATTACCGGTAAGTAATATACGTGTTTTGTCCAGCCAGAAGTCCACATTTAAGAATCTAAATTCTTTTTGCTGATAGCATGGTCCATACATCAGGCCACATTTCAGCATATAAATCTTTTGTGCTAATAGTGTGATCTAGAAGCCAGACCACATTTCTGCATATAAATTTTTTTTGTGCTAATATTTTTGTCCAGCCAGGAGTCCACATTTCAGAATCTAAATTATTAGTGCTAATAGCATGGTCCAGACACCAGGCCCCATTTCAGCATATAAATCTTTTGTGCTAATATTTTTGTCCAGTCAGGAATCCACATTTAAGAATCTAAATTATTAGTGCTAATAGCATGGTCCAGACACCAGGCCACATTTCAGCATATAAATCTTTTGTACATAGTGTGGTCCTCCAGACATCCAGCCACATTTCAGGATATAAATCTTTTGTCCCAATTGTGTGGTCCAGACACCAGTCCACATTTCAGAATGTAAATCCTTTCTGCTAATAGTGTGGTCCAGACACCAGTCTACATTTCAGCATATAAATCCTTTGTGTAAATTGTGTGGTCCAGACAGGAGTCCACATTTCAGCATCTAAATCCTTTGTGTAAATTGTGTGGTCCAGACACCAGTCAACATTTCAGAATTTTAATCCTTTGTGCAAATTTTGTGGTCCAGACACCAGTCCACATTTCAGCATCTAAATATTTTATGCTAATTCTGTGGTCTAGCTACACTATCTCAGCAAATAAATACAAATTGTTAATTTAGTGACAGGTGACTGACTTACAGGTCTGAGCCTAGGGTTGTGAAACAGCTGGTTAAAAGAGGGGAAGGGTATATCCAACATGACTGGTGGAAGAGGGAATAGGCTTAGTGTTCGAGGTGTATGTGGGATAAATGGTAATGTTACTGAAAGCTCTACTGAGCAAACACCGACTCATCCTATCCAAAGACAACTGACAACTTCTGTTACTGAATAGGCTACTTGACTCCTTTTGTTTGTCAGCCGCACAGAGGGACGCCCTGGGATGATGGTCAGAAAGAGCTTATGCTTCAGTGGACGCAAGCGCTGCAACAAGTGGCCTCTCCTCCTCTTCCTCCACCTTAACATCACACACAGTACAGTCCTCATAGGTGGCACCCCGATTACCCTGGTTTCCCCCCTGCATCACAACTCTTCAACCGCCCAACTGACCAAGAGTACAAATAGTAGAATTGTGCAGCATGTATGCATGAGACAGGGCTTGGACCAGCATTTCTAGCTCAACATTGATCAGTAATAGGTGGATGAGTGACAGGTGTAGGCCTGATGCTCTGAGAGCCATGCCAAATTCAGGCAACACACATGAAGGAGACCCAACTTGGACTCCAAACATTTCCAAAAATTAGAGGCATACACCACTAAAGTGGCATCAATTTCCCCAAAGTAGAAATAGTATAATGGGGCTCTGACACCCATTCTACTACAGGTAACCCACCAAATTGAGACCCAACTTGGAGTCTCCACATTTAAAAAAATTGTTAATAACATCAACAGCTGGCACAGAAGCCATGACAAAGCTGTCACAGACTGCAATAACGCGAGATCAATGCAGCACACTAAAAACTACACCATCACCTAATCTGCCCAGTCTGCAACTGGGGTGGAAGTGTCATTGGAGATCCATGACTTGTTCATCTTGATGAAAGTTAGGTGGTCTACACTTGCAGGGGACAACTGGATGCACTTATCCGTCAGGACTCCACCAGCAGCGCTGCACGGTGGCGTACCGCCCATAGAGGCAGACCACGCGACTGCTATTGGGCCTCAGCATTCAGGGGGCCCGGAGCCGGCTGCTCTGTCCATAGACATGCCCCTCTAGATCACTGCGCTGCATGCACAGCAGAGAGGAGCTGAGCACCTGGAGCGTGGTGATCATTGGAGCCTGGCTAATGGAGACAGAGGGAGCCGTCCTGGATGCAGTGGTGACACTCAGCTGACACTGCAGGGTAGCAGGGCAGCGCTGGGCTCTCCGTGCAAAATCACTCAGTCAGATGAGTTTCCACCTGCATGCTGATTGTTGGATGTGCGGGTGTTAAGGCAGGGGGAGGGGTCGTAAATAGAATTCTGCTAACTATTTACAGGTTTATGGGGAGGAGGGCTGTGATTGTGCACAAAGAGAGTCAGGAAGCCTCCTTCACACCGAGCTAGAGCTACTGTCACACTGTCCTGTGTTGGTCACCCAAAGGCTTGAGGAGGAACTTCTGGGACCAGAGGGGATTACAGCTGAACATTAATAAATTGTATAAATTACTGCTTTACACACATTTATCTGCACGGCAGCTCATGCTCTCCTAGTCAGGACTTGTAAGGGTCTGTGGGGTCTTATACTGTGATGGGGACTACTGAAAGGGGGTCATCATATGATGCGGGGGGCTTGTGGCGACCATCATATTGTGGTGGGGACTACTGTGGGGGCCAATATTATTTATTTATTTTACTCACCTTATTTTTTGGATTATAAGACACACTTTTTCCCCCCAAATTTGGGAGGAAAAAGGGTGTGCATCTTATAGTGAAAAGTTATGGTTACTTGGGGGGCGTCGTCGGATAGGGGTCCCAAACACATTAGGTTGGCGGCGGCTGCGGCAGTAGCGGGGCGATTCTTCGGCCCCGCCCTCAGAAGAAATGTCAGTGATTCAAGGCGGTGGTGGTGGAGGCGGGAGCTTGCCGAGTTCTCTAGAGATCTCAATCTGCGCATGCTCCGGCGGCCATTTTACAAAAGCACAGCGCAGGGCTATGTACAGGATAGGGAACCTCGCCCCTGTCTTCAAAAGTAGATAGCTATGTCCTTTTGTGACTGCTCCTATACACTGTGATTCCAGTTACGTTGTATATTTTTTTTTACGTGGAAGGGGGGCCCAATTTGGACTTTTGCTATGGGGCCCCATGATTTCTATGTACGCCCCTGGCGCTGCAGACACGTTCTGAGAGAACGCTGGCTGCCGTGCATGATAAAACCTCTAAGGCGTGACAGACAATCTCAAGCCACTCTTCCATTTTTGAAGACCAAAATGTAAAAGGGTACAAACCTCCCCTGATGGCATTAATATTGACGTTGAGATACTCCTGCACTATCCTCTCCAGTCGTTCATGTGTCAGACTTGTAGTCTGTTCTGCTGGTGCCCGGGTTGGTCTAAAAAATGTGTGAAACGACTCACAGAAATTGCTTTTGCCGCTTACACTGCTTCTGCTGCAAATGTTTTTGCATTGATGACTCTACGTTCCCGAGATTGGAAGTCTAGAACTGCGATGCACACTGTGTGCCTCAGTGCTGTCTTGGGAAAACCGCTCTTTAAATTGTGTACAAATGTATTTCAATACTACAGCATGCGCGCATCCCTTTCCAGGGGAGGGAAGCATCTGGCAAAATGTACTCTTGTACCATGGATCTAACATAGTGGCAACCCAGTAGTCAGCACTATTTCTAATCATAACAAATACGGGCATCATGTTGCAGATAGTGCAGCAAGAAGGCGCTCATGTATCGGGCGCTTCCATGAGATCCAAATCCATGGTGTGTTGGTGGCGGGGTAACAATTAGGCTTGCTTCCTCCATTCCCTCTCTACAACCACGGACAACAAAGCCCGCCTTGATCGCTGTAATCCACCCTCCCATGGCACCCACCTGTGCAATGATAGTGTGGAACTTAGAGACATTGTTATCCATTCCGCTTCTTCTTCTGCTTCCTGCTCTTCCTCTGGGACAACCACCTCCTCCCGCAGACTATTCAAAGTGTTCTCCAGCATGTAGATGATGAAAATAGTGATGCTGATGACTGCATCATCAGCGCTAACCTTTTAAATAGCCATTTTGAAACTGTACAGAAGGGTGCAGAGGTCTTTAATCTATGCCCACTCCCGAAACGTGATTTGCACGATGTCCGTACTACGTTGGCCCAGGTTATGCCAAATTACATACTGCATCAGGACTCGTCGCTGCTGCCACAGTTGGTGCAACATATGCAGAGTGGAATTCCACCATGTCGGCACATTGATTATCAATCGGTTAACCGGTAGGCTGAAAGATCCCTGTAGCGATGCAAATAGATGACCTGTGGGGTGCGAACAGCGGAGCTGAGCAACTGGTACTGGGAGACTGCAATGGCCATCAGTTTTCGGAAACCGTCTGTATCCACTAGGCAGAAAGGCAGCATTTCCGTGGCTAACAGATTGCAGATGGTGAAGTTCAAGCTCTTAGCTTTGGCATGTGTAGGTGTAAACAGTCTTTTACGTGACCACAACTGTGTGACCGAGGGCTGGCTGCTGTGCTGAGAGACAGTGGAGTAGGATGAACACGATAAACTGCTGGACTGTAAGTGAGGTGCAGGTGGAGATGTTCTGGTGGATTTAGAAAGATGTGGTGTGCTCGGTGAAACAAAACCAGCAGGCATGTCCACTTCCATAACCGCTGTCGGGTTCTCACTCACCCCCAGTGTAGCGGGTAAACAGTGGAGGTTCTGCGTCTGGAGACCTGTGGGAGAATACTTTCCAGGTTGACAGAGGAGGAAGAAGCAGCAGATTTGGTTGATGAGGTCGGCCAATGGTTGGCGAGGTCCGTTGGTCCGCATTTTAGTGCAATGAGATTCCCAGACACACATGTGCTGGTTCATGCATGTAGAAGTCAAATTCCTGGATTTTTTGCCTCTGCTGATGATCTGGCTTCAGAGAAAATAGAAAATATCCATCAGGAAATCAGCTCCCAGCCACCAAGTGCCGTGACTCCCATCCCTCCCCACATCCCCTTTGGCTCACTCTCCACATTTGACCCAGTCACAGAAGAAGTCTCCTGGCGTCTCTCTTCTTCTTGTCCTACTACATGTACTACTGGCCCCATTCTCTCACACCTATTCCAGTCTCTCTCTACAGTCATCACTACTCACCTAACTAAAATCTTCAATCTCTCCCTCTCTTCTGGTATCTTTCCCTCCTCCTTCAAACACTCTATTATTACTCCATTATTAAAAAAAACCCTCTTTGGACCCATCCTGCACAAATAACTACAGACCAGTCTCCAATCTCCCCTTCATCTGTAAACTCTTGGAGTGGCTTGGCTACTTCCACCTTACCCGTTACCTCTCCACTCACTCTCTTCTAGATCCATCACAGTCTGGCTTCCGTTCCCTCCATTCTACAGAAACTGCACTCATCAAAGTGACCAATGACCTTTTGACAGCAAAACGTAATGGTGACTACTCTCTGCTCATTCTTCTTGGCCTCTCTGCAGCTTTCGACCCTGTTGACCACCATCTCCTACTCTCTATGCTCCACTCAATCGGCATTAAGGACACTGCTCTCTCCTAGTTCTCCTATTTTTCTGATTGCTCCTTCAGTGTATCGTTCGCTAGCTCCACTTCTTCCCCTCTTCCTCTCGCTATTGGGGTCCATCAGGGTTCAGTCCTTGGCCCTCTTCTCTTCTCTCTCTACATGGCCACTATTGGACAGACCATCAGCAAATTTGGCTTTCAGTACCATCTTTATGCTGATGACACACAATTATGCACTTCATCCCCTGACATTACCCCTGCTGTACTACAGAACACCAGTGACTGTCCGCAATTTTCAACATCATGTCCACTCTCTATCTGAAACTCAACCTTTTCATAACTGAACTTTTTCTGCTCCCGCCATCTACTTACCTCCCTAAATCTGACATCTCCCTCTGTGTATGGCACCACAATAATACTGAGCCTGCAGGCTCGCTGTCTGGGTGTTATGTTTGACACCAATCTTTCCTTCACCTCCCACATACAATTTCTTTCCCGCTCTTGCCACTTGTACCTGAAGAACATCTCTAAAATCCGCTCCTTTCTCACCATGGAAACAACAAAAGCCCTCATTGCTGACCTGATCCACTCCCGCCTTGACTACTGTAATTCTCTATTAATTGGCCACCCCCCTCACTTGACTCTCCCCTCTCCAGTCCATCCTTACTGTATCATCCAGGGACATCTATCTGCCTAATCATTACCCGGATGCTTCCGCTCTGTGCCAGTCATTGCACTGGCTGCCCATACATTATAGGATCCAATTTAAATTGCTTGTTCTCACTCACAAAGCTCTCCACAGTGCTTCACCCCCCTATATCACCTCCCTCATTTCTGTTTATTGGCCTACCCATTCTTTACTCTCCACAAGTGACTTTCGACTAACATTCGCAATAATCCATACCTCCCACTCCTGGCTCCAAGACTTCTCCCAAGGTGCACCTATTTTTTGGAATTCTCTACCCCAAGAAATTTGGACGAACCACAACTTACACAGTTTTAGGCGCTACCTAAAAACACATCTATTTAGGGCCGCCTATCACATTCCCTAATTGAAGTCCTTTTATATATAGCCCATTCACTAGTTCTCTGAACATAATTCTCCATCAAACTCCACTTCACCCAAAAGCACTACAAATATTGGCTGGTTACTAGCTCATGCAGCCTTTATCTATCCCCCATTCCCTCAAGATGGCTGGACCATCATTGTAAATGAGCACCTGTACTTTGTGTCACCCCCTCCTCATTGTAGATTGTAAGCTCTTACCAGCAGGGTCGTCATTATTTTTGCTTTGATTATTGTATTATCTTTAGCTATGTTACTTATGACTGTTGTATATGAACCTCTGAATTGTAAAGTGCTGCGGAATATGTTGGCGCTATATAAATAAAGATTATTATTATTACTTGTCGTTTATTACAAAGTTGACAGATAAAGTGAGTTGGGTCATCCTTTGCGGTCTCAAAAAATGCCCAGGCTAGGCATCCAGTGCCACCCCTGCGAACTGCAGACCCGCGACCGCTGCTGGCCAAAGCCAGAGTTGTGGCTAAGGATGCAGTTCTTATTGTAAGGATGTAGTGTGGATCAGGACCCGACACCTGCATGCATTACACCACATTGCCGTGGGGCAGGGCGACCTATATGCCCCTGAGATGGGCACGACAGTCCCTGTCCCTGGCTGGAGTGGGGGGAGGGAACACTGAGGAAGGGGAACCCTGTAGTGCAGGAGCAGGGAGGAAGCAGTTCCTGGGTGCATTGAGAAGGGAGTATAAAAGGTGGGCACCATCTTAGTTCAGTGCAGAGAAGTCTGAGCAGAAGTGGCAGGGAGCAGGGGCTCTGCATGAGCTCTGCTCCGGAGGCGGGCCTAGTAACAGAGCCCCAGGCCTGGAAGAGGGAGAAGGAAGGAAGAGGAGCGGAGAAGGCTCCAGGAATGAGGAACGAAGGGATCCCAGGGGTGCGGACGGGCGAGTCGCCACCGCACGCCCGAATCCACCTGCGTGGAGGGGTCAGGCCAAAGGGGGAGACCGGTCCCCGAAACTAGTGGAGGCAGGAAACGACCCTCAGCTAGAAACAGGAGGCTGTGACATTTTATGTGGCGCAGCCCCTCGCTACACCCGCTAGGAAGGCACCACATAGGGTCAGGGAAACTGGCGCCAAGTTTACCAAGAGGAGGCCCGAGGCAGCCGGACAGAAGGGTTGGTAAGAAAGGCCAGACAAAGGACACACAAAGGGGGTCCTGTGAAGCGCTCCAAAGTTATCTGGGAGTTGTCTGAGCCCCTCACCTGGTGAGCACAGTACGACGTGGGCAGCCGTTACCTACAGACATGGTCTGGATAATAAGAACTGTGATTAAAGGCCCTGGACTGCATCACTGACTCCGTGTCGTTACTGCTGCTGCCCTGCACCATCACCCCCATCATCCGCATACACTGCCCTGAATCTATACTCCTCCCGTGGGGAGTTATGCTACGCTCTGCTGCACCCACAACACCAGCCTCAGCGGTCTGCCCTGGTTCACTCTGACCGCAATCCACGGGTGGCGTAGTCGGACATTTAAACATCAAAACCACATAAATAGTTCCGCCACTGGTTTGACCGCCCTGAGCCACGGAACCGGGTCGCCGCCACGGAGACTACAACCACCAGCATCCACCAAAAAGGGTCCGGCTCCGGGTGTCCCAAGGCCCAGGGGGCGCGTCAGAACATTTTCATCACCTTTTACAATCACCAATGGGACAAGGCAGGGATGTTCTCTGTCCCCTCTCTTATACATCCTAGTGACGGAGCACCTGCTCTCATCAATTCGCCATAACCCCAATATTAGGTGGATTGAGGTGGGAGGCACCGAGTACAAGTGCTCTCTATTTGCTGATGATGTCCTAGTATATATCACTCAATCACATATATCCATCCATGCTGTTATGGCTGAAATAGATCACTTTGTTACATGGTCAAATTTTAAAATCAATGCAGCGAAGTCTGAGGCCCTCGATGTCTCCCTCCCCAAATCCATATAGGATTCCATCCAGTCCAACTTTCCCTTTGCCTGGCCCTCACAGGGTATCAAATACTTAGGAATTCCTATTCATAGAGACCTCTCCCATCTATGTTATCTTAATTTTGGGCCCTTTATTGAACAACTCCATACAGACCACGGTTGGCAAGTTAGAACTGTAAGATTCACTACGTGAACCACTGGTGTTTTGTGGAAAAGCACATGTACACTGTGTTCCAAATTATTATGCAAAAAGTGTTTAGGAGTGATAAGGGAAGAATTTGTTTGTTTGTCAGTTAAACTCATTGATGGTGATGTGTGTCAGGGCTCTTTATATCACTGTAAGCAATTGCAGACACCTGTGCTAATTAGTTTGGCAGGTGTGTCCAATGAAAGGCAAGACTACTTAAGAAGGCTGTCTCACATTATTAAGCAGCCTACATTTTCTGCCAAAATGGGAAAGAAAAAGGATGTGTCGGCGGCTGAGAAGCAACAAATTGTGGAGTGTTTAGGTCAAGGCATGACTACAATCAACATTGTGCGATGATCAGGATGAAGTGTCTTGGCAATCAAGAAGTATGTAGCTGATTCACAGTACACACGTGTGCGTGCTGATAAGGGCAAATTGAGGACTCTTTCCTACAGGCAATTACGTCAGGTTGAAAGAGCAGCGGCAAAAAAGCCTTGTCATAGCAGCAGACAAGTTTTTGAAGCTGCTGGTGCCTCCAACGTCCCCCGAACAACAAGATGCAGGGTCCTTCAGAGGTTTGCAGCTGTGCATACGCCATCCTGTCGGCCTCCTCTATCCACTTCACACAAGCAGAAACGGCTCCAGTGGTCCAAACATTACATGAAGACTGGTTTCAAAACTGTTTTGTTCACGGATGAGTGCCGTGCAGCGCTCGATGGTCCAGATGGATGGAGTGGAGGATGGCTGGTTGATGGACACCCCACGCAAACACGGCTACAGCGCCAACAAGGAGGAGGTGGAGTAATGTTTTGGGCTGGAATCATGGGGAGAGAGATTGTCGGCCCCTTTAGGATCCCTGAAGGCGCTAAAGATGAACTCCATAATGTGTGTGGATTTTCTCAAACAGCACTTCCTGCCATGGTTCAAGAAGAAGAACCGTGTATTTCACAGCAAGATCATTTTTTTGCATGATAATGCACCATCTCATGCTGCACATAAAACATCTGCATCTCTGGCTGGTATGGGCATAAAAGGGGACAAACTTATGGTGTGACCCCCATGCTCACCTGACCTCTACCCCATTCAGAACCTTTGGAGCATCATTAAAAGGAGTGTCTATGATGGCGGGAGGCAGTTCACATCTAAGCAACAGCTCTGGGAGGGTATTCTGTCCTCATGCAAAACAATTGAAGCAGAAACCATCCAAAACCTGACAAATTCAATGGACGAGAGAGTTCAGAAGCTCCTTTCGAACAAGGGGTCCTATGTGAAAATGTAACATCACCTAGAATAAAGTTTTGAGTTGAAAACTGTTTGATTTCAGTTTCTAACAACCTGCTAATGCTTATAATTTCAAAAATGACCATTTTTTTGGTCTTTATTAAAATGAAAAGGTTGATCGAAAAGTTTGGGGGATCTAAGAGTGTGGCAACCCAGTAGTCATGATTACTTCGAATTCTGACAATATGAGGGTCATGCTGCAGGTAGTGCAGCAAGAAGGCACTTATGTGTCTTGCGCATCTCGGAGCCCCAAAATTATTTTCCGGGCTAGATGCAGCTAAAAATTATTATTAATTTTAAATCTGGTGAAGCTTTAGTATAGATGGCCTAATAGGATCAGTGCTGCACACTGCTACAAAGCCCAAATTATTTTCCAGCCAAGATACAGATAAACATGATTAGTAATTTGAAAGCTTAAAACGGTTGGTAGGGTGATTTTAACCAATCATCAAGCTTTTACTCTCCCCAGGATGACACAGGGGTAGAAAAGTCGTTTCGGATCCATGATTTGTTCATCTTTATGAACGTGAGTCTGTCTACATTATCAGTGGAGAGCCGCGTGCGCTTATCTGTCAGCACACCACCAGCAGCGCTGAACACACGTTCAGACAGAACGCTGACTGCGGGGCATGACAAGATCTCCAAGGCGTAAGTGGCTAGCTCCGGCCATTTATCCAGATTGGAAGCCCAAAAAGAGCAAGGGTCCAGTGACACAGTCATGGCTTCAATGTTTACTTGGAGATACTCCTGTACCATCATCTCTAGGCGTTGACTATGTGTCAGACTTCTTGTCTCCTGTGGCCTTGCAAAGGATGGGCTAAAAAAGTGGTGAAATGATTCCGCAAAATTGATGTTACCAGCAGATACTGTGGTTCTGTTACGGTTTGAGTGCTGAACACTTGACGGTCCCACGGTTGGCAAGTTGGAACTGTGAGATTCACTACGTGCACCACTGGTATTTTGTGGAAAAGCACATGTAAGATTCTGCAACAGTCTCTGCTGATACTTCTGCATGCGTGCATCCCTTTCTATGGCAGGAATAATTTCTGCAAATTTACTTTTGTACCGGGGATCTAACAGTGTGGCAACCCAGTAGTCAGGATTATTTCTAATTCTCACAATTCGAGGGTCATGTTGCAGGTAGTGCAGCAAGAAGGCACTCATGTGTGTTGCGCATCCAGGAGCACCAAGTCCCTGTTGTGTTGGTGGCGAGGTAACAATCATGCTTCCTTCCTCTGTCCTCTCCCCCCAACCTCGCACAACAGAAATGTGATCAAGGTCTCCCTCATCTGATGAGTCTTCCATCAGTTCGTCCTCCACTTCTTCCTGGGCTCCTGCACCTTCCTCACTAGTTTGGCTGCTACCATGCGCCCTGGTAAAACCATCTCCCCCACCCTCACATGCCTGCCGCCTTGGTGCTGCCGACCGTCTGGACCTTGCAGATGTTAGCCCTTCCGCATACAACTCCTCCTCCTCTACTTCCTCCACCTCCTCTTGTGCCACCACCTGACTCCGAATTCTGTTTAACATGTGCTCCAGCATGTAAATCACCGGAATAGTCATGCTGATAATGGCATCGTCAGCACTAAACATCTTCGTCGCCATTTCAAAACTGTGCAGAAGGGTGCATAGGTCCCTGATCTGAGACCACTCCTCTAGCGTGATTTGCCCCACCTCTGGATCTCGTTGGCCCAGGCTATACGTCAGAACGTATTGCACCAGGGCTTGTCGGTGCTGCCACAGTCGCTGCAACATGTGCAGAGTTGAATTCCACCGGGTAGGCACATCGCATTTTAGCCGGTGAAGTGGCAGGCCCAACGACTTCTGTAGAGATGTAAGTCGCTGAGCTGCGGGATGCGAATGGCGGAAGTGAGCACACAGCGACCGTGCCCTCTGCAGAAGGCCATCTAGTCTGGGATAGTGGGCTAAAAATTGCTGGACAACCAGGTTCAACACGTGAGCCATACAAGGCACGTGTGTGACATTGCCCCGGCGAAGGGCCGCACCCAGGTTTGCAGCATTGTCGCACACGGCCTTCCCTGGTTTCAGGTCCAGTGGAGACAACCATTCATGAAATTGGTTCTCCAGAGCTGACCACAACTCCTCAGCTGTGTGACTCACATTTCCCAGACATTTCAATGTAAAAACCGCCTGATGACGTTGAGCCCTACTGCCAGCATAGTAAGGAGGTGTGCAGGATCCCTTCTGCGCAGTTAGAAAGCTTGTGGCATGACCAGACAGGCTTTGGGTGCAGGTGGAAGACCGAGAGGAGGTTGAGGAGGCAGAAGCAGTGGAGGAACTTTGACATAAAGAGGATTGACGCACAACTCGTGGGGACGGCAAGACTTGGACAGCAGCCCCTTGTCCTGCTGTCACCATAGTTACCCAGTGCCCAGTCAGCGACATGTAACGCCCCTGTCCATGCCTACTCGTCCAAGTGTCTGTGGTGAAATGCACCCTGTCACACACAGAGTTTCTCAAAGAAGCGGTGATGTTGTGTGCGACATGCTGGTGGAGCGCAGGCACACCTTTCTTTGAGAAGTAGTGCCGACTGGGCATCTGGTACTGGGGCACTGCGACGGACATAAGGTCTCGAAAATCCTCTGTGTCCACCAGGTGGAAAGGCAGCATTCTGTAGCCAAGAGCTTGCAGAAGGTGAAATTCAACCTCTTAGCTTTCTCATGGCTAGGAGGAAATGGTCTTTTACTTGTCCACATCTGAGGGACTGAGGGCTGGCTATTGTGCTTAGACGGGGTTGATAAGGGTGTCCCCGGCAAACTGCCGGTCTGTGAGGAAGATGCAGGCGGACATGTTAGGTTGCCTTGATCCAAAGGTGGTGCTATCGATGTCGGACAGCGCTCAACACCAGCTGGTGTTACCACCTCCAAAGAAAATGATGACCTGCCAATCACGCTGGCTGTTGCGGGTAAAGAGGTGGCAGGTCTGCGCCCCAAAACAGGTGTGACTGCTGTCCCCCCAGTCACAGAGGATGAAGAGGCCGCGGATGCACAAGATATGGCAGACGGTGGTTGGCCCGGCCGGCTAGGCCGCATTGTAGCACACTGAGCTTCCCACTGCAACTTATGCTTCATGTCCATGTGCCGGTTCATGCATGAAGTACTCAAACTATGTATTTTTTGGCCTCTACTTAGCTTTTGCTGACAAATGTTACAGATAACACGAGTTGGGTCATCTTTATCGATCTGAAAAAATGCCCAGGCTATGCAAGGCTTAGCACCCATGCGACCTGAAGAGCCACCACGACTTGTGGTGAGAGGCAGAGTTGTGTTTGAGGATGCAGTTGTTGACGTGCTTCCAGTACTACGTCTCTGTCCAGGAAGGCGCAACCTGACCTCGTCGTCACTAGCATCTTCCTCCACCTCCTCTGCTGACCTCATCTCTTGGCTGACTGTGGGTTGACAGTAAGTGGGATCTCCAACCTCATCATCATCACCCTGTGCGTTATCACACCCATCGTCCTCAGAGCCAACCTGTTCCTGCCCTGACAAAAAACTAAAGTTGTCGCTCCAATCAGGTATTTGAGTCTTATCATCGTCTTCCTCATTGTCTCCACCAACAGGAGTTACAGTTTGGGAATGAGGGTCTACATTATGGTCAGAACCTTCTGCGTCTGGTCCTGGATCCGACTCATAAAGATTCTGGGCATCAGTGCAGATCATTTCCTCGTCTGGATTCACAGAAGCGCTGGAGTCGACCTCTGATTCCCAGGCTATAGTATGAGTAAACAGCTCTGCAGACTCAACCATCTGTTCTACCTCATACTCAGACGGGCAGCTGGAGATTTGGGAGCTGTGAGGAAGCAAGTGCGATTGGGGTGACACCTTTGAGGACTGGAGTATTTGTGATGTTGAAGTTGATGTGGAGGAGAGCCCACTTAAAGGAGCACTTGATATCCGTTGAAGCACCTGCTGTTTTTGTGCCTCATCTGGAATTTGTAGCGATTGGCGTGGCCGTAAGAAAGGGATCTTATCACATTGTCCGCTAAAAGAAGTAGCCATTTTAGTTTGGCTGGAAGATGGTCTTTCTTCTGCAGATGTTACTGTTGCTTTAACACCTACCCCACGGACACAACCTTTTTTCCCCTTCCCAACACGCCTATTCCCCTTTCCACCAGCAGCAGGCCTTTTTCCACTCATTTTGGTGGTTAACTAATTCACAACTCTGGAGTTGTTTGCACAAAAAAACAATGGATGGGAACCGAGCAGAGCTGAGTGGCCAAACTGTGGTACTAGGCCAAAACTATTGGCTGGGTTAGATGCAGAAAAAAATTATATTCAATTTGCAACCTGATGGAGGTCAGTATAGATGGACTAATAGAACAAGTCCCACACAGAGCTAGAAGCCCAAATATTTTTTCAGAGGTAGATGCAGAAATTTTTTTTATTCAGTTTGCAACCTGATGGAGGTCTGTATAGATGGATTAATAGAACAAGTCCCACACACAGCTACAAGCCCAATATTTTTTCAGAGGTAGATACAGAAAAAAAATATATTCAGTTTGCAACCTGATGGAGGTCAGAATAGATGGACTAATAGAGAAAGTCCCACACACTGCTAGAAGGCCAAATATTTTTTCAGAGCTAGATGCAGACAAAAAATTATTTTGAATTTGCAACCTGATGGAGGTCAGTATAGGTGGACTAATAGAACAAGTCCCACACACTGCTAGAAGGCCAAATATTTTTTCAGAGCTAGATGCAGAAAAAAATTATATTCAGTTTGCAACCTGATGGAGGTCTGTATAGATGGATTAATAGAACAAGTCCCACACACAGCTAGAAGCCCAAATATTTTTTCAGAGGTAGATGCAGATAAAAATTATTTTTAATTTGCAACCTGATGGAGGTCAGTATAGATGGACTAATAGAACAAGTCCCACACACTGCTAGAAGGCCAAATATTTTTTCAGAGCTAGATGCAGATAAAAATTATATTCAATTTGCAACCTGATGGAGGTCAGTATAGATGGACTAATAGAACAAGTCCCACACACAGCTAGAAGCCCAAATATTTTTTCAGAGGTACTGTAGATGCAGATAAAAATTATTTTTAATTTGCAACCTGATGGAGGTCAGTATAGATGGACTAATACAACAAGTCCCACACACAGCTAGAAGCCCAATATTTTTTCAGAGGTAGATGCAGAAAAAAATATATTCAGTTTGCAACCTGATGGAGGTCAGTATAGATGGAGTAATAGAACAAGTCCCACACACAGCTAGAAGCCCAAATATTTTTTCAGAGCTAGATGCAGATAAAAATTATATTCAATTTGCAACCTGATGGAGGTCAGTATAGATGGACTAATAGAGAAAGTCCCACACACTGCTAGAAGGCCAAATATTTTTTCAGAGCTAGATGCAGATAAAAATTATATTCAATTTGCAACCTGATGGAGGTCAGTATAGATGGACTAATAGAACAAGTCCCACACACAGCTAGAAGCCCAAATATTTTTTCAGAGGTACTGTAGATGCAGATAAAAATTATTTTTAATTTGCAACCTGATGGAGGTCAGTATAGATGGACTAATAGAGAAAGTCCCACACACTGCTAGAAGGCCAAATATTTTTTCAGAGCTAGATGCAGAAAAAAATTATATTCAGTTTGCAACCTGATGGAGGTCAGTATAGATGGACTAATAGAGAAAGTCCCACACACTGCTAGAAGGCCACATATTTTTTCAGAGGTAGATGCAGAAAAATATATATTCAGTTTGCAACCTGATGGAGGTCTGTATAGATGGATTAATAGAACAAGTCCCACACACAGCTAGAAGCCCAATATTTTTTCAGAGGTAGATGCAGAAAAAAATATATTCAGTTTGCAACCTGATGGAGGTCAGTATAGATGGACTAATACAACAAGTCCCACACACAGCTAGAAGCCCAATATTTTTTCAGAGGTAGATGCAGAAAAAAATATATTCAGTTTGCAACCTGATGGAGGTCAGTATAGATGGATTAATAGAACAAGTCCCACACACAGCTAGAAGCCCAATATTTTTTCAGAGGTAGATGCAGAAAAAAATATATTCAGTTTGCAACCTGATGGAGGTCAGTATAGATGGACTAATACAACAAGTCCCACACACAGCTAGAAGCCCAATATTTTTTCAGAGCTAGATGCAGAAAAAAATTATATTCAATTTGCAACCTGATGGAGGTCAGTATAGATGGACTAATAGAATGATGCTATGCCCAAAAGATTTTACTTCACTAGGTGCAGTAAAAAATTGGTATTCTATACACAGGTGGTATATCTTGCAACACAGATAGGCTACTCCACTGACTAACACACTCTGCAATAGGCCAAAAAGGATTAGCTTTGCTAGATTCAGCCAAATGCTGTGAAAAAAACTTGCACAGCACTGGCACAGACCTGCCTGGCAAAAACTGATAGGAACTGATGTAACCTAGTCCTGAAAAGGACTCCAATTACAATTAGTCTTTACTCCCACAATCTATCTATTTAAGAGCACAGACCTGCCTGATAAAAGTCGTAGGAAATGCTGTAACCTAGTCCTTAAAAGGACTGCAATCACAACTATTCCCTACTCCCAAGCTATCTGTATATTTGTGCGAAAATTGGCTTGAAATTAACAAGGTATAGCGCACACAGCAACAGCGGTGCCGTCTAACACGCAGCTGCAGCAGTGAGAAAATGGTGGCGACGGGGAAAATGGCTTGGTCTTATAGGGCAATGTGACATACACTGCCAATGACACATGCCCTTGCTTGTGTGAAAAAAAGCACTTCGCTCCGTGTGTGCGCTGCTGATAGGCTGACAGATTGCACCTCCCCACTGTAAATGCGGGAAAGAGAAAAAAAAAATGGAGATCTTCATTGTTCCTGCAGAGATCCATCCCCTGCCCCTCCACCCACCCCGCTGTACACTCAAACTGCGTATTAACATTAATTTTCATCATTACTGAGAAAAAATCCAGTTATGATTTTGGTGCACGAACAGTTATCGAACATAACCTCGAACAGCCGAATTTTTCTCAAATTGTTCGTGTTCGCCGAACGGCTCGAACACCGCCCAAAACAGCTCGAATTTGAGATTGGCGAACAGTTCGAGTAGAACAACACTCATCTCTACTCCCTATAACAAGAATTCCTCATTGTGATTTAAATTTAGTGCTGAATGCTTTTAATAGTGTCACCATTTGAGCCTCTTAGTGCGGGGACCATAAAGATGCTTACCCTAAAGACGATACTTCTGGTAGCCCTAACATCAGCACGTAGGGTGAGTGACTTGCAGGCTCTGTCTGCAGCTCCACCCTTCACCTTGATATTGGAAGATAGAGTAGTTTTGAAACCTGACCCGGCCTTTTTACCTAAGGTTGTATCCAAATTTCACATGTCACAGGAGATAGCTCTACCCTCCTTCTGTCGTAACCTTAAAAATAGTAAGGAGTTAAAATACCACACCTTGGATGTTAGAAGATGCCTTCTACATTACTTGACATCCACAAACTCCTGGAGAAAGAATAGGGCTCTATTTATCTCCTTTCAGGGTCCCAGAAAAGGAACAAGGGTTTCAAAAAGTATTCTATCAAGGTAAATAGGCTATCCTGATGGCTTCTCTTATGTGAGGGTGGGCAGAGCGGCTCCTGACAACCTAAAGGCCCACTCTACAAGAGCGATGGCAACATCCTGGGCAGAAAGGTCGGATGTGCCCATCGAACAAATATGTAAGGCAGCCACATGGTCATCTCCGTCCACCTTTTACAATCACTATAGACTTGACCTTTTGGCCTCCTCTGATCTCACGTTTGGGAGAAGGGTTCTACAGGCTGTGGTCCCTCCCTAAAATACATTTAATTCTCTGTAATTCTCTCATTGGTGCTGTCAGGGGTGACAGAAAAAAACATATATTACTCACCAGTAATGTGTCTTTTCGGAACTCATGACAAAACCCTTATATTCCCTCCCATTACTAAGATCATCACCTTCCGGTTGGTGGGTGTTTGAATTATTCACTTGGGTGAGAGTTATATATAGTTTTATAAGAATGGTGTACACTAACTGGGATGTCCTCTCATGCTCTGTAAAACATTGATGCGGAGAGAGGTGCCGCCCTTTTTATCTTGAAGGTTTCCTGTCCTTGAAGGCCGGATCCCCTCTCTCGTTGGTGCTGTCATGGCTTTCAAAAAAACACATTACCGGTAAGTAATATACGTGTTTTGTCCAGCCAGAAGTCCACATTTAAGAATCTAAATTCTTTTTGCTGATAGCATGGTCCATACATCAGGCCACATTTCAGCATATAAATCTTTTGTGCTAATAGTGTGATCTAGAAGCCAGACCACATTTCTGCATATAAATTTTTTTTGTGCTAATATTTTTGTCCAGCCAGGAGTCCACATTTCAGAATCTAAATTCTTTTTGCTAATAGCATGGTCCAGACACCAGGCCCCATTTCAGCATATAAATCTTTTGTGCTAATATTTTTGTCCAGTCAGGAATCCACATTTAAGAATCTAAATTATTAGTGCTAATAGCATGGTCCAGACACCAGGCCACATTTCAGCATATAAATCTTTTGTACATAGTGTGGTCCTCCAGACATCCAGCCACATTTCAGGATATAAATCTTTTGTCCCAATTGTGTGGTCCAGACACCAGTCCACATTTCAGAATGTAAATCCTTTCTGCTAATAGTGTGGTCCAGACACCAGTCTACATTTCAGCATATAAATCCTTTGTGTAAATTGTGTGGTCCAGACAGGAGTCCACATTTCAGCATCTAAATCCTTTGTGTAAATTGTGTGGTCCAGACACCAGTCAACATTTCAGAATTTTAATCCTTTGTGCAAATTTTGTGGTCCAGACACCAGTCCACATTTCAGCATCTAAATATTTTATGCTAATTCTGTGGTCTAGCTACACTATCTCAGCAAATAAATACAAATTGTTAATTTAGTGACAGGTGACTGACTTACAGGTCTGAGCCTAGGGTTGTGAAACAGCTGGTTAAAAGAGGGGAAGGGTATATCCAACATGACTGGTGGAAGAGGGAATAGGCTTAGTGTTCGAGGTGTATGTGGGATAAATGGTAATGTTACTGAAAGCTCTACTGAGCAAACACCGACTCATCCTATCCAAAGACAACTGACAACTTCTGTTACTGAATAGGCTACTTGACTCCTTTTGTTTGTCAGCCGCACAGAGGGACGCCCTGGGATGATGGTCAGAAAGAGCTTATGCTTCAGTGGACGCAAGCGCTGCAACAAGTGGCCTCTCCTCCTCTTCCTCCACCTTAACATCACACACAGTACAGTCCTCATAGGTGGCACCCCGATTACCCTGGTTTCCCCCCTGCATCACAACTCTTCAACCGCCCAACTGACCAAGAGTACAAATAGTAGAATTGTGCAGCATGTATGCATGAGACAGGGCTTGGACCAGCATTTCTAGCTCAACATTGATCAGTAATAGGTGGATGAGTGACAGGTGTAGGCCTGATGCTCTGAGAGCCATGCCAAATTCAGGCAACACACATGAAGGAGACCCAACTTGGACTCCAAACATTTCCAAAAATTAGAGGCATACACCACTAAAGTGGCATCAATTTCCCCAAAGTAGAAATAGTATAATGGGGCTCTGACACCCATTCTACTACAGGTAACCCACCAAATTGAGACCCAACTTGGAGTCTCCACATTTAAAAAAATTGTTAATAACATCAACAGCTGGCACAGAAGCCATGACAAAGCTGTCACAGACTGCAATAACGCGAGATCAATGCAGCACACTAAAAACTACACCATCACCTAATCTGCCCAGTCTGCAACTGGGGTGGAAGTGTCATTGGAGATCCATGACTTGTTCATCTTGATGAAAGTTAGGTGGTCTACACTTGCAGGGGACAACTGGATGCACTTATCCGTCAGGACTCCACCAGCAGCGCTGCACGGTGGCGTACCGCCCATAGAGGCAGACCACGCGACTGCTATTGGGCCTCAGCATTCAGGGGGCCCGGAGCCGGCTGCTCTGTCCATAGACATGCCCCTCTAGATCACTGCGCTGCATGCACAGCAGAGAGGAGCTGAGCACCTGGAGCGTGGTGGTGATCATTGGAGCCTGGCTAATGGAGACAGAGGGAGCCGTCCTGGATGCAGTGGTGACACTCAGCTGACACTGCAGGGTAGCAGGGCAGCGCTGGGCTCTCCGTGCAAAATCACTCAGTCAGATGAGTTTCCACCTGCATGCTGATTGTTGGATGTGCGGGTGTTAAGGCAGGGGGAGGGGTCGTAAATAGAATTCTGCTAACTATTTACAGGTTTATGGGGAGGAGGGCTGTGATTGTGCACAAAGAGAGTCAGGAAGCCTCCTTCACACCGAGCTAGAGCTACTGTCACACTGTCCTGTGTTGGTCACCCAAAGGCTTGAGGAGGAACTTCTGGGACCAGAGGGGATTACAGCTGAACATTAATAAATTGTATAAATTACTGCTTTACACACATTTATCTGCACGGCAGCTCATGCTCTCCTAGTCAGGACTTGTAAGGGTCTGTGGGGTCTTATACTGTGATGGGGACTACTGAAAGGGGGTCATCATATGATGCGGGGGGCTTGTGGCGACCATCATATTGTGGTGAGGACTACTGTGGGGGCCAATATTATTTATTTATTTTACTCACCTTATTTTTTGGATTATAAGACACACTTTTCCCCCCCAAATTTGGGAGGAAAAAGGGTGTGCATCTTATAGTGAAAAGTTATGGTTACTTGGGGGGCGTCGTCGGATAGGGGTCCCAAACACATTAGGTTGGCGGCGGCTGCGGCAGTAGCGGGGCGATTCTTTGGCCCCGCCCTCAGAAGAAATGTCAGTGATTCAAGGCGGTGGTGGTGGAGGCGGGAGCTTGCCGAGTTCTCTAGAGATTTCAATCTGCGCATGCTCCGGCGGCCATTTTACAAAAGCACAGCGCAGGGCTATGTACAGGATAGGGAACCTCGCCCCTGTCTTCAAAAGTAGATAGCTATGTCCTTTTGTGACTGCTCCTATACACTGTGATTCCAGTTACGTTGTATATTTTTTTTTACGTGGAAGGGGGGCCCAATTTGGACTTTTGCTATGGGGCCCCATGATTTCTATGTACGCCCCTGGCGCTGCAGACACGTTCTGAGAGAACGCTGGCTGCCGTGCATGATAAAACCTCTAAGGCGTGACAGACAATCTCAAGCCACTCTTCCATTTTTGAAGACCAAAATGTAAAAGGGTACAAACCTCCCCTGATGGCATTAATATTGACGTTGAGATACTCCTGCACTATCCTCTCCAGTCGTTCATGTGTCAGACTTGTAGTCTGTTCTGCTGGTGCCCGGGTTGGTCTAAAAAATGTGTGAAACGACTCACAGAAATTGCTTCTGCCACTTACACTGCTTCTGCTGCAAATGTTTTTGCATTGATGACTCTACGTTCCCGAGATTGGAAGTCTAGAACTGCGATGCACACTGTGTGCCTCAGTGCTGTCTTGGGAAAACCGCTCTTTAAATTGTGTACAAATGTATTTCAATACTCCAGCATGCGCGCATCCCTTTCCAGGGGAGGGAAGCATCTGGCAAAATGTACTCTTGTACCATGGATCTAACATAGTGGCAACCCAGTAGTCAGCACTATTTCTAATCATAACAAATACGGGCATCATGTTGCAGATAGTGCAGCAAGAAGGCGCTCATGTATCGGGCGCTTCCATGAGATCCAAATCCATGGTGTGTTGGTGGCGGGGTAACAATTAGGCTTGCTTCCTCCATTCCCTCTCTACAACCACGGACAACAAAGCCCGCCTTGATCGCTGTAATCCACCCTCCCATGGCA
The DNA here is from genome assembly GCF_046119375.1 of Phyllobates terribilis. Lineage (NCBI taxonomy): Eukaryota > Metazoa > Chordata > Amphibia > Anura > Dendrobatidae > Phyllobates > Phyllobates terribilis. The sequence goes on from NW_027362767.1 coordinate 226,538,507, forward strand.
CCCACCTGTGCAATGATAGTGTGGAACTTAGAGACATTGTTATCCATTCCGCTTCTTCTTCTGCTTCCTGCTCTTCCTCTGGGACAACCACCTCCTCCCGCAGACTATTCAAAGTGTTCTCCAGCATGTAGATGATGAAAATAGTGATGCTGATGACTGCATCATCAGCGCTAACCTTTTAAATAGCCATTTTGAAACTGTACAGAAGGGTGCAGAGGTCTTTAATCTATGCCCTGTAGCGCTGGCGTCCCTGCCCTCTGCTAGGCAGGGACGCTGCTCCCCTCACCGCTCTGCTCCGTGCCCGGCGTCCTCTCCCCGCTCTGCTGTCAGCGCGCGCTCCTGCCCGGCGTCCTCTCCCCGCTCTGCTGTCAGCGCGCGCTCCGTCCCGGCGTCCTCCTCCTGCTCTGCTCTCGGCGCGCGCTCCTTCCCGGCCCCTGTGCTTAGGGCGCGCGCGCGCGCGCTCCCCTCCTCTTAAAGGGGCCGCGCGCGCCGCCCTAAAGAGTCCCCGGCCAATGGCCGGAGGACTTCATCATATAAAAGGCACCTCCTCCAAAATGGAGGTGCCCGAGCAATGTTGTTTGCACCTGTGTCTCACCTGTGCTTCAGCCCTCAGGTCCCGTTGCCAGTTACCTGCCAGTTACCTGCCAGTTACCTGCCAGTTTCCTGCTAGTTACCTGCCTGATTCCTACCTGAATACTTGTTACCTGCCTGCCTGCCTGAGGTCCGACGGTCTGCCTTACAACTCCGGTCAGTCTGTCTAAGGACCAACTTGTCCGCTCACCTGGGAGCGCACATCAGCTACCTGCCTGCTTGCCTGAGGTCCGACGGTCTGCCTTACAACTCCGGTCAGTCTGTCTATGGACCAGCTTGCCCGCTCACCTGGGAGCGCTTCTCCGCTACCTGCCTGCTTGCCAGCCCGGAGGCTCCGTTGTCACGTGCTGTGACCACCAGCTATCTCAGAGACTCTTGCCCGCTCACCTGGGAGCGCATCTCCGTTACCTGCCTGCTTGCCTGCCCGGAGGTCCCGTTGTCACGTGCGGTGACCACCAGCTATTCCTGAGACTCTTGCCCGCTCACCTGGGAGCGCATCTCCGTTACCTGCCTGCTTGCCTGCCCGGAGGTCCCGTTGTCACGTGCGGTGACCACCAGCTATTCCTGAGACTCTTGCCCGCTCACCTGGGAGCGCTTCTCCGTTACCTACCTGCCTGCCAGCCCGGAGGTTCCGCCGTCACGTGCCGTGACCACCTGCTATTCCAGAGACTCTCGCTTGCTCACCTGGGAGCACACATCTACCATCTGCCTGCTAGCCTACCCGGAGGCTCTGCCATCACAGGTCGTACCTACCCCTTACCCAGAGACTGCCCTGATCACTTGCCGTAACTCCCTGTCCGTTCACCCAGAGACTGCCACCCGCTCCCTTACTAGGGCCGCCCCCTTGTATAGTAGCTCAGAGGTTCCGCCTCCCGGACCCGTTACAGTTTGCTCGGGCCATGGAACCCGGTGGCACCCAAGCTCCCTCGCTCTCGGACCTCTGTCTTGAACTGTCCCGTCAGAGGTCCCAACAGGAGACCATCCTGGGTCACCTGCGGAATGTTAATACTCGCCTGAACACTCTGTCTGATCCACCAACAACCTCCGCCAGTACCATGGTATCCTTTTCCGGACCCCGGCTCTCTGCACCTCCTCGCTTCGGAGGCGACTCCGTCCTGGCTCGGGGCTTCATAAATCAGTGCACCCTGCATTTTGAACTATTATCCCACCAGTTTAACTCCGACCGAGCCAAAATTGCCTTTATCATGTCCCATCTCACCGGGGAGGCCCTGGCCTGGCTAAATCCTCTATGGGAGAGAGGAGATCCCCTGGTGTCCGACTTGCCTGCCTTTCTCATGGCTTTCCGGAAAGCCTTCGACGAACCCGGACGGAGGACCTCATCCGCATCTTCTCTGCTTCGCCTCCGTCAGGGAAGCCTCACCGTGGGCCAATATGCCATACGGTTCCGTACCCTTGCCTCGGAGCTGGCCTGGGATAACGAAGCCCTGGTATCCGTCTTCTGGGAGGGTCTGTCCGGCCGTATTAAAGATGAACTTGCTGGTCGGGACATTCCTACCACTCTCGATGATCTAATAACCCTTGCCACCCGGATTGACCTACGGTTCCAGGAGCGTGCCAAAGAGGTCACCCGTGAGAGAAGGATTCCACGTCTAGCTCCTACTTTCCAGGAACCCGTCATTCCTTCCGTTTCTCCACAGGTACACTCTCCTGAGCCTATGCAGGTCGACCAGACCAAGATGGTCAAATCCCGTCAGGATTTCCGCCGTGCCGAGGGGAGCTGCTTCTACTGTGGCAGTAAGGAGCATCTGATCCGTGCCTGCCCGGAGAGGTCGGGAGAACGCCTGTATCTAGGTTCACTCAGAGGGGTCGATCTAGACAAAAATAAATCCTCTCCATCCCTGCTGTTGTCAGTCTCAATCATCTGCGGGGAGAATCGTTATTCCGAACTAGCCCAACTTGACTCTGGAGCAGCCGGAAATCTTATTTCACAGTCCCTGGTGGAGAAATTCCGCATCCCCACCAAACCTCTGGCTGTACCCTTGTCTGTTGTTGCCGTGGATGGGGGCCTCTTACCTCGCCCCATCCAATTCATCACCGAATCCATTACTCTGCAGGTGGGAATGCTGCATTCAGAGAGTATCTCCTTTCACGTTCTGCCTGGTCTCCCTCACGCCCTCTTGCTAGGTCTGCCTTGGCTCCAGAGACATGCACCCGTGCTTGACTGGCAAACCGGAGAAGTCCTTCACTGGGGACAGGCCTGTCATAAAACCTGCCTGGTTCCCGTCCATTCCGTCCGTCCCTCTCCTATCCCAGCTAATCTACCTGGACTTCCGATTCCTTATTGGTCTAGTGCTGATGTCTTTGTTAAGGAGGAGGCAGAGACATCACCACCTCATAGACCATGTGACTGCCCCATCGATCCCGCCAGAGTAATGCAGGTGGCTCCCGTGAGTCTAAATTGTCTCCCTCCTGGTAAGACGTTCGTATCAGTACCTGATCGGGAGAGAATCCTACACTGGGGTCATTCGTCTAAACTAGCTGACCACGCCGGTCGGAAAAGGACCCTCCAGCTTATTACCCGACACTACTGGTGGCCTAACCTGCACAAGGATGTTATGGACTTTGTTTCTGCCTGTGTGTCCTGCGCCCGCAACAAAGTTCCGAGACACCTGTCGGCCGGCCGCCTTCTTCCTCTGCCAGTACCTGCTGCCCCCTGGCAGCATTTAGCGATGGACCCTCCTCAATTCCGTCCTGGGGATAAAGTCTGGCTCTCGTCCAAATATGTCCGACTCAAGATCCCTTCCTATAAGTTAGGGTCTCGGTTCATCGGCCCACTGGTGGTCATCGGTCAGATCAACCCGGTAACCTATAAATTGAAACTCCCGGCCAACTTACGGATCCCTAACTCCTTCCATGTATCTCTCCTCAAACCTGTGGTACTTAACTCTTTTTCTAAGTCTACAGGTACGCCTCCTGCTCTGGTTTCTGCTGAGGACAAGTTTGAGGTAGAGAACATTCTTGCCAGCAAAAGGGTAAGAGGAAAGACCTTTTTTCTGGTAGATTGGAGGGGGTTTGGTCCTGAGGAGAGAACGTGGGAGCCCCGGGAGAACATCCATGCCCCTCTCATCCTAGCTAAATTTCTGTCTGGCCTAAAAAAGGGGGGGCCTAAAGGGGGGGGTACTGTAGCGCTGGCGTCCCTGCCCTCTGCTAGGCAGGGACGCTGCTCCCCTCACCGCTCTGCTCCGTGCCCGGCGTCCTCTCCCCGCTCTGCTGTCAGCGCGCGCTCCTGCCCGGCGTCCTCTCCCCGCTCTGCTGTCAGCGCGCGCTCCGTCCCGGCGTCCTCCTCCTGCTCTGCTCTCGGCGCGCGCTCCTTCCCGGCCCCTGTGCTTAGGGCGCGCGCGCGCGCGCTCCCCTCCTCTTAAAGGGGCCGTGCGCGCCGCCCTAAAGAGTCCCCGGCCAATGGCCGGAGGACTTCATCATATAAAAGGCACCTCCTCCAAAATGGAGGTGCCCGAGCAATGTTGTTTGCACCTGTGTCTCACCTGTGCTTCAGCCCTCAGGTCCCGTTGCCAGTTACCTGCCAGTTACCTGCCAGTTACCTGCCAGTTACCTGCCAGTTTCCTGCTAGTTACCTGCCTGATTCCTACCTGAATACTTGTTACCTGCCTGCCTGCCTGAGGTCCGACGGTCTGCCTTACAACTCCGGTCAGTCTGTCTAAGGACCAACTTGTCCGCTCACCTGGGAGCGCACATCAGCTACCTGCCTGCTTGCCTGAGGTCCGACGGTCTGCCTTACAACTCCGGTCAGTCTGTCTATGGACCAGCTTGCCCGCTCACCTGGGAGCGCTTCTCCGCTACCTGCCTGCTTGCCAGCCCGGAGGCTCCGTTGTCACGTGCTGTGACCACCAGCTATCTCAGAGACTCTTGCCCGCTCACCTGGGAGCGCATCTCCGTTACCTGCCTGCTTGCCTGCCCGGAGGTCCCGTTGTCACGTGCGGTGACCACCAGCTATTCCTGAGACTCTTGCCCGCTCACCTGGGAGCGCATCTCCGTTACCTGCCTGCTTGCCTGCCCGGAGGTCCCGTTGTCACGTGCGGTGACCACCAGCTATTCCTGAGACTCTTGCCCGCTCACCTGGGAGCGCTTCTCCGTTACCTACCTGCCTGCCAGCCCGGAGGTTCCGCCGTCACGTGCCGTGACCACCTGCTATTCCAGAGACTCTCGCTTGCTCACCTGGGAGCACACATCTACCATCTGCCTGCTAGCCTACCCGGAGGCTCTGCCATCACAGGTCGTACCTACCCCTTACCCAGAGACTGCCCTGATCACTTGCCGTAACTCCCTGTCCGTTCACCCAGAGACTGCCACCCGCTCCCTTACTAGGGCCGCCCCCTTGTATAGTAGCTCAGAGGTTCCGCCTCCCGGACCCGTTACATGCCCACTCCCGAAATGTGATTTGCACGATGTCCGTACTACGTTGGCCCAGGTTATGCCAAATTACATACTGCATCAGGACTCGTCGCTGCTGCCACAGTTGGTGCAACATATGCAGAGTGGAATTCCACCATGTCGGCACATTGATTACCAATCGGTTAACCGCTAGGCTGAAGGATCCCTGTAGCGATGCAAGTAGATGACCTGTGGGGTGCGAACAGCGGAGCTGAGCAACTGGTACTGGGAGACTGCAATGGCCATCAGTTTTCGGAAACCGTCTGTATCCACTAGGCAGAAAGGCAGCATTTCCGTGGCTAACAGATTGCAGATGGTGAAGTTCAAGCTCTTAGCTTTGGCATGTGTAGGTGTAAACAGTCTTTTACGTGACCACAACTGTGTGACCGAGGGCTGGCTGCTGTGCTGAGAGACAGTGGAGTAGGATGAACACGATAAACTGCTGGACTGTAAGTGAGGTGCAGGCGGAGATGTTCTGGTGGATTTAGAAAGATGTGGTGTGCTCGGTGAAACAAAACCAGCAGGCATGTCCACTTCCATAACCGCTGTCGGGTTCTCACTCACCCCCAGTGTAGCGGGTAAACAGTGGAGGTTCTGCGTCTGGAGACCTGTGGGAGAATACTTTCCAGGTTGACAGAGGAGGAAGAAGCAGCAGATTTGGTTGATGAGGTCGGCCAATGGTTGGCGAGGTCCGTTGGTCCGCATTTTAGTGCAATGAGATTCCCAGACACACATGTGCTGGTTCATGCATGTAGAAGTCAAATTCCTGGATTTTTTGCCTCTGCTGATGATCTGGCTTCAGAGAAAATAGAAAATATCCATCAGGAAATCAGCTCCCAGCCACCAAGTGCCGTGACTCCCATCCCTCCCCACATCCCCTTTGGCTCACTCTCCACATTTGACCCAGTCACAGAAGAAGTCTCCTGGCGTCTCTCTTCTTCTTGTCCTACTACATGTACTACTGGCCCCATTCTCTCACACCTATTCCAGTCTCTCTCTACAGTCATCACTACTCACCTAACTAAAATCTTCAATCTCTCCCTCTCTTCTGGTATCTTTCCCTCCTCCTTCAAACACTCTATTATTACTCCATTATTAAAAAAAAACCCTCTTTGGACCCATCCTGCACAAATAACTACAGACCAGTCTCCAATCTCCCCTTCATCTGTAAACTCTTGGAGTGGCTTGGCTACTTCCACCTTACCCGTTACCTCTCCACTCACTCTCTTCTAGATCCATCACAGTCTGGCTTCCGTTCCCTCCATTCTACAGAAACTGCACTCATCAAAGTGACCAATGACCTTTTGACAGCAAAACGTAATGGTGACTACTCTCTGCTCATTCTTCTTGGCCTCTCTGCAGCTTTCGACCCTGTTGACCACCATCTCCTACTCTCTATGCTCCACTCAATCGGCATTAAGGACACTGCTCTCTCCTAGTTCTCCTATTTTTCTGATTGCTCCTTCAGTGTATCGTTCGCTAGCTCCACTTCTTCCCCTCTTCCTCTCGCTATTGGGGTCCATCAGGGTTCAGTCCTTGGCCCTCTTCTCTTCTCTCTCTACATGGCCACTATTGGACAGACCATCAGCAAATTTGGCTTTCAGTACCATCTTTATGCTGATGACACACAATTATGCACTTCATCCCCTGACATTACCCCTGCTGTACTACAGAACACCAGTGACTGTCCGCAATTTTCAACATCATGTCCACTCTCTATCTGAAACTCAACCTTTTCATAACTGAACTTTTTCTGCTCCCGCCATCTACTTACCTCCCTAAATCTGACATCTCCCTCTGTGTATGGCACCACAATAATACTGAGCCTGCAGGCTCGCTGTCTGGGTGTTATGTTTGACACCAATCTTTCCTTCACCTCCCACATACAATTTCTTTCCCGCTCTTGCCACTTGTACCTGAAGAACATCTCTAAAATCCGCTCCTTTCTCACCATGGAAACAACAAAAGCCCTCATTGCTGACCTGATCCACTCCCACCTTGACTACTGTAATTCTCTATTAATTGGCCACCCCCCTCACTTGACTCTCCCCTCTCCAGTCCATCCTTACTGTATCATCCAGGGACATCTATCTGCCTAATCATTACCCGGATGCTTCCGCTCTGTGCCAGTCATTGCACTGGCTGCCCATACATTATAGGATCCAATTTAAATTGCTTGTTCTCACTCACAAAGCTCTCCACAGTGCTTCACCCCCCTATATCACCTCCCTCATTTCTGTTTATTGGCCTACCCATTCTTTACTCTCCACAAGTGACTTTCGACTAACATTCGCAATAATCCATACCTCCCACTCCTGGCTCCAAGACTTCTCCCAAGGTGCACCTATTTTTTGGAATTCTCTACCCCAAGAAATTTGGACGAACCACAACTTACACAGTTTTAGGCGCTACCTAAAAACACATCTATTTAGGGCCGCCTATCACATTCCCTAATTGAAGTCCTTTTATATATAGCCCATTCACTAGTTCTCTGAACATAATTCTCCATCAAACTCCACTTCACCCAAAAGCACTACAAATATTGGCTGGTGACTAGCTCATGCAGCCTTTATCTATCCCCCATTCCCTCAAGATGGCTGGACCATCGTTGTAAATAAGCCCCTGTACTTTGTGTCACCCCCACCTCATTGTAGATTGGAAGCTCTTACCAGCAGGGTCGTCATTATTTTTGCTTTGATTATTGTATTATCTTTAGCTATGTTACTTATGACTGTTGTATATGAACCTCTGAATTGTAAAGTGCTGCGGAATATGTTGGCGCTATATAAATAAAGATTATTATTATTACTTGTCGTTTATTACAAAGTTGACAGATAAAGTGAGTTGGGTCATCCTTTGCGGTCTCAAAAAATGCCCAGGCTAGGCATCCCGTGCCACCCCTGCGAACTGCAGACCCGCGACCGCTGCTGGCCAAAGCCAGAGTTGTGGCTAAGGATGCAGTTCTTATTGTGGCTGCATCACTTTGTGTCTGTGCGGGAAGCCACAACGTAGCCTCCTCGTCTTCTTCCTCTAATGAGCTACTCAGCTGCATGTCTCTGGGTTCACACCAAGTGGTATCTACAATCTCATCGACATCCTCCCTGTTCTCCCACTCCTCGCCCTGAGAGTCACCCTCCTCCTCTTCATGCCCTGACAGCACAGTACAGTCCAGTCCGCGTGCGCCTCACGTATGAGTCTCATCACGATCACCTCCACCCCGGGGGTTTAGCGCCTGGTGACGAGGGTCTGGATTCTGCTCGGACCCCACTTCGTCCGGCCCCGAGTCCAAATGAAAAAAATTTGGGGCTTCAGGGCAGATGCTTTCCCCCTGTGTCTTTAGTCTGTGAAGCAGACCTCTGATGCCAATGGAAAAGAATGTGTTAACAGCTCTTCAGACTCGCCCATCTGTAGTTCCCCACAGTCAGTTGGGCGTTTGGAGAGTTGTGACGTGGGGGGAAACTAGGGTAATTGGGATGCCACCTCTAAGGACTGTACTGTGTGTGATGTTGAGGTGGAGGAAGAGGAGGAGAGGCCACTTGATGCAGTGCTTTCCATCCACTGGAGCACATGCTCTTTCTGGCCCTCATCTACAAGGCGTACCGCTGTGTGGCTGCCAAAGAAATCAAGTCATACCCTGAAAAATAAACTATATGCAATTTACATAAGAAAAGGACATCATGGTTGGAAGAACAGAAGAAACAAGGCAAAGAAGACAACCTCCTACCTAGGCTTGCACAAGATTGATCTTCCTACAGATCGTTCATCCATTAAGTCGAAGTCGTCATGACTTGAGATTGAGCTGAAGACCATTAATAATAAAAAAAATATATAATCACAAATTTATATGTTAATTTAAAGATGATGATCAAATCTCCTGAAATTCAAATTTCCCTGTGACCTCCTCTCACTATCTAGATTCACTCCCAAAAAAAGGCTGCTGTATTCCCTGCCTTTGCTTTTATGTTGGCTGTGTTATACCAAGGGATGAAATAGCTGCAAGGCATATTAATGATGTCTTTCTCAGGCTGATACAATCTTAAGCATTTTATAAAATGGCAGTGGGCATTCCTGGATATTTGCGCAAAATCAGATTGCAAATTTTTCAAATTCTCCAGGTTCAGCAGTTTTCCAAAAATTACACCCACGTTCGAAACGTTTTGAATCAATATCTAATTCTTTAATAACTCTTGTAACCGGACTATCGATTATCAATGCATCTGCCTTCAGATAATTGGCTATTATTTTGGAGGAAACTATAATTTGGTTATGGTGCAAGGCTCCTTAAGAGTGAATTCCCATGCTGCAAATTTTGTTACAGAAATTTCTGCGACTCATAATTGATTCCATTCCTCTGTATAGGATTGTTTAAGGTAAACTGGAAAGTTTCAGAATTGTCCCACTGGAAATACACAATGTATGAACATGCTTCAAATGGTCGGACATTTCACTCTATTACTTGAGAAAAATTTTCATCAGCTGATGGTCACGACAAAGAAATACTTAATTCAAAAAGTAATCTGCCCAATTATATTTACAAACGATCATTTTATAAATACAGTAAGAAGAGCTACATATTACATCAGTTTTCTCTTTCCTCTCTACTTCAACATTGTGGGACAATAGTGAAAAAACAACAGGTATGTGCACACCTTAACTATTTGGTATATAAATTTCTGCATAATTTCTGCATCTCTTGGCAGGAAAAACGCAGAATAAAATACACACTTTTTTGGTGCAGATTTTTCCCTACTTATTAGTATGGGTGAAATCTGCATCACAAACTGCTGAAAGAATTGACATGCTGCAGATTTTATGCAGATTAAAGCAATTAATGCTTGAGGCTTTAGGATTCTCATTCACTTTGCTGGCATCAGGAAACCCTTCAGGTTTTGTGACAAATCTGCACAAAAAAAATGCCATAAAAAACGTGAGGCTATGTTCACACTTCACGTTTTTGCTGTTTTTTATGCAATTTAAAAGAGACTTTTTACAGTGCCAGCAAAATCTATGAGATAGCAAATATCTCACGCACACGCTTATTTTTTTTATCCTGACTGAGTTGGAAAACTGCTGCTTTTTTAAATCTACAACATGTCAATTCTTTCAGCATTTTTACAGCGTTTTTTCATCCATAGAAAGCAATGAGAGTGCAAAAATGCAGGAAAAAACTTTGTCATACAAAGTATGTTGTATCCTCACATGAGCATGGATTTTAGTATTACTACTGTTTAATTAAATTAGTGATGTGTAAAAGTAAGCAAAGCTCAACCATTTCAGTGACCGACCAAGTGTAAAAGTAATGTCATATCAATGTGTAAAAGTAAACAATGCCCAACCAATCTGTAAAAGTAAACCATGCTCTGCCAACTCAATGCCTACCAATGTGTAAAAGTAAACCATGCCCTACCAATGTGTAAAAGTACACAATGCTTGACCAATGTGTAAAAGTAAACAATGCCCTACCAACACAATGCCCTACCAATGTGTACAAGTAAACAATGCCCTATCAACACACTTTCATACCAATGTGTAAAAGTAAATAATGCCCAACCAATGTATAAAAGTAAACAATGCCCTACCAACTCAATGTTGATCAATGTGTAAAAGTAAACAATGACCTACCAATGTATAAAAGTAAACAATGCCCTACCAATGTGTAAAAGAAAACAATGAGCTACTAACTAAATGCCGACCAATGTGTAAAAGTAAACCATGCCCTACCAACTCAATGCCCTACTAATGTGTGAAAGAAAACAATGCCAGACCAACTGAATGCACTGCCAATGTGTTAGGTAAACCATGCCCGACCAATTCAGCTCTCCACGCTGTTTTTTAGACTTGCAATTGTGTATTTTTTCATGAACTCATAGAAACTTTTTTGTTCAAAATAGTCACTATTTTTTCAGACTTAAAAAACATTTCCCACCCAACATTAATTTGATCATGTGGCACTTTTTTCCAAAAATGTTTTATGGTTTCACAGACGTCTTGCATTGGTGGCTGAACACCTTGTATTGTTCATGATTGTATGGTGGAAGCAAAGCTGAACTTTGGGATTCTGAAAAATGCAGCAAGGAAAGCAGCAAAATAGCCAGCAAAACCTTTTTTGTCTGCAGCTTTTTTACTGCCAAGAGATTGTTTTGGCTGCAGAAAAAAACTGCAAAAAAGCAACTTGTGCACACAGCCTTAACGTCTTATTTCATAAGATTTTGGGTCTCCTGTCACCACCATCTGGTGATTAGCTTTACAATGTAATTTGATCCCTACCTAAAAGTAGAGTCTTTCCCCTGAAATGACCCATCACTAAGGGCTGGCTCTTATTGGAAGCTACTTAGCCCTCCTTATCGTTCCAACACATTTTCCTTCTCAATACCTGGTTTCTCAGGGTCACAAAAATTATCACAACTGATCGGCTGCTGTTAACCTTGATACGGGAAAACAGGCTATAATAATGTTGACACCATGATAGAAAATGTGTATTTTTCAACTTCATTTTGCAACAAACTGACTATGTTAAAGCTCTCTTCACTTCTATTTGAGTTCATCTGTGGGCGTTCTTGAGTATTAGGGTATGTGCACACGATGCAGAAATGAAGCAGAAAATTTCTGCATCATTTCTGCATCTCCCTGGCAGAAAAAACGCATGCAGATTGTGCATGCGTTTTTCCTGCAGAATACATGCGGATCCACATGCAGATTCACATGCGTTTCCGCATGCAGATTGACAAGCGCTTTCAAGGCGATTTTAGCATCACCTGGAAAGTGCTTGACAACTAGGTCACACTATATAAATCCATGCAAACAGCATGGATTTATATAGTGTGACCCGAGAGAGTGTATATACTTACCTCCGATGGCCCGCGCTGTCCTGCTTTACAAAGTTCCCGGCTGCCGGCAACTTTGAATTGAAAGACCTGCCGACGTCGGCGTCACGTGACCCGTCACATGACTCTGACGTCAGCGCAGGTCCTACAACTCACTGCAAGTGCCGGGAACCAAGCGGGAGCGCTGCGCGGGCCGACAGAAGGTAAGTATACATTTATTTTTTATTTTATTCTTTTTTTACAGCTTTTTTAATGGTACCTGGGTGTGGATGAGACTCTCCTCTCCTCCACACCCGGGTACCATCCGCATATTAGAACGCGCCAATAGCGCAAGTACAGATGCTGTCTTGCGGAATTAGCGCGTTCTAATGCAAGTCAATGGCGGCGAAATCGCCGCGTTTCCGCAAAATTAATTGACATGCTGCGGATTTTTGACCGCAGCGTTCACGCTGCGGAAAAATCCGCATCATGGGCACAGCACATGCGGATTTCCATTGGGTAACATTGCTGCCCTTCTACCATGCGTTTTTCATGCGTTTCCGCGGCGTTTCCGCAACTGCAAAAACGCCGCGGAAACGCATGAAATACGCATCGTGTGAACTCAGCCTTAGAGTGGCATAAGCTGGCAGCCACTTCTCTCAAGCTCAACTTTAATGACATAAATTGTAAACCGAGAACATGTTAAGTCCTCTTTGAAATGGTCCATAACTTGTAAAATTGAGTGCCCAAATTCATCACATCTTTATAGATGGTTTATTAGGTAATGACATTTTTATTATATTATTATTAAATATGATCACTTTGTATATCAATCTGCTCTAACTTTTTTTCCCCATTTTTCATCCTTACAGGTCAATACATTTGTCCTATTTCGAGTCGTAATGGTTACAGTCTCGAGTGCCCGTCGGCGTTCCAAGATGCTGACCCCCAACTGCAGCTTAGAGAAGCAGATTGGCATCCAGGTCTGGTGAGTTCACTTGAGTTCAACGAGTAGGTCCTGTTGATTGTTCTGAAGGGTTTTTGGAAACTTATGAGTAATCAGTTTTAATTATTTGAGTGAAGTAACTTTTTGAAATATTGGTGAGATCTAAGCGCTGAGCCCTACCTTAATTGTAGCATTAAGACATCAGAAGATATTGCTGGACAATTCTGTTACCTCGTAAAGCTAAGCGATATTGTTCTGTAGATTACGGAATAATCCGTACAGTATGGTATTGTATCTCGTACCAAGAAATTGGAATTTCTATCTTTGAGTAAACTTAAAGGGCTTGTCCACTAATGGACAATCCCTGCTTATTCACTTCATACAAGATAAAGACAATGTATGCTCTCCTCCCACAGTGGCACCATTCCAGTAATGTCTGCATTGCTATTCCTGGCAGGTCACTTAACTGCTGCTGCCAATCGGACGGCCACTGATTGATTGCAACTCATCAATATTCTATTAGAGGGGACGTCCGCTCTAATGAAACAGTAAACACTGCAGTTCATCTGTGGCCCTTGATTGTTGTCACACAGCACTGCAGCCAATCAGATGACCCACTGGGAATAGTAGTGCCGGCATCACTGGAACAGCATTGCTGTGGGAGGTGAGTGTGATGAACCCGTAGCCGCCATCTTGGTAATGATAAATCATATCCAGGGATGGCCACACTTCAGCAGCCCCCACCCTTGGGACCTTCTGTTAAAACGTCAACTAGATAGTTTCCCCCCATCCAGGCTCCTGTAAGATAAGAAGCCCCAGGGCCTACTTAACACTTGAATGCTAGGAGCTTCAAAGACTTCGATAGGAAACACAGCCAAACACAGCGGGGGGGGGGGGGGTGCTTCGTCCATCTGTAACTGACCATTTGTCCCATAGGACTAGTTTCTTTGTCTGTCACAAGCATGGAGGCATAAGATATAGAAACATGAATAGTACACGCATGTTGCGTGGAATGGGCCAATAAAAAAATATCACGGCGTCCCGGAGCCATTGCGCACACAAGCCTCCGCGGTAGACGTTGGTACGTGCTCTGGAAGCCAAGATATAGCGCTGAGCCATTCCTGAGGACCGTATGGTATCATAATTGATATCAAAAGGTCGGTTACGGTGGCCCGAATCCATGGGAACCCCTGGGGGTATCATGAGACCATCCCAGAAGAAGTTATTGGGTTCCATAGAATTTGGGCTTCTGATCGAAGTTAGACCTGAGGGTGGAGACTGAGCCAGCTGACCTCACCAGCAGTGGGCAGGACGGGGCAGGTAAGATAGCAGGACAGACAAGAGATAAGTCAGTCTTGACCCAAGAGTGGGGTGCTGAACATCTGAGCACCAGCTGAGGCCACCAAGGGGAGGAGCAGTTTGACCATGCGGTGGTAGGCCTCAGCCTGTAACAAAGAACCGTGCCTGCGACCGCAGAATCCTCTGCCTGCGTCACAAGAAAATCAAGAAACCGGTAACTGATATGCTGTGGTGATTCTGTGTGTTGTATTCCATTGTTGTATAGTTTAGCCTGACCTTATACCTGTGTATATTTAGTTGTATATCGTGTATCTAGTGTATTATTATAATCAATTACCTCAAGTAATTGTGGGCCTGCCTTTTATTCTGCATAACGAACGCACGTCCGTGTGAGCTTTGCTCAAGCCAAAAACGCTACCCAGGGTTGGTTCCTGACCCGATATAGGCCCATTCACGGACTGGGCGTATATCTAAAATAGGGACTGGTGGCAGCATACCAACTGGGGATTGGGGAAGGCTGGTAGTGACGGTCGGAGGTTCAGATATATATATTCCTGGCGCGGCCAAGGAAGATATATATACCGCCCTCACTACAGAGGGCCCCGATACCCAGTAGGTCACAGGACAGTCTCTCTGGTGACCGCTTATCCTAGGTGCAGTTCCTTGACTGACCTGAGGCTAAGAGGGCGCTAGCGAATTGTGCTGTGTAGTGACGTTACGGTTTAGTGACGTTGAAGGGATAACACTCTACCGTGTTCCCTGCGCTGGTTGCAGCTACCTGGCACCACTTTCTCTAGGTGCAGTACCTTAACTGACCTGAGAGGTAAGGGGGCACCAGAGAGCTGCACCCACCGGCCGGCTTTCATCACATTGGTGGCAGAGCGGTGGGATTGCAGAATAATAGTGTTGTGGGACCCCTACTCCCAGGCACTAAAGACTGCCAGTGGTAACTTCCACTGCTGGAGTCTTAAGGTCAGCCCAACGTTAGACGGTCAGGCTAAAAGTATAACAAGGTGTGTGCAAACTCAGGGTTGCAGCGGTGTCGGTTACCAAGATGGCAGACGGCACCAGGAGCAAGACCCTGCAGGAGGCTAATGCTACGGTCCGTGTGGCAGGAGGGGAGGACATTGTTACTCATGGCGAGGAGGAGTCCAGCCCGGGCACCTCAGGGAGCCAGTCCCCAGTATACGGTCCCGCAGTGGGCTGCCCACCACCTACCCAGCCCAGCCTGTCCAGATCACAAGCCCTTTTACAAGCGGCTATGGCAAGTCTCCAGTCTCATGGCGATGCCGTCTACAAAACCCTCCTGGCAGCATCAGAGAAGGCAGCGGAGGAGGAGCGCGAAGCTGCGGAGCGCCGGGAGGCTGCGGAGCGGGCTGCGGAGCGGGCTGCGGAGCGTGAAGCTGCAGAGCGCCGGGAGGCTGCGGAGCGTGCAGAGCGAGCTGCGGAGCGCCAGCACCAACTGGACCTGGCCCAGCGGGGGCTTCCGCTAGAGCAACCAACCCATCAGGAGACCAAGTCGTCCAAAGTCCGAGCTGAGGACTTCCCTCTACTGGAGAAGGATGGGGACCTGGACTCCTTTCTGGTGGCATTTGAACGGACCTGTCTTCAGCACCATCTGGCCCGGGATCAGTGGGCCAGATACCTGACCCCCCGTTTGAGGGGTAAGTCCCTGGATGCCTTGGGGGACTTACCTGCCGGGGAGGTACAGAACTACGACTGCATCAAGCGGGCTCTGATCCGGCAGTACAACCTCACTCCCGAGTTGTACCGCCAGAAGTTCCGGAGCCTGCTGCGTGGCCCCAAGGACACCTGGACCGATCATATGCGGGCGCTGTTGAGAGCCGCAGAGCACTGGACCTCGGGTCTAGCGCTTACTACCCGCCAGGAGGTCCAGGAACTGTTCGTCACGGAGCAGTTCTTGTGGAACTGCCCAGAGGACCTCCGACAGTTCCTCCGTGACCGAAAACCAACAGGGGCTTCTGCTACAGCCGCCCTGGCAGACGAGTATGCCAATAACAGGGCGCCTGAGCTGAAGAAGTCTGCCAGCAGCACCTGGAGAGGGGGTAAGCCCAGTCATGCCCCTGTTTCCCCGGCCCCTAGAACACAAGGGGTGTATCCCCCTGTTGCCCTCTCCAGGCAAGGACCAGACGTAAGACGTTGTCATCTATGCAACAAACCAGGACACTTTAGGGCTGAGTGTCCCCAGCGCCAAAAGACCCCATCCCAGTCCCAGAGAGCGCCCAATGTTTTGTGTGTGGGAGGGGGTGGTGGTAGGTCCCTGGACAACATCCAACCCGTCACCATAGGCCGTTCTGCGGTCATGGGACTGCGGGACACTGGCGCTGAACGAACACTGGTACGGCCTGAGGTGGTGTCCCCCCAGGACTTGGTACCAGGAAAGACTCTTTCCGTCTCCGGGGTTGGAGGCGTGGAGCCGGCACTTCCCGTTGCCATGGTGTATTTGGACTGGGGTGCTGGGAGGGGGATGCGGGAGGTGGGAGTAACGCCAAATATTCCCGCAAATGTTTTATTAGGGACCGACTTGGGGCGTCTAGTATCGCAGTATGTACCCTCTGAACCCCCAAGTTCGGCCCCCCAAGAGTGTATTGATTTGTCTGCTGCTAATGCCAACCATGTTGTATGTAGTGTGCGTCCTGCTGAGGAGGAGGGAGTGAAACCTGAGGGTAACACCTGCACAGACAGAACACAAACAGGGTTAGTGAAAGCAGGTGGGGAGTGTGGGGATGCCCGCAGAGGTGCTCAGCCGGCGTGCCGTGACCTCTTGTCCTCCGGTGAGGGAGGGGGCGGGCAGGATTCTGTAGAGGGAAGCTCAGGGATGGAGAGGGGGGCAGCTACCGGCAGTGTAGGGCTCCCAGGGGTATCCAGGCTGCTGAGTATAGGCCCACTGCAGGGGGAGGAACAGGCCATGGGGGGAGGGGGGTCCCAAGAGAGGAGCCGCCAGGTAAGACCCCAGGGCAGGAGTTCCCCACATCCGAGATGTCCAAAGGCCTAGGAAGCCTGCCTGATCGGGCGGCTTGGTCAGAAACAGAGGGGAAGCAGGCACTACCCACGGTCACAGCGGTCATAGCCGCTGTCACCAGGAGTGGGAGCGCCGGAGCCCAAGGAGCCTTGCAGAGGTCCGACGGCTTCCCCACTTCTGACCAAGTGTCTGCCGGGTCAGACAGCGGCCAGGTGACATGCCCGGAGGGGCTGACGGAGGATGTGGCAGTTTCGTCGATTCTGGCCACATCAAGTCAGGAATTTCAGGCTGCGTTGGAAGCAGACGACAGCCTGAAAGCTCTCAAGGAACAGGCGGCACAGCCTCCCATGGAGTCAGACTGCGAGCGTGTGGTCTGGGACCAGGGACGGCTGTACCGGGTAACGGTCCAGCAGGGTTCACCGGAGGCGTGGCCCAGGGACCGACAGTTAGTGGTGCCCTATCCGTTCAGGGCGGAATTGTTGCGGATCGCACACGAGATTCCGATGGCCGGACACCTAGGGATCGCTAAAACCAAGGCCAGGATAGCTCAGCATTTCTACTGGCCTGGGATGGGAGCCGCGGTGGGTGCCTACTGCCGTTCGTGTGACACCTGTCAGAGGGTGGGGAAGGCGGGGCCGCGCCCCAAAGCCCCACTGGTAACTCTGCCAATCATCGAAGAGCCTTTCTCGAGGGTTGCTGTGGATCTTATTGGACCTCTGTCCACTCCCAGCCACTCCGGGAAATGCTTCATTCTCACGGTAGTGGACTATGCCACCCGGTACCCGGAAGCGGTAGCTTTGTCGTCCATTCGGGCCGACAAGGTGGCTACCGCCTTACTGGAGATCTTCTCCAGAGTGGGTTTCCCCCAAGAAATGCTCACCGACCGAGGGACCCAGTTCATGTCGCGGCTGATGGAGTCCCTCTGTAAGCAAATGCAGGT
The DNA here is from genome assembly GCF_046119375.1 of Phyllobates terribilis. NCBI lineage: Eukaryota > Metazoa > Chordata > Amphibia > Anura > Dendrobatidae > Phyllobates > Phyllobates terribilis. Next base: position 226,556,479 of record NW_027362767.1, read on the forward strand.
GCAACATCTGGTGGCCAGCCCGTATCACCCACAGACTAATGGCCTGTGTGAGCGGTTCAATGGCACCTTAAAGCAGATGCTTAAGATGTTGGTCGACTCCCACGGGAGAGACTGGGAGCGTTACCTCCCACACCTCCTATTTGCTTACCGGGAGGTTCCGCAGGCCTCAACGGGGTTCTCCCCCTTTGAGCTCCTGTACGGGCGACGGGTACGGGGCCCCCTGGCTCTGGTGAAGGAAGCATGGGAAGGGGATTTGGCCACCCCCGAGGTGTCGGTCATCGAGTATGTCGTGCGCCACCGGGACAGGATGATGGCCTTGGCAAAGCTGGTGCAGGACAATATGGCCCAGGCCCAGGCCGACCAGAAGCGGTGGTACGACCAGAATGCTTGTGAGAGGACCTACCAGGTGGGTCAAAAGGTGTGGGTACTGGTCCCCGTACCACAGAACAAGCTTCAGGCAGCCTGGGAAGGTCCCTACTTCGTGCACCAGAAACTCAACGCCGTCACCTATCTGGTCACCCTGGATCACGCCCGTGGAAGGAGGAAGGCCTTCCACGTGAACATGATGAAGGCTCATCATGAGCGGGAAGCGACTGCCCACCCAGTGTGCAACCTTCCCGAGGAAGGAGAGGTAGAAACCCTCCTGGATCTGCTCACTCAAGCCAAGGCGGGTGGGTCCATCGAGGATGTGGGGGTTGGCCACCAGCTCACGGAGGACCAACGGTCCCAGCTGGGGACCACCCTGCACCCCTTCCGGGGGCTGTTCAGCAGCCTGCCCGGAAGGACTGAGATGGCTGTCCACGACGTGGACACTGGCGATCACCCGCCGATCCGGCGTTCAGCATATCGGGTCTCTTTCGAGGTGCAGGGAAACATGCGCCAAGAGATAGACGAGATGCTGAAGCTGGGGGTGATCCAGGCATCCAGCAGCGCGTGGGCCTCGCCTGTAGTCCTTGTACCAAAGAAGGACCGAACTACACGGTTCTGCGTGGACTACCGGGGGCTCAACGCTGTAACGGCCACCGATGCGTTCCCCATACCACGCATCGATGACCTGCTCGATTGGATGGCCGGGGCTACGTACCTGACCATCATGGATCTGAGCCGGGGGTACTGGCAGATTCCTCTGACCCCCGCGGCAAGGGAACGCTCTGCCTTTATCACCCCTTTTGGACTGTACGAGTCCACAGTGATGCCATTCGGCATGAAGAATGCCCCTGCCACTTTTCAGCGGATGGTCAATACGCTGCTTGAGGGACTTGAAGGGTACGCGGCTGCGTACTTGGACGATATTGCAGTCTTCAGTCCCACTTGGGAGGATCACCTAGAGCACCTGCGGCAGGTGCTCGGTCGGATCCACCGGGCAGGCTTGACCATCAAGCCGGAAAAGTGCCAGCTGGGCATGAGTGAGGTCCTCTACCTGGGTCACCGGGTAGGCGGGGGGGTTCTGAAGCCAGAACCTGGGAAAGTGGATGCCATCGCATCCTGGCCCACTCCTAGGACCAAAAAGCAGGTGATGTCCTTCTTGGGGACCGCCGGGTACTATAGGAGGTTCGTCCCACACTATAGCACCCTGGCCAAGCCCCTGACGGACCTCACCAAGAAGAAGCTGCCCGTCGCAGTCGACTGGACAGTCGCCTGCGAGACAGCTTTCGGGGCACTCAAAGCCGCCCTAAGTAGCTCCCCTGTACTGCAAGCTGCCGACTTCGACCGGCCGTTTGTGGTACAGACCGACGCCAGTGACTTTGGCCTCGGTGCTGTGCTAAGTCAGGTCAACACGACAGGCCAGGAACATCCTGTCTTGTACCTGAGCAGGAAGCTACTGCCCCGGGAGGTGGCTTACTCCACGGTGGAAAAAGAATGCCTTTCAATTGTATGGGCCCTGCAGCGTCTGCAGCCCTACTTGTACGGGAGCCATTTCACCGTGGAGACGGACCACAACCCCCTCAGCTGGTTACACACGGTCTCTGGGTCGAATGGCAGGTTGCTACGCTGGAGCCTCGCTCTCCAGCAGTACCACTTCTCCATTCGCCACAGAAGAGGCCGTGACCACGGTAACGCTGACGGGTTATCCCGGCAAGGGGAGGGTGCAGAAGGACGCACGGGGGAACACAGGAATGTGCTACCCCCTCGCGCCCTCGTATAGGGGGAGGTGTGATAAACCCGTAGCCGCCATCTTGGTAATGATAAATCATATCCAGGGATGGCCACACTTCAGCAGCCCCCACCCTTGGGACCTTCTGTTAAAACGTCAACTAGATAGTTTCCCCCCATCCAGGCTCCTGTAAGATAAGAAGCCCCAGGGCCTACTTAACACTTGAATGCTAGGAGCTTCAAAGACTTCGAGAGGAAACACAGCCAAACACAGCGGGGGGGGGGGGGGGGGGGGTGCTTCGTCCATCTGTAACTGACCATTTGTTCCATAGGACTAGTTTCTTTGTCTGTCACAAGCATGGAGGCATAAGATATAGAAACATGAATAGTACACGCATGTTGCGTGGAATGGGCCAATAAAAAAATATCACGGCGTCCCGGAGCCATTGCGCACACAAGCCTCCGCGGTAGACGTTGGTACGTGCTCTGGAAGCCAAGATATAGCGCTGAGCCATTCCTGAGGACCGTATGGTATCATAATTGATATCAAAAGGTCGGTTACGGTGGCCCGAATCCATGGGAACCCCTGGGGGTATCATGAGACCATCCCAGAAGAAGTTATTGGGTTCCGTAGAATTTGGGCTTCTGATCGAAGTTAGACCTGAGGGTGGAGACTGAGCCAGCTGACCTCACCAGCAATGGGCGGGACGGGGCAGGTAAGATAGCAGGACAGACAAGAGATAAGTCAGTCTTGACCCAAGAGTGGGGTGCTGAACATCTGAGCACCAGCTGAGGCCACCAAGGGGAGGAGCAGTTTGACCATGCGGTGGTAGGCCTTAGCCTGTAACAAAGAACCGTGCCTGCGACCGCAGAATCCTCTGCCTGCGTCACAAGAAAATCAAGAAACCGGTAACTGATATGCTGTGGTGATTCTGTGTGTTGTATTCCATTGTTGTATAGTTTAGCCTGACCTTATACCTGTGTATATTTAGTTGTATATCGTGTATCTAGTGTATTATTATAATCAATTACCTCAAGTAATTGTGGGCCTGCCTTTTATTCTGCATAACGAACGCACGTCCGTGTGAGCTTTGCTCAAGCCAAAAACGCTACCCAGGGTTGGTTCCTGACCCGATATAGGCCCATTCACGGACTGGGCGTATATCTAAAATAGGGACTGGTGGCAGCATACCAACTGGGGATTGGGGAAGGCTGGTAGTGACGGTCGGAGGTTCAGATATATATATTCCTGGCGCGGCCAAGGAAGATATATATACCGCCCTCACTACAGAGGGCCCCGATACCCAGTAGGTCACAGGACAGTCTCTCTGGTGACCGCTTATCCTAGGTGCAGTTCCTTGACTGACCTGAGGCTAAGAGGGCGCTAGCGAATTGTGCTGTGTAGTGACGTTACGGTTTAGTGACGTTGAAGGGATAACACTCTACCGTGTTCCCTGCGCTGGTTGCAGCTACCTGGCACCACTTTCTCTAGGTGCAGTACCTTAACTGACCTGAGAGGTAAGGGGGCGCCAGAGAGCTGCACCCACCGGCCGGCTTTCATCACAGTGAGTATACATTGTTTTCCCCTCACCCATGACAGCACACCTTGAGAGAGGGATCCGCCCCACCAAGGACAGGAAACCGTCTGAAATAAAAGGGCGGTACCTCTCCCTTACTTCAGTTGGTTTCCTGTCCTTGATGGGAACCTGTCTGAAAGAAGATGTTCATACTTACCTGGGCCTGGTCCGGCGTGGAAGAGCGGGCGCCAGCCTGTGCACCGGGTTCCAGGTTCCAGAAGCGCCCTCCACGGTTCCCTGCAGCCGTGTCCGAGCGTGCGCAGGCAGTGAGAAGGGCTCTGGCTCCCCACAGACCGCTGTGCTGTCCTCTCCCTGCCGCAGGCTCCTGGCTGGCTGCGAGCCGGGAGCGGCGTCTTCCGGGTGTGACACGCCTGATGTCACGGTGCGTTGCACGCTGGGAGAGGCGTGCCCGATGACGTTGGGGGGCGGCACCTGGATCCATCATGGTGGCGCCCTGTAAGCGCTTGCCGGCTGGCTTTTGAAATCTCGGCCGGCGGGCGTCAGGAGGGGGGAGGACACCTGAACCGGAGGAGGTTCCGGATGTGCCCTATTTTAAGTGGGGGGTTGTGCTGGTAAACGCTGCCTATACTCGTGCTTGTGGTATGGCAGCTATGGCAGACCAGGACAGCCAGGAGCAGCAGCAGCTGACCCCTCCACCTCAGCAAAGCCAGCGAAAGAAGCAGTCGGACGCCTCTCACACGGACAGCCGCTCCAGCAGGAGAAGTAAGGTGTCGGACGCTTCAGGGCCATCCAGAAGGGATTCATCTTATGTCCCGCCACAGCCTCCAAACCCCTTTTGTGACTTCAGGGGTGAGTGATCTTCGTGAATGTCACTTAATAGTAATGGAAAGTTACTATGTGCTTCATTCCTTAGGAACCTAAGAAGAGTAGCGCCAAACAAAAGCACAGGGTTTGCGCCTTATGCCAAGTCCCCCTTTCCATAGATTGGCAGAAACAGCTTTGTGCCAGCTGTATTAACCAAACCATAGCGGAGAGCACCCCGGATTTTGCTTCTAATTTGAGATCCATAATCCATACAGAGGTTCAAGATTCCCTAAAAGGCTTACTTAAGGGGAAAAAGATATCCCATAAGGATATCTCCTCCGACTATGATTCATCCTCCCAGTCGGAGGATCCATGCCTCAGTGATTCATCATCCTCCTCTTCATCAGACAGTGGTAGGCCTTGTTTCCCTATTGAGGGTACAGACAAGTTGGTCAGAGCTGTCAGATCAACCGTAGGGTTGAGGGAGGAGAAGGCAGCCAGGTCTCTGGAAGACATTATGTTCGCAAGCCTGGAGGAAAAAAAGAGACACTCCTTTCCAGTGAACCCTAAAATTCAGACCCTTATAGACTGGGAATGGAGGAAGCCTGAGAAATTGGGAGTGTTGCCCTCATCCTCTAAAAGAAGGTACCCCTTTGAGCATAGTGTCTCTGGGTCCTGGGATAAAATTCCTAAAGTTGACGGGTCTGTCGCCCGATCATCCAAAAAATCGTCACTCAGGAAGTCTAAAGGAGGCTCTAGATAACAAGGCAGACTCCTTCCTGAGTCACACCTGGGAAGCGGCGGCAGGGGGCCTGAAACCAGCAGTAGCAGGCACTTACGTTGCTAGGTCACTCATGGTGTGGCTTCAACAATTAGAAGACCATCTCAAGGGTAAAAAGATATCCAGAGATAAAATCCTTTCCAATCTACCTTTACTACAGGCAGCGTCCGCTTTCCTTGGTGACTCCTCAGCGGATTCAGTTAAACTTGCTGCCAGGTCTGCAAACTTATCTAACGTTGCCAGACGAGCCCTGTGGCTCAAGGGTTGCCCAGGAGACCTGCAGTCTAAACATAAACTATGTTCCCTTCCTTGTGATGGTAAACTCTTGTTTGGCCAAAAACTGGATGAGCTTTTGGAGAAGGCTGACGACAGGAAGAGAGGTTTTCCACGGTTCACGGGGGACACAAAAAGGTTCTACTTTCGGAGGAAAAGATTTAACCGGTGTCGCCCTCCTGGAGAAATGAAAAGATGGGAGCCCAGATCTAAAAAAGTCTCTAGTTAGATGTTTGGGGGGCCATCCTCCAGTACCATAAAATCTCACCAATGATGCAGGGCTAGAGGTTGGGGGAAGGCTTTCCCATTTTATCCCAACTTGGGAAGCCATCACTTCAAATCCCTGGGTGTTGAGTATCATAAAGAATGGCCTAAAGATACACTTCAGTCAAATCCCTCACCGATCACCCCCAGGAGGAAGTCCAGGGAGGAGCAGATAGCCCTAGATTCGGAGGTGCTAGATTTAGTCAACAGGCAGGTCCTTCACAAAGTTCCGGATTCACAAAGGGGAAGGGGATTTTATTCCCCCCTATTTGTGATAAAAAAAACAAATGGGTCCTTAAGGACCATTATCAACCTCAAAAGTCTAAATCAGCTGATAGAGAACCCGACTTTCAAGATCGAATCAGTGAACTCTGCAGTAAAACTCCTACACCACAATTGTTTCATGGCAGTTATCGACCTAAAGGATGCCTATTATCACGTCCCAATCCATCTAGACTAACAGTAGTACCTATGGGTAGCCCTATTCATCCAAGGGGAATTGAGGCATTTCCAATTTACTGCCCTACCCTTTGGACTCTCGATAGCACCGAAAGTGTTTACCAAGGTTATAGCGGAGGTGACAGCTTTTCTCCGAATCAAAAACGTGGTGATTGTTCCCTACTTAGACGACTTTCTGGTAATAGGGAAATCAGAAGACCACTGTTCCTCTCAACCTTTAGAGGTCAGGACAGCCTTACAACAGCTAGGATGGGTGATAAATATTCAAAAATCAAAACTGTCCCCCTCAAGGACTCAGATCTTTCTGGGCTTGACCCTAAATTCCCAACTCCAAGCCTGCTTCCTCCTGGAGGACAAGGTTTGCAACATAATCAGCTTGGTCTCAAGGGCCATAAAGTCTCCAGTGATGTCACTGAGATCAGAAATGTCCCTACTGGGCTCCATGATGTCCTGTCTCCCAGCAGTCAAATGGGCCCAAGGTCATATGAGGCTTCCTCAGTGGGAGGTCCTGTCAGCGCAAAAATCCCTCAACTGATATTTAGAAAGAGGACTATCTCTTTCCCTAGAGACGGTAGACTCCCTCTCATGGTGGACAAAAAGGGAGAATCTGACCTCAGGCTTGCAGTGGTCCAGACCAGTCGACCATACAATTACAAGAGATGCAAGTGGCTCCGGCTGGGGGGGTCATCTAGCAGATCTCTCGGTTCAGGGGCTCTGGCTACGTCACGAAAGAGGGACATCATCGAACCTAAAAGAGCTTTTGGCAGTAGAGAAATCCTTGATAGGCTTCCTTCCCCACATACAGGGTCGCCATGTCCAGATCAGGGCTGACAATCGGACGACAGTGGCTTATATAAATCACCAGGATGGAACAAGATCACGCTCCCTGATGGTGGTGGCAAACAGAATCCTGCAACTAGCAGAACAGCATCTCCCATCCCTCAGTGCTCTTTACATCCGGGGGGTGGAAAATTCAAAGGCAGATTTTCTCAGTCGCCACACTTTAAGACAGGAAGAGTGGGCTCTAAACCCGATAGTCTTCCAGCTGATTATCCAACTATGGGGGTCACCGGACATAGATTTGTTCGCCACCATGGCGAACATGAAGGTGGAGAGATTCTGTTCACTAGATCCAACAGAGAATCCCTTTGCTGTAGACGCTCTACAGATACCCTGGAAGTTCAGGAGGGCCTATGCTTTTCCACCGATAGCAATGATCCCGGCAGTTGTGAGGAAAATTCGGGAGGAGGGAGCAAGGATAATTCTGATAGCCCCCTTTTTGCCAAAAAGACCCTGGTTCTCCCTGCTTCATCTAATGTCGGTCTCGGATCCCTGGGTTCTGCCAGACAGGCCGGACCTTCTCATCCAGGGGCCGATGTTCCATGCAGAAGCCAAAGGTTTTCATCTGGCGGCTTGGAATTTGAGAGGATGTTTCTGAGGAATAGGGGGTTTTCACCGGGCCTAGTTTCCACCCTATTGGGTAGTAGGAAGCCCATAACAACTAAGATTTATAGCAGAATCTGGGGAAGATTCCTGGATTTTATAGACTCCCCGTTGTCGGATAAACCTCCAATTAAAGACGTCCTAGAGTTTTTACAGAAGGGACGTGACCTGGGGTTAGCTACGGGAACACTTAAAGTTCAGGTGTCCGCCCTAGGGGCAATCTATAATTGCAACCTGGCAGGAAACAGGTGGGTCTCTAGATTCATTAAATCCTGTTCCAGAGCTATGCCAGTTCGGGGTACTCAGAGTTCCTCCCTGGGACCTGAATTTGATTTTAAATGCACTCTCTGGCAACACATTTGAATCCCTGCAGGTTATCTCTCCAAAGTTCCTCACCCTCAAAACTATTCTCCTAGTGGCCCTAACATCGGCCCGTAGGGTGAGTGACCTGCAGGCCCTTTCTGTCGATCCCCCATACACACAAATTCATGATGACCGGGTCGTCCTACGTACAGATCCAGCATATCTTCCGAAAGTAGTTTCCAGATTCCACTGTAATCAAGAGATTGTGCTTCCTTCATTCTGCAGTAACCCAAAAAACCCCGGGGAGGTTAAATTCCACAATCTAGATGTTAGAAGGGCTTTACTACAGTACATAGACATGACTAGTCAGTGGAGGAAGGACCACTCCTTGTTTCTGGCCTTTCAAGGGAGTAGGAAAGGTCACGGGGTGTCAAAGAGAACTATTTCTAGGTGGCTTAGGGAGGCCATTTGTCTAGCTTACATATCTACAGGTGTTCCGGCACCGGACGGTATTAAAGCTCATTCCACCAGAGCTGTAGTGACCTCCTAGGCAGAGAGAGCAGACGTCTCAATTGACTAGATATGTAAAGCTGCTACTTGGTCTGCACCATCCACCTTCTACAAGCACTATAGGTTGGATCTATCCTCCTCTGACCTCACCTTTGGGAGAAGGGTACTTCAGGCGGTGGTCCCTCCCTAGGGTGTTCATATTCTCCAATATTCTCTCAAGGTGTGCTGTCATGGGTGAGGGGAAAACACCACGGTTACTTACCGGTAGCCGGTTTTTCCTGAACCCATGACAGCACCCGTAGTTCCCCCACCCCCCCCGTCTCTTTTTCACACCCTGGTGAGCACTTTGTTTTTGGTGATTATATATATTGTAGGTGTTGGTTATGTGTGTAACCTTTTCTGGAGGTCCTCTCAATGCTCTGTAATCAACTGAAGCGAGGGAGAGGTACCGTCCTTTTATTTCAGACGGTTTCCTGTCCTTGGTGGGGCGGATACCTCTCTCAAGGTGTGCTGTCATGGGTTCAGGAAAAACCGGCTACCAGTAAGTAACCTTGGTGTTTTTTTTCTATGGATATTTAAAGTGGTTGTCTAAGACTAATACTTTTTTAATCACTTTATGTCCAAATCTTATGTATTTTTGTTCTATATCTTGACCCTAAGTTGGTTATTCCTCAACTCTGTAATGCACACGCCCGGGCTGGGCGGCGTGTGCGTGTGATTCCACTGGACCGTGCCGGAGAGTGAATGCCTGAAGGGGCGTAACTAGGTATTCACCCGATCCGACCAGGGTCGCACGACGGCATACGACGCCAGTGCACCAAGGAGGAACCAAGCAGAGGGACCAGGTGCTACTCCAGGACAGACCCCGGACACGGCTGTTGACCCACACAGGGGAATACAGGAACAGACAGGTTAGGCTGGCACACAGACTGGTGGGTATAGGCAGGCACGACTGGTATGCAGGCAGGCGGGTATGCAGGCAGGGGGGTACAGGCAAGCACGGCTAGAGTGCAGACAGGGAGGCACTGGCAGGTAGGAACACAGGCGGGATAGGACCCAGTACACACTGGGACTCAGGAACAGAACCACAGATGTGGCGGACAAACACAGCAGAGTAAGGCCGCCCGGAGTGGTGAGCGAGAGCAGGGCAATACGAGACCGCCTAGAGCGGTGAGCGAGAGTAGAGCAGGATGAGGCCGCCTGGAGCGGTGAGCGAGAGTAGAGCAGGACGAGGCCGCCTGGAGCGGTGAGCAAGAGTAGTCAGAGCAGAGCGAGACTGCCGGAGCAGTGAGCAAGAGTAGTCAGAGCAGAGCGAGACTGCCGGAGCAGTGAGCAAAGGGTCAGAGCGGAGCAAGACTGCCGGAGCAGTGAGCAAAGGGTCAGAGCGGAGCAAGACTGCCAGAGCAGTGAGCAAAGGGTCAGAGCGGAGCGAGACTGCCGGAGCAGTGAGCAAAGGGTCAGAGCGGAGCGAGACTGCCGGAGCAGTGAGCAAAGGGTCAGAGCGGAGCGAGACTGCCGGAGCAGTGAGCAAAGGGTCAGAGCGGAGCGAGACTGCCGGAGCAGTGAGCAAAGGGTCAGAGCGGAGCGAGACTGCCGGAGCAGTGAGCAAAGGGTCAGAGCGGAGCGAGACTGCCGGAGCAGTGAGCAAAGGGTCAGAGCGGAGCGAGACTGCCGGAGCAGTGAGCAAAGGGTCAGAGCGGAGCGAGACTGCCAGAGCAGTGAGCAAAGGGTCAGAGCGGAGCGAGACTGCCGGAGCAGTAAGCAAAGGGTCAGAGCGGAGCAAGACTGCCAGAGCAGTGAGCAAAGGGTCAGAGCGGAGCAAGACTGCTGGAGCAGTGAGCTAAGGGTCAGAGAAGGCCAGAACCGCCGGAGCAGTGAGCAAAGGCAGAGCAGGCTAGAACCGCCGGAGCGGTGAGCAAGGCAGAGCAGGGGGGACAGGGCTCTGTACACACAGAACAGGCAGGAAGGGAAAGGCAGAACCAGATACCCACAGGGTACTTACAGTGAAGTAGCGAGTGGACCACAAACTCACAAACGGAAGTACAGTGACAACGAGCAGGGGTTAGGTACGAGTTCAGACTCTGCAGAAAAAGGAAAGGTACGGACATAGAGAAACAGGCTAGAAGAGTATACAGACAAGAACAGACACAGTAGCAAGATACAGGAGCGGGTCTAGGTATGCAGCCCCTAGAAGGCGGGAGGAACAGGCTAGGAGCGTGTTCAGACAGGACAGACAAGATACAGGAGCGGGTCTAGGTATGCGGCCCCTAGAAGGCGGAACGAACAGAGAGATGAGAGATGCACATGGGGGGGAGGGGAGAGATGAGAGATGCACATGGGGGGAGGGGAGAGATGAGAGATGCACATGGGGGGGAGGGGAGAGATGAGAGATGCACGGGGGGATGAGAGATGCACGGGGGGGTGAGAGATGCACGGAGGGGGATGAGAGATGCACGGGGGGTGAGCTGCACATGGGGGGGTGAGAGATGCACATGGGGGGGTTATGTTTACATAACTTTGTTGCCTTATGAAGGGCGGAGGGGGCCCCCAAAAATTTCTTGCACAGGGGCCCACTACAGTCTGTGTCCGCCCCTGGGATGAAGTAAATGCAGCTGAACAGCAGCTGTCAGGACAGCTGCCCTGTCCTGCTGCAGGGCGTGATGGGGCCTCAGTGATGCGGCTCCTGGCACAGCACATTATGTGGGGCTCCTGGCATAGCTCCTGGCGGGGACCTGGTGTACACTATATGATAAGTATGCACTAAACTCCAAATCCCTCCATTACCCCGCCCCCATATGACCAAAGCCCCGCCCACCCCACCCCCTCCTTGCTGGGCCATGGAAAAATGCTTCAAGCCGGTCCCTGGTGCAAAAAAGGTTGGGGACCACTGTTCTAGAGCATTCAGTGTTGGGTGGGCCTGGAGGTGCAAGCTCTAAAGCTGTGTTTTCATGTTAAAGGGTTTTTTCTATGAACAAAGTTCATTTTAATCAATAGATCTTGGAATAAAAATAAGCTCCACAATTGGATGTGTTTAAAAAAATGTCCCTGTGATGAGATAATCTTATAAATGTGCCCCTGCTGTGTACTGTGTAATGGCTGTGTCTGACCGTACAGGAGCATAGTCTGATCATACCACATCTCCTGGGCAGGGGAGGAAGCAAAATAGAGTATACAGACATTACAGCATGGGATAGCAAATAATTATTTCTTTGAGGTAAAACATTTTTTAAAAATAGGCAGGGAAATGCTTTATCTCACAAAAAGAATCAGCTGTGATCCCAATGCTGTAATGTCTGTATACTCTTTTGCTCCTCCCTTGCTTTGGAATTATGGTATGATCAGACTATGTCCCTATACGGTCAGACACAGCCATTACATAGTACACAGCAGGGGAACATTTATAAGATTATCTCAGCACAGGAACATTTTTTTAAACACATCCAATTGTGGAAATTATGATTATTCCAAGATGTATTGATTAAAATCAACTTTAAAATTAACTTTGTTCATGGGAAACCCCTTTAAGGAAAGCTGAACTTTGTGGTGTTTGTTCCTGATGTGGGCAGATTCCCTTAGCAACAAGGACTGTGCTATATGTTGTGTTTGTTTTTCTAATGTTGCACTGGTTTATGCAGTACTTTTAATAAACCAGTGGAAGATTTAAAGAGACAGTGTTCCTGTGTCTACCTCTATGTGCTGCTGAGTGAGCTGATCTACTACACCATCCATGTAAAGTGGGGTTGGTGTAGTTGTAGCTCATCAAGACCCCAGATTGCGTATCCCAAACTATTTCATTAGTATACTCTTAAAGGGCATATAGAAAGTGGTTATCACAATTTAACTCTTAATTAGAGATAAGTGAATCACTTTGTAGGATCCTAATCCAACGGCCACATCAGTATTCTTTGGCTGTCAGATGGGATCTCTATGAACCATCTCCTACCTGCTGGCAGGCTCCTCTCGTGATTAATCAGCCGGGTGGGACATCGTATTTAAAATGAAGGTAATCCAGCTCAATGAACCTTGAATAGGCTTTTATGCACACGGAGTACATAACAGAAGACAAGATCAGCAGTACAGCTAGAACGAATGCGACATCAACGCATTTCGGTTGACAGCCCACCTTTAGTCATGATGATCATGGAACACATTGATGACGCATTTTTTCTAGCTTTACTGCTGATCTTGTCCTCGTTGAGCTGGATTACATTCATTTTATGACTGTTCCATGCCTTGACATGGCCTTTCTGGGCTCCGAACTCTTCCTAGATGTCTCCTACGGTGAGCTGGATCTAATCTTTCTGTGACATCGTATTTGCATTATGCTGCAATGATGATGTGGTGCCAGACCAACTAATTAAAAGAGGAGGATGCTGAAAGGTAGGAGGAAATTCGTAGGACTCCCATTTGTCGACCATGGTATATTGATGTGGCCAGGTTCTGCAAAATGCATTCACTCATCTCTACTTTTAATGGTGATATTATAAGAAACATTGCCCTAAAGATGTGTTGAATGCTCTGTTTTGAGCAGATAAATGCTTGATTTAGTAAAATTTTTGACATTTAAAGGGGTTGTCCGCTGCTTGCCGACTCCAGCGGTTGCCACGTGACTGCAAGTATGTAATTTGCACAGTTGTGGTTACGTGCCAGCTGGAGTCTCATCCGCGTCTCTCCATAGAACATTGAGACTCTAGTTGGCACATTACAGCAAGCGTGCAAGTCTCATATTGGTCAAGAGAAGACCGCTAGAGCCGGCAAGTGGAGCCGAATCCTATCAGTATGTGCATTAGGCTAGAGCCGTCAAGTTGCAGCCCTAGCTGAAGATTTGGACACGTAAGCTAACATTTTAACTGAACATCTAGTACAGACCTTGCTTTGTCTTCAATTTATACATTTTCTTGTTTTATTCTACAACCTATGCTTATTAAAGTAAACAAATGCTTAATATTCATAAAAAAAAAATTCTGTTCGCAGGGCCACTGCAAAGCCCATTATTGTGCTCCTTCCAGTGTTGGGACTGACTTGGCTGTGTGGTGTTCTGGTCCACATAAGTGTAATCTGGGCATACGTTTTCATTTTCCTAAATGCATTCCAGGTATGACATTTCTGCAATGTAAATTTTTTACTCTTTAAAAAATATAACAAAAGCAAAACCAATCTGAAAACCATGTTTTATGATAATAAAATATTAATAATATGCCATATGATATGCGGTCAACTTGTACCATTCGCTTTTCCATGAGCTGTTGAGTTTCAACTTTCCAAAATTTTCACAGTGAAGCCTCTGCAAGAGAAGCCACTGCAAAATTGCCTGTCACAATGATCTCTGCACATTAGATGCTTCAGAAGAAAAAAAGATAGGGTCAGAGTCTGCTCATCGCAGCAAATGTACATGTAAATTTCCTTAAGCAACAAGTAGTAGGAGTATAAAAAAAATTCCCAGTGGCCAGTGTAAAAATTGCAAAACTTCTCATTTTAATTTTTTGTTTTTAAAGATTGATATGGGGAAAAAAAAACATTTCCTAAAAATGTTTAAAAATATATATTTAGATTTGAGAGTCCTCAGTGGTTGATACCTTTTAATGGCTAACTGAAAAGATGGTAACAACTTGCAAGCTTTCGAGACTACTCGGGTCTCTTCATCAGGCATAGTGAAAAGATGGTAACAAATTGCAAGCTTTCGAGACTACTCAGGTCTCTTCATCAGGCATAGTATCTATGCCTGATGAAGAGACCTGAGTAGTCTCGAAAGCTTGCAATTTGTTACCATCTTTTCAGTTAGCCATTAAAAGGTATCAACCACTGAGGACTCTCAAATCTAAATATTTTTCTATCTACTGGCTAACACGGTACAAGAATATATATTTTCCCTATATTAAAAATATATTTAACCTGATGTAAACAATAGGTTATTTTCTGATGACCCATTCCCCTTAAATTCTGCAAAATATGTTTTTTCTTTTTTCCCATGAGACATATTGATGACAAAATTCAGCAGCTGTGACGATCCACCATCCTCCTTAGGGTCTTACATGACGGAGGACTTGGCAGCTATTCCAAACACGAGGAGTGTAGGAGTAGCCAGGATTTCTTTTGAAGGACAGGGAGTTTATGGTTGCTCTAAATCTTAGCCTGCGTGTTTTCTAGGAAGGCTTCTACATAGTGTGGATGGAGATGTACCTCTTTCTGAGGAACAAATGATTTATTTGTCAGGAATGGATAAGGCATGCATTGTAAATCATCAGAGAGGAGGGAAGATATTCCTGAGAATGTAATTAAGAGAGGTACATGGCTCAATGTTGACCTGAATGAGTCTCTATATGTATTCTCCTACTCATTTTGATTTCCCTCTAGTTGAAAGAAACATATAGTCTGGTAATTATTTTCATATTCCGTTATATAAGAGACTACATCAAAAAGCTAAACATTTCCAAGAAATACTTTCCCAGGGATTTGTATAAATAAGATTCTTTTCACACTGTGTTGGCAGTGTGCATCTAAGGTTGTGCCAAGAGGATATTACGGTGGAAATACATTTAATGCAAATCATAGACTTAATATTTCAAAAATGTCTACTGCCTGGTGTACTTATAGTGCTGTGCAAAAGTTTTAGGCAGGTGTAAAACAAAAAAATGCTGCAAAGTAAAAATTCTTTCATAAATAGTGTTAATGGTTTATTTTTATCAATTAATAAAATCCCCAAATACATGATTAAAAGAGACTTCTAAATCAAATCAATATTTGGTGTAGCTGCCCTTTTACCTTCTAAACAGTATCAAGCCATCAGTTCTTCTAGATACACTTGTACTTGCACACAGTTTGTGAAGGAACTCAGCAGGGAAGTTGTTACAAGCATGTTGGAGAACTAACCGCCACAGATCTTCTGTAGATGTCTCTTGTGCAAATTCTTCTGTCTCTTCATCTAATCCTAGACAGACTAGATGATGTTGAGTTCATGGCTCTGTTGTCATGGGTGTGTAAGAAGTGACAGTCGCCCTGCAGTTGGTTGCAGGAGATCTCTTCGTTTGGCATTACAGACATCTTCTTAGAGGTTGTCTCTCTAGGACCCAGCGGCTACCTTCCTCTTGCTAATTAACACCCTAGCCTGGGTGTATAAGTACCTGATGTCTGCTAGAGGGAGGTGCCGGCGATACTCACATTGCCCCTTGTGAAGGCTCAGAGCAAGTGCATTAGTTCTTCCTCTCTGGAGCTATGAGGACGGGTATTCATCTCTTTGAAGTCAACTAAAAGCTAAGCTATCTTCCCTTGTTTGTTCCCCCTTGTTGTCTTTAGTTGTCAGTGGGGATCGACTAGCGCTCACCCCCTCCCTTCCCTAGCCAGGTCCAAACGCCAAGACATGGCGAGGTTCACGTGTGGCGATTGGTGAAGAACCAATATAGGGATGTTAGTGGAGACAGGGTGATATTAGATCAGCCTAGGAGGTCTCCACTACCCCCTTTCCCTAGAGTCTGGGCTCCCTTTCCCTCTTTCCTTTGTGTTGCACTAATTCTTTCCCACACCTTGTGTGACATCTGATCATCACTTCTAGGACTTCTTGTTCTTCTTTACACTGAAGATAGTTCTTAATGACATTGGCTGTATGTTTAGGGGTCATAGTCCGGCTGCACTGTAAGGAGATGGACATATAGCCCATGTTCCCCCTTGAAGAACAAGTGTAATGTATTGTGTAATGTGAATTGTGACATGCGTTATTGGTGATAATGTTGTATGTTGCCCTACTGTAGGGAAAGTTAGTGGTTGGGATTAGCCCAGAGTGGGAGGGGGAAAGGTGAAGGGAAATAGACAGTTTCCTGTCAGAACGTCAGATAAAGCCCAGTGTGCGTAGAAAGCAGACCTAAGATCTGATCTGAGCAGTGCCCCATGACGTGAGTGTCCCTAATGTGAGGGAAGACCATGACAGAAGATAGTGAGATCCGGGAAGAAGGAAGGGGAGAAGTGACCGATCGGAGACAGGTCCCAGGAAAGGACGCCTAGCAGTATGGCCCATTGGACTCAGAGAGGTAATCGGCCAAGGCGGGGCAGAATACTTGAGATTAAGAGTGCCCCTGGCGGGAGTCCAAGTAGTCAGCGACAGAGAAGTTAAGTACCGACCATACTGGCAACATAGTTCCCTTGAAGGGAAAGAAGACGCTGAACCGACGGTTGAGTAAAGGACTCTTGCAAGCTGGACTGTAGGACTGAGCTGGGTTGCAGTGAAGTAGTGAGGAAAAGTGAAGCTAGAGAACAAGTAATGAGAAAAGAGGAAGCGATTGAAACTGTGTGTGGAAAATACTCAGTTTCATGAAGGAAAAGTTCATCAAGTTGTATACCCGCTATCTTCTGTATATAATTCCCGCCAAGTTATCGTTCAGTAAAAAGTTTATTTTTGACTGGTGGTCCTTCTCATTGAACTGTAAAACACCTGCTCTTGGCCAACCAAAGTCATCGGTTACATGCGGCCTGCAAGGGCGTAGCACTCCCCAGGGGCGTAAATAGGAATCATGGGGCCCCATAGCAGAAGTTCTAATTGGGCCCCCCCCCCCAAAAAAATGTAAAAATGTAAATAATTGTCGGGGTCACAGAAGAGCAGATCTCACAACCTTCAAGCCTTTACATAGTAATTTTCCTCCTGCTGAAGTCCTAGATCCCTTTTTCATTGCCCAAAAAGTGTGGTGCCAACAAAAGTGCCCCCCAAACACGGTATGATACCCCCATGGTGAATTCCTCCACATGCGCAGTATAATGACCCTACTGTACCCCACCTCAACTCCCAGGGTAAAGTATGTGTTAGAACCTTGCTCTTAGGTTTTTTTTCCTTTGCTGGTCACATGACCTTGTTGGCCTATTTAATCCTGCTCCGCCCTTCTGGCTTTGCTGGACTTCATTGTATATCTACTTTCTAGCTAGCCTGTGCTCTGTGTCTTGCTCTGTTAGTTTGCTTGGTCTACTGACCTCTATGTTCTATATATTTTGTTTGTTCGTCTGTCTGCTACTATTTCTGTTAGGAGGTGTCCCATATTCCTCCCAGTCCTTAGTACTTGTAGGGATTCCTTCCCCACATCTATAGGTCTCCGTACAGACTAGCTTAGGACTTTAGCAGGTCTGATCGCAGGATCAGGTCCCCTGTTACATCGTAGGGATTAAGCTGAGTTCTATCGTAGGGACAGATCTCCTCTCTTTCCTTAGCTCTGGTAGCAGAACATAACAGTAAGTCCAGCCAGCAAATTCTCTAAGGAAAGATTTTTCTGTTCCATCATGGTGTCGGTTCAGGATTTGGTTCATCGCCTGCAGGGACTCTCTCTGGAGGTGGCCGAGCTCCGTCAGCACGTGAGTAACTGTCCTGGAGCACATTTCTTGGAGCCTAAGGTATGTTTGCCGGATTTATTTTTTGGTGAACACCGAGAATTTTTTTCATTTAAAAATGCTTGCTTATTGTATTTTCGTTTGAGACCTAAGTCCTCTGGGGATGAATCCCAGCGCGTAGGGTTCATAATGTCACTTTTGCGCAAAGAGCCTCAGGAGTGGGCCTTTTCTTTGCAACCTAGTGATACATGCTTCAGATCAGTGGATAGTTTTTTTTCTGCTTTGGGACTATTATATGATGATCCTGACCGTGTCGCATCAGCTGAGACTGAGTTGAGACGTTTAAAACAGGGATCAGGTAATGTGGAAAAATATTGTACTCATTTCCGTCGTTGGTCTACTCAAACAGGGTGGAACGATTCTGCTCTGAAAAGTCTATTTCTTGCTGGGCTCAGTGAAAGGGTTAAAGACCTGCTAATTGCTTATCCTACACCTGAAGATTTGCAACAGGCTATGCAATTAGCTATACGGGTGGATAGAAGACTGCGTGCAAGGGTTAATGAGAGCAAATCCTCTGCTATGTCAGTTTCTGGTTATGAGAATGTGTGTACTAACAGTGGTGAACCGATGGAGATTGGATCGGTGGCACCTCGCTCTCAAGAAAAAGACCGTCGATTTTCTGAAGGCTTGTGTTTCTATTGCGGAAAATCTGGTCATTTGATTAAAGGCTGTGAGCTTCGTATGAAGAAAGAAAAAAAAAATGGTCAGTCAAGCCCGTATTGCCTGTTTAAATTCCAAGGGTATATTTTTAGCTGCTTCCACGATTGCTCAGAAAGAATTAATGGAATTTCGGGTGTTTGTTGATTGCGGGTCTACTTTGAATGTAATTGATGGGGGATTCGTGGAAAGACTCAATTTAAAACCTGAACCTTTATCATCCCCCATTGCTGTGGTTTCTGTGGATGGTTCCCCTTTGAAGAATATTACTCTCAAGGTCTGTGAATTTCCTCTCACTATTAATGGTGTTCACCATGAGAAATTGGATTTGGTAGTGTTGAATAACTTGCCTTCTCCAGTAATATTGGGATTGCCCTGGTTAAAATTTCACAATCCTGTACTGGATTGGTCTACCAGTGAAATTAAATCCTGGAGCCATAAATGTTATGACAAGTGTTGTAACGGGCGTATTGCAGCTTTGGATAGGGGAGAATTGCCTGTTCCTATTCAGGATTTTTGGAGAGTTTTTTCTGAGAAGGATTCGCAGGTTTTGCCTCCCCATAGAGACTATGATTGTTCTATTGAATTTGTCCCTGGAGCGACTCTTCCTAAAAGTCGTTTATTTAACCTTACTATTCCTGAGAGGAAGGCTTTGGAGGAATACATACAGACAAGTTTGGCCGCCGGTCACATTAGGCCCTCTAAGTCTCCTGTGGCGGTTGGATTTTTTTTTGTAAAAAAAAAAAGGACGGCGGTTTACGTCCTTGTCTGGATTTTCGTGAGATTAACAAAATTACTGTACGCAATCCTTACCCACTGCCATTGATTCCTGATCTGTTTAACCAGTTAATGGGGGCCAAGTGGTTCTCTAAAATTGACCTTAAGGGGGCATACAATCTGTTGCGCATGAAGGAGGGTGACGAATGGAAGACTGCTTTTAACACTCCTGTGGGTCATTTTGAGAATCTGGTTATGCCTTTTGGTCTTACTAATGCTCCTGAATTTTTTCAGAATCTGATTAATGACATCCTTAGACCTTTGATCGGCAAAAATGTGGTTGTGTATTTGGATGACATTTTGATTTATTCGCCGGATCTGGAGTCTCATTGGCGGAGCGTGCGTGAGGTATTACAGTTATTAATGGACAATTCGCTTTTTGCTAAGCTGGAGAAATGTGAGTTCGCTGTACAGAGAATTAGTTTTTTGGGCTACATTATCTCCAGCAAAGGTTTTGAGATGGATCCGGTTAAGGTTCAGGCTGTGCAGGAATGGCCTAGGCCTATTGGTTTGAAATCGATACAGAGGTTTTTGGGTTTCGCCAATTACTACAGAAAATTCATAAAAAATTTTTCTAGTATTGTCAAACCTCTGACTGATCTCACCAGGAAAGGTGCTGATGCGGTTCAGTGGTCTTCTGAGGCCATTGAAGCTTTTGTGTATCTCAAGGAGAGGTTCACCTCTGCTCCCATCCTTATGCAGCCTGATGTTACTAGGCCGTTTTTGGTTGAGGTTGATGCTTCCTCTGTGGGGGTTGGCGCAGTATTGTCTCAGGATAACGGGGATGGATTACATCCCTGTGCCTTTTTTTCAAAAAAATTTTCGGAGACTGAACTGAATTACGATATTGGTAATCGGGAATTATTGGCTATTAAACTCGCATTTGAACACTGGCGCCACTTCTTGGAAGGTGCGGAATTTCCCGTTCAGGTTCTTACGGATCATAAAAATCTGATATATCTTGATGCTGCCAAGCGCCTGAATGCCCGTCAGGCTAGGTGGGCACTGTTTTTCTCGCGGTTTAATTTCTCCGTTACTTACATCCCTGGTACTAAGAATGTTAAGGCGGATGCCTTGTCTCGCAGTTTTTCTCCCATAGTCGGTGTTGAGAAAGAGGAGAACATTTTACAAGAAGGTGTTGTGATAGCTGCTTTGGACTCCGTTTTGGAAAATGAGATTCTTAAAGCACAGGAGAATGCCCCTTCTAACACTCCTCATGGGAGGTTGTTTGTGCCTGGGACCTTTAGGAGAGATTTGTTTGTTGAGTGTCACGAATCTCGGTTGGCAGGTCATCCCGGAATCTCTGAGACAAAAAGACTGGTGGGTCGCAGTTTTTGGTGGCCTGGATGGCAGAAGGAAGTCATTAAGTGGGTGCGTCAATGTACTATATGTGCTAGATCTAAGTCCTCACATACTCCTGCTGCGGGGTTGCTTTGTCCTTTGGAGGTTCCCAGTGCTCCTTGGACACATTTGGCTATGGACTTTATAACTGACCTTCCCCCCTCTGAGGGTTTTACTGTCATCTGGGTGGTCGTGGACCGTTTTAGCAAGATGTGTCACTTGGTTCCTTTCGTCAAACTGCCCTGCGCTAAAACTCTCGCTAAGGCCTTTGTCAAGGAAATTGTCAGACTTCATGGCGTTCCTACTGACATTGTTTCTGATAGGGGTCCTCAGTTCGTGGCTCGTTTTTGGCGTGCCTTTTGTGATAGGTTGGGAGTTCATTTGTCGTTCTCGTCCGGATATCATCCTGAATCTAATGGCCAGACAGAAAGGAAAAACCAGGATGTTGAGCAGTTCTTGCGTTGTTTTGTGGCAGACAATCAAGAGGGGTGGTCTGAGTTTCTGCCACTTGCTGAATTTGCTCTGAACAATCATACATCTTCTTCTGCTGGTTGTTCGCCTTTTTTTTGTTGTTCTGGGAGACATCCGTCGTTTGGGTCGTTCTCCAAGTTGGGATCTGCCGTGCCTGAGGAGGAGAATTTTTCCGGTGATTTGGAGAGAGTTTGGACGGATGTGCGTAGTAATCTTCAGGAGGCCAACAGAAAATCTAAAGACTACTTTGATAGGAAACGACAGGAGGTTTTGTTCGCTGTTGGTGACATGGTTTGGTTGTCCTCTAGGAATCTGCGGTTGAGGATTCCTTCAAAGAAATTGGGTCCCAAGTTTGTAGGGCCCTTTAAGGTGCTTCAGGTTGTCAACCAATCTGCTGTTAGGTTGGAGGTTCCTACCTCCTGGAGAATTAATCCGGTATTTCATGTCTCTCTGTTGAAAAAAGCTGTTGTATCGGATTGTGACGCCTCTGCCTCTGTTCCTCCGGTGGTGGAGGACGGGGAATATGAAATTTCTCGCATCCTTAACTCTAGACGGTATAGAGGTAGTTTGCAGTATCTTGTGGCCTGGAAAGGTTTCGGTCCCGAGGATAACTCTTGGGTGAGGTCGGATGATGTTTCCGCGTCCAGACTTATCAGAGCGTTTCACAGGAGATTTCCTGATAAGCCTGGTCCTAGGGGATCCGGAGGATCCTCTTAGAAGGGGGGGTACTGTTAGAACCTTGCTCTTAGTTTTTTTTTCCTTTGCTGGTCACATGACCCTGTTGGCCTATTTAATCCTGCTCCGCCCTTCTGGCTTTGCTGGACTTCATTGTATATCTACTTTCTAGCTAGCCTGTGCTCTGTGTCTTGCTCTGTTAGTTTGCTTGGTCTACTGACCTCTATGTTCTATATATTTTGTTTGTTCGTCTGTCTGCTACTATTTCTGTTAGGAGGTGTCCCATATTCCTCCCAGTCCTTAGTACTTGTAGGGATTCCTTCCCCACATCTATAGGTCTCCGTACAGACTAGCTTAGGACTTTAGCAGGTCTGATCGCAGGATCAGGTCCCCTGTTACATCATAGGGATTAAGCTGAGTTCTATCGTAGGGACAGATCTCCTCTCTTTCCTTAGCTCTGGTAGCAGAACATAACAGTATGATGACACCAACACAGTATGATCCCCCAACTGCCCCACACCTCTCCACACTCCATAGAGTATAATGCACTCGCCATGGTCCTCCACACAGTATAAGACACTCGCCATGGTCCTCCACTCAGTATAATGCATTCCCCCATGGTCCTATATGCAGTATAATGCAGCACCCCATAGGGTAAAATGCAGCCCCCCCACCCATAGGGTAAAGTGCAGCCCCAGTCCTCCAGTATTATCAGTACACACTGATTTAAAAATAAATACATACTTACCGCTCCTCGTTCCCAGCTGCTTCAGTCTCTGCAGCGCGTCTCTGTCATCACCTCAGCAGCTGCCAGCTCCACTGTCTGACACAGCGTGGAGCGTCATCATGCTGCTGCGTCAGACGCAGAGGAGGAATGATGGGAGAGAGAGTGTCACATGAAGCTCCCTCCTCCAGGTTTTCGTGGGCCCTGGGCGAAAGAATCTCAGTGGCCCCTTTAACACATCCAACCATTCGTGATGCACAGATACGGCAGAAAAATTATAGATATAGTGCAATGCAAAAAATGTCACTGACTTTTTACATTTCATGAGTGATATCTATTGTAAACTCTACAATAGCTCAGAAACCAGTGAATCCTCACAGCGCACAGTGCAGACCGGACAGTATAGTCCTCCATACAGTATTATGGCACCACTAAGTCCTACATACAATATTATGGGCACCACATAGTCCTCCATACAGTATTATGAGCCCCATATAATGCTCCATACAAAATACTGGATCCCATATAACGCATAATAGAGAATACTGCCTGGTCCCCATGTAATGCCCCATGTAATGCCATATGCAGGCTGGACCCCATGTAATGCCCCATGCCTCCTGGGCCCCGCACAGAGCCCCCACAAGCCCGCTGCATCCCCCCTGGGGCCCCCACAAGCCCGCAGCACCCACCCAGAGCCCCCACAAGCTTGCAGCATCCCCCCCAGAGCACCCACAAGCCCGCAGCATCTCCCCAAGGGCCCCCACAAGCCCACAGCATCCCCCCAGGGCCCCCACAAGCCCGCAGCATCCCCCCCAGGGCCCCACAAGCCCGCAGCATCCCCCCCCCAGGGCCCCACAAGCCCGCAGCATCCCCCCCCCAGAGCACCCACAAGCCCGCAGCATCCCCCCACGGGCCCCCACAAGCCCACAGCATCCCCCCACGGCCCCAGAAGCCCACAGCATCCCCCCCAGGGCCCCACAAGCATCCCCCCCAGGGCACCACAAGCCCGCAGAATCCCCCCCAGGGCCCCCACAAGCCCACAGCATTCCCCCCAGAGCACCCTCAAGCCCACAGCATCCCCCCAGGGCCCCACAAGCCCACAGCATCCCTCCCAGGGCCCCACAAGCCAGCAGCATCCCCCCCAGGGCCCCACAAGCCCACAGCATCCCCCAGGGCCCCATAGGCTTGCAGCATCCCCCCCCCCCAGAGCCCCCACAAGCCCGCAGAATCCCCCTTAGGGCCCCCACAAGCCCGCTGCATCCCCCCCCAGAGCCCTCACAAGCCCGCAGCATCCCCCCCCAGAGCCCCCACAAGCACGCATTATCCCTGCATTATTCCCCAGAGCCCCCTAAGATCTCCACAAGCATTAATTAACCCCACCAGACTGCCCTCCAGCATTAACCCCCCCAAATCACTCACTCCCAAGTATCAAGCCCCCTCACCCCAAAAACAGCAAGAAGAAAAGGCATCAAACCAGCAAATAAATAGAACAATCTCCTGTTTCTCAGCTTAGGATACTGACCTCCTCCTGCAGCTTCACCGGCAGCTCTGTCTCTGCATGAGACTCTGGCGTCTGGTGCTGTACTAGAACACGCCCCCGGAAATTACACCATATCTGGAAGGAGCCCATACATTCTAGTGTCTAGGGCACGGGAAGAGGTAAGTATTGTGCTCAGGGCCCTGCCACTTGCCTGGGTCCAGGAGTGGGACCCGATGCGGGGGTACACAGTGCAGGCGACTGCTATGGGGCCCCCCCAGCTCACGGGCCCCATAGCAGTCACGTGGCCTGCCGCCATTGGCGGGACGCCACTGGCACTCCCATATCACAAATCCATAGACCCAACCAAGATCCCAACTTTCATGTAATATGCCTGGGCACAAGAGACGAGTACCTTGCCCATGGCTAGAGCCCCGCACCACGTTACAGCAGCATAAATTGAGAATCAATCAGACACCTCCCTGATGGTATTACATGATGAATAAGCATCTGCCTGGAATTCTCAGCTCTAATGGCAACTTTAATACCCAACAATATTTTCTGAAATGCGGCCCCAGACATGCACGAACCTCCACCGTTCTTTACTGTAGTCTGCAGACAACTATTATTGTGCCAATCTCCAGACCATCAGCAAATAAACATTTTGTTACAGCCAAATATTTCAAATTTTGACTCATCAATCCAGAACACCTGCTGCCATTTTTGTGCACCCCAGTTCTTATGTTTTTGTGCCAAGTTGAATCACTTTGCTTAGTTCCCATGTTGAAGATATGGCCACATGGCTATTTGATAATTGTTCTATGAAGACCACTTTTTGCCCAACAGTAGATGGGTATAGCTGGATCCCATTGGTTGTTGCCAGTTCCGAGCTGATGTTGGCACTGCTAGACAGCTTCCCATTTCAAAGGGCAGTAAGCATGATGTGTCTTTCATCTACTGCACTAAGATTCCTTGGCCAACCACTGTTTCTTTGATCCTCACCATTGCTCAATTCTTGACACTTCGGCAAAATAGCACATCTTTAAACTGCAGTCTGCTTTGAAATTTTTACCTGGGGGAAGACCTTGCTGATGTAGTATAACTACCTCATGTCTTGTTGCTGTGCTCAGTCTTGTCATGGTGTGTGACCTGTGACATGAAACTGCTGCAAAGGTGAGGTTGTGGAAGACAGTTTGGCTGTATCTCACCCAGTTTTAAGCCTCCTACTCATTTGTTTCAGTTAATGACTTTGTTTTGACCTACATATGAAAATGATGATCATTTTCACATGTTTAGTATAATTACTCATACACGTGATTTATAATTCTACAAAATACTGGCGTTTATGTAACTTACCTAGAAGAATTGATGGTGTTCTGAAGGTGCGTCTGTCAGGTTTGTTAGTGAGATTTGCACCTTGTTTCTGGTGTGTTCATGATGCATACAACTTGAGTCTTGTGTGATAGTGACATGTGCTTCTTGTGACGGAAGTTAATGATGTGCAGTGTGCACATCTATTTTCCGGTGTCCTGTCTGGTAGTGACATGCGCATTTGTATCCAGTGAAAGACTTGCGCATTTTTTGTCAATAATAGTAGAATAACTTGGCACTCAAATAGGATAAAAAGTGATAAAGATTTATTGGCAATCCATACAGTGTAATGTTTCGGTCTTTTTTAGACCTTCATCAGAACGTAGGATCCAACGTAGGATGCAATAATAATCAGTGTAATAATTTTTCTCTTTTCTTATTCAAAGGAGTGATTTTCTTAGGGAATAGGCAAGATCATTTATATAGAAAAAGGCCAATCAAGACAGAGATATGAAAGGGATCAAGAACGAGGTCCAAGTGACGCCATCCAACAGCGTCTGGTACGCTACAGCCATATAGCGCTGCTATCGTACAGCCCATCCTCTTTTCACACGGCAATCAGGCAACCGATAAAGAGTGGTCACTTAGACCTCATTCTTGATCCCTTTCATATCTTTCGATTGGCCTTTTTCGATATAAATGATCTTGCCTATTCCCTAAGAAAATCACTCCTTTGAATAAGAAAAGACTAGAGAATCATTATTACACTGATTTATTATTATTGTATCCTACGCTGTACATTCTGATGAAGGTCTAAAAAAGACCAAAACGTTACATTGTACTTACTGCCAATAAATCTTTATCACTTTTTATCCTATTTGAGTGCCAAGTTTTTCTGCTACTATTGACTTACGAGTTCGAACCCCACATGGGCACCTTACTCTCCTACCAGGAGTGCCGTATATTTCTTCATTAATCAAAGCATTTTTTGTCAGGTGTGTTAGACAGGTGAATCCTGTGTCCGGGTGTGATAGTGAAGTGTGCATCCTGTGTCACATCGCTACATGATGTGAATGCTATGTTTTCATAATTTCATGGTTGAAATAAACCACAAGGTTATGGTCTTCAATGAAAAACCAAGTATAAAATATATTTATTGTATAGATAATTGCACTCACAAAAATGGTTAAGCAGCCGCAACTGTTGTATGTAATTTGCGCCTCCCCCGTCGGGATAAATGAAAAGCTATTTGTAAACTGACTGACAGATGATTGAGTCGATATTGAAAGGAAAGGAGTCTGAATGAAATTGAAGTTGCTGGAAATGCCTGAAAAGACGGGTGGGGTAGGCGTGCCCTTCTTTAAAGGTATTTTTAGTGGGACAATTTCAGGTATTAATGATGTGGGAACATTCACATTACACAGATGTATTGAGGAAAATAACACCAGGTAAGATAACTGATGGGTTTGGCCAACTTGGTCAGGGGAAGCTTATAAAGTTGCCTGGATGTTATGTTCTTCATAAAAGCTGGCAGTGAGAACAAATAGAGAACACCGAACAAAAAAGGTCAAAATATACAATATGGTAAAATTAAAAAACTTTAATAATAATACGGATGTGTCAATAGGTGGCACTGTAGAAACAGGCACGCATACTTTATAACAGTACACAGTGTAAAATAGAAAATACAAATAAAAATACAAGTCTCATGAATCAAAGATATATGTTATACATACCTTAGGAGATCAATGTATAAATTGCATAGCTATAAGAAAAGCGTACATCTACAATATTAGAGTGTATCTCATATGCCAATTATGCCGCACATCTGTAGCTGCTTAACAGATTATATAGGACACAATAGTCCAATGTGATTCACCACCGTACAACTATGTCTAACCAAATAAGGGGTTTAAAAGCTGGGAAAACCAGCAATATACCCCACTCATTGTTTGATCCAGTGAATAACTCACACCACATATATAAAGTGCTAGTGCAATAAATAAATAATGCAGACATACAGATAGCAGTCAAAAATCTCATAACATACCTGATTGCTCACAAGAGACAAGTATGGCGCCTGCCCCGACGCGCGTTTTGGTGTGGGCCTTCGTCAGGGGATGGCCATATAACCTATATCTTTGATTCATGAGACTAGTATTGTTATTTGTATTTTTTATTTTACACTGTGTACTGTTATAAAGTGTGTGTACCTGTTTCTACAGTGCCACCTATTGACCAATCCGTAGTATTATTAAAGGTTTTTAATTTTACTTGTAATTGTATATTTTGACCTTTTTTGTTTGGTGTTCTCTATTAGTTCTCATGTTATATTTCCGAATAGGTCCATTCTAGCCCAATATATGTGTATATGACTAGTTATATGTACTGTTGTGTATCTGTCCAGGTATCTTTTTCTCATAAAAGCTAGCAGACCTGGAGAAAATTCTGGACATTTGGGAAACTTTGGTATTTACCCTGATGTGGCCACTAGACCAGGGTTTTGCTAATCTTTTTTTGATCAGCTCATCATGATCCTAAATGGGGGTAAGTGAGGTCATTCAGGATATTTAGTCAGACCCTAAACGTCAGAAGAAATGCCAGGCATTCAGCAGGTAGAAGGAGGTTCTCAAAGCTCTGGTCCAGCAGCCACAGATTACCAATGTGGCCACAAATTACCAATGTGGCCACTAAACTGGGATTCTGCAAATGTTTGATCATCTGTAGGATCATGTAAACTTACTGAAATTTCTTTTTCCAAATCAGAAATTCTGCATAAATGAGTATCATGCTGGTGCCACATTTAACTGAAAAAGGGAAAACTTAGACATGAAAAGATTTTTTCAATTGCACCTTGCTATGATTATTCAGAAAGACATTCTCATGTTATATTTATAACCAGGGATCGACTATAATTATGGGTAAAAAATACTTTCTAAATTCATTATTATAGCAGTCAAGTGTTTAAATTATAGAATAGATGTGAAGTGAATATATCTAGTGTGGCACCCCAGGGGTCTGGTTGCCACAGTAATAGAAATATTATGTCTGAGAGCAAGTGGGAGGTTTCTCTGGTCAGGAGCCCTAAGCATGCAACACTGCCCGCCCAGACCTGGGAGGGGAGGAGTCTGCCCTTATAAACTGGGTCTGGGGCGGGATTAGGTCAGTTAGAGCTTGGAGAGGGAAAGATACAGCAAGAGCTCTGTAGGAACAGTAGCTGAAGACCAGGGGCTGGAGCTGAGCAGAGCTCTCCCTGGCTGAGGACACTACAACCGGACATCGGAGTCCGAGGCTGTGGGGACTGATATACACCCAGCAGCAGAAACCAGCCGGCAGGGGATTCCAGGTCCTCTGGCCATAGAAGCCGGAGGCTCAGTCACAAGAAAGGGACTAGCGCCGCCATCCAGGAGCGGAGGCTAACAGAAGGCCCCAAGTCACCAGCCATACGGGTGAGCACCACACGGTATACTCAGGGACGTGGGCTACTTGTAACCGCTTACAGCAAGGTAGCCAGGAAAGAGTGCAGATAGACGGGGAGGCCTACAACTCCGCCTGGCCAGGGGAGATCCTGCTTGCTCACAGACTGACCAGGCCTCTACTGCTAACCAGTACTCCCGGGAGGGTCTGCTTTATACCATCAGTAAAGACCCTGAACTGCACCACACTTCTCTGTGTTTCCTCGCCGCACCAGCACCACTAGTACTGGGACGCTCACACCATCACTCCCATCATCCACACTAGCTGCCCTGAGGCAATACTTCTCCCGTGGGGAGTTATCCCATACTCGGCTGCGCAAACACCATCAGCCTCAGCGGTCTGCAGCGCAGCGGCGGTCCCCACTGACCGCAATCCACGGGTGGCGTAGTCGGACATTTGTTATTACACTAAGACTGCCACTGGTTTGACCACCCTGAGCCACGGACCGGGTCGCCGCCACACTGAGACTACCACCCCCAGCATCCCACCAGAGGCCCGGTTCCGGGTTCCCCACGCGGCCCAGGGGGCGCGTCAACTTTGGCGTAGTCGGCAGGATTTCGTGCCCACAACCACCGGGTACTGCGTGCCTAAAAAAGACTTTTGTACTTACCTGTGGTGAAGTTTCCCGCCGTCCGGAGCCGTTTCCCGCCATCGGACGCCATCTTGGGTCGTTTCCCGCCATCTTCTGCCGTCTTCCTGCCATCCGCAGCTGCTTCCCGCCATCTTCAGGACGCCGCATGGGAAGAAGAGGGGCGTGGACGCCGAAAGCGTGCGAGATCCGAAGCTCCGCCCCACGCACTGACGCTGCGCAAGGTCCTGGAAGGGAGGAAGAGCGACGCTGACGTCATCGGAGCGCGATGCCAGGTCCTCTACCACGACGATTGACTGCGGAGCTGCGGCCTACGGAAGAAGAGCATCGCAAGGTAGGCCACGGTCCACTAGGGGGGTAGAAGGATGTCGGATACCGAGGGGAGCTCCACCGCCACACCGGCCACCAGCGCAACCGCTGCTGCGGTCATGCCATTCACCATGCACTATATCCCGGGGGCAACCTGGCTACCCCAGTACTCAGGGGAGTCACATACCCTAAGTGACTTTAGGGAAAGATTGGATAGCCTCTTCCAGGTATACCCCCTCACGGAAGAGCAAAAACTAAGCATCCTGGTGGCCCAGTCAATCGGGGCAGCCCAAAGGGAGGTAAAGTCCTGGTCACCTGGGAAGAAGAGGACTGTCAGAGAAATACTAGCCCGGCTGAAAGACACATTTGATACCCGAACCTCAGCCGAAATAAAGCTCAGATTTTACGAGTGCAAACAGCGGGCACATGAAAGTATAAGAGACTATGCTCTAAACCTACAAGAGGCCCTGAGAGCCATTAAGCAGGTTGACCCTGACAGCGTGGGAAATGAAGACAAGCTGTTGACCGAACAATTTATTGAGGGTCTATTGTGCAGTGCCCACCGAACCCAGTTGCGGGCAATGGCCTTACAGGACCCTGACCTGGACTTTGCACAGTTCAAGGACAGAGCCATCCGGGTGCTCCGAGAACCGTCACCAGGTGGCGCTGTGACCCACAAGCGCCCTGCTATCACTTATCACCAGGACACGGCGCCCTTGTCTGCAGGGCCTGTGGGAGCTGATGCGCAGGCTTTGAACAATAACCCGGCTACAGACCTGCACCATCAGGTCCAAGAGCTGACTAAGAGCGTTGCCGCGCTAACCAGAACTGTGCAGTCTTTACAGGTCTCTTCTCCAGGAAAGATCCAGCTGGCATCCGGACCGGAGGACGTCCCGTGGTGCTGACTGAGGAGGACCCCACCGGCCAGAGGAAGACCCAGCGACAGATATAACGAGGACGGACGACCCATCTGCCGCCGCTGCAATCAACCCGGACATATGGCAAGGTACTGTCATTTAAACGGGCACAACCTGGGGTAGAGGGCCAACCCCCAGGCTTAAGATCATCAGGTCCATCGAACTGGCGTGACAAATACGTAGAGGGACGTCCGGTCTTGCCTGTGGTACTGGATGGCATTCCTATGAGTGCCCTACTAGACACTGGGTCACAGGTGACTACCGTCCCGTACGTGCTCTTCAAGCGGTAATGGAATGACTCGGACATAACCCGCTATCCAGATGACGACCTAAGCATTATCGCCAGCAATGGTCAGCCCGTGCCACAGATAGGATTTAAGGAGGTGACCATCAAGGTCGGTAAAGTTGAACTGCCGGCACAAGGACTGAAAATTGTGGACATTGACCATCGCGAGAGTCACCCAAAAATAACCCTAGGTACTAACGTAATTGAAAACTGTCTTGCAGAGGTGATTCTTATTTTGCAGCAGGTTGCCAAGAACGCCAGTTCCAGCCAGCAGCGTGTGCTCCAAAAAGAGATCCGGGCACTGATGAAGTGGCAACAAGTGGAACTATCTGGTGGTGAGATAGGTAGCGTGAGAATGTGTGACCCGTTCCCTATTGCCATGCCCCCAAAAAGTGAGATGATGATTTGGTGTCGGGCAGCTATTGGTCTGAGAGGTAGAGGCTACCAAGCAATGGTAGAACCCGTCTACTCAGACAGTAGGCCCACCATTTTGACAGCACGGGGGGTGGTCGATGTACGTCATGGGAGGGTGCCTGTCCGCATCATAAATATCGGGGAGAGAGAAGTATACCTGTCCCGGTATGCCACGCTAGCCAAATTGTTCACCATAAACCAGAACTCTGTACAGGCCGTGGAACCCTTGCCTCCATCTCAACCAGAGGAAGGTAACGGCTCTAAGAAACCAATGGAGGACTGGTGTCAGCAACTGCATTTGGGTACTGACTCCACTCCCTCACACAAAAACAGGGAGTCTACCGGGTGGTTCAGGAGTACGAGAGAGTGTTTAGCAAACACCCGCTAGACTTTGGGCGAGTAAAGGGGGTAGAACATCACATCCCAACGGGAAACCATTCTCCCATAAAGGAGAGATACCGACCCGTACCCCCTGCACACGATCAGCACGCCAAGGGGATGTTAAAGGACATGAAGGAGGCTGGGGTAATTAGGGACAGCTGTAGCCCCTGGGCAGCTCCACTAGTCTTAGTGAAAAAGAAAGACAACACCATGAGAATGTGTGTAGACTACAGGAAGGTCAACTGTATCACACACAAAGATGCGTTCCCGTTACCAAGGATAGAAGAGTCCTTAGCTGCATTAAAATCGTCTAACTTCTTCTCTACTTTGGACCTCACTAGCGGGTATTGGCAGGTTCCTGTAGCAGAGGCGGACCGGGAGTAGACCGCAATCACCACCCCGATGGGTCTCAGCGAATTTAACTGTATGCCGTTCGGGCTCTGCAACGCACCAGGAACCTTCCAACGGTTGATGGAATGCTGTCTGGGACACCGGAACTTCGAGACGGTCCTATTATACCTGGACGATGTAATCGTCTATTCCAAGACCTACGAGGACCACCTGAAACACCTGGCCGAAGTGTTTGAAGCTCTGGCAAACTATGGCTTAAAGGTGAAACCCTCCAAGTGTCACCTCCTGAAACCAAAGATGGGATACCTGGGACACGTGGTGAGTGCTGACGGAGTGGCTCCCGACCCCGATAAGATCACCGTGATTAAAGACTGGCCAAGACCCTCCAGCATAAAGGAAGTGCGGCAGTTCCTCGGGTTGGTAGGCTACTACCGAAGATTCATTCCCGGTTTCACCAAAATGGCAGCCCCTATGCAGGATGTTAGAACCTTGCTCTTAGGTTTTTTTTTCCTTTGCTGGTCTCATGACCTTGTTGGCCTATTTAATCCTGCTCCGCCCTTCTGCTACTTTCTAGCTAGCCTGTGCTCTGTGTCTTGCTCTGTTAGTTTGCTTGGTCTACTGACCTCTATGTTCTATATATTTTGTTTGTTCGTCTGTCTGCTACTATTTCTGTTAGGAGGTGTCCCATATTCCTCCCAGTCCTTAGTACTTGTAGGGATTCCTTCCCCACATCTATAGGTCTCCGTACAGACTAGCTTAGGACTTTAGCAGGTCTGATCGCAGGATCAGGTCCCCTGTTACATCGTAGGGATTAAGCTGAGTTCTATCGTAGGGACAGATCTCCTCTCTTTCCTTAGCTCTGGTAGCAGAACATAACACAGGACCTCCTGATAGGTCAATCTCGGAAAGCCAAAAACCAGAAGCCGCCCTTCAGGTGGGAAAAGCTGGAAGAGGAGTCCTTCTGCCAGCTGAAGATGGCCCTCACGGGGGATGAAATCCTGGCGTACCCTGATTACAGCCAGCCCTTTATCCTCCACACGGACGCAAGCAACATCGGGCTAGGAGCCGTACTGTCCCAGATCCAGCAGGGGAGAGAACGGGTAATTGCTTACGCCAGCCGAAAACTGCGACCCACGGAAAGAAACCCTGAGAATTACAGCTCATTTAAGCTCGAGTTCCTGGCAGTGGTGTGGGCGGTAACCGAACGTTTTAAGCATTACCTTGCCTCTTCCAAGTTCACCGTGTACACGGATAACAACCCGTTGACACACCTGGACACTGCAAGGCTCGGTGCCCTGGAACAGAGATGGATGGCCCGCCTGTTCAACTATGAATTCACCATCAAATACCGGGCGGGACGCTCAAATGCCAACGCAGATGCCCTGTCTAGAATGCCAAATTTACCGGACGTAGGGGAAGATCCAGAAGATCTGGAAGAAGTCGAGCTCCCTGCGTTCCACCGTCATGGGATTACCCTGTATTCCCACCGTGTGAAGGACAGGCGCTCTGTGACGTTCAATCCCTTGCCCCACTACAGCTGGGCGGAAACGCAAGACAGTGATCCCGCAGTCTGTCTGGTGAAGGAAATGCTGACACAGGCCAATGCCCGTCTTGACCCAGACGCTCCGGAGGAGACCAAGCAACTGTGGAAGGAGAAAAGTAAGCTGTTCCTCTACAGGGAGAAGCTGTGCCGAAGAATGGTTAACTCTCGAACACATGAGTTGACCTGGCAGGTAGTGGTCCCAAGACGAGACGCGGCTATGGTGCTGGAGGCATACCACAATGGAGCAGGACATTTTGGATGGAAGAAGCTGGAGTACTTGTTGCGTGAACGGTTCTACTGGGTAGGCATGAGAGGAGCCATCGAGAGGTGGTGCAGAGACTGTGGCCCGTGCAACCTAAGAAGAAAGGACCGTGCCAGCCAGAAGACTCCCCTGCAGCCCATCATCACCAGACAGCCACTGGAACTGGTAGCCCTGGACCATGTGAAACTGGCTCCGAGCAGATCTGGGTATGTCTACGCCCTCACAATCGTAGATCACTACTCCCAGTTCCTGATGGTGGTTCCCGTCAAGGACTTAACGGCTCAAACAGCAGCTAGAGCCTTCCAGCAGCACTTCTGCCGTCCACACCGGTACCCGGAGCAAGTGTTGACAGACCAAGGACCAGCCTTCGAGGCAGAGGTCTTCCAGGAGTTCTGCAACCTGTATGGCTGCAAGAAGATAAGAACAACGCCCTATCACCCGCAAACCAACGGACTCTGCGAGAAGATGAACCAGGTGGTGATAGATCTGCTAAAAACATTGCCCCTGGAAGAACGCAGCCTGTGGCCTGAGAAACTGCCCAATCTGGTGGACCTGTACAACCACATCCTGGTAGGTTCCACCAACTGTACTCTGGCTTATCTAATGAGAGCAAGACCTGGTAAGCTGCCTATTGACCTGGATATGGGAGTCCTGACACCTGAGGACACCTCGCCAGAGGCAGACTGGGATACAGAATGGCAGCTGCAGTACCGGAAAGTACAGGAGAGCGTCGAGCGAAGTCTCTGTCAATCAAGAGAAAGGCAGGAGAGGACTTATAACCAACATGCTACCCCTGTTCCCCTGGTACCTGGAGAGCAGGTCTTGAAAAGAAAAAGGAGGTTCCATAAGTTGGACGACCAGTGGGAAAAGGATCCGTACACCGTACTGCCCTCAAGCCATAATAATCCAAAGGTGTACGTCATCAGCAAGGATGGAGGAGAGACCACAGCCACTGTCTCCAGAGACCACCTGAAAAAGTGCCCTGAGAAGTTGCAAAGCACGGATGAAGATCAGGAAGACCCTCAACCCGTAGAGGAAAAGGAGGAAATGATCAGCACCGTACTCGGAGACTTTCCCCGGTCCTGGACACAAGTAAACAATGCTATCGTGGTGCCCGTCCTCACATTTCTCCAGCCAGCCCCTCAAGTGCCTACAGAAGACCAGGTAGAGCTGGAAGAGCAGCCGGCCCAGGAGGCAGAAGAGTCCACACCAGCAGCGCAGGAGGATCAACCCTCTGCTAGTAGTGAGCCTGCCGTGCCCCTAGTGAGCCAAAGAGTGTGCAGACAGCCGCCCAGCCTACCCGCAACATGCCCTACACCCTGTAGTGCAGGACCAGTTAGTGAGCTCCGTAGGTCCACTAGAGTCACTAGAGGTCAGATGCCCGCTCGCTGGAAAATATAAACTAATGCACTGTAAATGTACCTGTTTCTTGAAAATGTTTATGGTTTTTGTTGTTGCTTGTTATTAATTATGTTTCTCAGTTACCCTGCAGATTTCTTTTGACTAACAGGTTATGGACGCTGGATAACCGGAACAGTTTTGTAGATAGTTGCACATTGTGCCTCTTGCGAAGATGGCCGCGGAAGAGAAAACCTGTCTGGCGTGGCCTCCTTGGCGTGGCCCAAAGTATTTAGCTTCAGCCTTGCAGCCACGCCCAAGGCCAACGCAAGGGGTTTGCTTTGGACACGTCCCCTACTTCGCTTAAAACTTCACCTTGGGTGATATGGACACCCGGTTGCGGACACGCCGTGACCTTTAAAGAACTAAAGCTTCTTGTAAATATGTTATTGTATTATCGTTTATACCCTTGTATTTATGTTTCTTTAAAAATGTGTTTAGTCCCGGAGTACTAAAATTTACTAGGGGGGAATGTGGCACCCCAGGGGTCTGGTTGCCACAGTAATAGAAATATTATGTCTGAGAGCAAGTGGAAGGTTTCTCTGGTCAGGAGCCCTAAGCATGCAACACTGCCCGCCCAGACCTGGGAGGGGAGGAATCTGCCCTTATAAACTGGGTCTGGGGTGGGATTAGGTCAGTTAGAGCTTGGAGAGGGAAAGATACAGCAGGAGCTCTGTAGGAACAGTAGCTGAAGACCAGGGGCTGGAGCTGAGCAGAGCTCGCCCTGGCTGAGGACACTACAACCGGACATCGGAGTCCGAGGCTGTGGGGACTGATATACACCCAGCAGCAGAAACCAGCCGGCAGGGGATTCCAGGTCCTCTGGCCATAGAAGCCTGGAGGCTCAGTCACAAGAAAGGGACCAGCGCCGCCATCCAGGAGCCGAGGCTAACAGAACGCCCCAAGTCACCAGCCATACGGGTGAGCACCACACGGTATACTCAGGGACGTGGGCTACTTGTAACCGCTTACGGCAAGGTAGCCAGGAAAGAGTGCAGATAGACGGGGAGGCCTACAACTCCGCCTGGCCAGGGGAGATCCTGCTTGCTCACAGACTGACCAGGCCTCTACTGCTAACCAGTACTCCCGGGAGGGTCTGCTTTATACCATCAGTAAAGACCCTGAACTGCACCACACGTCTCTGTGTTTCATCGCCGCACCAGCACCACTAGTACTGGGACGCTCACACCATCACTCCCATCATCCACACTAGCTGCCCTGAGGCAATACTTCTCCCGTGGGGAGTTATCCCATACTCGGCTGCCCACTGACCGCAATCCACGGGTGGCGTAGTCGGACATTTGTTATTACACTAAGACTGCCACTGGTTTGACCACCCTGAGCCACGGACCGGGTCGCCGCCACACTGAGACTACCACCCCCTGCATCCCACCAGAGGCCCGGTTCCGGGTTCCCCACGTGGCCCAGGGGGCGCGCCACTAGTATAACATGTAAAATATTGGGATTGGGTACATGTTTGAGAGTTAAGCAGGACTGTAGTTATAAATTTGCTGAGCCTGCCATGGGACGTTTGGTGAGAAGAGGTCTTGTTCTAGTGAGAGCTTGACCAACAGTCATGGAAAAGTGGTGACGAAGGCACCAAACTCCAGAACTTCTGTCTTGCATGGCGAAACACAGCTCTATTGAGTTCCATTTTCTATCTTTGGCTTGAGGCCCTCATTTTACCAAGACAGATATGTTGGTTGATACACTCTGGATTTCTGTGTGCTCCACCTGTAACACGGGTAATTTAGATGCAGTGACACAGAAACACAGAGCAGCCAATAGGGGGTTAATAAACAGGGGGGTCTTATAAGAACAAGGTCAATCTCCACGCAGGGAGCAACAAGGAAAATATGGGGGGGGAAACAAGGGAAATAGCAGGTGAAAGTCTATAACTAACAGTTCACAGTCTGACAAGATGTAGCAGAGCCGAACCGGTTGTAAACTTCAGTTTGTACACTTAGCTGGTTCTGGCTCCTCACAAGGCAGTCGCCAGCAGCTGCAGGTGATGATTTCTTCAGGCTTCCCCACCCAAACAATGCTCCGTCTTCTGGCGGCAGCGGGCGGTCTCCGGTTTTACCCCCTGATCCCCTAGTCCATAACACGGCACCTCACGTGCCTCGGCTCCATGGACCCTGCATCCCTTATCTCTATAGTTGGGCTTGACTCCTCTGGTCCACTGCACCCGACTCCTGCTCCCAGTGCTCGAGCCAAGAGCCTGGACCCTCTCACACTGTTCTCCTGCGCAGGACTCAACTCCACTTTCCCGTGCAAAACGTCCTCGTCTCTTCCTCTCTCTAGTCACACCAGGAGTCCCCCGGTCACCTGACTTCCCAGCTCTGTCTCTGTACACACCCCCAACTTCCCAGTCACATGACTCCTGTGCTCACAGTCTGTCTCCCTCCTGCAACAGGAGGTACGGCCCCGGCAGTTCCGGATACCTTGCTCTGAAAGCACTTACACCCCGGTCTTCCCCCTTACACTCTTGCTCTCCTTTAACTCGCCATTCCACGGGTGAGAGTTCCTTCATCAAACGTTCACACTCTTGGACTTCCTGAACAATACGGTGCCATATAAATTGATCTTGTTCGTAACATTGAGGAGGCACTCATGCTGTTGTCCGTTCTGACCGGCATAACTCAGTTTGACCCATGGGGTGGTGCAGGGTCACTCGGATTCCAAATCTCCGCCTGCTGGGTGGCTTCAACCGATGTTGTTCCCTCGCCACCTGCGCTGGGGACTGCAGGTAATCGAGTGCTGGGGCTCAGAGGTAGAATCAACAATTCTACTTTGTCCACATCGTGGCTTGGGGCAACTGTAACAGGACCTTCTCTAGAAGCAGGTGATTGTTCTTCATCCTTGTCATCTTTAGACAGACAGGGCCGCAGCATACTATGATGAACCACACTGGTAGGGGCTCCTTCAGTCCCCTCGGGTTGAACTTCATACACAGGTCCTTCAGCACCAATCCTGCGCTTCACTCGGTGCGGGGTCCATTCCCACTGCTTACTCAATTTGCCCCGGGGCCACCTGTCCCGAACCAACACCCGCTCCCCGGGCCTCAGAGCTGTCCCTCGAAGAGGCAATGTCTCATGATGTTTGAGTTCTTGAAACTTTTGTTGTACCAACCGTCGGAGGGTCTGCAGTCAATGCCGATGTTCCCGGACCCAGGAAGACCTCCCCGTCCGTGGTTAGTCCTCCTCGGGGTCCAGCTCTAACTCGGTGATCTCTCGCCCCTTTCGCCCGAACAGCAAGGTATAAGGAGTGAACCCCGTCGTACTATTCACTCGGTTGTTGTAGACCCACACCAGCTCGGCCACAAACTCAGGCCATCGTACCTTCTGATCTTCCTCCAACATGCGGAGCATTTGGATCAGTGTCCGATTAAAGCGTTCAGAGGCCCCATTTCCTTGAGGGTGGTAAGGAGTAGTCCGTGACTTCTCAGTCTTGTACAACCGGTGCAGCTCTTCCATCACCCGGCCTTGGAAGCAGACGCCTTGATCGGAATGGATCCTCTTTGGGCAGCCGTACACCCGAATGAAGTCTCGGCAGATGGCCTGCGCAGCTGACTCGGCGGTCTGGTCCCTGGTCGGGGTCACTACCGCAAACTTTGTGAAGTGGTCTGTCATTACCAGGCAATGTTCATACCCGAGATGCGCCGGTCCAACAGCCAACTAGTCGATCATCAGCACCTCCAAGGGGGCAGAAGTCACAATGGATTGTATGGGGACCTGCTGCTCCGGGGGCTTAACCAGCTCACAGCTCCGACATCTTCGACAAGTGTCTTCTATTGTTAATCGCAGTCGGGGATGATACACCAGCCTCTGCAACCACTGAAATGTCTTCTCTGGTCCGAAGTGAGCCCCTCGTTCATGAGCCTCCTTGGCCACTACTCCGACCAACTTCTCTGGGATCACCACTTGCCAGGTGGTCCCGAACTCTGGCAGTAGCTGCACCCGTCGGTACAGCAGCCCGTCTCGCAAACACAGTCTCTCCCATTGTCCCAGCATTTTCAGTGCTTCCGGGGACAGGGTACTTCTCTCTTCTCAACTGGGGACTTGCCGCAAAGCCACCCATTGTCGTAATTGAGCAACTTCTCTGTCAGTCTGTTGAAGTCGGATCCAGTCATCTCTTGGCCTCCCTAGCACTTGTTCTTCCGACGTCTCTCCGATCTGTCCCTGCGCCGCGGTCAGCGGTCTCACGAAACTTTGGAAGCTAGGGGTCTCATCCGCCTACAAATCTTCATCGTGGTCATGATCAGGCCTTTCATATGTCACTCTGGAGAGGGCGTCGTCGTGAGTATTCTCTGCCTTAGGCCGGTAGGCGATCTTATACCGGTACCTGGCCATGCGGGCCACCCATCACTGCTCCAGGGCTCCCAATTTTGCATTCTCCAGGTGGGCCAGCGGGTTGTTATCTGTTCTCACCAGTACTTCGGACCCGGACAAATACTCTGCAAACTTCTCGGTCATTGCCCAAACCAGAGCAGCAACTCTAATTTGAAAGAGCTATAATTATGTGGGTTCTTCTCTGAGTCGTGAAGGGAGCGACTTCCATACTCAATCTCGCGCTCTTTCCCATCCTGTGCTTGGGATAACACGGCTCTTAGACAATGTAGGCTCCCATCAGTGTAGAGTATGAATGGTTGGGAGAAATCTGCATAGGCAAGTATTGGGGCCTCGGTTAGGGCCATTTTAAGGGCACGGAAAGCCTCTTCCTGGCTGCTTCCCCACCGAATTGCCTGATTCTTGGAGCCCGCCGGCACTCCCTTTAGTAGCTCCAGCAATGGGTTGGCTATGCGGGTGAAGTTCTTCACGAATCTTCGGTAGTACCCGGCAAGTCCCAGGAAGGCCCGAATGTCCTTCATTGTCTTCGGGGTAGGCGACTCCTGTACAGCGGCCACCTTCTCACGGGTTGGCCTGACTCCTTCACCGGATACAGTATGACCGAGATATTCGATCTGTTTGCGGAACAGGTGGCACTTCTGGTGCTTCACCTTTAAGCCATGACTCTGTAGGTGACTCAGTACTTGCTCCAGTCACTGGAGGTGTTCCTCGAAGGTGGCGGCATAGACAATTATGTCGTCAAGGTAAATCAGTGTTGCCTCGAAGTTCAAATCACCCAGGCACCACTCTATCAGACGCTGGAACGTCCCAGGGGCGTTAGTCAGGCCGAAGGGCATCCGATTGAACTCAAACAGTCTCATGGGTAATATGAATGCCGTCTTCGCACGGTCATGTTTGGCCATGGGCATCTGCCAGTACCCACTGGCCAGATCCAAGGAGGAGAAGTATCTTGCCTTCCCTAAGGCCGACAGAGACTCTTCAATTCGAGGTAGTGGGTTAGAGTCCCGTACTGTACAGGCATTCAGTCTATAGTCCACACAGAACCGCAGGGTCCCATCTTTCTTCCGGACCAGGACAATCGGGGCTGCCCACGGACTCTGACTCTCCCGTATCACACCATTCTGTCACATATGGGCTAGCATCTCCTTAACCACCGGGGGTCCACTTCCGGTACCCCCTGCGAGAAGACGACTCCTTTTTTCCCCAGATCTTTTCCTGATACTCGGATCTTCATCCACACCACTCCTGCGTCCGGGATGGGTAATTGATTAGCTGCCGTGAGTCTAATTACTGGTCCCCATTCAGACCGCGCTATCTCTGGAAATCGCTGTTGGAAGTAGGCTTCATAGTAGTCACCTGGGATCCCGTATCAATCAGGCAGTGAACAGCCCGACCGCTTATTTCGGCCCAGACAGTTGGGCTGGTGGAAACCAGGTCCTTGGGACTCCCTTTTCTTCTTTCCCCTTCCTCAGGCTCCGGGTTGTGTCCCCCAAACACGGAGGCTGCTAGTTTAACGGCTGCCGCGACAGGGGCCGTCGTCGGCTAGCACAGCCCCTGGGGAAATGTCCTGTGCCTCCACACTTCCAGCAGGTCATGTTTCTGTCTGTGTAGGGCTGCCTCACTTCTCTACGGAACTCTCCTGCAGGGGGGGTCCTGAATTCAATTCTTTCCATAACTGGGGCAATCGATCTGGGTATCTCTGGTGTCGGGGCAGGGGTCTTCTTGAGACTGGACCATTCATCCCGCATCTCCTGTATCTCCTTTCGCATCTCTCGAGCCCATTCCAGTTCAGCTGCAGGCGGGGTGGGTACCTCGTTACTCCGGACCATTCCTGCCAGGGCCGTCACCCCCATCTCCTGCTCTCTCACACGTGCCTCTGCCCCCAGTTCTAGGAAAGTCAAACGTGGGTTGGCACGCAGGCGCTCCCTCAAGGCCTGCTTCAGCTGCACATCCCTGAGGCCTGCCACAAACTGGTCCCTCAAGATCACGTCAGGGGGGCCCATTCCCAAATTCCCCATGTCGTCTTTTCTAGTGATATAGGCATGCACCCTCTGTAAGGCATTAACATACTGCGTCACAGTCTCCCCCTCCTGCTGCACTTGGTGAAACAGCTGTATCCTCAGCTCTCCTACATTGGTGGGATCCCCATGCATCTCCTCCAGTATCCGCACCACTTTTTCTACAGTATCCCGGTCATGGGAAGGGCGGTACATCACGGATTGTCGGGCATCACCGTCCAGGGCCAGTAAAGCTATTTCGGCTTGCATAGCTGGGGTCATCGGATGCATCCGTAACATACTTCTAACTCTCTCAATCCAGTCCCACAGCATCATATTGTCCCTGGTGAACTTTGGGAGATTGCTGAGCATGGCCCCCAGTGGCAAGCTAGATTTAGGAGCTCCCAGGATGGGCTGCTCTGCAGTGTCTGTGTCTAACGACTGCATCCTGCCGACTACGCCAAATGTAACACGGGTACTTTAGATGCAGTGACACAGAAACACAGAGCCGCCAATACGGGGTTAATAAACAAGGGGGGTTTATAAGAACAAGGGGGCGCGTCACTAGCATAACATGTAAAATATTGGGACTGGGTACATGTTTGACAGTTAAGCA
This sequence comes from Phyllobates terribilis, assembly GCF_046119375.1. Lineage (NCBI taxonomy): Eukaryota > Metazoa > Chordata > Amphibia > Anura > Dendrobatidae > Phyllobates > Phyllobates terribilis. The sequence continues at coordinate 226,598,633 of NW_027362767.1, forward strand.
GGACTGTAGTTATAAATTTGCTGCGCCTGCCATGGGACGTTTGGTGAGAAGAGGTCTTGTTCTAGTGAGAGCTTGACCAACAGTCATGGAAAAGTGGTGACGAAGGCACCAAACTCCAGAACTTCTGTCTTGCATGGCGAAACACAGCTCTATTGAGTTCCATTTTCTATCTTTGGCTTGAGGCCCTCATTTTACCAAGACAGATATGTTGGTTGATACACTCTGGATATCTGTGTGCTCCACCTGTAACACGGGTACTTTAGATGCAGTGACACAGAAACACAGAGCAGCCAATAGGGGGTTAATAAACAGGGGGGTGTTATAAGAACAAGGTCAATCTCCATGCAGGGAGCAACAAGGAAAATATGGGGGGGGAAACAAGGGAAATAGCAGGAGAAAGTCTATAACTAACAGTTCACAGTCTGACAAGATGAAGCAGAGCCGAACCGGTTGTAAACTTCAGTTTGTACACTTAGCTGGTTCTGGCTCCTCACAAGGCAGTCGCCAGCAGCTGCAGGTGATGATTTCTTCAGGCTTCCCCACCCAAACAATGCTCCGTCTTCTGGCGGCAGCGGGCGGTCTCCGGTTTTACCCACTGAGCCCCTAGTCCATAACACGGCACTTCACGTGCCTCGGCTCCATGGACCCTGCGTCCCTTATCTCTATAGTCGGGCTTGACTCCTCCGGTCCACTGCAGCCGACTCCTGCTCCCAGTACTCGAGCCAGGAGCCTGGACCCTCTCACACTGTTCTCCTGAGCGGGACTCAGCTCCGCTTTCCCGCGCAAAACGTCCTCGTCTCTTCCTCTCTCTAGTCACACCAGGAGTCCACCGGTCACCTGACTTCCCAGCTCTGTCTCTGGACACACCCTCAACTTCCCAGTCACATGACTCCTGTGCTCGCAGTCTGTCTCCCCCCTGCAACAGGAGGTACGGCCCCGGCAGTTCCGGATCCCTTGCTCTGAAAGCACTTACACCCCGGTCTTCTCCCTTACACACCACTGAGGTCAGAGACTCCGGATGCGAAAGATACAATCTATGTACAATACCGCAGAATATGCTGGTGCTGTATAGCATTAAAGCAGGCTTTTACGTCTCGTCATTCTTTTCGATGCGCATTTCCTCTTCCATCTTCTCAGGATAAGTATAAAGTTGTGTAACGCTAAAGTTGTTTTTTTTTTCTTGCCCAATGTTTTTACAAATCGAAAAAGGTCAAAGACGCAGATGCTTAAAATTACATGAATTATAGTAGTCAAACTGCGGATAAGATAAATCCATAAAAAAAAAAAAAAAGAAAAGATGTTGTAAAAAGCATAAGCGATAAAGGGATGTTTTAAGGGAACAAAGAGAAAAGGGTTATTAATAAAACTGATGCCTGCAACAGCAATATTCGCTAAACGCTAAATTCACCAGCTGAGGCGTAGGCACAATGTCATTACATAATACAGTTTAATGTTCCATTATTCTCTGCATTGTGTGATACATTAATGGATTTTGTTCTACTTCACTTACAAGAGTGAGGTACGGTAATTCAGAGGTTATTCTGTGTAATAAAATATAAAAAGTTTAAGACTAGTTACCTGCACTTACAGCATTTTGTTGTCTTGTATTAACACCAGTCTAATTCTTCTTCAGGTTGTAATAGGAAGTGTTTTGTTAGTGTTCATTTAGAAAATATCAATGTAAGCTAATAATAATAATTTTATTTAGATAGCAGCAACATATTCTGCAGAACTTTACAATTAAGCTCCTGTGCTCCAGTGCCAAATCTGTGACAGTGCCCAGCAATTAATATGTGCCATTTATAATACTGGTGTATTCTTGTGGCAAAGGGGCCTTTGGAACTACTGCCTGTCATGGCGGTAGCCTGTATACCTCCTCAGCACCGCCCTACTCACCATGGTCATGACATGGCTCGGAGAGCTTTGCCTCTTGCAGCATTGCTGCATCTTAGAGTGGTTTCCATTTAGCATTAGAGGGGCATGGCTGGTCTCTGTAGGAATTTAACCCTGCTGTGTCCTGCAGAGATTAGGTTCCCCGACCAATCCCATGTCAGCAGGCTCTATAACTGGCAGATCTACCCACCATTCCTGGCTCAAATGTTGGTTCCTACCCCATTTGTTGATAAGTATGCTTTCTTCTGTATTCCACGTCCCATTGCCGACCTAGCTACTTCTCTCATCCTTCCTGTCCTCTCAACTCCTGATCTCAGCACTCCTATCCTACTGATCCTGGGTTGCCTGTCCCGACCTCGGATCATCTGACCACATTTAGTCTTTGCCCTTCTGTACCACGCACTTGTGCCTCTGACCCTGCGGTCAGCTGCCGCAGACCCGAGGACTGCCCTGGAGTGCTACCTGGTGACTACCTGCTGCAAAGCCTAACCTCACCATCAGAATCTTTAGAGAAAACCAAGTAGTCGCTTATGCCCCACCAGAGTAAGCCTAGCCTGTGGCGCAATGAGTACACCCCCACCAGTGTTGCACTACCTCTGTGCCACCTACTGCTGGTGCTCTTATCTACTCTAAATGGCCACTTTATTAGAGACAACTGTCTAGTTGCGCATTGGACCTCCTTAGTAGATATGAGCGAACATATTCGAAAAAACATTCGCCAATTTAAAATTCAGCACGAACGTTGCACATTCGGATTAGTGATCGGACACCCGAGCTTTTTTACTTAAAATCGGCAAAATTCGGTAAAAGTCCAGCAAATGATTGTGTTTCCACTACAATATTTTTAGCACTTTGGCTAGGATAGTTGTGCTGTATGATGAGGGGAGGAGGTGGGGAGAGGTCAGAGGAGCGGCGTGGCGTGCTTGTAATCTAATTTTTTTTTTCTTAATGTGTGCAGATTGCGGCAAGCCAATCAGGACAAAGGAACCATCAACAATGTCCAGACACAAGTTCTTGTGCCATTGGCAGCTGAAATCACATGTCCCTCTACATATAAAGAGCGGACATGTTGTTTTAGCGCCATTTTGTTAGTATAACAGCTCAGAGAGGATGCTCCTGATGCTGCTCCTGGATACTGAAAGATTTTAAATAGTTAGCTAGGCGGTTGCTTCTAAGTCAGATAGTTTAGATAGATGGGATCCTGTGTGGCTGTGAAATCGACCTTCCAGCAGATCTTTTTTTTTGTGCGGTCCAGACGGAGACAGCGGGGCACATTTTAGCATAGTAATCTGTTGTGCACTGCTTCTATTGTGTTCCATGCACGAGTACACCTTTGAAACTCTAATTTTTTCTGTTACTACCATGATACATACAGCAGGTATTGATATTTTTGGGCTCATATATTCTACTGTATGCAGAGTTCCTCCACAGTAAAAAAATAAATAAATTTTTTTCTGTTACTAATATGATACAGCAGGCCACATCTCAGTTTGAAATTTTTTTGGAGAATATATTCTATTGTATACAGGCTTCATCTACAGTAAAAAATATAATTTCTTCTGTTACTAAGGTGATACTGCCGGCAAGATCTCAGCTCGATATTTTTTGGAGCATGTATTCTATTTTATACAGGCCTCATCCACAGTAAAAAAAATCTAGTTCCTTCTGTTACTAAGGTGATACAGCAGGCCACATCTCAGTTTGAAAAGTTTTGGAGCATATATTCTATTTTATACAGACCTTGTCTGCAGAAAAAAAAATTCGAATTTTTTGTTGCTAATAGCGTGCTCCAACCACACTATCTGAAGAAAATGAGTGGGAAAAAGAGAGGTCATGGTGGAAGGGGGAATAGACTTGGTGTTCAAGGTATACTTAGGGTAGGTGGTAATGTTAGTGAAAGCACTAGTGAATCAACACCGTCACGTCCTATCCAAGGCCAACTCACAACTTCTGTTACTGGACGGGCTACTCCACTCCCTTTCTTTGGTAGCCGCACAGCGATACGCCTTGTACATGGGGTCCAGAAAAAGCATGTGCTCCAGTGGATGGCAAGCGCTGCATCAAGTGGCCTCTCCTCTTCCTCCACCTTAACATCACGCACAGTACAGTCCTCAGAGGTGGCACCCCAACTAATCTTGTTTCTCCCCGCGTCACAACTCTCCAACTGCCCAACTGACTATAGGGATCCCCAGATGGGCGAGTTTGCAGAGCTGTTCACACATTCTATGCCATGGGCATTAGAGGACTGCACCAAAGATTCACAGACTCAAGAAGAGGAAAGCATCTACACCGATGCCCAACATTTTTTTTAGGTTGGATCTGAGGCAGGACTAAGTAGGGTCAGAGCAAATCTAGACCCTCATCACCAGACATTATCCCCTGTGGGGGGAGTTGATCCTGATGAGACTCCGATATCTGAAGCGCACGCAGACTGTACTGTGCTGTCAGGGCAGGAAGAGGAGGAGGGTGACTTTAAGGATGAGGCATGGGAGAACAGATAGGTTGATGATGAGGTTGTAGATACCACTTGCTGTGAACCCAGAGGCACGCAGCTGAGTAGCTCAGCTTAGGAGGTGGAGGAGGAGGAAGACAAGGAGGTTACGTTGCGGCCTATGGCATAGACACTAAGTGATGCCACCACGACGAGCACCTGCATCCTTAGCTACAACTGTGGCTGTGGTCACCAGCGGTCGCAGGTCTTCAGCTCCCAGGGACGGCAAGGGTTGCATAGTCTCGGCCTTTTTTGAGACCGCAAAGGATGAGCCAACTCACCTTATCTGACAACTTTGCAAAAAAAGACTCCGTAGAGGGAAAAATTGCAATAATTTGACTACTACATGCATGAACCATCACACGCGCGATCAACATGCGTTACTCTGGCAATCTCACTGCGATAAATTGCGGACCAGCGGGTCTCACCAACCATCGGCCGCCCCATCAGCCTCATCTGCTGCTTCTTCCACCTCCATCACCGTGCCAAGTGTTGTCACGCAGGTCTCTCACCGTAGAACCTCCACTTGTTTACCCACTCCAATCAGGCTGAGTGAGAGCCTGTCAGCTGTAATGGAAGTGGACATGCCTGCTGTGTTTGTTTCACCTAGCACACCACATCTTTCTCAATCCACCGTAACATCTTCGCCTTCACCTCACTCACGGTCCAGCAGTTTGTTGTGTTCACCCTACTAAACCCCCTCTCAGCACGGCAGCCAGCCATCAGTCCCACAGTTGTGGTCATGTAAAAGATTGTTTCATCCTACACATGACAAAGCTAAGAGATTGAAATCCACCATCTCCAATCTGTTGGCCACAGAAATGCTGCCTTTCCGCCTGCTGGATACAGATGGTTTCCAACAGCTGATGGTTGTTACAGTCCCCTAGTACCAGTTGCCCAGTCGCCATTACTTCTCTAAGAAAGCTGTGCCTGCACTACACCAGCATGTCGCACAAATCATCACCCGTTCCTTGACTAAATCTGTCTGCCAGGGTGCATTTCACCACAAGCACCTGGATGTGTAAGCATGACCAGGGGCGTTACATCTCGCTGACTCACATCTCGCTGACTAGGCACTGGGTGACTCTGGTGGCTGTGGGGGCAAGCGGGGAAGGGGCTGCTCCACATGGAATCCCCAAGGTATGCAGGACAAACCTCTGTATTTAACACTTAATCCACTGCTTCTGCCTACTCCACCCCCTTTAGTGCCTCCACCTGCACCCTCAACCTCTGCCTTAATGAAACATGCATTCCGACAGTGCAGAGAGAATCCCCCCACCTCTGTACTGTGCAGCTAGGGCTCACCACAATCAGGCAGTGTTTAAATGAATATGCCTTGGAGATCATACAGCTCAAAAGTTCTGGACAGCTATCCAGGCTGAGTTAGAGCAATGTCTGTTTCCTCTAAAATTGGAGCCAGGGAAGGCCGTGTGCGATAACGCTGCTAACCTGGTGGCGACCCTATGCCGGGGCAACCTCACACACATGCTTTGCATGACTCACGTCCTCAACCTTGTGGTACAGCAGTTTCTTCTCCGCCACTATCCCGGCCAGTATGCATTGCTGCGGAAAGTCGCTGTGTGCTCAATTCTGCCATTCGCACCCCGCAGGTCAACAACTTGCATCGCTACAGAGGTCTTTCAGCCTACCGGTTCATATGCTATATGCCAACATGTCGCTGCTGCCACTCTGCACATGTTTCAGGGACTGTGGCAGCAGCGAGGAGCCCTGGTGCAGTGTGTCATTTTGCATAGCCTGGGCCAATGCAGTACAGATGTGGTGCAAATCACGCTTGCGGAGTGGGCACAGATGAAGGACCTCTTCACCCTTCTGCACAGTTTCAGAATGGCTACTAAGATGGTTAGTGCTGATGATTGCATCATCAGCATTACTATTCTGGTCATTCACATGCTGGAACATACTTTGAATAGTCTGTGGGAGGAGGTGGTGGTCCCAGAGGAAGAGGAGGAAGCTAAGGAAGATGCGGAAGGGATAACAATATTTCTAAGTTCCGGACTGTCGTCGCATAGGTGGGTGCCTTGAGAGGGTGGATTACAGCAATCAAGGGGTGCTCATGGTTCCAGATAAACTGTTAGTGAAGGTGCAGGAGCCGAGGAACAAATGGAGGAAGATGAGGAGGTGATGGGCGCGCATCAGTCAGGAGATGAAGAGGATAATGATCCCTTCTCTGTTGTCCATGATTGGTTGGAGGGGACGGAGGAAGCAAGCTTGAGTGTTACCCTGCCACCAACACAGACTTGGACCTCATGGAAGCGCACGATACATGGGCGCCTTCTTGCTGCACTATCTGCAACATGATGCCCGTATTGTTAGGATTAGAAATAGTGCTGAATACTGGGTTGCCACTCTGTTAGATCCACGGTGCGAGAGTAAATTTTGCAAGATTCCTCCCCCCTGGAAAGGGATGCACGCATGCAGGAGTATCGAAACACGCGTGTAAACAATCTTAAGGGTGGCTTTGCCAAGACAGCAGTGAGGTACAGAGTGTGCATCGCAGTTCTAGACTTCCAACCCCAGGAACATCGAGTCATCAGCACAAAAAAATTAGCAGCAGCAGTGTAAGTGGCAGAAGCAATTTCTGTGAGTCGTTTAACACCTTTTTTAGACCAGCTTGTGCACCAGCAGAGCAGAGTACAAGTCTGACACATAGTGAGCAACTGGAGAGGATTGTGCAAGAGTATTCTCGAACTCAATATTAATGCCACTGGGGGAGTTTGGACCCTTTTGGCATTTTGGTCTTCAAAAATGGAAGAGTGGCCTGAGCTCGCCTCTCACACCTTGGAGGTTTTGTCATGCCCAGCAGCCTTCTCTCAGAACGTGTCTTCAGCACTGCAAGTGGATAAGCACATCCGGCTGTCTCCTGAAAGTGTAGAGCGCCTAACTTTCATCAAGATGAACAAGTAATGGATCTCCAAGGACTTTTGCACCCCAGTCGCAGACTGGGCAGACTAGACAATGGTGTTGATTTTAGTGTGCTGCATTGATCTCACGTTATTGAAGTCTGTGACACCTTTGTCGTGGCTTCTGTGCCTGCTGTTGCTACTGCTGTTACTAACAATTTTTTGAAATGTGGAGACTCCAAGTTGGGTCTCCATCTGGTGGGTTGCCTGTAGTGGAAGGGGTGTCAGAGCCCCAATATGCTACTTCTACTCTGGGGAAATTGATGCCACTTTAGTAGTGTCTGCCCCTAATTTTTGGAAATGTTGGAGACTCCAAGTTGGGTCTCCTTCATGTGTGTTGCCTGTAGCAGTAGGGCTTCCAGACCGGCAGGCCTGCACTTACTTTCAGTCAACTACCTGTGTTACTATCCTTACATTTTTCGAACAATAGTAGTCTGCAAAGCTGATTTTTGTGCCACCTGAGTATGACTGAGCAGAAAAGCAGTTTGAGCTGTTCCATGAGGTATCAGAGGTCCTAGCAGAGCAGGTCTACACTGATCCCTCACCCACCTCTTAATTTGAATTTAAATTCAAAGCTGTAAATGCTGGCCCAGACCCTGATACCTCATGCATGGCCCATGGCTGACTGCTGCTGTGGCATTATAATATTTCTACTGTGGGTCAATTTGTGCCACTTTTCCTTTTGTCTGCCCCTAATTTTTGGAAATGTTTGAACTCCAAGTTGGGTCTCCTTCGTTTGTGTTGCTTTTATTTGGCAGGGCTCTCAGAGCACCAGGCCTACACCTGTCACTCATCCACCTGTTACTGATCAATGTTTAAGCTAGAAATGCTGGTCCAAGCTCTGTCCCGGGCCCTGTACCATGCATCCATGCAGCTCAAATATACTATTTGTACTCTGGGTCAATTGATGCCACTTTTCCTGATGTCTGCCCCTAATTTGAGCTGTTTTGGCAGCTTTTGGGCTCCCCTGAAGGTGTTGTCTGTGTGTTTGGTTTTGCCTCCCATTGAATTCAATGGGGTCTGGATATGTTCGACTAACTGTTCAGCGAACATCGGGAAGTTCGCCGATCCGAACCGAACATTGGAAGGTTCGCTCATCTCTAATTGTGACATGGTAGTGATACCTATGACAAGCAGCAGTACCCAACAAATCTACTGGACATCCACACAAAGTCGCATGTAGACTATACATTTTGTGAAATAGTATTGCAAAATAAAGAATATGGCAACAATGTTCAGTATAAAAAAAATTCACAATTTGCTTCAATTGGTGTCATTCCTTAATTTTTTGTAAGAAGGTGGTGAACCCATTTTTAACCATCTTACAAACCTATAGGAAATACCTAGATCTGTACAAAAAAATATATTATTGACCATACAAGACTTCAAAGGAATATGGTCTGTACATTAAAAAATCCCTTCAGTAATGATAGACAAAAAATTACTTTATCCTGTGTAGGGAATGGGAAATTCTAGAAGAAAGCAGTAGTAGAATCATGTATTGGACAAATGAAGTAGACATATTCTGGGAAGACTCGGGTCAGTTAAAAATAATGACATCTAAAAAGATTGAAAAGTAGTGTTATAGACCTCATGAACTGAAAAACCTAAGGTTCCTACGCCCAACATCAGTATGTGGCTCCCCAGAGGACAAAGCCAATTAAGAGGAACATAGTAATGAGTAACCATAATGGTCACATTGAAGATTAGAAGGCTGTGCGTTCTGTGTAAGTTTAGGATAAGTAGCCTTCTAAACTGAAATGGGTCTCTAAAGCTGCAATTTTTGTGGCGCCTTTTCATCTATCGTAGTATTTTGAAGCAAATGATGGAAACATTTTGAGAAGTCTCAGATCAATTAAAAAGAATGATCTCTAATAGGATTGAAAGATACTGAAATAGACCTCATGAACTGAAAAAAACTGAGGACCCTACCACTAACATGAGATTATGTGGCCAGAGGTCAAAGCAAACTTGGCGAAACATAGTAATGATCACATTAAACATTAGACGGCTATGGGTTCTATGAAGGTTTGGGATGCGTAGCCTTCTAAACTTGAAATGTGTCTCTAATAGTGCAGTTTTTGTGGTGCTTTTTTGTCTATCATGTAGTATTTCGAGCCAACACAAGTGTATTAAAAAAAAAGATGAAAATCTGTCATATATAACTTATTAGTTTTAGACTCATTTCTGTATTTGGCTCAAGAGACTACCCATGCGACTTCAGCCTATAAGGAAGAAAAGATGAAGTGGCATCAATGTACTGGAACTGGTAACACTAGATGAGTAAAGGCCCCCAAACATTAGATTAAAGTTGGCCAAGCCCGTTGACGTTGGCAGGAAAAGTTGACAGGCTAATGTGAATAAAGGCCTCCTGGATGGATTTTCAACTGCCGATCCTTTTGTCCCCACCAGAGAAAAGACAAGACACTTCTGGCAGCGGCTCTCTCATAGAGAACACAGAAGTGTTCGGCCAAGATTTTCTATATACGGAGTAGTTAGAAGAAAGAGTTGGCGGCAGAATGATCGTTCAGCCAATAGTTATCTGATGTGTTTAGGGACCTTTAATGGTAAAAAAAAACTGGTCATACTGGACATTCCCATTCAAAATCCCATCCTCATAAATTTGTGGCTATTTTGAAAATGTAGAAGTATTAGCACAGCTCACTATTTCATTTTTTTAAATATGTAAATTGGGTAACTTTTCTAGTTCCTTAACAAAAATCAGTAATAGCTTTGTTTTTTTTTATATTTCTTTATGTACATAATCCATGTATTCTGGGTCTAAATCATACCTTAATTTATATTTATTAAAAGTAATCTGTCAACAGGTTTTTGCTATGTAGCCTGACAGCAGCACAAGGTAGGGACAGAGACCCTGATTCCAGCGATGTGTCACTTGATTTACTGGGTGGAGCAGTTGTGATAGAATCCCTGTTTTCTCTGCTGCAGAATTAGCAGAGCTCAGAATGCTGAGCTGTTTATAACCCCACCCATATCACTGATTGTCAGATTTTTGTTTACACTGTGTATCGACAGAAAGCTGCTAATCAGTGGTGGGACTAGGAGGCACGTGACACCTAGTCCTCTCGTGATAATCACCTGCTGGTAAAAAAAACAAAGCTTATATTATTGAAACTCCAAAACACAGCCCGGTAAGTGACACATTACTGGAATCAGGGTCTCTGCCCCTACATAATGCTCTAAGATTACATAACAAAACCTGCTGACATATTCCCTTTAACCTATAAGTAATTATTGCAATAACATTTGGAAGCTTGTGAATACAATTTGATTTAAATGTAAGTCTATAAAAGAAAGTATATATTGATAAGAAAATAAGCTCATTACTTTATCCTTTTTTACAGGGGCTGTATATTTTCTTGATTTATGCCATTTATAACAGTGAGGTAAGGCAATCCCTCCGCATTAAAATGTTTATTGATAAGGGGTTGTAATTAATTAAAAAAAATGTTTTTTTTTAAATGAGTGTCTGTTTTCTCTTTTCTAGCAATTAGAATGAGAACCAGATGAAAGGTTAAAGATTAAACTACAGTTGTAAATATAGTTTTAATAGCACACCGCAACAGTCTTGCCCACATAACACCATCACAATGCCTATTTAACATAAGATTTTTTTTAGAAAAAATACAAGAAATTGGCCCTTCCACTCTGTGTCCAAGATTCTTCAATACAGTTTATTAAAATGCAAAGATAAAAACACAACATTTCAGCTGGGTCAACCTTCATCAGGTGAATAGCTCAATACTGCTGAAACGCGTTATGTTTTTATCTTTTTTTTTATCTTTGCATTTTAATAAACCATATTGAAGAATCCTGGACACAGAGTGGAAGCACCAATTTCTTGTATTTTTTCTAAAAAACATTTTTTGTTAAGTTGGAACCTCTTGAAGGACCCTCTATGGTTTAACAAGGTGGTAGCAGACCGCGAAAAAGGATTTATATGGAATACATGTTATCCTAGAGTTGTGCCTATATTCACAACCATATAAGGTGAGCAAAATCTTTAATTTGCTACCAAAAATTATATAATCTAATACTACGCTTGGAGAGTCTCCTTCTCCTTCTCTCACCCCTCCGGCACTCCCATGATGTGATCATGGGGAGCTGAGGGCAGTCATGGCAGCCGGAGGTCAAGAGATGATGACCTCTGGGTCTGCCAGCTATGGTGGCCTGTTAGACCCAGCCAGCACCAGGGTCTAACAGGCGTTCTTCCAGTGTAAAGATGCAAATTGTCTCTTCAGAGAATAAGAGTGCCACCTACAGGAAGTAGCAATCCTAGAAGTCAATAGTGACCCTTTAACGAGCCTTATCACGTGACTTAGGATAAAAAGCCAAGACCAGAAACTCAATTTGCAGACACTGTGTTTTGGGGTACTGCACCTCGTCAGTGTAAAGTGTGAGTTCTGGTTTGGCTGGATGAGAGGAGTCAGACCGGTATCTAGGGGGTGACGTGTTAAGCACGTCAGCTGAGGAGACTTTTAAAACCACAATACTCCTCTGGGAAATATGCAAATTGTCTCTTCAGAGAGGAAGAGGACTAGAACTCTAGTGCCACCTACAGGATGTAGCAATCCTAGAAGTCAATAGTGACCCTTTAACGAACCTTATCATGGATAAAAAGCCAGTGTAAAGCTGACAGGTCTCATGCATTGCAATGCATATGCATTGCAATGCATGAGACCATGGATCAGAGAAAAGTTGAAGTCCCTTAGAGGGACAAAGTAAAAAAAGTTTTAATTTTTAAAAAAAAAATATATATATATAAAAAAAAAAATCACTAAGTAAAAAAATTAAAAAACATTACACCGATAAATACGTATGTTTATGTAAAAACAAAAATAAACCAAAAAAAGTACACATACTGTACTGGGTATTGCCTAGTCCAGAACGACCCGATCTATAACATTGTCACATTAGTTAACCCTTTCAGTGAACACTGTAAAAAAAAAAGTGACAAAAAAACTATTGTTTTTCATTATACTGCCCAAAAAAAGTGGAATAAAACGCGATCAAAAAGTCGAATGTAAATAAAAATGTAATTGCTGAAAACGTTTGTTTAAGGGTATGTGCGCACGTTCAGGATTTGATTGCAGAAATTTTTGCAAGGTTTCTGCATCTCTTATCAGGAAAAAACGGTGCCGCAAAAACGCACGTTTTGCCCCGATTTTGATTAGTTTTTCTATGCATTTTTTATGCGTTTTTGTACAGCAATGAATACTTTTTGGAGCTAAATGAAGATATTTGAAAAAAGAAACGTGGGACATCGCTTTAACCCTTTGATTACCGTTGGACCTGGGGTGCATATTTTGGTTAATTTAAATGATTAAAGAATGTGTCTGTTGTATTTCAAATAAAGTGTTTTATTCTCAGTGTGTGTGTTTATTTAACTCTTTACTTACAGGTTTGTCTAGAAATGAGGGTGTCTGGTTGACACCTCTTCATCACTAAACAAAGGGTTTGGTGTCAGCGACACCTAATTCCATAAACACTAATCCCATTAGCCCTAATTCCCATTCATGTCATTTCTGGGGCAGCTGAGAGATGCTATTTTTAGCCTAGGAAGGGGCCATTAGGCCAACATGTTCACTGGCTATTAATAACAGCTCACAGCTGTTTGGTTAGCCACTACGTTCCCATGATCAGCAACTAGCAGCGCTTTGGATGCAGCGTATTTTCGCTACGTCCAAAACGCTGTGTTCTAATGCCGCACTTGTTTTGTCAGTACATGTGTATCCACCGCATGTAATGAAATTTCAGTCGGTCAAAATCTGCAGCAGAGACTAGCATCTCTGCTACAAAAGTTTACATGCTGTGGGTGAGTTTGCGTATGTGCCCATGATCAGGAAATGCTGCAGGTTTGACGCTGCGTATTTATGCAGCGTCAAATCCACAGAGGTCAGATGTTACAGCATAGTGAATGGGATTTCTAGAAATCCCATGTCCATTATGCGTGCATCTGAGGCTGCGGATCACCCACGGACACTGACATGTGATGCGTCTTTCAGGAACGCAGCATGTCAAATTAATTTGCAGAGTCGCTAGTCTCCATAACAGAAATTTGACCACTAGAATTTATTGAATGTGGTAAATCTGCATGGTTCATTGAACACTTACAAATTTACCTGAGTTCAATAGAATGCAGCAAAAATATGCTGTGTCCAAAGAGCTGCTACGTCTGGATCGTGAGCACATAGCCTAAAATTAAAAAAAATAGCACGTGCTTCCGCGTCATTTTCATAATCAGAAGATGGAAAGCCAACCACTGGAGTCTGATATCACTAGCCGGGGAAGGGGCCATTAGCCAAAAATGTTCCCTGACTATTAATAACAGCCCACAGCTGTTTGCTTAGACCTTACTGGCTAGATTACAGGGGAACCCCAGAAAAAAATTGACATACGGTCCCACTATAAAATCTAATCAGCAAAGGCTAGGCAGACAGCTTCAGGCTGATATTAATAGCCAGGGAAGGGGCCATGGATCCTGGCCCTCTCCGAGGCTATTAATATCAGCTCTTAGCGGCCCCAGAACTGGAGCATCCATAAGATGCTCCAAATCTGGCACTTAACCTCCACTCTTCCCACTTGCCCTGGTGCGGTAGCAAGTGAGGTAATAGGGTTGGGGTTCATGTCAGCCTTGTATTGGCAGCTGACATGAAGCTCAGGTAAGTAATGGAGAGACATCTATAAGACGCCCCCATTGCTAACCCCGTAGTAATGTTTTTGAAATAAAGACACGGCCAGAATAAAATGTTTTATTTTAAATACAATTCCACACAGTTTTTAAAAATAAAAAACACAGTATATCCACTTGATGCCTAATCCCCGATGTTCTTGTCTCCTGTAAGAAAACAAAAATATAAAACAACCATATCCCTCAACAGTCCACCGTGATGACATAATCCAGAGTGTCCCACGACAATCTGGGCCACTTCTACAGCAGCCACATCAGCAATCACTGATGTGACTGTTGTAGAGCACAGCACTCTATACACTGACAGGAGTGTAATCACTCCTGTTAGTATAAAAGCACTGCACTGCTGAGACTGAGATCACTGGAGTTCAATCAGCTGAAGATCAGCTGAGAGCTCTGGTGACCTCCGTTGACCTCACTTACTGCATCAGTGTTACGTGAGAAAATTCTCATGCAGCACCGGTGCCATAAGTAAGGTCACTGATCTTCAGCTGATTAACTCCAGTAACCTCAGTCACCTCAACTGCCTTATCAATTTTACCACACGTGGAACGGCACAAAAAAATCCTGAATTAAGTTTTTTCTTGTGTTCATGACACGCAAAAAACAATCCCTCACATGACTCGGTCGGCAGAAATATAGAAAAATTATAGCTCTCAAAATATGGCGATGGAAAATCTTTGTTTTTTGTATAAAAAGCATCTCTTAATGTGTGATAACAGCCAAACATAAAAACCCGATATAAATCTGGTATCGCTGTAATCGCACCGACCCGAAGAATAAAGTCATTTTATCACTTATACCGCACCAGGAACAGCGTAAAAATAAATAAAACCAATTTTTCACCTGTTGATTTGTTAATTCTGCCTCCCAAAGATCGCAGTAAGGCTCGGCTCACATTTATCCTGCGCTCTGCGCTAAGTGCTTACACTGTCATTTCTGTGTAAATCTCTGAAATACGTGATTCAGACAGAACCCCAGGTGGAAAATTCTCTGTATTGAGGCAGATGGAGGCACTGTGGACACCGTCTGATCCGGTGGTGTCCATCTTATTAAGCGTGCAAAAAAAACATGGTCGACCTCAGTTTTGTGCACCTCTGCAAAGACGGACACCACTGAACAGAGGCCAGACGGAGTCCAGAGTAACTCTGCTACCTCATTCTAGTGAATGGATTCGTCGGGGGTGTCATCTGAATCCCGTCATTTGGAGATTTAGATGGAAACCCGATGTAAGTGCTCAGCGTAGAACGCTGGATAAATGTGATCCAAAATGTTATGTAAAATGTTCCCAATAAAAGCTTCAACTTAATCCACAAAAAAAGCAAGTTCCCACTCAGGTCCGTCATCTGTTAATGGAAATATAGGGGGCTTCCATGTAACTGGTAGTTCAAAGGTTCTGGAAAAGCGCTATGCCCCCCCCCCCAGCCAAAAATAAACTAAAATAAATTTACAGAATCTGCGCTCCCACAAACCAAATGTCCCCATCCCTTTTGAGCCCCAGTGTGCCTAAACCACATTTATCGTCCACATGTTTGGCATCTCTGTAGTGATGAGAGCCCGCTTAATTTTCAGGGTGCGTGTCTTCAGAAGCACGAGCTGCATGTAATGTACTGGGCACTGCAACGTACAAGCACTACACTGGTAGATTTGCAATTTTTACTCAGCAACATCCATTGCTGCTTGTTTCTGGAAAACACCCATGAAGTCCAAATCATAACTACACCTGTAGATAAATTCCCTGAGGGGTGTAATTTCCAAAATAGGTTCACTTGAGGGTGAATTCTGTTCTTCTGGCACTTAGAGGCTCTTTAGATGGAGTCCACAAACTATTCTACGAAAATGTGTTCTTCGAGAATCAAATAGCGCTCCTTCTCTCTCAAGTCTTTGGAGTACTGTGGAATTGGCACGTTCAGCAGAAATTGTGTGACACATGTGACATTGTACCCACAAGCCATAACAGCAAAATCTGCAGTACAATATGGAGCTCCTTCCCTTCTTAGCTTTGCACTGTGCCTCAAAAGTAGTTTTCAACCACTTATGGAGCATTGGCGTACTCAGGAGAAAATTAACAGTAAAAATTTGGGGCCAAACCAACATTTTATTGGAAAAATTTGACTCCGCCCAAGTTCTACAATTCTGTGAATCGCCTGAGGATTAAAAATGCTTGCTACTCCCCTAGATGAATTCCTTGAGCTATGCAGTTTCCAAAATTAAGTCACATGTGGGGGTTTCTGCAGTTTTGGCATGCAAGGGGCTCTTCAAGTGTGACATGGTGTCTGCAATCTATTCCAGACAAAATGTCTTTCCTTCCCTACCGAGAACAAATTGCACAACAAATTGTACAGTCCATTTTCTCCTGTTATCCTTGTGAAAATTAAAAATTTGGGGCCAAAGCAACATTTTTGTGGGAAAAATTTGATTTTTTTTATTTTATTTTCACGGCTCCATATTATAAAATTCTGTGAAGCACCTGCAGGTTGAAAGTGCTCACCAGACATCTAAACCCCTAAACAGGGGTTTACATTGTTTAGGCACATCAGGGGCTCTGCAAACATGACATGGCATCCGCTAACCTATTTCAGGCAATTTTGCGTTCCAAAAGTCAAATGGTGCTCCTTCTCTTTCGAACCCTGCCGTGCCTCCAAACAGTAGTTTTACACCAGATATGGGGAATCTGTGTACTCAGGAGAAATTACACAACATATTGTATGGTCCATTTTCTCCTGTTAGCCTTGTGAAAATGAAATATTTAGCACTAAAGTTTGAATTTTTATTTTATCCTTTCACATTGCTTTAATTCATGTGAAGCACCTGAATGGTTAATAAAGTGATTTTGAATGTGATTTTGAGCACTTTGAAGGGTTAAGTTTTTAAAATTGTGTAAATTTTGGGTATTTTCTATGACATAGACCCCTCAAAATCACTTCAAATGTGATGTGGTCTTTTAAAAAAAAAATTGGTTTTATAAATCTTGTGAGAAAAATTATAAATTGCTGATAAATGTTTAACCCTTCCAACTTCCTAACAAAAAAAAAGTTTAAAAAATGATGCTGATGTCAAGTAGACATATAGGAAATGTTAACTATTTTGTGTGATTTAACTTTCTGGTTTAAGGACATAAAAATGAAAAGTTTGAAAATGACTACATTTTGCCCGAATGCTGATATTTTCCCAAATGCAAAAAATATTGACCTAAAATTACCACTAATAATAAAGTACAATATGTCACGAAAAAATAATCTCAATCATTGGGATACTTTGAAGCGTTCCAGAGTTATTGCTAGAGATGAGTGAACATGAGATGAGCACCATTTTATCAGTGTAACAGCGCAGAGAGGCTGTTCCTGCTGCTGCTCCTGGATACTGAGAGATTGAGATAGTTAGCTGGGCGGTTGCATGAAAGTCAGATAGTTTAGATAGATAGGATCCTGTGTTGGTGTGAAATCGACCTTCCTGCAGATCAATCATTTTTGCTAATAATGTGGTCTAGACAGAGACACCAGGCCACATTCAGCATAGAACTCTGTTGTGCTGATATTGTACTCCATGCAGTAGTACACATTTGAAACTCTAATTTTTTCTGTTCCTACCTTGCTACATCTGAGCTTGTAATTCTTTTGCTCTGAGATTCAGTTGTATCCAGGTCTCCACAGTAAAAAAATCGAATTTCTTCTATTACTACGGTGCTACATAAAGCACCCCACATCTCAGCTTGTACTTCTTTTGCGCTGAGTTTCTTCTGTATCCAGGTCTAGTCCACAGTAAAAAAATCTAATTTCTTTTGTTACTACCGTGATACATAAAGCAGGCCACATCTCAGCTTGTAATTCTGTTGCACTGAGATTCTGCTGTATACAGGTCTCCACAATAAAAAATATAATTTTTGGGTGCTAATAGCTCGCTCCAGCAATGCTATGTGACCAAATAAATACTGAATGGTAATTTACTGACAGGTGACTCACAGGTCTGGGCATAGGTTTGTTAAACAGCTGGTTAAAAGAGGTGAAGGGTACATCCAACATGAGTGGGAAAAAGCGAGGTCATGGTGGAAGGGGGAATAGGCTTAGGGTTCAAGGTGTACGTGGGGTAGGTGGTAATGTTAATGAAACCTCTAGTGAACTAACACCGTCACGTCCTATCCAATGAAAACTGACAACTTCTGTTACTGGGTGGGCTACTCCACTCCCTTTCTTTGGCAGCCACACAGTGGTACGCCTTATAGATGAGAGAGCCAGAAAGAGCATGTGCTTCAGTGGATGGCAAGTGCTGCATTAAGTGGCCTCTCCTCCTCTTCCTCCACCTCAACATCACACAGTACAGTCCTCAGAGGTGGCACCCCTATTAACCTTGTTTTCCCCCGTGTCACAACTCTCCAATTGCCCAACTGACTGTAGGGATCCCCAGATGGGCGAGTCTGCACTACTGTTCACACATTCTATGCCATGAGCATCAGAGGTCTGCTCCAAAGATTCACAGACTGAAGAGGAGGAAAGCATCTACACCGATGGCCAAAATTTTTTTTGCTTGGATCCGTGGCAGAACAAAGTAGGGTCCGAGCACAGAATCCTGACCCTCGTCACCAGACATTTACCCCCGGGAGGAGTTGATAATGATGAGACTCAGTTACCTAAGGCGCACGCGGGCTGTACTGTGCTGTAAGGGCAGGAAGAGGAGGAGGGTGACTTTCAGGGCAAGGTATGAGAGAACAGAGAGGATGATGATGAGGCTGTAGATACCACTTGGTGTGAACCCCGAGGCACACAGCTGAGTAGCCCAGCTGAGGCGGCAGAGGAGGAGAAAGATTAGGAGGTTACGTTGCGGCCTACAGAACAAAAATGGTGAGATGCAACTGTGGCACCCCAGGGGTCTGGTTTCCACAGTAATAGCAATATTATGTCTGAGAGCAGGTGGGAGGTCCCTTGGTCAGGAATCCTATGCATGCCACACCTCCTGCCCAGTCCTGGAAGGGGAAGGACTTCCCCTATATAAAACTGGGGCTGAGGCAGGGTTAGAGAGTTTTAGAAGGAGAGTTAAGAAGAGGAGCAGCTATAGGAAAGAAAGATCAGGAGCTCAGTGGGAGCAGTGCTACAAGGAGTCAGGGGCTGGCAGCTGTAGAGCTCGCCCTGATTGAAGAATTACCACCGGACCCGGAGTCCGAGGCTGTGGGGACT